>NW_026776181.1:17452119-18164239 GCF_947086385.1 Phlebotomus argentipes | reverse complement strand
TTATTTATTTGGATGCAGTGTTGTAAAGTTGTGTAGTAAACTCTCCCCAACAAATTGACGATGGAATCCAAAGAGGGGTGGTGGGAGAAGACTTGCTCCTTTCCAATTGAAGTTGGCAATTTAGAATGCGATTCCTGTTTTGTCCAGCTTTCCCAAAATCACACACACAAGCACACATACGATTGCACAACATATTGCAGCCAATTCTCCGCAACAATTTCATTTTTCTTCACTCTGGGCGATGTCGCGTCAGGAAAAACTTGTGCTTTGCAATATGTGCGCACGAAAACCTGTCGCCACACAGTTTGATGCACCACAATTCTCCCGCGGAAGAAGAAATAATCCATTTTGATATCAAATTTTCAACCGAGATGTGCGCGGGATTATTTGAAATTACGGATTTTCCTCTCCTTCCGCCATTAATTTGTGATTTATTCGCCGTGCGATTACATCCCACATTTCCAATTATGGACGTGTATTAATATCAATTTCTCGGACAAAACCCCCAGTGTGTGTGTGCATTGCACATAATTCAACCGATAAATTATCGAAACGACAAATTATCGCTGAGCAACACATTCACAGACTTCTCCCCGTCGCAAGTAAAGCGACTCGCTCATGTTCGCTCCATCTACCAATTCCACCTCGCCCTGCTCTAATGCCCGACGAAAGGAGGCTCTCGAGTCCTTTATGGCTGGCCAGAGTTGGCAAACTACACGGCGATTAGTGTAGAAATTGGTCATCTTCAGCAACACAAGAGTTGCCAATAAAAGCTCTATTTCTCTCTCGCTGACGAAATACTCCTTCTGATCAAAGTGAGTGGAAAAATTGGCAGCTTGGCAAATTCTTTCGCTCCAATGTGACTTTACTGCGAATATCTAGTGGTAGTTAGTGCGCCATGAGGAGCACTAAAAAGCGTGCTGTGGAGAATATATCACCTGAAGCTGCTTGCATTGCTGTAAGTGCTCTAGTTTTTCTAATGAGTGTTTAGTGTCTCTGGTAAAAAATGCATGAAAGCTGAGCGAGAGAGAGTGTAATGTAACAACACTCGTGGCGAGAGCTTAATATTGGGGGAGCATTTATAGATAGAGCGGGCTGTGTGGTGGCAAATATTCTGCATCTTCTCCGCACACCGTCGAGCGCTCTCCAGGACGCTCCAGCGAGGGTTGGAAGGGCGCGCGGGTGAAATGTGTGGGTGGGTGGGAAATGTGGTGCATGGTAAATTTAGCACTGTATGTAATTATATGTGCTCTCTTAACAACGATCCTCCATTGAGACAGAGGTGATTATGTACACGTACACACCATTCACTCCTCAGCATCGCCACCCCCTGTCTGCTTTCCCTACAACACGAGACATTACATACATTTAAACTTAATTCTCCACGTCTAGGATATTTATGGCACTCCTATATCTACATATCCCTCAGTCGTACTTCTGGCATTCCGTTCCGAGTGCACGAAATGGGGAACAATACACTGCACTTTACTACCTTATTCCCAACCGTGATGGAGCACCGCGTGGGGAAAAATTAGCGAGCAATCTACGACGGAATGATGAAAACCGTCGAGGACAAATTGACATGGTTTCCATAGTGCAAGCGACAATAATTAAGTCTGCAAGCATATAGTGCTCATTTCGCCTTCCCCAACGACACAGCGATTTAATCAATACAAGTGTAGAATTCTGCAAGAAGGTGACTTTGAAATTAGATTTGGCTTTTATTGGAAAACTTTCCACGCAACATTCAATTAATTCAACCTCAACAAGGCAACACTCTCTGTTCTTTGCCGTGTCATTAACCATATTTTAATTGAAAACATAGAATACTTGACTTTTTTTCTCTGATAATTGTTGTCATGGTGCGGTGAAAGAGCAGCAAATGGAAAGCGATAAAAAAATGTGTGAAAATGAGGAAGAAGTGGAGAGAAAAGCGCGGTAAATCCACAATTGTTGACACGATAAATTGTCTATTTTATTTGCAATGAACCACCCACTTGGCGAAAGAATAATACACACACATATTGAGTGGTATAAACTTTCACTCTATGTCAAGTGGAATTATCATTCGACTGGGGTGAAAATAATGAAAAATAGCAGGAAGAGTGTGAATGTCCCGAAAATTCTTCAGCTTCTCAAACACTCTGGCATTCCCATCCAGTGTTTGTCGCTCTGCCGGAAGAGGAACTCGGATAAGAACAAGCAAACGAACAATATACTATATATATGGTGAGGAAGAAGCTTTCGAAGCTCGCATTTCTCAATATAATTGTGTATATATGTGACCCATTTTGTATTATCATTCCCACACTTTCTCTCACTCACTCGAGGAAAATTGTGTGTGTCGGATGGCTTTCCGCACAGGCGGAATGTTTGTGTGTCTGTGAGTGTGTGGGAAAAAGCAGACCACTTTCCACCCACTGCCGCCCCTTTGCCGTATTTACAATTTGCCAACGACTGAGAAAATTCGTCGGACCATTGCTGCATCACGTTCTCACAGTAACATTATGTGCTTCATACGTAAAATAATAAAACTTAATTGAAAACACTCTCCCAGAGAGGCATAATAAATCCAATGCGTCTATAAAAATTAACAGACAATTTTCACTTGGCGCCAACATAATATAAAATATACTTTTGACCCTTTCACCCCTCGTCATTGTGTGTGCTGAAAAGGAGTTGTCAACACTTTCCTTCACATCATAAATTTGAGAATACAATTGTCAGGAAGCGCATGAAATGTCTACGATTGAGATTTCCACGAAATTCTCAATAGAAATTAAATAATTTCTCAAGGTGTGTTGAAATTGTCAAGCCACAGTGCGATATATTGAAACAGCCGTGCAATTTCCCTTTGTATAACCTACATTTCTGATCTCCCGTTGATGAATTTCTCGTGAAGCCCCTTAAAGGAAATTGGTGATTCTGATCCTTCTGAGCAGTTCAATTTTCAATTAAACTGTCTCTGCTGAGAGGATGCAATTAGTGCTTAATTAATTTTCAACAAGTTCCACCTTTCTGCTCGTCTCTTTGGCGCCTCATCGCAAAGGCACATATGTGCATTGATTTCTTTCATCCATTTGACGTCTCACATTCTGCACTGTGCAGAAAGGCTCTTGCGCTCATCCTTGTGCCATCCAATTGATAGACAAGAACATGAAATTGTACTTTTCACGTTTTATTATCCCCCCAGCACTCCCCTATTTATTGGGTGCTCCGCTTTTTTATCCCCATCATCTAAGGCACGAAGAGGATTACAACATCTTGTGCCGTCCGCGAGAAAGCCATTTCAATTTACTTTCTCTCCTATAATGTCACGAATATTCCCAGACTTCCTTCTGTCACACTTTTCCTCTCACACACACATTTCCTCTTCTAGCGCCAAGTGCGGGACCTTTTATGCCACTTTCTGCTGGATATGTGTGGAATATTTTCCTCAAAAATACCCCCAAAATGCTCGCAAGGCTCGCAAGTAACATTATATGGCACAGAGAGAGAGAGAAAGAGCGAGAACCTAATCTTGATTGATTATTGAGGGAACAATAAACTCGATTGGTCGCATCTCGTGAGGCAAAAAATAATCCAACTCTGGATGTACATTCTTGCCTATATAAACGAAAAAAAATAGTAAAGCTTTTAAGCTCATTATTGTACGTCATTTCTCCTCGCAAGTCGCCTTTTTTGCCCAAGTACAATTTCTCATCTTTTACCATTCGTGTGAATAAATGTATGTGTGTGCGCTGTCTTACAACTTCCCATCTTTCAGTTACATCTCTCTGCCATTGGATGGAGGAGGAAATTAATTTTTTTATGCCCCTCATCGCCATCCCAGCCATCCAGAGCGCGTACAAAAGAAACACCGGAAGGAAGCACTGGTGGGCGGACGATAATCCTCAAAACATAATGAAATTGTTCCATCGGGGGCTGGACGGGGGAGTGGATGAGGAGAAAATGATGGAGAGGCGACTTTTTACACAGCACCGCCAGTTTGTGGACTAGTTTTCGCACGAGAGAACCTGAAGCTTTCCAAACTAAAGAGACAGACAGAGAGAGAGAGAGAGAGAGATTGTTTGTCCTGAGCGGTAGGAAATGCGAGTGAATCTGTCCAAAAACTTTCCTATTAACCCACTATTGAATAATAGTTGTGTTTAACTTTAACTACATTTCAGACAAGGCAGAGATAAGTGGCTTCAATTTGCGTACACAATTTTTTCTGCAAATCTTTGACATGATTTGTTAAATTATTCGGCTGTTTGAGTTTTAATGAATCTCCTTAAGTTTCTATTCAATATTTCTGTGAAAATCTATTTAAAACTAACAAAAAGAGGATTTTTGAGGTTTTGTTCTACAATGTTACTTAATAAGGGTAAAGTCACTAGCGATTTCAGATAAATTACCACCAGAGGGCAGCAGTTTAAACTCTAAAGACGTGTAGAAGTTCCGTTTATATTTCCTAGAAAATAACTCATTTCTATTCAGAATATATTTAAATATAACTTTATTTATCTAAATATTTAGTAGAAAATATTCTATTTTTATTTATTTAACATTTTTACATGGAAAAAAAATCATTTTTTCATTTTTTTCATACAAAGTAAAAATCAATTATTAAATATTGACTTGTTTTTCCTTGTTATTTATGTTACATGGTTCAGAAAAGCACAGTTTAATGATCTTAAATGCTTGATTTCCATTTCCTAAGACTCTCGCAAAGTTGTACACCACTCTTCGAACCCTAAAATCTCTCCCCTTTGATGCAAAGCACAGAATTGTGGCCAACAGTGGCTTGGAAACTATGCTTTTCCACAGGCAAAAGGTTTACTTTATGATGTGACCTATGATTTATCCAAAATCTCATTAAATAAATAATGAACTGTGTATGAATTAAAGATTTTCTCCTGATCTCTCTCTCTCTGTATAACATAAACTTTAAGGAGATGTTCCTTGACTCCACAATATCAGCTACAATTTTGCAGATAAACTGCTCTCTGCTTTCGATTCTATGGCAGCCAAAGCGAAATCTGGTGTTTCTGAAAGGAAATCCCCAGGTGCCCAACATCGCAAATCACGGGCTTTTTTCCAGCAAACGAGCGGATGTTAGCGATAAAATTTTCATATGGAGTGGATGGGAGAGGAACAAATACCAATAATCTTCATCTCTTGTTAGTGGACTTGTGATGCTTAACAAGACGTTGCTATAGTGATTCCGGGGAGAGTATTCAAAATATATCAGCGTGGCTTGGGGTGGGTGAGAAAGGGGTTGAGGAGAGCCTTTTTTCCCTCCACTTGAGCGTGAGAGGAGAAGGACTCTTTTATCGGGCTTCGCAGTACAAATTCCCGCACACCATCTCGACGGCCGTTAAGGCATCGATGGTGTGATGCTGTGCGGCATCTGAGCAACAGCACAGAGGTGAGTAATGTCTGGAGAGATGGTGCAATTAAAATTTAATTAGGAGACACACTGTGTGCGATGGTCATATTGTGAGAATGTCACTTACGTTGTAATAAATGTCCGGATTGCTGCTGTCGTAGAGCAGCGCTCGCTCGTACACCTCCTGCGCCTCCTTGGTCCTGTTCAGCTTGATCAATATATCACCGCGATTTATGTACGCCTGTGTGTAATCAGCACGCATGCTAATCGCCTGGCGATACAGCATGTCTGCCTCCTCGAGGCGCGTGTGATTCTTGGAGATCAGATTGGCCAGGTTGAGGAACACGTTCAAGTGGTTGGGTGCAATGCGTGCCTGATATGATTCACCCGGCTTGGCCTTGGGCAGCAGTGACTTCGCCTTGAGATACGCCTCCTCTGCCTCCTTGAACATCTTCAGGTGATTGTATGTGCGACCCACATTGATGTGGGCGCCCACGTCGTCCTCCTGCACCTGCACGGCCGTGTGGAAGAACGTGAGCGCCTCGCGGTAGCGCTCCTCGCTCTCCAGCGCGTGTCCCACATTATTGAATAATTTTGCATTCCGCTGATTTACTCGCAGACCCGACATGAATATTGAGTACTCCGTCTCCCAGTCCCAGTTGCGCATGTAAGTCTTGGTTGCATGCGTCATTAGGAGGAATGTGAGGCACATCCACGTCACCTTTCTGCTGAAGCGCTGCGTGAGGTGGTGAAAGCCGTACGCCACCAGCAGACAGAAGCCCATCGATGGCATGTACAGCACGCGCTCGGCGATCACGAAGCCCACCGGGAAGAAGAGATTGGACGCCGGCAGGAAAGGCAGAATCATCAGTGATAATCCCTGCAAAGAGAGGTGAACAAACAGACCTTGTAAACGTGCAGATCAATTAGAGCTTCACAGCTAAGGGTCGTTTTGGGGATGTTGAACGACTAATTTGACAAAATGGGTCAGATTGAACTGCATTTGCAGGTCGGACAAGATGGATATAAAAATTGCAAAATTTCATCCATAAAGTTCTGATTAAGGTGTAAATTGAGATTGATTTAAACACTAATGGAAAGCTCTTTGTGAGATGTAAAAATATCGTGAATGTCGTCCGAAAATCACGAAAAATTGCCAGTTCGATGACGAAATGTGAATTGGCGCAAATTGATTGATTGATTGCACATATTCTCAAATGCATCATAATTAGAGGAGTTGATGGAAAAAGCTAATATGAGTGTTATTTTGCACTGAGAATGAGCATAATAAATTCAATAAATGGAGCCACAAACACTCAATGCCATTAATTAGGCATTCATATCTGCATTTTCACGGTTTCTTCCCGCATTTCGCAGTTCTCATGTTGGTATTATTTCTGTGTGGTTTTCCACACAATGCAAACCAAACGAATCTCTCGCGTTCGACGCGAGTGGTTAAAATTAAAATGAATAAATATCATCATCCCATCGGAGTAACACTGAGGGCTCTTATTTAGCATTTTAGCTACATATACACACACAGACTTTACTCACCATGATAATAATTGTAGTTTGCTGGCGATTCTCACTAATAAACGCTATCCAAACGAGAATACCAATTAGCAAATACGCCAATATTGTGGCGATGTTGCGTGGATCCATAAACGATTCCACCAGCGGTACAGTTCCCATCGTCCAATCACAGCATAAATCACAGGGGAACAGCAAAAGCCAGAGATTCAGCGATACCAAGTAATTGTAAGTTAGTTGCCGAGTTGGCGTTGTCGCCACAGAGGCTGGATTATCGAATCTGCAAGAGAGGATACGCCAAACTTATCAATTGACAAATACACTGTGCATATATTAATTGGATTGCGCGGTGAGTGTCATCACTAGAGGAAAAACTCTACCCAGAAGCTGAACTCAAGGGAGAAATAATATGGCTAAACAGTGTACACAATTTCTGCGGAGGATCACAGACACTTCTGGAACCTTAGAAGTGCCGAAAAAAGTGAGTTTTTCTTATATTTTTCTCCTCAAACGGAACATGGTAGAGATTTTATAGAGATAGAAGCATCATAACCTCACATTTCGGAGTCTGCAATCTAAAAAGACGCCATTTTTTTTTACTTGTGCGACTCTGAAAACTTACAGAAAAACTGTGTTTAAGAAATATTTTAAATTTCCAGTGGATATTTGGATTAGATTTAATTTTGAAACGCTCTTTTGGATGTTCTTTGGATCATAACCTTAAAAATCCTTGAAAGAAAATTATTCGCGATGTTTTAAATGCAAGATTAATCGACAATAAGCTGAAATTTGCTATTTTAGTGCAGAAAATCAATCAAAAAGCACATGAAATAGACAATTTTGTATCCTGAAACAATATTTTAGAAGTTATGATCAATCCTAGCGTAATTAACAGAGTTTAACATTAAAAGCTTGTGATCTTCATCAGATTTCATTCCTTATTGTGCCAATAAATGTAAATTAAACAAGCTTAGGCACAACAAATGAATGATTTGAAGGTTATTTCGTGACAAAGATCGTCTTAAATTCACAACATAACCTAAAAACATGTAAAAAGCTTTCTTTTCAGCAATTATTGTGATAATTCCTTAGAAAAGTAACTTTAAACCGCACTATATTGAAAAGATTCAAGCACTTCAACTTCCAAATACTTCTAATGAGCTGTACAGTACTTTTAACCGTGATATCTTCCCCTTGGCTGTACTAACAGGTGGTGGATTTGAATGGAAATCGCCGTGGAATTTATGCTAGAAGAGCTTTCCAAATCGATAGACAGTTGAATAAAATTGCGATCATTTTTTGAATCCACGCGAATGCTCCAAATGATTCCCAGCTGATGTGCAGAGCAAACAAACAACAAATTTCTCATATTTTCCAAATTATGTTTTGTAACAATTGGATTTTAATTATGCGGTCGCGATGGGCTCATAAAAGTATACCGACAAATAATTCAACCATTTACGATCTTTTCAATTGTGGTTGGGCGGCAGCTATATTGTTGAGCCTCTCCGCATAAATAGTGGCTTTACATATTAAATAGAATGTGCTGCAAAACTAATTTCGTCCATTCATTTTTTTCTGCCTCCCCCCCAAAATTCGCATGGATTTCGCGCAAATGTTGCAAATATTGGGAAATTGTGCACAATTTTCATGAGCATGGGAAATTTCAATTTAATAGCCACAGTTCAGGCTTTATGGTTTGAGTGTGTGTAAAGTGTTGCATAAAATGCAAGCACGATGAGCATTACGAGGATATGTGAATGGACATTGATCCAGAGTGTGTAAAAATTGAGGGACAATTTAGCAGATCGCCAAAGACAGTTGCAAATTGCCGGGGGAGAGTTTACCTATATTGAGCGAAAATACGGTCGCAAGCGGCCGTTTTATGTTGATGGCGCCACATTTTTCACCGGCCAAAAGGTATGCACACAGCATTCCAATCAAATAAAACACGAGAGGGCGGCGGGTGGTGGGAAATTCATGGCTGTCGCAACAGTTCAGCTCAATCGATTTCCCATCAAATCTGCCGATGCGATTACATATTGCAGAAAAATGCGTGCAGGACGGAAAAAGGATTCACATTCACACTCTGTTTCCTTTTTTTCTCTCAAAATCTCCTCTCCAATCCGATTGTGAGCGATTGCCTAATTAGTCTCCCTTAATTCGCGATGGGGTAATTTTCAGCGGGAGCACAAGAGAATGAAAGAAGAAATTTAGAACAGAAAAAGAGTCTCAATATTCCTTTCTCTCGAGTGTCTATGTCTATATATTTGACTTGAGAATGTTAAATAGGAAAAGAGCAAGGCATTTTTTTTTAATATCCGTCTAAGATTCTAAGCCTCCGTATTGAAATTAATTCCCCTCCGCCGTTTTGGATATTCTTTGGCAACTCTCAGCATTTCCATGGGATTCTTGTCAGCAAAAAAAAGTATAATGAACGGATTTGGATGAAACACTTTCTCTAACACTCCGTTGTCATGGTTGGGCATCAATTACAAGCAAAAAAAAAGAATCTTCTTATATTAATTCTATAAAGAAATTATCGCATCAAAGCAAAAACCGGAGTTAATGTCCGCCACTGAATGCTGAACACTTGCTATGAAGTTACACTCGGGTAATCAACTGTTGCAATTACTTGTCGTTAAGTCTATGTATGCTAATTTCCGGAAATTATAAAGTCATCAACTCAGCACATGTGAATGAGGACGGCAATGGAGTCTGCAGTGGCGTTAAAAGGAGCGTAAGTGAGGATCAATGGGATTTGGTGTGTCATGGGGTTGCGCAAATGACCGAATATGCGATGAGATTGTGCGAATGGTGGAAAGTGACCGAGGGACTCCCATGAGAAATATTCACTGGGTGGCCCTCGGTGGCGGGGAAATTTGGCAAATGTTTATTTCTTTTATCGCCACGAGAGCGTCGTCATTACCGACCCCATAAATTTTATGCTTCGCCTTGCGGGGGAGGTTGCGACACGGACCACGGAGGCGCAGCATTGCCACCCATAAACTTGTGATACAGGCGCCGGCAAATTGATTGGATCACCGAGAGGATGGCAGCACCAATCGTGGAGTGGGTGACAGCAGGGCGGCGAAACTTGGGCGAAAGTGGTGTACAAATCAGCAAAAAAGTGTAAAAGTATTCATCATTATTTAGCACTCAGAAGCTTCTTTGCAACCAAATTGGCGCCACATCTTTTATTGCTGCTTATATTCTTTATATTTAAATAGAATTAAAATTTTTGATTATTTTCTCCACATATCACCGCCAGAGGGCAACAATGTTGGCGTGGGGGACGCTAATAATATTGCATTTTTCGCACATTTTCTCGGTTTTCTCATGCATTCTCATACTTTATGACTTCCTAAGTGTGATCCTGGCAAGGAAAGAAGGAAATTGAGCGCGAAAATTAAGCTTTCCGATATTATGAAATACAAATGGAAGTCTTTAAAGATTAAACTTAATAATCAGAGGCATAATCAAAGCATAATTGAAATTTTAATGGAATAATCAAAAATATGGGTCAATATTTGAATAAAAATTACGAAAAATGAAAAAAATGATGGAATAATTGCAAATTTAATGCTGTGAAAATGGGATGTGACTTTCCACTTGGCTTTTCTAGTTTACAGGAATAATTTAAAATAGATTTTATTCACTACAGCACTTATAAAAATTTCAATTTTTTGTCAATTGAGCAATTTGTGAGAAATGCGGTGTACAGATTTTAGCTTAAATTTCTCTCCCTTGCTGAAGAGTCTCTCAATCTTCGCCCAGTCCGTGCGAACGTCAAGCTGCTCCGGCGGGCACGAGTCTTGGTCCAATAACTCAGAATTCAGTGGGAGACGCTTCGGGAAGCGGGGGCGCGATGGGGTTGGATTGACGTTGTGCATGCCGAAGAATGGCACGCGGGATAAATAATCCGGAATATATGTGTTTATTTAGTGGTCGTTGGTCCAACGAACCAATCTATAATCAATATATGTGTATGTAATTTCCTATGACGCGGACAACACACACGCAATATCCGGAGGGGCTGCGCTGGCGACAAATTGACAGTCACAGAGACGCGACATCATCGCGGAACTCTCTCGGCGGAACATGGACTGGGGATATCTCGCACATTATATAATTAATCAAGTCCAAATCGCTTACGCCGCGACGCGGCAACAATATAAATCTCATCCATTCACGACGCCGGTGACACTGTATTTTCGCTACTATTTCAGCCGCCACAACTGCTGAACAATGAATAAATTCATCAGCCAGGGATATCGGCGCAGTTTTGACTCCAACTGGGACGTCAATAGAGTCTTGTTTCGACAACAAAGGGACGTTGAGCGAGTGCCCAAAATCTGCAATAATCAAATTTCTCCCTGGAAATGAGACATATCAAACGTGTTTGTGCAAAATGCACTCCATATGAATGACTTATGGCGCTTTAATTGAAATTGTGAGGTGTGTCAGAGACACAATAGCAAATATGTCATTTAGATGCTAATTGACTGTTGCTATTTCACTTCAAAATGCATCACAGTGCGAGAATGATGGCCTTTTTTTCCACCCCATTGAAAATCCTATGCAAAAACTTCCTTTCGGCACAAGTTAATAACAACGCGATATCCGAAAACTCCATAAACTTGACTAAATTCACCAAAACGTAACATTCACAAGTCTCCTTGCCTATCAATCCGCCGAGGAAGCACAGCTGTTGTCAGCGCGATAGCATCCAGAGTCTCATCAGCAACGAAATGCATAAAAGCATGTGGAAATTATTCAGCAGCTGTGCTGTGAGAGTTCAGATTACTTCTCATAAGAGTTTCACTTCTTAAAATCTTGGGTGCACCGAAAACAAGATTTGAAGTTGCGAGAGTTCATCTGCAGAGGCGTGCAAAAGTCGTGGAAATTCTCATGGAAAATAATTCAGTGATTGTCCAAAAACTGCTTTTTGGGGGATGGGGTGGCTGCAAGTGAGGGGTGAGTTTGTGTCTGGCGGTGGAAATATTTACGAAATTTCCCAAGTTCGCGATAATATGTATGAGGGAAGAACTTCCCTTTCTCTCTCTCTGCTTTTCAAGCTTCTCAAGCTTCTGAAGGATAAAAGTTGCGGTATAAATTTACTCCCTTCCCGATGAGATGTAAATTCAACATAAATATTTCAAAGAGGAAAGTTTTTTGCGTGAGAAAACTTTGGCCCTCTCTTTGTATTCTATGCGGATGGAATTTTTGTGTGCCATCATCGCATTGACGGAAATGTGCCTCCTGAGCTGTGCTTCCTGGCGAGTGTGTGTACTTGTCAGCGCCACCCTCTTCGAGGGGGGCGAAAGGGGGGCGAAAGGGAGGAGAAAATCCTGGCGCACGTCATTTGATTGAAATTGACATAGTTGAAATTTTTGGCAATTAGCCAGAGGGTAAGTACAAATGGAATTCATTACGCTACAGCGACCACATCATCAGCTGACAAATCACCAAAATTTCTGGGGTTGAAGCTCAAACCACCGTGCCAAAATGCTCCTCCGTCGCTCCTTCCGCAAAAAATCACAATCCATCAAATTTTTTCCACGCCACCGTCTCTCCATCATCCCCCCATTTGCTTCCACACACCCTCCGCACGTCCGATAGACATTGACCAGAGCGCCACGTTGCTCCTTTTCACCTCCGCGCCTCGCCAGCATTCCAGCCATCAGCGCTCTCTCTGCATTCCTCCCTTCCGCTCTCGTCCTCCGCAATTCTTCTCCGTTTCCGCTTTCACATCCTGCCGCCGGCTGAGAGTGTTTGTCGGACGGTTGGAGTTGTGATTTTTTGAAAAATACTTTTTAAATACTTCATCTCTATGTCGCTTCAATTTCTCTTTGCGCCTCGTTTATTCATCACTTGATGTTTTTATTAAATTTCAAATGCTAATTTTAGTTTTAGCATATTTACTGAAACAACAAATTACTGGCTTTTCCTCACTCTCACAAAGAAAAAACTGTGGTTGATAACAAAATGTTCGTGCTTTATCGGCAATTCTGAATTTTTTACTGATCAAACAGGGTTAATATTAATGTTCAAAATGTATTTCTCTCAATTTTTAGCACAGCTTCTCATGAGGAGCAGTAAATTCTCCTCTTTCCGGACGATATAAGAAGAAAAAAGTGTGTCATTTGGGGAAAAAGTCGTCCGAGCGCAAAGCACTTAAGAATTCTAGCCGCAATGTTCAATTTCACATTTCTGGCGGGGCGCGAGAAAAACACACGAAAAGCATCATCAACGCATCAAAAACTTTCCACCCTTGCCAGAGAGTTATGGCGACACCCTCGGCTTCGCGTTTCACTTAAAAGCTCAGGCATGAGCACAAGACAAAAACATAAAATACACGACACACACCATTATCGCTCTGCTCTCGATTGTCTGCTCCATGTCTTCTCCACTGTCATGTAAAGACACCCTCAGTTAAATTATGATTTAGGGCTGCGACGGTTGCAAAAAAGACACCGAGAGAGAGCGGAGGTGTGCTGGATTTTAGTGGCGAAATTTGTGGAGGGAAATGAAAATAATATGGGTGTGAAAATGGGAGAAACTCCGGGTTTTGTGTAGTTTCGCACATGACGTCATTCCCACCGTATATCATTTATCTCGTGTGAGGATTTCTTCATTTCTCCACCACCCTTGGCATTGATTATGCCAAGGATGTGTGCCTCAAAAGCCCGTCAATTTGATAGGAAAATGATGCGAGAATCATCACATCTCCAATGTTTTTGCACAACTTTTTGCCACCCACTTTGGCTGGAGGATGAAATATACACATTTTTGCTATTTTAGAAGCTCAAAAACTTTTAATTACATTTTCAGAACAGCCAGAAATATATATCTTTTCAATTTGGGGCCGAATTACCCTTTTTGGAAAAATAGTGTAATCCAATTATCTGACTCTTGATTGTTTGAATCCCATTCTCGATTTAATCACAATTCCAAAGTGGAAAGTGTGTGCTTTCTTTGCCACTCTCCAATTCAAGATGATCATCCAGAGGCCAAATATTATACGGTGTATTTCTTGGGTTCAATACAAACCGGGCGGTAATTGAGTTGCGATGGGGAAATTGAGACCGGTTGTCTTAGTGAGACAGAGAGAGAGACTAAGTAATGAAGATGGTAATTGATTAAATGTATTTCTCGATTCGGCAAGCAATGTAAATATATATATCCCTTTTATCGAGTTAAAAGATAAACGATTTAAGAGTTAACTATAAACATTTTGGGGTGAAATTTATGCACAACCCATCGTCGATTTCCATTGTCCCTGGCGGTTCTCCGCGATTTTATCTGCGCGGGGGTCGAAGAATGTGTGAAGCAAAGTGTTAAATCTGCTCGTATTGTTGGGCTTAATGCGGTGCGGAGAATGGATTTTCCAGGGATCTGCCAGAGAACGAGTGCATAAAGTGATTATTGTGATGCATGTCAAACTTCCGACCGTCAACAGGAACTGTCATGCGGAGGCGGGATTGTTAATAATCAATCATCATGTCACGCATCACGGGATCTTTAAAGACACCCAAACCCACGCACCTTTATTGCGCTGTGGAGTGTGTTATGGTGTGTTTTCTTGTGTGCAAACTCGAGATAGAGCATACCGCGCCAAGGAGGTGGGAAATCATCAAGTTGATGCGTGCAGAATGGAATTTATGTTACGCACAATGATAAAATATTACACTTTTTCCCCCCTTTCATTCACATGGTCCGGCAGACAGTTGAATGAATATATCGATTTCCGCACATTCCGCCCCCTTTTCACATGATCCGGGGCCGTATTATGCATATGTTTGTGGCCTCGATGGGGTTGTTGAGGGTGAAACAGGCCATTTCTCTTGGCCAAACTCCCCACAATCTTATCATCTAAATCGCCTTATTTTCTCAGATGCCGAAGTGTGTTTAGTAGACAATAATAAATTGAATACATAATGGACTTAAAGTGTTTACTGGGGAAATGTTCAGTCTGGGGGTGGATTGTAATTGAAAAGGGCTCTGAATTAAAAAAGAAAATATCCAAAACTGTCCATCTGGCAAAAGCAAAGAAGAAGAAAAGACAATTCGCTCACCTGGTAAAAACTGGCAATTGAGATCCCATTATCTGGAGACGGACAAATAGGAGACCAATTGTGCTTAGGCACAGCACAGCCAGACGCTTGGATGCCTCATTGGGCCAGGATCCAGATGGCAGAGAGACACTTTTTCCACCCAAAATTGCTCGGCACAGTTGCTGTAAATCACTGAGGCGTATCTGCAAATTAGAAAGATGGAGGAAAAATTCTTCTATAATTATATTGTGCAGACACACTTTGAGTTAGCAGATGCTTTTCACCTCAATCGTCCCCTTCCCTCTTTTCATCCCCCACTACACCACTATTTACCGCCTCGAATGCATTTTAAATTAATAAGAGTGGAATTTCCCTCTGTATGCGTCTTCCTCATTGTGGGGAAAATTCATTAAAAATGTGAGCACTCGCCTTGTAATGGGGCGCAGAGGAGGCACGCGGGGGACGGAAAGGGGCGCCAGGGAGGGACGTAATTGGCGCCCGCACACATTTGCCATAGATAGGGCGGCCAGGGGGTGGTGTACACATAATAAAAACGGAAGTTAGCCACCCCGGATCTACAAAATACAAAGGATTTCAACTATTTCCATTCATAGCGCTTCCTTTCACCCAACCATGTTTCGGTGCTCTCTATTCACCAGCATTTTTGTCGGACTCTTTGGAAAATGCCGGAGAAACTCATTCAATTCACCTTATATACGCCGTATCGTATCATTATGTTGATGCACATTTTGGAGCGTGCACACATGATAAAAGGGGCGAAAAGTGTCATGTGAAGAAAAACGTTTCGTGTATTTATTTTTTTGCCATTTGCTTGTCAAGTGGTGAAATTTAATGATTTAATTTATTATATTTGCAGTGTTGAATTTAATTAAATTCACAAATGAGGCTCTATTCAAGGGGGAGATAATATGCCTAAAAACTGTATATCACTTCCAAATTTGCTTTGTTTCTCAAATTAAAGTGAATCTCTTAAGTTTTCATTCGATATTTCTGCATGAACCCATTAAAAAACGCTATTTTGAACATATTTTCCAAACATAACCTCAAAATATTACTGAAAAATCCGTTTCGAAGCTTTCTAGATCACAAAAACATCTCTTATGCTGATCAAGATTGCTGATTCACAGTCAACATCGTGCAGAAAGTGATCTAAACGAGCATTTTCCAAGTCCAAATGACTCTTTTTGAGGTTATGTTTGACTTAAATACAATTTACAGCGTTCAAAATCTAAACAAAATTGGATAATTTGTCAGGAAGGACTCAGAAAAGGAATATTGCTAATTTTTAAACACTTTTCAAGACTTCCGCTGAGCTGTACATCACTTCTGGCTGTATTATTTCCCCCTTGAACATATTAAATGGAGCAAAATATGCAAAACACACACAAAATAAATTCTCATCAACTCCTCTGGTTCGTCTTCCAGTTCAAAAAGCACCGTCAGTTTTACATTATTACCACGTCTATCAGTTTTTCACATTTTCCCGGAAATTGCAATACTAATGAAATTTCACTTTACCGTTTATTATGCTGCTTTGGTTTATTTTCCCCGAAATGAATATTCAAAAATACATCATTTTAATTTGCCTCTGTTCACTTTTCCATTAAGATATTACAAACACTGAACGGAAAGTGATTGACTTGATTATACGTATTTAATGAATTTTATCAATTACAGTTTTTATTTCAATTGAATCTTCCTGCACGGAAATCTTTCAAATCTATCAGAAAATCCGGGAATAATTGATAAAAATCTTCTGGCAAACTATTTGTAAGTCTTCAGTTTACGAAGTCATAACTTTTCAATGCGAATTGCAAGTTCGTGAAAAGAATATGCGGGACGAAGAGGAAAGACATAGAGTGAAAAGTGTGATGTGTGAGAGCATTTGAGGGGTGAGAAAAAGTTGGTCTTCATTTAAATTGACAGTTTTACAGTGTGAGAATGAGGGAAAATTAGCAAATTCACCTCCCACAGAAGTTCAAACACTACACAAACTTTCTTCTCATTTTCCACCAATGCTATTTATGTAATTTATTGAATTTCCTCGAATCGCTTCGTGAGAATTGTTCCACACTTTTGTGCATATAAACCATATATAGATGGGAGGTGAGCTTTGGGGCTGATTGAGACTTTCACTTGGCATGGAATTTATTCCCCGATATACTATATATTAAGCACCTTTTCACACTTCATCGCAAGGAAGTCGAAGGCACGGTGTGAGTTTTGGGGCGAAATTAACCCCGCCGTGTTTTTGCCCCACTGCAAAGATGTGCACTGTATTTGCTCTATTTACCGCCCGATACAATCATCGCATTCATGGCCTCAGGTACGATAAATATATTTTCAATTAGGTGAAGCGGAGGAGGAATCGACCCGGTGGCGGTGTTTGGATAGAATCCGGGCGTAATTAAGTGCAATCTACAAATATAGTGATTTATTCTCAAGAGGCAGCACCGCCCCCAAATGATGTCAAATTAAATATTTAATGTTAACACATCATTTAGTGCCAGGGCTGGAAACAATTTGCAATTTGGCCCGTGAGCGCGTGAAATGGCTCAGCGAGAGAGAGAGTGCAATTGCAAATCGTGTTGAGGATCTCCGCACTCACTATAGTGCTTGCTAAATTGCTAACTGCTACATTTGGAGAGCGACATGGGCGGGGGTTTGGGGGATAAATAAATAAAACAATTCGTATCCGACAATTCAATTGAGTCATAAAACACTTGGATAATTCAATTACCACCCCCGTTCGCTATGTATCACACAATTGAGTGTCCGTCTCTATCCTTTCCCGATGGCACAATCGGCAAAATGCGATGCTGCTCACACTGTTGTTAGACTTCTGGAGTGTGAGAGAGAGAGACATTTTCTTGCTACTTTATTGTTAACCACTTCACAACTTGTCATTTGCTCTATTTCACCCCCCTTCAAAAATGCCCCGGAAATTGTCTCTGCAGTGTGATTTATTCCTGCAATTTCACTCCTTACGTGCTCAAAGGAGAGTCAGAATGTTGCTTTTTAAGTAATTGAGTGATGTTATAGTTTAAAGGACATAAATCTTGATATGAATTCAATTTTCCTGTCGTGCAAGGCAATTAAAGAGGAAATTTATATAAAAAATTTGTGTCACTAATTTATGCCCAAAATGGGGTCTATAAAATATTCCAACCATTAATCCAGCGCGGCGTCATTAAAACACTGCAACTAAATCCAACACCAAATGACAAAATAATCTCACCGGAATTTACGGTGGTGCAGAAGAATTAAATATAAACCAAAATGATGAATAAATCCAAACAATACACTCCGTAATTAGCAATCGATTGAATATTTCCACTCTCGCAACTTTTCAATAAATCATCGCCTTGTCTGAAATGATGAAATTGCTCTTGATCATGCACATATTTCGCTCACCTTTTGCGCCACGAATATCTCGTAGATTGCACAGACGCCGGTCACCGTGATGCCCTGCTCCTTGCACAGCATCGCCGTCCCGACGAACACACTGGAGAGGAACAAGTGGCGCCAGCCTGCAAAAAGTGCAACGAAAGGAGTTGGATTAACGTGGAAATAATTATGATGTCTTCATACAAAACGTGGTGCAAATTGGAGTTTAATTGAGCAAGAGTGATGCTCCATATGTATTTCTCGGAGCTTTCTCCGGGATGAAAAGCTCTCTCTATCTCAGTGGAGTGATTCAGTGAAGTACTTTATGGATCGAGGGGCATTTAACTATTCGAATTGCGAGATTTTAGCGGCAAACTGCTTCCTTTTTCTCCATCGAAATGGTTTGGAATTAAAAGTGGTAAAATATTCAGGATATTTGCACAGCAAGTTTCTGTTTCAACAAATTGAGGCATTTCTCAATTAATTTTGCTTAGAAAAATCAATTTTATTCCTTTTTAGGTTATGTGATTGAATAAAAACAGATTTCGGTGATTAAATAACCCTCAAAATCATCAAATTTGTATTTTAACTGGAAATATTTCCTTTTTGAGCATTTTTGAGCATTTTTGATCGAAAAAAACTTTATTTTGGCTTAGAAAAAGCTTAAAAGACAGTCATAACCTTTAAAAATCTAATTTCAGCCTAGAAAAATATATTTTTGTTTAGTTTTTTCTGCGGTTTTAGCTTCAAAGTGTTAACTTCAACTTCCTGGCTTGAACAGATCATGAATTATGTATCAATTATGTGTCAGGAAGTGGTGTACAGATTTGAGTCATATTATCTCCCCCTTGTTCTGCATTTAAAGGCCTCTCAGCAATCGTCTGAAATAGTTTTAATTAAGTGACTGTGTGAGGTTTTATTCACAGTAAATTCTGCACTTCCGTGAGTGGTTTTTCCGGGCAAATGCAAGTGATGAAAATATTTTCCTATTTTTGAAATTTCATTTTCTACGACTTCCCTTCGTCATGCCACCGGTGGGAAATTGATTGAATTCTCCCATCCCATCAGAGGGTTTTCCACGTACACTTGAGAACTGGGAATTACATGGAAGAAGTACGAATAATAAATGGCTTAATTAGACGAGAGAAGGAAGCCAAATAAATACAAATATTAATTGAGAGTAAACAGTGAATGTTTCAACCCACACACTTTGTGCAGAGCTTTTCATTGAAACTGTCGTGCTCATGATGTAAACTTTCAAATTCATCCCTGAGAGAAGTTTGGGTTGATTGAAAGAGAAACGACGCTGAGTGTTGAGCAAGAAAGTTGTGCTCTTTATATGGGATATCAAAACACACCCCATTGTACTCTCCTGCCATCATTATCTTAATCACGATGTGTATCCTGCAGAGCGCGATGCTCAGAGAATTTGCGCTTAAGACGCTCGATGCATTATTCCGCGCCACTCAGGTATGGATGATAAATATAAATTATTTATAAATTCTCAATCTTCACCCACCGCGTCCCGCTGAGCCGAGGCTCAAGTGCGCCGTGAGTGTGTGTGAGAGTCAGAAAACACACGGTGAACTTGAGAAGGAATCTTGGCGGAGATTTACTTGTCTAGGACAAATCTCGTTTATGAATTTATATCCGGGATGCGATGCGTCTCCAGAGCACCACTCGCTTCATCCCCATCCGCAGCATCATTTCCCGTCACACCCGAGACGCGAGATGACGTCGCACGGGAGACGGGAAAAAATATTTATGAACCTCCTTATTTATACGTTTGCTTTTGCTCTCGAGCATCCATTTATTTTCCACCCTCGCGTCGTTTGATATGGCGAAAAAAGAAGAAAGAAGAAATCTCCGATGTGCGTTTAGCAGTGTTAAGGAACCGCCATATCTGCAGTAAATTACCACCCAAAACTCATGCTCCACCCTGACATTCTGGCATGTTCACCCGGAACTGTCTTGTCACTTCAATTTAAATTCCACCACCGTGCAACAACACACTTTATCTCTGGCTTGTTGTCTTTCTTTTCTAATACTCTCGTAAAACCATCTATTCACGGATGAACTGCCGAAATGCATTCCCTGTTTTGCAAGACATTAAAGTTCGACAAGGATTCGGTTCTGTTTGGCGGTTGGCATGTGCTTATAGATAAATAAATAACACTGCTTGAGTGGATGCTGCCAATTGAATATTTCAAAATGAGTGTGGCTTCAGAGGTGGCAATTCTGCATCCGCAGCCAAGAGTGATCAATGATACAAAAGGCTGATGGTGAGAGAAAACCAGAAAACACGATAACAGGAAGAATGATAGAAAATGCACTTGCTTTAATTTTCTATACAATATTTCTCACAATTCTCGAAAAGCTCCGTGTTGAGAGCTTTCACACGATCGGCTTTCTTTCGCCTCTCTTGGCTTCATAAACAAGGGGGAGGGAAAATTAAAAATTGCCTTATGAAGATGCAAAAGTACACTAAATAATTACGGTTATTGTTATAACTCTGTGTAAACAAAGTTTTACCTATTAGGATCAAGACTTTTCCTTCCACTTAAGCGATATTCGCACTTTTATTGACGGTCTGGATGTAATTCAGCGATAGAAAGTATCTTTAATGCCCATCATTCAGGCAAACCATTTAAAAATGATTCGACAAAAAGGCGTTTTTGTCAATAATTCCAGTGCATGCAAATGAAAAAATGATGTGCAGAGAAGTATTACATGCAGACCAATTAATTTGTGGTGACATTTTAAAAGGAATTGTCTCTCAAAGTGCCAATAAATTGGATAAAAATTTAAACACAACAATAGACTTTGTCAGAATCATGAAATCGCACGTGAGCTGAATAGCTTTTCATAGTGGAAAAATCAACAGTTTTATTCAATCAACCAAAAATATCGCTGCAATTATTTGAGGTGCAATTTAATGAGACAAGCAAGGGGTGGAAAGGGAAAGGGGTTGGAGGGACTCTGGATGGGCAACACTATTGCAACACTCGGCAATGGAGCTGAGAATTAACGATTGCGCTGTGCTTTTGGGGTGGTGGAAAGCTGCTTTCTTGATTGCTTAAGTTCATTTATGGGGTAAAAGTGTGTGTTACAGCCATTATTGAGTTTACCCATGAAACACTTTCGCGTATTCTTACTTTAGAGCTTCGGCTCTCTATCTCTCGTCGTATTTCTCTTCCCCCTTTTTTTTATAGTATAAATAATAAAAGTATAACGCATTATGTGCAAGAGAAGAGTCCACTCCTTTTGTACATTTTGTTTCGTAATGTATAAAAAACAATAAATTTGCTGCTTCTTTATGGGTTTCGCTATAATCTTGCTGTTTTATTATGCTCTCGCCCGCCCGCCTCGAGCGCCACGGGGGCGAAATTGTATTCTTTCTCCAGGGTAATAATCATCGTTATACATAGCATGGAGATAATGGTCCAGTGCACTCCCCAAAAATCACTGTGATGAAAATTCAGTGAATTTTGGGCGAATGAGCATCAACGGAACAACAATAAAAATGTGTAGACACATCACAATTTGCACCGCCCAATTTTAGTATTATGGATTCTCCCTGTGTTCATTTTATGACAATCTTAAGGAGTTCCCCAGCATTAAAGACCATCCCTTGTCTCTCACCGGTGTATTTGTAATTGTTCGGTGAGTTTAGCCCATTAGAGAATTGGAAGACTTCAAACTATAGTGAATTAAAGTGTCTGATTTATTGTGATGTGTGTAAAGATATCATATTTCCACTTGAATTTCCTGGGAAAAACACTGTCTGGTCCATAATTTATGTCTATTTATTGGGGAGCAGAATGAATTTTGACGCTATACTTTTCACATTGCTCCATATTGTCTGCAATTTGTCGATATACGTGATGGAGCATCCACAGGGATTCCTTTCACAGCCACAAAGCACTGGCAAAGCTCAATGGTTTACGGTTCATGAAGCTTTCTCTCCAGCATCGACAAAGTTGGAGAATCTCCTCGATGATTTTGATTCGTTACAAGTGTACTGTATATTGTTGTATTTCCGGGGGTTATATTTTACCCGTTTTGCCATTATTTACCCTTATTATTGTTTATTGCAAACATTTATGTACTTTTCTTTGTGTCACAAGTGACTGTGCTGCTGCTCTTTCTCCATCACGCTGTCGCAAGGAGTGTGTAACAACAAAAGACACTTGCCAAAAGGTGGGAAATGATGAAGATTCATTTGACGTGTCTTAATTTTTCATCACAGACACGCGGCAAAATGAATATTTTCCACGCCTAATCGCCCTGCATCACTCACAGTTGTGCGTATAACGCCAGGGGGGAAAAGTCTGTTTGATGGTAAAGTATTAAAATAAGTAGAGATAATTTATCATTTCTCCACCAATTAATACAATTCAAACGATTTTTCAATTACCACTTCCTCCCCCAAACCCTCACCCCCGCCAGAGAGTGGCCAATTTGGGCCCTTCATCGCGCGATGGTATAAATTGTGAAAATTTCTCCCATACAATCATTTAAATGTGAAATTGCCGCAAAGACGGAGGAAACAAATTCATTGTATTTAAATTGGAATCCCTTCATATTAGGAGAAAATTGTATTTTCAAATTGTTCGCAATTTGCATAAAAATTCAGCACGAGAAAGGAGAGGAGAAAATTGTACAACAGAAAATTTCTACCAGCGCGCTGTGAAAAATTATTAATTTCCTCTAGCTTATTTTAATTTTAATGAGTCTCAACTTCCCAACCACTTTCTCAACCATTCAACATTGCGATAATTGCATTTTTCCGTTTAGCTAGAAAATTTTCACTGGAAGTCCTTTGCTTTTTACAAAAAAAAAAAATATGGCGAAAAAGCTCAGTGCATTTGGTGTTGCGTCGAAGCTTTTTTTGCGGCAAGTTCTGAGAATTAAAAAATTGTCCTGCTGATATTCAGAAGCGCATTGTGATGAAAGTGAGTAAATTTATTTGATAACATTTATTTGCCCAAAAGAGAGGAAAATTCGTAGTCTCTCAAATATTAGTTGTTAAGTGTATTGAAAGTTTGCAGAATCACTTCCTGAAGACAATCGCAATAAATAACGTAAACAATTGCTGGAGGCGAAATCAGCGCTTCAACAGTGAATACAAAACAATGCTCAAGAGTTATTCCCATAAGTGGGAAAGGGGTTGAAGAGATTGCGAATTTAGGAACTTACTATTGTGCTAAATACCATAAATATGTGACGAAGAGTCAAAAAGTGAGTCCCTGAAGTGCCGAGACGAGGCTTTATTGAGTCCAAAGGAGCAAAATAAGGAGGAAAATCCCTCATATCTTAGGGGTTTGGGGGATGTCTTCATTGCGGGACGCGTGCGGATAAGAAGCGGCAGACAATGTGAAATGGTAACATGGAAAGTCGAGGGATGACTTTGTGCAAACAACACGTAAACAGAAAAGTTTTAATTGACGCAATTATCTGATCTGCAAATAAGAAAAGTGGATTCTGATAGAGAATTATCACACAGACGCTGGCGGGCGCCTGTTGCCTGATGGGCGCATGGGGGCGAAACAATGCGCGCCCTCCCGGATGTCCTGGACCGCACACGACATTCCGATTGTCTTGGGCGCGCGCGAACGCACCGGAGAGGACGGGAAGTGGTGCGCGGGGGTGGGAATTGTTGAATTTTGTGTATGGCAGACACGAAACCCATCATGTTGAAGAAATGAAAATCCCCACGAGACGAGCAGCAAGAAGTGAAACACAATACAATCATCATCGGGGGAGTCGAAAGGAGAGGCGCCCCTGAAAAATGATGATGATGGGAAAGCGATTTATTTTTTTCTTCTTCTCTTCTCTGTTTCTCCATTTTTATTTCATTTCATATTTTCCCACCTTTCCACCCCACGTCCCCCCCCAAAAACGGCCGCGCCAAGCCCAATCACACCCTCCACAGATACTTAGGAAGTATGTTAGTGAGGTATAAAAAATATTTTCTACATCGTTTGTCGCCATAGTATATTATTTATGTAACGTGAAAATCGTTTGCTGAAAAATTCCACATAACATTCACCATTTTGCCGGGAGTCTAGCATTTGGCGACAAGATAAAGCTGTTTTCCAAAATATTCTGTCACACACTATATTACACAGACCGTATTCACGGCTTCAACCCACCCCGTAATGGGACACCCCTTCAGTATCACCTTATGTACTTGAGGAGAAGACATGCTTTCGGTGGGGGTAGTTTGGGCAAATAGGACATTTAACTCCATGAACGGAGCAAATGAAGTCGTTTCGTGCTCAAATTTCACTTTTATGCTCATATCGCTGAAATTTAACAACGCCACAATTTACCACTGACAAGAGTTGTGATTCAAATTTCCACCATCATGAAACAATCAACACAATATTGGGGCAGAAGTGTATACTTTTATATTCCACTCCACTCCCCCCCTCCCCAGGTTAATTGGATTTCCTTATTCAGCGCAACAGCAACAACAAATTGCGTTGGCATGAGTGAGAGAGAGGAAAAAATCCTCTTTAGGGCTAAATCTCTTAATGTGCTGTGCAAAATAGATAATTATATACATAATGCATCAATGCAAATTATGCCCCAAGTGATCATTATTTCAATTGCGTAATGCCCGCTTTTTGTATCTCATTCGTGAGTCATTGCGAAAATCAACTGACCAGCAATACAATCAGCGAGGCTAATCAATTTTCCATGCGCATTTTGGGGTAGAATGATTGTGGCCTGGAGAATTGCGCGCCAAAGGCGGCGGGGGTTTCAATGTGCTGCAAATGGGGCATCATTAAAGTGCACCCTCGCCATGCGGGGGTGCCCAGGAATTAATCGAATGGGGCGAATGGAGAAGACAGAGTTTGCAGATTATACCTGGGAATAATCAGAGGAGTCTTTCGCTACAATGGGCGCGCCACATATTTTTCTCTCATTACGTATGGCGTATAGATGTGAAGATTATTGAAATAATGTGTACACAGCAATCCGCATACTGGATATACAATAGGCTTGTGTTAGGGGGGGGCGCTGCAGAGCGCACATCTGCCGGGCTGTGGGACGATTCGCCCAGATTCGCGCCACCCCGGCGGTGGGGCTGTAATGTGAATGCTTGGCATGCTGAGATATATAGAGGCATATTTACATGCATTATGTGAAATATAGATTTGTGTGAGCGTGTGTGGGTAATTTATAGCACCCGGAGGACTCCATAAGAAGGAGGCTTAAGCCTCCAGATGAGAACAATGACAGCTTCCCATTGTGACTGCGGCGCACTGTCGGTGAAATTACACTTGAATGTTAGTTACGATGATGTGTGGCGGGGGAATATTGGGTCAGGCAATATGTGCGATATCCTGGTGGCGCCATTCTCAAGTCAAACACCAACATCAGCTCCAGCTTCTGGACCGCACACGGCAAATTATGCATGTATGTGCGATCTATACATTCCGCAGCGCCAGGGCAGATGGTTAGGTCGTTATTGAATATTTATACGGGAGGGTAAATTTGATTTCAATGAAGTTTATGACTTCTCCTCTGCCCAACCCGCAAGCCCACGCAAGCACATGAGTAATGGAAAGACGAGATCTGACAGTGCGGTGGAATTAGGTGAAGATTTTGGGGGTGGATTTGCCCTAAAAACACTATTCACCCTCACACATACACACACATTTGGGCCTCTCTGCTGGGCATTTGCATGTTCAGCCAGACCTTCGCAATTGTCTCTGCCTCTCGGGATGAACACAATGCAAATACCCACACCCCCATCAGCTCAGGGGGTGCCTAATGCCGTGGTGAAGAAAAAAGCGGCGAGGAGAGATTTAGTGAGACACTCAAAATTCTAACTTCCCAGGATAAGCTCCCCAATGAACAAGGCGGAATTACGGTGAATTGCTCCAGTGCGAAGCAGTGGAAAAGGATTAGGGTGGGATGAAAGATTGAGATAATAGGAAAAGCACTGCTTCTGGGCCAATTCTGTGACAAATAGTCATGATTTAATGCCACTTGATTATCGCGGTGGTTTTAATCTCGCTGTTCAGCAACACACCAGCTTAACCCTGATAAGGATACCATTCTTCCGCGTCGCTGATTGAGCCGAGAAGGGACACTTGCCATACGGCAAGAAAAGAAGGGAGAGAGATTGTGACTTTCAGCACAAGAATCAAGGGTGTTTTCTTCAATATAGTCTGACTTAATAAATTGATGGAATTGAAAGCACCAGAATTAAATATAATGAGAAATTATTTTCGTGAAAAGTTACCCCAAAAAGTCACCTCACAGTTTGTTTCCTTTATCGAATTACAATATAAATACTGTCAAATACTCAGATGGAAAGATTGATAGGGAAAAGAGATCCACTGACAGTCACTGTCTGTTCAATTTCATACACTTTTCTGGGGATATTTTTCCCTCAAAACCACCCCATTTGATGGGGTGCAAAGCCAACACTGTGATGCATTATGTATCCGTGATGACGAGAGAAATGCAATAAAAATAATAGTTCAACGTTCACGCGAAGAATGAAATTCTCACGAAAGTGGCTTTGTTATGGGCACTTTTTATCCCTGTGAATCATCCACTTCTTGCACAGCAACAGCACTTCTTTTTCAAGTGCTTTTTTCCCCGGGCAAAAGTGCTTGAGAAATTTTAACTATCAATTTTGCCATGTGAATGTCATGAATATTCGGAAAACCCTCTGAACGTTGACTGAGGGATGGAGGGTGTATTTTCTCGAAAAAAAGTGGTCTCTGGCTTTTTGGGGTTGCACGAGCAGGAGGTTTTCGCAATTAATCAAAAAGTAACCAAACTACGGTTTTAATTAAATTGCAACTTCCCTTCATTTTGCAGGGGTTGCGCCACATAGTCATAGCACTGCTCACACAATCAAAAATAATTGCGGCGAAATTAAATTACACCGTGTCCTGAGAGGTTTCCCAAACGAAGATGGAGATCATTCATTAAATGCTATGTTGAAAATACACCAGGAGGAAAATGAAGGAAGCACTCAATTCATTTCTCTCATCGAATTGGGGGGAATCACGCGGTAAAAGTTGCTCTTCCACCCCCTTCTTTCAGCCCCTCGAGGGCTGGGGCAATGAAAAATTATGCGCGATTTCTAATTAATTGGAGCCAGTGAAAATTAAGAGGTCATTAAAACCCCGCAGCCAGAAATACTCCGCAAATTCCCATAATTATTTACTGTGTGTGTCTAATTTCTTGAATTGTGCAAATAAGTAATGCATCCAGCTTAAAAAAAAAAACTATAAATTTTATTAGCAATTATTAATCAGTTTTGCTATAATATTTGGAACAATTAAACATTATTTGATGATTGTATTTCTCGCTATCACGTCATGAATAATTAAATAATTGCTGCAAAAGTCAGTAAATCACATTAAACCCCGAAAAACTAAATAATTTACACCCTGGGCTAATAATAGCTTTTGTTCATGGGCAAAATCTACTTGATATGTACATATTGTTATATTATTATTTGGTAGGATAATATTTATAAGCTGATATTTATTATGAAATAAATATATTATGTTATAATTGCAGAATAAATAACTTTTCAATCACTCTAAAACTGTAATTTCATACCAGAAATACCGGAAAATTTAGCCTGCCCAATTGATGAGAGGAAAAGGTGGAAAATTGAAGATTGTGCATTGTTAGGGTGAATTTCATGTGATTCTGAATCGTTCATTGCGATTCACGAAGTGAATTTGCACTCTTAATTATTGCTTGTTCTCCCAAATTCAATTAGTTTCACTGCTCTGAATATTTCAAGCAATCGACAATTTCTGTTAAGTGTATTCCTTCAGTATTGCATTAATTTAAGCGATTATGTTCTCACCTCAACACACTTGCGCTGGTATATGCGGAATGCTCTTCCTCAAGCAATTCAGTGCTCAAAACAGTGGTGCTCTTAAGGGATTTATGTAGTATATATCATCTGGCAGAGTGGATATCGATATTAACCTGTTTGCAAGGATCTTCACTCTCTCTCTATCGTCTCACAACGACCAGGCGGAATCAGTGTTGCGGAAAACATTTGATTTGACTAAATGGCGTATGTTCTTAGAGTGAAACTGATCCACCCTCCCCCCATGAAGGGGTGACGAAGGCAAAATAAATAAGTCATTACACATGAAAAACATGCGACACGAGTTTGTGATGAGGCCATAAAATAAAAATGAACATCAGTTTTCAGGATTCCACTCATGTGAAAGTGTGTTTCTGCTTCAATAATTCACTGTACCGAATTACAGGGATGATGATGATGTGATCTTAAAAAATCAATGAAGTGGACAAAATACACACACAGAACATCTACTTGGGAGAGAAGCGCAGGCACTCGACATCCGCATGACCGTCTTCTTCCCGGCTGTCGACAGAGAGAAAGAGAGCTAGAGCAGCTCATCCTCAGTTCCGGGCCATTGTATGGCCAGTCGGGTTACAATAATGCTCAGTGCGGATGGATTCTGGTTCCTGTATCGCCATCATCCATCCCCAATCCACCCCCATTGTGCTCTTTTATTTTATTACATATCTATCTGGAGACATTGTCATCCGCTTCACTCTCTCTCTGGGTCTACAAGTTTTCTCTGCATGACAGCGAATCCCTCAGTTTCCCATCATTGTCAGCGCCTCATCCCCTCATAAGGGGTGTGCGGGGTGGGAGAGGGGGGGATATTTATTGTTGTATTTGTGTGCGTTCACAATGGGCTGACGACGGTGGAAAACTCAAATATCTTTCGGTTGGAAAAACAAGTGGAAATGGCCCGAAACGAAATATCCCCAGAAAACAACCCCCTTGAAAAATCAATTCTCCCCTTCGCTGTCCCTTTCACAAAAGGGAGGCAGAGAGAGATCTCTGGGAATATATGAATAAGATATTCGCGGGAAATCTTTTGAATTACCCCGACAATATCCTGTCAGCCGAAGAAATTCCATCTGCCATATATATAAAATATAAAATGTAGACCTTGATTTCAATTGGCAAAAGTGCGTATATATATTCTGGAAAAGTTTTCCCAATCCTCGCACTCACATCCAGAAAACCCAATTTAGAAGGATGATATTTGTCGTTTGAATTAAAAATGAGCATCTCTATATTCGGGGGAATTTCAATTGAAACGCGGCGCATTTCTTCGAATTTCTGGGATTTTGTGTAAGTTTTGTCACATTAAAAGCTCAGACATTTTTCACTTTTCCTCCTGCTCAACATCTATCAAAATTATGCTAAATACAGGTCAGTATATATATTCAAATATGTTGACTACATATGTGCATACTTCCGTAAGCCAAAATGGGGAAACTTCTGTGTCAATTCCTGTGCCATTCTCTTATCCCCCGAATTTCAATATCAATCGCTCTCATTTGTCGACAACCAAAGTCAAGGCATGTCATTTTAAATTTTGATATGGTGAAATTTGAATTTCAGATATATTTTGGAGTTCGCATTGCTAAATTCCCACTAAAATCATGTGCATATTCACCAAAATTTGACATTTATTTCCGGAAACAGGATACTTCCACCACTCAAAACATCCTCGCAGCACAAAATGTGCCGATCCCGATTGGAAATGAGTGCCCGAAACCCATAATAATCTTTTGTTGCTGTGTGCAAAATTTTAGGAAAATTCGTCATAAATTATAGCGCAGAAATAATTAGAGATAGCAAATCACTGGTGAAAATTCTGCTCAGGGGGGGATGAAAAGCAATTTGATGTGATTGAAAAGGACAGAAAATAAACCCTACACAGGTTGCGATGAATTTATTGCAAGTGCCAATGCAGATTTGCACGCTGCCGTGAGCAAAATATACCGTGTGCACATCTAAATGGTGTATATTTTTGCTCATTATAAATTTTGAAATTGCTTTCTGATGCATAATGGAAATATCGCTGTGACATTTGCTATCGAATGCATGGATTAAAACCGCATCTATTGAACATGGAGAGTTTACTGCGAAATTGTGCACAAATATATGAGGATTTGCGGTGTTTAGCAATGCAGTTGAAGCCTTAAAATGGAATATAAAAAATCAACAGATTTATTGAAGCGCATCTTTAACTCATTAAAGGGTAAATAATAATGCAATATATGAGTTTTTCATGCCATTTTTCGTGCTTGAATTATTTTTGTCGAAATATCTAAAAAAAAAAGAATTATATTTAAATATTTTTAGAATATTGCATTAAAATTTAAATTTAAATAGCAATAAAAGTCACATAATTTGCCACAAGCTGGATTCGAACGCCTAAAATTAGAACGAAATACAATTGGAACTCTAACATGCTTTTGAAGTTTAATTTGCTGTCCTCTGGCGGCAATATATGGAGAATATAATCAAGAAATTCATACGATAATCAAATATTTTAACATTCTCGCCTGACTTTAACGTGTTGATCATTTTCGTACAGAGGGCTGAGTCTTGAAATTCGTCAAAATCAGAATCAGTGGAAATTGATTGATTTTGAGAAATTTGCGAGTCTTGAGTAAAAATCAGTCAGAAACCGAGTCAAAATTGGCTCAAAATCAATCAACTCGTGTTGACATGAGATCATCGAGTCAACACGATTGCTTAATGTCTCAATTTTAAGATTTAACTTCAATTAGAGTATCAAATGGCCATCGATGGCATCGGAAATGGATAATAGAATAATTATTTTAATTGTTTTTAATTTTATATTGATAATTTTCCTTATTACAGCCGAGATATAAACATCTCTTTTCTTGCGCTCGCGTAAGAGGCTCAGAGACGGAAAATAATTTCTTTCCATGCGCGCTACCTAGTCCCTGAGAGTCCTTTGCAGTGTCGAGGCAACGATAATCCAAATTTTATTATGTCATACATAATCCTTGCCATAAACATTTTCAGTTTTGAAGGTATCTTTAATTGAATGGAATTCCCAAATTCTTCGCTCTTTGCTTAGTGCTTAAGTCTCATGAATTATGAATCAATGAACTGAACATGTGGTCAGATAGTACAAAAAAAATGGATGGAGAAATTTTTGCAAAGGGGAGGAAGTCGATCCCCATCTCGTGGGGCACCTCAAGATCACTCGCAGAAGTCTCATTCTGCTCCTGGAACTTCTCGTATAACCGCAGGAGAACATCTGTACGTTAATAATGCACATTATTCACATATTTGTCGCCTGAGGGTGTAATTTTTAGCCTTCTTAAGGCGTGGGCAGACACCCCAGGATAATTCCTTGGGGTAAACGTTAGGCTTGTGGAGCATTTTTATCATTTTCTGCCTCAAACACCTCAACTTGGCTCAAATCAAAACAACAAAATGACGTTTCTGCCTGCGTTTCGAAAGCATTTCCCCTCCCGAAAAATTCCGAAGGCTGATTTTGACTCAAGACTCACGAAACTTTCAAAATTGTGATCATGTCAACAAGTTAAAAATCGATGAGGTTCTGTTGATTCTGATTTTGACCATTTTCAAGACTCAGCCCTCAGTTTTATTTGGGAAATTATCGCGGAAAAGCATCTCTAATAAGGTTAATTAATTCCCAATCTAAGGTCAATTACTTGTCACTCAGATTGCATGTGTTTCGTGTGTTATCTACAGCCGCATTCTGCAGAATTGTTTGTGTGTTGTGTGTGGAATTAACAAATGTGTAATTTGAATAGAGACTGACTGGAGCATGACTCTGTGAGATATTTTGTGGATGAATTGACGAGAATTGTCAAATGAGATTATATCATCTCACAAAGGCATTTCCAATACATTATTCAAAACACACAACAAACAATGTGCATCGAGCGCTGGAAACTTGGAGCATATAATGCTGGAGAATATATGTTTGAATAGAATTTTTCTGTAAGCTGAGGCGAATTTGCATGTTTATCAGTGTTGCATAAATGCGCAGTTGAGCATGTGAGAGAAAGAGGAAGTTTGAGGCAACAATTTGCAAATGCATGGCATCAAAGTGCCTTTTTCCGTGAAGGAAGTTATGGTCAACTTCTCTAAAGTGTGTGTGTGCGAAGAAAGTGTCCTTGTTAGATGGCGGAACAGTAGACAGGATAATATGTTCAAAGCCCGAAAGCCGATTTGGTGTGACGCTTCCAGTTTGGCTGGATGAGTTTTCTCCGTCTGGGAAGAAAATATATATAGAGAAATCGCTAAAGCCACAAAGCTAACTTTCTTTTCCACTTTGATTCCTAATACCGTCGCACCCAGAATTCACTGAATGTCCGTCGAGGAGTTTCCTTGCCTTTGAGGGGGTTGTTAATATTGACTTTGAGTCCGTTTTCGACTGCATCGCGATTTGTTTCGTGGTTTCGCAGAAAGTTTCTTTCCAAATTCAAACATCTTAGAAAAAAGGATGACAAAATATGTTTTTTTCATCATTTTTCTATTGAAGATACAAATTAGAGCATTAAGAGAATATTTAAGATCAGTTTGAAGTTCATTTTTAGACATCATTTGAACGTGAATAAGAATTTAGTAAAGGAAATACATTCTAAGCGTTTAAAGGGTAAAAACTTAAAGTAAAAAATCTAAAACTGTGTTAAATACAATAAATACAAGAAGATTTTGCAAGGAAAACGTATTTTTCGGGTGTAAAAATAATATTGTAGTAAATTTTAAAAAGAACTTATTAATACTGAACGATTAAAGGGTTCTTAACGGTTTTAGCATTTTTACAGATTCTCGTTTTTCAGAAAATTAGGAAGTTTTCCCAATGTCAGAAACATTTTTAACGTAAAACCGTAAATATCCGATTGAAGATTAAGTATTTGAGGAAATTTGTCAATTCATTGCGGTATTTTCAAGCTGTTCAGCTGAGAAATTCATCTTCTGCTCATTCAAAATAGCGTACAATGATTTTATAAATAAATTTTGGAAAAATAACAAGACACAATATCTTGTTATCTTGACACTGCATCCCCAATATTAGCAACCCCTTGTCCCTTGCCCACCACCGTCTCGCCATGTCTTCTCCTCTCATTGGGGGATTTGGCACACATTGCACACTGAGCAAGTTTTCGGACTTGGTCACTCCGCTTTTTTCAGCACAGTTTCTCCCAACATTCGTCCAGAATTCTGTAACATCACTTGAGCTCCGTCTGCAATTGACCAACTTTAAATTTCAAACACTGTGAGGTGTTCTTTCCAGCGCTCTGCAAACTCTCGTTACAGAATTCACTGGCAATTACGTGAATGTCACTCAAATGAGGGAAACTACCTCGTCCAAGTTACACCACTTGTGCAAAGTGTGGACATGGATGATCATCTATACATCCTTGCGGCAACTTTTCCCACACGTTCCACACTTTTCCCGGCTGTGGGTGGAGGTGGAGGGGAAAGGGTGTGCGCTTTGGCCCCAAAAAATGTCAAAATAAATTAAATTTCCCAATTAGTTCCATTGCTGAAAATTCAGCAGACAGTTTTGGGGATGGAATACTTCTTCACTCCCGGGTTTTAATACATAAGGTGAATTCTCCATTTAATTATACATTTCCACCGTGGGGCTCTCTATTCACTTTATGCAGAATTAATGTCTATTGTCAGACAGAGATTGCCACTGGGTTAAGCATTGTCCACATAGTGTCAATTAGAAGCTTTGCCTTTGAGAAGCAGCTTGAATTTGAAATTCTATAGCATTTTGGGGGTGATATTGAATTACAAATGAGCTTACAATTCTGGAGGAAATTTGATTTTTGCCATGGAAAGATGCTTTAAAATCACAATTCAAGCTAAAATGATGTTTTGTCAATTGAAGCGTGGGTATTTTCGATTTCGTCGAATCAATTAGCTGGATGAGAAGTCAAAAAAGAAAGATAAATATTGATCTGAATGATTCACTTAATTGCACTGCGATAGTAATTAATTTCCCTCAAACATTGATAGAGTCTTAATGGACTGTTGACAGACTTTCCCGACCATACTTTTCCGGGGGGTTTTTGGGGGGAGTGGGGAAGGGGTGAAGGAGATTGAAAATCCATAAATATATTTCCCTCTTTTGCCCTTCAATTTTGACACGTTTCGTGTGAAAGTGGCACTCAAGTGGAAATCACCGCGAAGAAAGAGCTGACTTTCTCGATCCCTTCTCAAATGATTTGCCAGCTCGAGTGGGGGAGGGGGTGGGGGGATATGAAAAATCAGTTAAGGGAAGTGCATCAAATGAAACTCTCTGCCATTGAATTCACTCCACTGATTAATGGTTGAAATTGTATGAAATAAAATGTGCGCGAAGGGGTGAACAAAGGTGGGTTGGCTTCAGGTGGGGGTGGTTTAGGATCCAATTGCCACTCACCAGTGGATTTCTTCTGTTCTGTCGCCCTGGCGTAGCTGAGAAATGCAGCCAGAAAGAAGACTGATGATAGAGTTTCGGCTCTGCCAACAACACCTGTGACCTGCAGAAAGAGAAGAGGAAAAACACCATAAAGTGAGAGAAATATTTTATTATTTGACATAACATTGGAACGGTTCATATTTTTTGATATTTCACTTCAGGGTGAACGAGTGAGTCTCGAACCTCAATGTGCCAAAATGTGTGTATTTTTGTACTCTCTCTGGGTTTTCGCCATGGCCAGAAAATGTGAATTTGATGGGTGAGTGTGTGTGTGTGTGGAGGAAAATTGGAAATAAAATATCTTCTTAAGTGAAAAATCGCACATATTTTTCAATTTTATTGCACAAAAAGCAGCAGTGGCTGCGAGAGGAGTTTCCCCGAAAATGCCATGAGACAGTCTTTGGCGGATGGAAGCAATAGATGGGATTTCTCTTGCCATGCAATAAATTTGTCTCTGACTGCAGACTGTTTGCCATATGAGTGTTCGCTGTTGGAAATCCATTTAAGCGCTTTCCATTGCTTTCACAACCCCTCAAAAAGAAAAACGCAATTTAAGTGGGATAATTTTTAAAGATATTTACAAAAGGAGGAAAGTCACTCGCGATTTCAGACCACTAACTTTATTTATGTTCAGTCATTTTTTGATCACATATTGCCACTAGAAGACAGCAGTTTAAAAGCATGTAGAAGTTCCGATTGTATTACCTAATAGCAAATTAGACTTTAGGTGCTTGAATTCAGGCATGTGGCAATTTTTTGTGACTTCTATTTCAATTTTTTGCCGTTTTTGGCTAATGTGTGGAGAAATTTATACAAATTTTATACAATATTTAAAGAAATACAATCTGAACTTCTACATGTCTTTCAAACTTGGTCAGCTGATCATCTGTTGATAAAACCGGGCTTTTTCTACGCGAATATCTCAATTTTCGCGCTCAAATTTCCTTCTCTCCTGGCCAGGATCACGCCAGAAAGTCATAAAGTGTGAAAATGCATGAGAAAAGAGAGAAAATTAAGCGAAAAATGCGGTATGAGTAGCATCTGCTGCCCTCTGGCGATAATATAAGTAAAAATCAATTTTTTTTAGACCATTTTTGAGATTCCTCAAAAACCAGTTGCTATATTAAATGCCCTTGTCTGTGTGTTGTGAGTAATTTAGGGAGGGAAAATGAAGAAAAAACTGATGAGGTTCTAAAAGTGCCATAAGTTTTCCTCAACCATGATGCGCAATTAATACCAGTATTATATGACGCATGCAAAGTAATTTACAGACACTCAGTCTCATTGATATTTGTGTGGTGAATTTGCCAGGATAAATAGTGGCTGGAAGAGCCCCAGGAGGAAATGAGAAAGTCTCTGAGATAGTAAATAAGAGTGTCTCGTGAAAGTGAAATATTGCTGGGGAGAAAATAAACTTCCTCGGGTATGTCTTAATATTGAGCATTCTTTCATATATGAAAACTTTCCTCAAAAATACACCACAGGGACAGTGCGGAGATGAAGGATCCTCGGCAATTTCATCCTCATTTCTCTGTCGTTTGGCCAACGCAAGAGCGCCAGTGTGTGTGTTGTGGAACAGTAAATAATTTTTCCACACAAATTCCTGTGTGCGAAAGCTTTGGGAATTTCGTAATTTTGTGTGTGTGGATTTTAGTGTCAAACTTTCTCTCTCTCCCCCCCCAACTTGCCAATTTTGTTAACCCAAGCACCTTTTTCCGCATCGTCCTATTTGTCCAAGCTTTTATTATCTTCCAGCACCACTTCCACGTGCACACAAACATTCACTCAAGATGATACTTTGGGTAATAAAAAAAAACTTTGACGCCTATAATTCATCCCTTTCCCCTCGTCCACGAGTCCTGTTGCTCATCCCCATTAATGCCGTCGAGATATTGGCAGTGACGATGCGCTTCAGCCCTTGCAAAAACACACCCTCGCCGCCTGTCGACGGGGCAAACATGGAAAGCAACTCACCGGATAAGGGTGAAAGTAATCACACAGAATAAGACACACATAAATAACCCAGTGAAAACACTGAATTCTGCTGGGAATTGATTTCCATACTTTTTTGACGGCAGTCTTCAATCACTGAAATTACGCACGAGGGACATATTGGTTTTTCTCATTCACATAAAACACACTTTTTTCCGAATACCACTCGATATTTCATCAGGATAATGGATTTTTACTCTGCGGAGTAATGTTTAAAAACACCACAACTGAACTCAGAGATCCCTTAATCCCCTTAAACATCTCCAAAGGGAGGGAGAAATCCTTCAAATGCATGTAATGCACGCATATGTCACATTATATATTTCCTTCTCTTCGTGAAAGGTATTATAAATGACTTTTCCGTCCTTCCAGCCGAATCCGGTCGACTGTGAAGTTCTCCATGAATCTTTTTTTCAGTCCCTCCACAGCTGGAGATCTGGCAAAAAGCTCCCTTCACCCCCGCCCAAGAAAATGCGAACCACTTGAAAATATTTCCCTCTGATAGCGTCGACGAGATAAGGGCGAGTGTAGAGTGTACAAGGACTGTGGCTGCGTGCACTGGGAAGTTCTCAGTGTCCGTGGAACGTGAGAAAGTTTCCTTTTTCTCCCTCCGCCGACAGCAAATAGAGAAATCGATATTAATGCTAATGTAAGGGACGAGGGCGGAAAAAAGGTGAGGGTGGCGGAGAATTCGCCTTTTTAAACTCTTTGCAGATATAAATTGGAACGTGTCTGAGAGGCAATTTTGGCTGGGCTGTTCACGCCATATATGGAAATTTTATGTCATTTTTAATACATACAGAGCCGTTCGTTTTTGGGGGAAAAGCCATATATAATATGCTCACATATACTTTTCGCATGTGAAATATGAGTAACACATAATTCAATGATTATGAAAAGCATTCATTTCTCTCTTGTATTTGTTCGTTTGTCGGGAAATTAAATTGATTTCCAGGAAACATTTTAACGCAGATAGACTGAAAATGTTGGAAATTTGCAGCAAAAGCAAGAAATCAAGGGGAAGATAATGTGGTTAATATCTGTTCACCACTTCTGACTTCGGACTTCGTTGTTTGTTCATAACAAGACGAAAATCAAGTAATAACTGGAATCTAACTACAATATAACCGAAAAATAACCGAAAACTAACTGAAAACCTAACTACAACTTTAAAACTTATGTTTCCAATTCTTTAGTTAAGTTTCTTTTCGATTACGATTTACGATTTACGAAAATTACGATTTTTATTGAGTAAAAGTACGCAATTCTATCAATAAAGTAAAAAAATACTTTCAATTTAGGTGAGAGAATTTCTGCTTTAAGAAGCTATTTAATCTTAAATTAGTCACATAACCTAGAAAAATAGATCAAAATTGGGATTTGGATGGGATTTAATTTCTGAGAGTAAAATAATCAGACTTCTACTGATCTGTACACCACTTCTGACCATACTATCTGCCCCTTGCAAGAAATAGAAGTTAAATGAAAGATGTCAGACTGGATCTTTCGCTGTTGATCCATTTGGTCAACGTGCTTCAAAGTTTGTCGGGAATCTTAAACGAGTTTTATACACGAGTTACTAACTATGTCAATTTCTGCCACCCATCAACCTTCTGTAACCGAAATTACTCTGCAGTAATGGCAATTAGTATTCAATTTCTTGGCATGCGCTGAGAAGTTCGGGCTGAGCATGGAATTTAGTGCTGTGCGACGGTGTCATGTCGTAAAATGCTTGGCTATCGGGGTGTGTTTGCCTGTGTGTATGGTAATTGGATGGTGAAAAACAAGAGACGATAGCAAAATGACACCAAAAACCATTATTTCATGTGTTTATATCAACTCCAGGATATGGAATGATTTTCCCCCTATAAAGCGTGATGCGGAGCTAATTGAAATGCATTCATGTCTAGTCTGTTGACTCCTTTGAAGGTCCAGAACCCACCCAGGCTAAGTTCATGTCAGTACGTCTCTTGTTTTCAGCGCCAACACACACACACAATGGCATTCAAGCCACAGACACATAATTTATTGTGAATTTGCATTTCATTGAAGCCAGAAATGTGTTATTTAACCCAATAGCTTAACCATAGCATAAACATGTTTTTGGTCTTGCATTTTGACACGCTTTTCAAAATGGCACATCAGAGCGCTATATCATGGCGATTTTGGGTGATTTCGCGTGCATTTCGTGTCATTTATATCACGCATCGGATGACAAAGCGTCGCTCTTTCGACCATTGAAGCAAATATATGTAATTGTCCTGTCGCAAAACATTTTGCCAACTTTTGCAATCTGGAGCGCGAATTCCATCACAACTCAATCGACTTCTTGCAAATCAAGCATTTTTCCTGTGAATTTACGCCATTAAGTTGCGAACTGTCCACGTGAACTTGTCGAAACTATGCAATGTTTCGAGCATTTTCTCTGAGAGCATTAAAGGAATCTTCCGTCCGAATATCAAGCAATTGAGAATTAAGCTCTTTGTCCGCATGAAACTATATTGCACTTCAATTTGGGACTCACCACTGCACACACACAGGACAAAAGGGGATGAAGTGTGTCCTGCACAAAGGGAGGAAACTACCCTTGCAGCCGCTTAATTCAAATAAACATTTAATAATTCTCCTTGCCGATGCAGAGGGTGGTTCTCGCGAGGGTTTCGCCCAGCGGGAAGGTCGAAATGAAACTGTGTGTATTTACAATCGCATATGGCGAATGAACGCACGGCTGTGCAAGTGAAATTGACTTTTCTTGTTTGCGGCAGGTCATGAAGAGTTTTTTTTCCCCGATTGCCAATTGCATCATGTTTTCTCTCTGACGACGCGATATTGAGGACATTTCAAATACTGTCTAAATTGTCGATTTCGATAGATTGCAGTATTATTAAATATTCCCAAATCAAAAATTTCATCCAATAATTTAATTTTTTTTTGCACAAACAAAAGAAGATTCTCCTTCGATCTTTGCTGAGTGGAAAGAAAACCCATGAAATTCACCGTAGAATCGACTTTCAATTGCAAAAAAATTTCCTGTGAATGCTCAAAAGTGAGGAAAAAGCGAAGATTTCCGCGAAGATGCGGAGTGAAGAAGAAATCCTCTCATTTTCAGTAGATGTTTTCACCTACACCCCTTTTTTTTCCTGCCAACTTTCCACCCTTGGCACTCACTCTCTCAGACATTTTCAGTGCGGAGCTCAAGTTGCTGGCAGTGCAGAAAAACCATTGAAAATTTATCAAGAGTGTAGATAAAATTTTCTTTTCAATGACTTTTATTTTCAATGTTGTTTTATATTCAGGGGGTTGTTTGCTATGCGAGCTGTGCTTGTTTCCCTGAGACTTGACGAATTTTAAGAGAATCTCAGAGCCATTGAAGATAGTGCGGAATTTATTCTTGGCTAAGTACTCTCGATGGAGTAACTTTGCAATTCAGCGCCCCAAACCTTGTGATGGTGGTAGATGCGATAAGACAAAATCCACCCGCTTTTATACACACTTAATCAATTTTGGTTGGAATATATTCACTCCGTGTGGGGGTAAATTTATCATAAGAGTGCTTTCAACTGTCTCAAACAGACGCGATAGAATCCATTTTTCTTGCTTCACTCCACTCACAGGAATTTTAATAAAAGCATAAATAAATTCAAGACCCGACAGGAAAATATTTCCACATTGACTTTCACCTACATGTGGTTGGGGAAAGGGGTGAAAAATCATTTGACTTCCACAGTCTGTGTGTGTGTGTGTGTGTGAAAAACTTTGCCATCCCCAAACACTCGCTGGTTGCGGGCAAAGTTTCCCCACCAAAATTTCCACCATCCAGAGTTGAAAAGTATATGAAATGAATATTTTTTTTGCTCCGCAGCGTGCATATATCCTTCTTAACTGATGGTGCGGTTGTAAAAGCGGTGTTTGAAATTTTTGATTTGATTCTCCGCGTTCGAAGAGCCAGAATTGGGCAACAGTTGATGAATGTCTGCTCTTGACCTCTTCCTCTCTTCTCTCTCTATCGCTCCCTCTTCTTGCATTTTCGCTGGGTGCATTTCGACGGGTGAATAGAAAACTATGGAAAGCCAAAATCGTCATTTTTACAAGAGATCTAATTGAAAATTTAGCATTAATATCGCTGGAAAATTTGCTGAATTTACATCAAAACCCTCAAAATATCTTCTAATAATTATTATTTGAATTTTTTCAATATATTTTAGTGGTATTTTTTGAAATTTTGTGACAGAACGGCAAAGTTAATAGAAAAACTTAAAATATTACTTTCCAAAGTTGATTTTTAATAGTCTTTGAGAACATTTTATTCAGAAAAGTTCTAAAAATCTATGGAAAAATTGAGAAATATTCAGTCAAAGTCTAAGAAAAATTAGGCGTAATTCTGAAAATTTATAATAATTTTTCAAAGAGACTTTTTATACGCAAAACATGAAATTTTTTTCATTTGTGTTTTGTTTTTGATAAATAAGATTGTTTACCGTTTTCTCATAAGATACAAATCGTGGAATTTTTGTACAGAAAAAAGCTTTTCAAAAATACATAGAACGAAAAGTATGAAAAATCGACTTTTTACATTTTTCTCTGCACCCGTCGATCTTGCCCTCCTTCAAATCCAATTTAGCCACGGCGGCAGAAGAGTGCAGCAACTCTCGTGTGCTCCTCGGCGTCGAATAGCAAAATGTTGACAGGGCTAATAATTTATTGATTTCATTAAAACATTCCAGAAGTCGCGCTGCTTTGGCAATGAGCGTGAAAAAATGGCCCGAAATATGTGCTGGCAAACTGTGGTAAAAGTCTGGGGGCAAAAAAGGATCATGATAATAGAGACTGAATGCAATGTATAGAATGCATGCGGCTTCTGTCCTGCGACTCCTCTTTTTTTCTCTCTCTCATTGTTATTATGTGGAGAATGCTGCGCGCAATTTGGTCGCTTTTATTAAAAAACACCGATTCTGATGGCTTTCCCTTGGTATAACATGAGAACAGCACACATTCTTCTTGGCACCAAAGCGTCATACTCTCAACATTCTGACCGTCACTTTAGCTCAATTGGGAATTATCTCAGACAGAAATGGCACAAATTGCCCCTCTGGACGGTTTTTGGGTGGGAAAATCTTAAAGAGTCACTCTCAAATTTTATGCTAATTCCCAATTTACGTCACTAATCTGCCATGATTTCACCCCACAGCTCGGGATTTAATTCAATTTTTCCACAGCAGAGAAACCACCAGACTTGACCATGCGATGCACACAAAGTGAGTTTGTGTCAGAAATCTTCACTCTCTGTTAAAGTCATCTTTCTAGGCTCCGAAAGTTGCACACATTTCATGTCATGTCGCTCCCCATTTTTTTTCTTCCTCCAGGACTCGCTCAGCGCATATCATACTTGTAAATCACATGCGGAAACTCATATGAAGAGCGATTCTAGAGCATTTCATTATAAATTCAAATTCAGTTATGGTCAGGCCAAGTTTCAATTTGGTCAAAAAATCCTTCCCACCCCCCTGATTTTTGCTGCCAGGGCGGCGTTATAAATAATTTCCCCAACCCCCCTCCCTGGCATGGGAAAAGGGGTTGAGTGTGCTGTAAAATGAATTTACGGGATGCCCTGGTGTATTTCACAAAGTTCATGGCAAAGTATAGTTTTGGGCTAATGGGGAGGGGGTGAAAAAGGGGTGGCAAAAACCGACGGCTGTCAGGGCAATGCACATAAATCTCTTAGAGTGTAGTTCTCGAGCCCCTTCACGAAAAAAAAGGCAGCGGCGTTTATCAAAAAAGGAAAAAACAGAAGAAAAAGATTTCATTACTTTGGCTGAGGGTGTGAAAATTTTCCAAAAACACCCCCTCACTTATGTTCATCCACGTTCGCAGTGTTAAATCCCAAAGCTGGGTCTTCGTGCCACAACATTAAATCCAATATGGGACGAGATGGGGAGATTGGAGTCTTCGGATCCGTTGTCTTCCTATTCCTTCTTTTAAATGCATCTCTTACAAGTAATTTCAGTTGTGGGTGATGAAATCTGTTTGAAGGAAGCTCAGCGAGAAGCCTCGTAATCCCCTTGAGATGTGCCACACAGTGGACCGACGATTTATAAGGACAAAGAGCTCCTAAGGAGATTATGAGCACGAGGGAAATGGATGTCAAGCATTTGGCACACATATTTTCCACCGCAGATAAATGAGAAATCAATCGCTGAATCGTTGTGTGTTTAAAAGCTATTTATCGCACATTCAATTCACGTCAAAATTCACTCCGAATCTTCGATGGCAGATAATATCTTGATTCCATACCCAGAATTTATATATTGTCCCTGATATTGTGTCAGAAAGTGTAGTGCTTACGGGTGAAATTGTTCCTCAGCAGACGATCCTATATGTGTCACATTGCGTTTATTTTACTGCTTGCTGCTAAACTAAACGTATTATCTCAATCTTATCGCTCTCTCGTCGTCGTCTCTGAGGGCGTTGAGGGGTTAAAAAGTTATTTTCCGTGTGACTTACACTCTGTCACTTTTGCCCTCCCCCATTTGGTGGGATTATAAATTAATAATAAAAATTTATATTGCTGACATTATTAATTTTCAAAAGGGATTTCCCATCCGCCCATTTCACTCTATATATTGCAAGTTCCACGCGAGACATTTTCGCTGACACTTTTATGAACTTTCCTCTCTCTTTTCTCTGATATTGGAGGATCTTTTGCTCACTCATCGGCCATGAACTTGCGGGTGGATAATGATGTGACAGAAGATTTATACATTTTCCCTCTCCGCCATTGCGCCGCAGTATTGCTAAATAATGGGCGAATGAGAGTGTCAAAAGAAATTTCCGCCATGAGTTCGGCGGCGCACAATCTGTATCAGCAAATTATATTTGTATTTATTGTGCCATTCACTCGATTTCTCGCGTTTTGGGAATATTGAACCGAAAAATAAATTGTACTTACAGAAAATGGTGTGTCAATGAAAAATTCATCGACTTGGCGGGACATTATGTGTGTGTGTCAAGGGGCAGACATTTGGTCTGAAGTGGTGTACAGCTTTCGAATTGGAAGTGGTAAAATATTTAGCTTTTTCTCAACAAATTGAGGTATTTCTCAATTATTTTGCTTAGAAAAATGAATTTTATTGCTTTTTTGAGGTTATGTGATTGATTTAAAACCGATTCTGGCGATTAAATTACCTTCAAAAACAAATTTGTATTAAAACTGGAAATATTTCACTTTTCTTGATTAGATTTGAGCATTTGTGCTCAAAATAACTTGATATTGGCTGATTAAAAGCCTTAAAGTCAATCATAACCTCAAAAATATCACTTTCTGATTCAATCTCTCAAAATCGACTTTTATTTCTAGTAGAATATTTGTGTTATTTACAATATTTACAAATTTTTTGCTTGTAAAAGAATAAAATTGGGCGAAAAAGGATTTTTTACCCGCATTCATAACCTCACACTTTAGTCAGAATTCTTTTTTTTAGGCATTTCTTAAAGACAAAACTAGGAAAAGACTGTAGAAATTTCATTAGGTGTTTATTAAAATCAGTTTTTCCAATCTTAAATCAAAGTATTTAAAGAAGCTTAATTCTCTTGAGACTGAAAAACCTGGATTAAATTGTGATGAAAGTTAGAAATGTGTTTAAGAAATGTGGAAGGAGTGTAAAAAACGATGGAAAATGCATTTTAAAGGTGTCCAGAAGTGTCTGAAGTGTTGAAGATTCTGCACAGAGGCTCAAGAAGTGTCAAGAAGTGATGTACAGATGTCTGGCATACTATCTCTCCCCCTTGGTGTGTAGGTGACTCTTGACAGCACTCTCGAGGGAGCAGAAAAAATGCCATATATAGCAAAGTGCTTGCTGAATAATCATTAAGAGAAAGTGATTTTCCACGACCACCTTTTTCTTTCATAAATATCCTTAACTGGGTGTTCAAATGTCGCTTCGTTATCAGCCACACACGCAAAAAGTGTCTCTCTCTCCTTCGTCTCAATTCGCCGCAAAAGTGAGTTTCATGCATGGCGAAGAGTGTAATTTGGCGCCATGGCGAGAAGGGTGGCAAAATGACACTCTTATCAGATTTTCGATTTTCAATACAGCCCCAGCCCATCGTCATCAGCTTCGTCATACATTTGGTGTCTTGCTAAATTCATAAATTCAATCGCACGTACCCCAAATTTTTGTCGACGTGGAATTAAGAAGGGTGTAACAGAGGGTGGAAAATTCGCAAATTTCATTCCATCGACACTTTTTTACCCTCTCATCCCCCTTTCTGATCCCTTCTATATGCACGCAGGGAGACGCCATTTAGCAATTTTCGATATTTCACCTCACACGTGAGCGTCGAACGCGCTGCACAATCAGCAGCAAAGAGGTGATGGAGAATTTTCCCAGCAAATTGCATTACGCGTTAGACGTAGAGAATGTCATCAAAATTTCAGGGCTTCACACAAGAGAGCTTCCAATGGATTTTTTATTGTCATATTCGCACAGCTTCTAAGGGATGAACTCTGCGGCGCGACGGTGAAAGCCCAAAAATAGACCCATTTCAACCCCGAGCGTTCGATCCAAATTAGCTGTGAAGGCTTGTGTGAAGGTGTAACCATACCGGATAATTGCTCATTGGGTCACGAGTGCAAATTTATTCGCCGTGGCGCAGCGCAATATTATTTAATTTACATTCTTCGCGGTTTCCACCAGCGAAACGGGTGAAATGGATCGTTAATTCGGGCGTCTTTGCCCAACAAATCTCACTTTTATTAATTCTTCCCTGCTCAGTATTCATCGCAATCTCTGCAGGTAATTTGCCTGATCCTCTCGCGGTTACGCGCCATTACAGCAATAATGGGATGGATAAGATTCTATTAATTTCTATTAGTAAAAATTGCTTAATACTTTTGGTTTGTCATTGGAGTTTTTTCTTTGAGTGTGCGCTCATTAATAAATTCACTCAGCGAAAATGTAGAAGAAATTTTGAAATTTCAGAAACACCGGCAAAAACTTTTGCACTGGCTTTTAAAGCTTCATGAATTATGTACGCGGGGAAAAATTGTGCGATGGAAATTCCACCATCCAAAAAAGGGGTGAATCAATCAGATTTCCACGTGACATTTGCTTAGTGGCTTCGCAGGAAATTTAATACATTTTTCCTTCTGTTTCTCCCCATTTTTTCTGTGCCTGGTTGAGGGGGTGTTTTGAGGGTGGGAGAAACTGTTCGCAGCCCTCATGTGAGGGGAAAATGTCTTGGGAAACGTGGTGAAACTATATAATTTACGAGTGAAAGCCTCCCTGGATAGAATTCATAATTGAAAAGTGTAAATTTCACATTGTCAGCGCCATTTTCAATCTGATACACAAAGAAAAACTCAGTCTAGACTTCGTCAGAATGTTTTAATCCTGAAAATACGCCACAGCATAATTTTTTTTTGCAATTGAGCAATCAAAAACACAGATCGAATGCCATTTATAATTGAACTTTATGCAGAGAGTGAGAGAGTATTGTGTTTACCTGGATTATTTAAAGCAAACAACTCTGAGACAACTCTCTCTCTCTCTGTCTATTGAACTTTACAAGGAATCCCTGCAGCTGTATGACAATATATTCAGAAGCCAATACAATTTCCTCACAGCGCACAGGGAAAGATATCCTTTTGGGAAACATTTTCATATGTGGGACATATTTCTCAAATACATAAAATACGATAAAGTATAGCCTTTCTTCTGCTCTCCCTCCACCCACTTCCACGTGTAATATTTCTTGCATGTGGGTCTCGGCAATATTGTAGCATCGCCTGATATAAAATTACCTCGCTGTTATAATTTTTTGACACCGCATTATCGCGCTATGTAGCAGCGCTGGGGGAATATATTCTAACATCATAATTTATGCATATCAGCTCTCTAACTATGAATTATTGCTAGCGACGGTGTGGTTTTGAGCGGGTGAAATACAACAATTTATGCCCTAGGAAGCAAAAGCGAAGTTAGAAAACAAACAACTATCCTAATATACAATGGTTTCTCTTGCCCATGTGTGTGTGTGTGTGTGGCTTTCTTCTCATAAATTCTGCAAATATGCACAAACACACTTCTTTCGCTCTCACCCCCACAAGAGGGCAAGCCACAAGGGAGGATATTGCCACATGGAAAAACTAATAGGAAGCTTCAACATTTGTATTAGTTGTAAATTTTGCAGGGCAGCCCGAGAGCTTCTAAAATTATAATCCTCTGCTATTGATATTAATGAGTTGTAGAAAGAGAGAGGCAACATAGAAAATTGGAGCAAGTTGCGGAGTGTCCTTTGGGGCTAGAGAGATACTTGAGGGAGAGAGATCCCTTCGCAACAGCCCTTATCCCCAAGCTACGTATTAATTCGCACATAACCCCGCATAGATTGTGTGTGCGGCTTCTGGTGTACCGTAAATTTATCTTCTTTATCAGGAAGGAATATATACCGTCAACTTTCCCCGACAACTTGCCATCAAGCATGTCCCCTTGGAGAGTGTACATCATTTTCCGTATGATAATACGTTGCGGAAATATTGATGAATATTCCAGCAACCCCTTCTTTGGCCAAATGAATGGCTCATAATATGGACAAAGCACAAGTCATCTAATAACATTTACATGAAACTATCAATTTTATAGTCATTACGAGTTGCCTATGTAATTATCGATGGGGATGATAAATGGGGAAAACTCCCAGTACATAGCATTGGGGTGTATTTATTCAGCGAAAGCTCCAATTGAAGCTTTCGCAGCTGATAAATGTGAAATATGTATACAACTCAATCATTGTGGGCTGTTTAAAGCATAAATGGAATTCCACACTGAAAACCTGGAAGATAATTACATGGGAGTTTGTAGTAATAGGATAATACTCTTATGTAAACTTACAGCAACCCTTTAAAGAGCCTGAAGAGTAAACAATGTTAAAGTCATGCTTAAAACATGTGTGAAAAGTGAATTCACTTTTATGGCAAGGAAATTTTCCCACACACTCAATTTATCTTCTTCACTTAATCAGCCACTCACGAAGCGGAAAAGCTCTTTCGCCATCCAATTGATTGTGGGCTCGATTGTGGGTCAGTTAGTCTGCACAATCATGCTAAATGTACAATTACGTAAATTAATAGATTATCGATTTAGAATTAAATTTTAATTCGCTGATTAGATTCAATTTATCACCGGTAATTCTCGCACAATGCATTTCCCTCTCTCTAATCAGGTGCTTTTGAAGTCACCACATTCAGCTGCATATATGTATACAAAAGCTCTTGTCGTGAACAGAAAGAGTGCCAGTCAAAGCTCCCAGGACCGCCCATCAGGCATAGCTAAAAGTGTACAAAGAGAGCTTTCGATAATATGCTTCGGTTTATGAAATTACAAATCAATTCCCTTTGATGTTGCTTTATCGCTTTTCTATTGCCTCCCAAAATGTACGGAAGAGAGAAGGTGTGTAGTGATTTCCACAACAGTCATTTCACCAAGAGAGACCCATTCGTGAAATTGATGTCGAGATAATTTTCCGTGCACGTTTAATATTTGGCTCTCTTTCTCTCTATCTTGCAATGGGGTGCTTTTGATAAAATACTTTCATGAATACAAGAAGCCTAATTTGGACAAGAAGAAAATTCACAGCAATTTTCACTGGGTGGCTAAATCACCAAGTAAAACCACTATATTACGATGTTATTATGTGATATGCTTATGTATCCTCTTCAACTCTAAACTAATATAGTGAAACGTGACCGTGTTATCTCTAGCAGTTTTACAGATTTTCACTGCGGGCCTTTCTGCACTCTTCGCCTTGTTTTTGCCCACCCTGAAAAACCGTATAAACCTCATATCTAACATACATAGTCTCTCGCTCTCTGTGCCAGAGTTGATGGTATCCCAAATATGAGATGAGAAAATGTCTTGCAAAACCACCCCGAAAAACCACTTCAACACATCTCGCCTCAGCACATATTCTCCGCATGACTCTCCATCTCATCGCCCAGTGTCTCATTCTTGTTTATATCCATCGCATTTTTCGCACTGAAATAATTCATGACCAAGAGAACTGTCTCGATGGACTTTTTCATCCACCATCGCGAGCGTCTTGCAGTTGTTGAGTTGAAAAAGTAGTTTTGCTCTTGTCTTCTGCTGCACAGCAATTCTCATCGTCACTTCTCAACTCTGCAGTTGCGAATATATTTCTTTTGTGCACCTCACAACTCTCCATCCATCCGTTATGAAATGGAGACACGAATAAAGGTGGAATTTATGTGGTGTTGTGAAGAATAACAGCAGTGAATACACAGAGATAAAAATACATAATCATGCGAAACTGCTGATGGAGACTTGTGTGGATTGCGCACAGCGAAAAGATGAAAGAATATGTGGCAAAGAACGGATTCTATTTGGCAAATTCCGCGTCTATTTCAGACACAAACGTGTTCCTCTTCTTGCCATATCACTATGGAATTGTGATATCTGCAACAATAGCCTTGGCAGGCAAAGAAAAGGAATTGATGATGGAAAGGATGTTTAAGGCGTTTTGGTTCATACAGAGATTCTCGTGCTAAAAAAATTATCGTCTAGAGAGAAAGACACAAAACCTTCTTTTCACCTGCCTTTTGAACATCCCCAGAGAGACTTTATATATATTGGCAAACAATTCAAATGGACAGAATCCTTAATTTACTTTTAAGATCAAAGAGTCGCACTTTGAGAACTTTCTAACCGACTCAACTTTTCACTCCTTCTTTCCAATTCACACACTTTTGGCTTCTTCTGTTCCTGCGAGATTTTTCACATCTCCACACTTTGATATTGGCAGAAAATTCAACACATCAACTTCCCACCCCAATTCTGGCTTCACACACACGCGCGCCGCGAAACAATTGAGTTCGACCGGTTGAGATGAAAGTTTTTTTTTGCGAGAAGGGAAAAGGCGATTTTTCAGCCGCCGTGCAAATGTGAAAAGCGATTCCAGTGACGCACTTTGAATACCTTTCCTTATTTTCATCCACTTTTACGGAGCAAAACCATCAAAAATCAGTGTGGAAATTTCGTAAATTTTACCTGGAAAACTCAGCAATGTGGTCTTTTGGGCATAACAAAATTTCCTTTTAATCTAACTTTTTGCTGGAAAAGCATCTGAACGCGAGAGATAAAAGCACGGGAAAGCTTGAGATGTTCGAAAAATAAACCCTAATTGCCTGGCAAATAGAAGTCTTTAACTTTATATATTTTAATTGCCACAATTTTGTGATTATTCGAATGGCTAATTTGCACGTTGGCGAGCATAAAAGAAGAGTTATGATATTACTTCAAGTGTGAAATGAAATGCTATCGTGGATAATTTTCCCTCTTGAGACACATTTCCATTTGGTGGTTTATTTTCTGCACGACGGATATTAGAATTTTTTTTCCCATTTTTTGTACATATTTCAAGCAAAAGGCGGAATAATTGTCGAGTTTGTCTTCAAAATCATGAGCAATTTCCGTTTCTTCCGTCGAATTCATGAAAATCTTTCCACAAATTCTCAAAACTACGAAAGTGGAAGCAAAAGTCTTAAGCGCGAACTTAAGCCTCGTGAATTATGCGCTCCGCAAAGGGTCTGAGAAGATACTTACGGCCTCAGTGTGAACTGGATGTACGGCAAAGAGCATTGCAGCGGCGAAACTCATCAATTCTGGCAGGAACATCGTGCACATCCTGCGAAGAGATGGAAGAAATTAGTATAAATACACAGTTCTCTCTCTCTCTCTCTCTGTATAGCATTTCAATTAAAAGTTTTCTCCTCGAGGAGCTCGTCTGAGTGATCCCTCTGTCGGTGTGTCAGGGTTTGGTGGGGTTTTGCCATGTGAAAATCTCGAACCTTGAACACATTTCCCGTCATTTCGTGAGTGATTGTATTGGGAAGTTTGCGAGAGAGAGGGTGTGTATATCATACCTTTTGGGTTTGGTTTTGCGGGTGTTGTGCCTTATCTAAACATTTTCCACGTATAAATTTCATTTGGCAATCATGTGTGTATGGATATCTAATGTAATGTGGAATATTTGTACATCTTGCAGCACAATTAGTGAAGGTAAAATGTTCTTCCGCCACGATGGGGATGTGTAAATTGTACGGTGTGATGGAGGAAATGTTTATTTGTACATCCCTTTATATCTTTCTTGTCTATCTGACTGGTGAATGAGTGCAAATATTGTTGAGGGAAGAAGAAGGAGTTTCGGCTGTGTGGAACATTTCATCCCCCCACCCCTTCGCATATACATATTTCTATTTTATAAAGCCACAAGAGTTTGTGATGCTCCTTGATGGGAAATTACAAAAGCAAACTTGGCGATAGGGAGCCGCCGCGGGTATCACGAGCAAGAAGACATGAAGAGGAGCACTTTGCACAGACTCTCACCAGCTATAAGTGTGTATAATACATTGATATTTGACACGTTATACACACCCCCCAGCCCCTCTGCGTCGCGGCAAAATTGTGGGGAATTTTAATCACAGTCCTCTATCAACACTACCAACCGCGACAGGCATTGTCGCGCTGAGTAAACATATGCTCTCTCTTGTACACTGAATCACTTCCAAATGAGACAAAACGCCCAGTGCACTTGAGAGGTCTCTCTTCTGGGTGAAAAAGTCTCTCAAGATGAACTCCGCATTGCTGGGCGAATACAATGAAGGAATACAGTGGGAAATGTGAGATCATATTGACCCAAGGGGGAGATAATATGCTCTTAATCTGTAAAACACTTCCAGAACCTCAAATTTTTAGATTTTTTCCACAAAAATTCGCAAATTAAAATAAATATCTTAAGGTTCCATTCGATATTTCTGTAAAAATCCACTGCAAATCGCATTTTTCAGCGTCCTTTCCAACCATAACCTCACAAATGTCACTAAGAGATCTTAGAAGACTCCAATTGGAAGCTTTCTAGATGATAAAATCATTTTATCAACTCAAAATTGCTTTTTCAAAGTCAGAATCGTGCAAAAAGTGGTCTAAATAAACATTTTCCAAGTCTACAATACTCGTTTTGAGGTTATGTTCAACCTCAATACAATTTGCAGAGTTTTTCACATGGAAATGTTTAATTCTGCCAATGATTAGCAATCTGGGCGACTTTAGCATAAGAATTGTGCTAGAGTGCGAAATATTCACTAAATCTGTCTGTGATTCGTTACATAACCTAGAAAAGAATTGTTTTTTTTTGTACAAGTCAAAAGAAACCCAAAGAATCGGTATGATTATCAGTAAAATAAACACATAGGAAAGGAAGATTGAATGTTTTTGATATTATCTCCCCCTTTGTGTTGACCAAATTCATTTGATTCCACTTGACAACTGACATCAATCCATGACTGCATTGCTCGAAAAACTAAGAGCGATCGCGAGCAAGTAAGAAACAAGAAACCCCCCCCGAAAGTAATGCATACAGAAGCAATGGAAAAGCACACAAGAAAAGTGATGCAACAATTGTATCAGTTGCATTGTGTTCTCACGGAAATTTCCGTTTCCATTGATAATTCCGTGACGAGAATGTTTAAAAATCTTCACCCCCACTTGAGAGATGGCGAAAGAGTGTCTCTCTATCTCTTGTGGTAGTTTTTTTTCGAGAGATGTCAGCCCATCAGTGTGTGGATTCCATTAAGATGAAAAGCGGAGTACTTTCGAGTCCGATGGCGGCTCTTTCGCTCTGTGAATTGAGGACGTGCAGAAAAGCCATCATCGCTGGCAATTGCCAGATCCAAAATGTCTCAATGCAGGAAAACCACCTGAGATTAATCCCATCTTCCACACGTAATACCTTAATTTCTTCCGACAGGAGTCATCTTGCAACTTAAGTGTAATTTCACTTTAAGATCCCACGCTTTTCCCTGGCGATAATAAACATTCTGGGGGTGATAATTTCAAGTGGAGAACACACTGTGAATGATAGATGATAGAAAATTGTGGCACTTTTAAAAGTTTCATGCATGATGATGGAAAATATCGCGCACAGCTCGCGAGGGATTTTGTCGAGTGTAAAGCGCGCGCCAGAGCAACAATTTGAAAATTGCGAACGTGCGAGCATTCTCGCGAATCTCAAAATCAACTATCGAAGTATGGTTGAAGATTTATCAACAGCCAGAAATGCAAACAAATCAGCGAATCGATAAATTTCACGTATAGTCCTGGGAGTCCGCCTCTATATGGAGATTTGAGGGTGATGGGCGTATAAAATAAATTTTCAGCATTTCTGGAATTTACGGAATTGTGTGCAATCGACAATCGGGGAGACAAGCACCACACAAGCGGATAGACAGCCTCGTGAATGCCAGAGTTGGGGGTGAGAGAGAGAAAAAAGGGGGAGAATTGGCTGTACGAATAAATTCATGATGGAGAGAAAAGTGTGCCGCAAAAAAGCATAAAGCGGAGGAGATATGAAGCCCAGTGTCTCACCCCCGGTGGCGCGGGGGTGAGAGAGAGAGCCAATGGAGTCTCCGGCGCTGACAATGGCAAAGGGCGACCGACGAAGACAGACATGGAACAGGAAGCCCCAACCGTGACATCCATACCCATTACCATTTGTCGTCTCTGGCACGGAAGTGGCTGTGCTTCGCTCCCCTTTGTCGCCCGGCGCAGGAGACGAGCAAGAATTTCCGATCAGAATTGCCATTAAGCCCGGGGTGAGCATCCCACCCAGTTATTGGATGAAGTTAGCACATTTCCCAATTGCTTCGCGCCCTCCCAACCCCCAATAAATTGCCCATTTCCGCCCTGGCATTTGCATAAGTCAAATCAAAAAATCACAATTTTCAATTATCAAGTCATCGTCAGTGCGGAATTCGATTCCGGAGGCCGATTAACACAAATCCACTTCGTGCTCTTTCTCACTCTCTGTGTCCGGGGAATTTCAGTAATTCCCTATCATCGACCACATTGAAGGGTTATTAAAAATTCTAGAGATACTTGCAACATTCACTACACTGCGTGACATCGATATGAAAGCGCGCGCCGCACGGGAATAAATAATACACCACAAATATGGACCAGAATATTTCATTACAGCTGGCGAGAGAGTGGCTTTTGCTGTACAGAAAAAGGCCATTTGTTAATGGCAAAATTGTTAGTTTCATATGCAAATGAGGTATATTAATTGCAAGTCTGGACTGGTTGAAAATAGCAAGAGATTAATAAGCTCTTCAATAAATGATTTGGTTCAGGTGAAATGTAGTTTTCAGATGTTGAGAGGATTTAAATCACTGTTAAAAATTGATTTTGTTGACTTTTTAAAAATTCACAAACCCATAAAATTCTGTCGCTTTTTGGGAAAATTGTTTTTTATGGAACAATTGTATATATTTTTCTATATTCGGCCGGAATGAATAATAGAAATATTGCTGGGATATTCAGAAAATTTGCAATATTTTCTATTGTTGCTGTGAATTTAAGTCAGTATATTTCACTTAATTTAGGGGTGATTCTGTATATTGAACGCAAATACACTTGATTATTGGTCAATTTTCGATTTTCCCTCATTTGGCACCCCAATTTGCTCCTATAAATTTCACACACACACGTCAATGTCCAATGTAACGAAATCAGCAAAATCATCTAAAAGAGAGAATTTTGATAGAATGTTGGCTTGCCCAACACCGCAAATACCGCTGAAATTTCAGGGTAATTAAATTAGCTGAATGACCATTTAGAATCAACTGTCAAGGTTGCAAAACTTCATGGAAAACTTAAACTGAGTTGCATATTAAATTAGTCAATATATTCTAAACACGAATTGAGTAATGCAACAACCATAAACGAACTCTCAGAATGAAAATCTCAGTCTGGCATGGATTTTATGCAGATATTAGTAACACAGAAGCATGGACAATTTCCATGGGGATTATCACGTTACAAAATACCCAGGATATAGTGCAAAATATGTAAACTTAGCTGTGACAGGATGGAAAGTGGCGGGGAAAGCGGAAGAAGTGGAGCAGACTAAATTATTAATATAATTCACAAAGTAAATTTTCCACGCTTTAATTCGTTCACATTCAAATTTAGTCACTATCATGGGACAGAATAATGGTACTTTAGCCTTACTTTTTCCACTGCATTCTTGCAAAAAAAAAAAGAACCGAGAAGTTTTGTGAGAAAAAAAAAACTTTTTAAATTTCTTTTCGCTCTTTTCATATTAAGTTTCCCTCTTCTTTTTGTTCCAAGCTGGCAGAATGCTGCAATTAGCTTCACGAGGGGGAAATTTATCGTTTCAGTGGGGATGAAAGGAGCAAATTAAGTCTAGGTATTAACTGACAGATGTTTGACAGTTGAAGAGGGCAACGGACTAAACTCTCTTCTCGGCAAGGGGGAGATAATATGACTTCTAGACCATCAAATTTGTAGTCTGATTCCACATTGATTTCCAAATTAGAATGAATCTCTTGAGGTTTCATTCGAAATTTCCATAAGAATCAACTTGAAACCGCCATTTTGCCACATTTTGACCATAACCTCAAAAATATAACTAAGAGAGCTTTTAGAACTTTATTTGAAAGACTAACCTGCAAATGATCCTAAAATTGCTGATTCTTCGTCAAAATTGCCCAGAAAGTTGTCAAAATGGGCAATTTTCAAGTCCAAATTACTATTTTTGAGGTTATGTTTAATCTTAGCACAATTTGCAGTGTTTCCTGACATAAAAGGATCAAAAAGCACTATGAATTGCTTGCAAATGCTTAAATCTGCCAAGGACTTCCAGAATTGATGTGCTAGAATGCGAATTATTCACTAAATCTGTCCTTGATTTGTTACATAACCTAGAAAAAAGATTCTTACGTTTGTTTCTGCGTAAAAATTGTAGACAATCTAAAGAATCTGGATGATTTGTCAGTAAAAGAAGGACACAATTAAGGAATATTGTAGGTTTTTCAACTCTTCCACTTCTTAAGTACATTTGCTTAGCTGTACACCACCTCTGACTGTATTATCTTCCCCTTGCTTCTCAGCAGTCTGGATTCAACGTGTCATTTGCTTTTGCACAAACTAACAACGCATCTCAAATATAGGAATCACGTTTTTATGGCGTTATAAAATTTGCAACAACACAATAATTTGTCTTTAGTGCCTATTCTTGTTGTCCAGCCGGAACCTCTCCATTTTTCCCGTGCAATATCGTATGCGGGGGTGGCCAGAGGGGCGGTGAGGGCGCAGTGCTTGAATGTAACATGAGAAATATATATTCATTAGTCGATGGCCAGAGTGGGAGGGTCTGTGCGGTCGACACAGCGGGAGTCCTGTGTGTCCTTTCTTAAATGGAAAACGAAAATGTGCCGCACACACACTGGACGTCGAGAGCAAGTCTCCTCAAAGTGCCAGAGTTGATAAAAATCGGATTATTCCCATTAGTTTATCTGCAATTTTCCATGCCACTGCCAAAAGTGTCTGGGTGGGAAATCCCCCAGTGAATTGGGCGCCAGAGCGGACTAATTGGGAAAACAATTGCTTCATTAGATGCCACGCGGTGGGATTTGTGCGAAAATTCATCTATGCTGGAATTCTGTGGCGATTCTTCGCAACTCTTCCGCCCTTGGAAGGCCTTGGCCATCACGAGATGGACGAAAGACCAAACAATAACATTTATTAACACAAAAAAGCTTTCACCCGGTGAGAGAGAGTCGAATTACCCTCGGCACTGTCCGGTTGGCTTTTCCCTCCATTTTCGGTGTGTGTCACCCCCATGTCAGTGCACACACACCCCCTAAAAAAGCAGCCCTCTCTCACTACTCAGATGGGGAGTTGGATGGAGTACAGCTTAGAATAAATATTATTGCTCACAAGTTGTCAAAAGCACACGGAACCGCATGCTGAATGTAATGTCTCCCAATCCTCTCCAGGTCATATTCACAATCCCCTTCCTGCTCACGGCGACGTCCTCACACCTTTGGCACGGCCAGGAAACAGTCACGGAACCCTGTCGAACAGTCAGGTCCTGCAGATGAGTTGCTGAGCAACTTTCTAGCAAATACTCGCCGCATGTGGAAATCTTTCCCTTCACACCTCCGCCGCCGAATACTTTACCATCGCCACGGGTTGACGAGAAAGTCAGTGGACCGGAGAAGTTTTGGTTTTCGGCTGAAATTTATCGCCGAAGGGTTATTGGCCTGTGTCAGAGTTGAGTGAGTTTGCTGGGAACTCTTTCTGTGCTTGATTTTGATAGACAAACTGTGAAATCAAACTCTCTTTGCTTCCAATTATTGCTTAGACCAACAGAGAGACGCCTGGTGGCAACAAATGGCACTCACATTCGGAGGGTTTTGACTGTTTGCGCCAAATTTTGCTACAGATTTTTCTAAGGGAAGAGAAATTCTAACTTGAAACCACAACTTTGCACATTTGTTGACAATTCTGCTCTACATCCGAGTTTGGATTTGTAACATAAATCTTGCAAGCTTGAAGAAACTTGCGCTGTGTACGAACTTGAGAAACAGCCAAAATTCGGTCGAAATGAGTCAACCAACTTTTCAAGCCACCCGCAAACGTATGTGGAGTGTTATATGTGTGCAAATCCACCTCGATGGCAATTGGAATGAATTGAAGGGAAGTCTGCACATGGTGAAATGAATAGATTGGGCCTTTCTGCACTTACATATTCCGGAGACTCATTCTCTTGAGCAAACTACACCCCCAACTCGATGCTGTGAAGGTACATTTTGAAATATAGCGAATTGAAAATAGTCTCCCAACAACTATAAGTCTTCTTATCTTTTCCTCTCCTTCAATATGCGCCCACAAATACATTGGCGAGGAGTTGCTGTCGTGTTACGCCAAGGCAAATTGTTCCTGTGACAACGCCATGGGGGGAAAGTCGACAAATATCCATGAGATTTATCGGTTGAAATCAAATAAGACTTTTCAATTGCGGAGCAAACTCATATATATATAAATGCGGAGAGGCGCTGACAAAAGCCATAGGCAAAGGAGTTGAGCAATGGCACAAGTAAATAGGAAATTCGTTTTGAAGAACAACAAAACGTTTCGGCAATCATCAAAATTGTGTACAACGTTCGCAGCGCAAACCCAGCACATGAATTCAATATAAAATGATGACATTTCAGAGACGCGCGCGATCGCAACGTGTCTTGTATATTACGTGCGATGATTTTCTCCCTCAGAGTGCAGAATATGTCAATGACTACTTTGCCAATGGATTGCCCGTGGTGGGAAGATGAATTGACACACTCAACCATGCGGCACTCAAGGGGGTAATCATCACAGAAGCGGCAGAGAGAATTCGAGGGGAATATTGATGACATCGCGTCAGCGCGGCAAAACTTCCCAACGGCTCAATTTCTCTACACAGCGAAATTTAAATACCCTCTTGAGTTGCTCGGCGGAGAAGATTTGCTGGCGGCAAACTTGAGAGGCACAAAGTTGATTGCAATTCAGCAAACTTTCATAAATATATGCATGTTTAATTGTATTGTTTATATTAACAAGAATAAACACATACACTGAAAGACATTCCTTCTCTCACGTTTCCTTTCAATCAATCATCAATTTCCAGTCAAATTCGGGATGGTTAAATTTCAAATATATAAAAATTTAACATTCGAAGTCAATAAGGAAAAACAACCCTTGCCATTCTCGCTAAAACAGTATTTTTTTAGAGCTTAAAGCAATGTGAAGTATACTAAAAATTGTGAAATTTGCCTAAATTATTGAAATTCAAGTATTTTCACTGTAAATCTGTGATAAAAGAATTCACTACAAACATAATTCATGTTCATGCTAGAAAATTAGATCCAAAATTGCAAATTGATCCATTTTTGCAATATACAAGCAAACCAAAATAACACATTTTTTACACTTCTTGTGTGACTCAGAATTGCTCAATTAAATAAAACTTTGAAAATATACTTCAAAAACAGAGCATAATTTTTTTACTTCTGTCGATCTTTCAGAGTGAAAAACAAATTTTCCGAAAAAGCACAAAATATTTTCCATTCAGTCATTGTCGCGGAAAATTGGAGTAAAATTGAGCACCATCTGCAACTCTGACGTGTCTCATCTTTGCGTCAGACATCACGAAGGAGTTTCGTGACTGTTTTTCGCGACTGGGATTGCGAGATGCGTGAAAATTGCACGGCGAGAGCGGCGGTGGAGCGTTTGTAATAAATTTTTTATGTCCCATCCTCGCGCCGAGCCCTCTGAGACGGGCCCTTAACCCAGGTGGGCCCAATTGGTGTTTGGGTGACGCCACAAAGGTGCAATTCCCCCGTGCGAGTTCCGGTGCGGGAAAAAATCGGCTGGAAAAGTGTTGGGAAAGAAGTGCGGGAATTCACGGGGTGGAAAACCGCATAAGCAAGATTCCCCAACTGGCTGGGATACATAAATAAAGTTGGGGGGTAAAGTCGACGTCGTTGAAATGTCAATGTTTAATAAATCAACCTTCGGGGAGAACGGAAAAAATTCTAACGACAAATTTTTCACATTCTAAAAAGTTTCCACACCCAGAGAAGTCGTGAAAATCCTGTCACATCCACAAGCGTCGGGAGTGTAATGTATTCTCTCCAGTGGAGTTTAATTTGTTGAATGTTTACAAAAGTCACACCACGTCCGCCTTCAACCCCCAAAAGAGATTTAATTAAATTGTTATTTTTTCCCAGCAACTTGCGCTGCATTTTGGACCTGTGATTTTGACCATCAGAGAGCTGGAGATGATAAGGAAGTGAGCGGGATTAAAAAGCAATTTCCGCACACTTCAATCTCATCCTGGGAGAGCTTTGTCACCTATGAAAATGACACACAATCGAACGATTTCGTTAGCGTCGCATGGAAAAACGAATGTGTGTTTGAGCTCTGCGTCCAATCTTTCGCAGCGTTGCTCGAGTTGAGATGCGATCTTGCGAGACAATCGGGATTGTGTATGCACATGAGATGGAAAATTAAATTGGAACGATTCTCTGGGAAATTCTCTCCGCTCTCTCGGTCCGATATTATCCATATCAGTTGTTGGCTGGGAGTGAAACAGAAGAGGGTCACGGAATTAGTGTCAACTAACTTATATCCGTCACCTCTTCGGTCGAACGCCATCGCTTCTCCATCCCAATCTGTCCATCTCACTGGGAATTTGATGACGCACCCACTCTCGCTTGCCGGCAGTTTTCTGCCACCACCCCTCGAACCGCCCCATAGATAATCTATAGGGTGTCGTCTTTGAAATGGTAATGAAGGCGACTCTCGAGAGTCCCTCTGACACCAATATTCCCTTCAGCTGTGTGGTGATTTTTCATTTTGTCCCTTTACACTTGGGGAACTTCTTATATCGCCATTCCCATCGAGGCGCTTCACTCAGTGTTTCATAAACCCTTGTCGGCCTCATCATCACCATTCATGACCCAATGGATGGAGAGAGAATAGAATATTTGCCTTTCATCTCTCATGACACTCAGCCGAGCCATCCAATTGCTTCTGGGCGAATAAATTGTCATCAATCTCCACCCTTGCAGCCCTCTGATCACCCCTCAATCGCATCCGACAAGTTCAATAAGTTCAATTGCCGAATACTGCGGAAGCGTTCAAATAAATTCCCCAAACCGACAACCAACTTTTGCCCACTTTTGCAGTCACTGATAAGGGAAAACTCATAAAACTCAATCAAATCACATGCTTTTCATGCGTCTTTCTGTGTGGGTTAAATTGTGGTTTAATTAAGCGAATTCTACAAAGAATTCTCTGTGGAATTTACAAAAAATCGTGAAAAATGATTAGTTTTCAATTAAAATTGCCAAATATTTAAAAATTGAATATTTTGGATGAAATATTGAATAAAAATTTAAATTTAAACAGCAAAAAACCTCAGAAAATTTGCCACAAGTTGAATTAAAGCATCTAAAATTAGGAGGAAATACAATTGGAACTCCAGCATGCCTTTTAAGTTGAACTTGCTGCCGTTTTCAAATTCTAACTTTGATTAAATCAATCGCGAGTGACTTTCCCCTTGCAGAAATCACCCCTGCACCTGTTCCTTGACCGTGTCTTTGCACTCAAGCTCACAAGAAGGCCCCAATAAACTTGATAGCACTGCAAGGAAGATCCCAGAGAGTCTCAGGCGGTGGAGGCACGTTGGGAGTGTGTCTGTGTCGATAAAGCTCGAGAAAAGGTAAATGCTGAGGTGGGGAAATGACTGGGGGATGATCTACTCAGTGACTCGATGCATGCGGAGCAGCAATTCAATATCTTGTGAGTGTGTATTTGCCGTGATGGGAGAGTGCGAAGGAAAAACCCAATGGTGCCGAAAGTGTTGGTGAAACAGGAGACACTGAATGAAGATTGGGAATTGTCTCAGAGAGAAGCGCATTATCTCTGGGGTTGTCGGGTGGGCGAAAAGGGTGTCTGATTTCTACACAGCAGCACAATGTATATATTTTCCTGTTTGTACAATACATCGGAAGGCTTTCCATTCAATTTCAAAGTGCTCACCTTTTGCTTATATCGCAATACCACACCCATCCACTGTCTACGACAGCTCCAATATGAGATATTTGCGGTCTGGTTGCCTAGGTTCGAGGGTGGTTCCACCCCCCCAAGGCCCGTGCTATATTGGATCCCCCGACTAGGTGTAAACTGAACAATTTATCTTCAGTTCACTTAACTAGAATACACTTTCGGGTTTCTCGGTTTGATATATTTACCCTGATGGGCTATTTTTGATTCATTCACCGCCACTATTAAATCAACAATCTATTCTGCACACGCTTTTCAATTCGAAAAGTCCCAGATAACGTAACACTCTGTGATTAATTTCAACTGATTCGATCATTTTCTTGGAGAAATAAAAGAAATTGCAACATTAATTTCCTCATTTACTCTCTCTCTCACAATTCCACAATGAAGCGATAAGGGTGAAAATTAAAAATCCCGCCCTATCGCAAGGATTACAAGAATCTCTTTAATCCACACGGAAGCACTGTGAATTCCCACAGGAAGTGCATACATATATATTTCAGATATACATTTCCCAACTGGAGCTGTGCAAGTGGGGTGAATTGGCGAAAGAGGGGCAGAAAAGGAAATAGTGAAAGGTCAATCATATCAACAACTCATAGAATTTTATATAAGGCCAATTGATTGAATTGAAATTGCCCTTTAACTTGCCGCGACGGGAAAATTGCTTGTGCCCTCCGACTCATCACTTTGTATTCATTGCACATGCTTTAAGCCCAATCATTTTTTTCCACCCATCCAACTTAATTCATATCAATTGAGAAACTTTACGTGTTTTGTGTGCCATCCGCATCGGACAGGGTGTGTGTGTGAGAGGGAGAGAGAGAGGATTATGGACTTGTGGCGAAGAGCGCTTTTACAATCGCATGCGAAAAGGTGGACCGACTGAAAAATTCATGGATATGCACGGATGAAAAGTTCAATTTCTATAGCAAATTCATTTGGCGCTCGAATTAATTTCCCATCGTATGCATTTCCATTTGGGGGAAGCTTTAATTCTCAAAATGTACACGTCAAGGGGGAGATAATATAGACATGCAGTGTTTCATTTTAAGCAATATTTTGTTCACAACTTTGATTATTTTATTCTCAAAAATTAATTTTTATTCAAGTTCTAATTTTGACATAATTTTCTAAATTATGTGACTGATTTAAGACTAATTTTTTTTACAATTTTACTGGAAATTGAGTGTTTTTACTCAATGAAACTCATGATTTTGAAAGTTGAAATACAAAAAAAGACTAACTTTTCACTTTCAAGTTAAAAATATGTTTTTAAAGGATATTTGATCTTTATTTAAGGATCATAATCAAGAAAAATATGTAAAAGTGCAACTTTAGGGAATGAAAATCATAAAATATTGTATGGAAACGTGAATTTTAATGTTTTCAGTTGATTTTCATGATAATAAGTACTGCAATATAACTGATTTCCGCCTCTGTCAACGCTCTGAAGAAGTTTCTTATCCAATTCTTAATTTTTTAAGAGTTCAAAATTGAAGGAGTGTAAAAAGTGGAATTCAGAGCAGAAAAACATTAAATATTGTGTAATATTTCAGATTCCAGCTACTTTTCAATTAATTTTAGTCGTTTTTTTTTTAAACAATCCATGAAATCTAGAGTTCTTCTATTTTAGCCACACTATCTTCCCCTTGGCACGTGTCAAGTTTATTGTGCTATTTTTTGCTCCAATTATCAAGGATGTATTGTTCAATTCATTATGAACTGGGCGTTATTTGATATTTTTCCCGATGATTCGTGTCAATTTACCGTCAATCAGAGTTGACTTTTTCCAAGTGGCGACTTGAGAAGAAAAAAAAAACACCCTCAATGAATGGCATGCGTGAAAAACACAGAGCGTTGTGAAAGCTCTAAAAATAATGAGAGAACTTTTGGTGAAAAGAAATCCACTTGGAGAATTTTCTTCAATTTCTCCAATACTATATATATGTATAATACTTAATCTATCCCCCATTGAGGCTCTTTTGTCTCACGAGAACTCCATCGCTCTGCCCTCATACATTTTCCCAATTGTACACAACAACAATATACTGGCTGGATCGCATTGAAAGTGAGTAAACGCTTCTCTGTTCAGGGCTCAAATGAAGACCAAACTTTTCATCTTGTGAAGTCTCCTTTTGTTGTTCCAATCCTCGATTTACACACTGGGCTGTTTATTAAGTCTGTCCCGAAGTGTACACGTGAAATGTGGCCAGAGTTTGGGCGGTGGAGAGACAATCTTGGTGTGTTTGTGCTGGATTTTGAGGAAACTAGAGCACTAGATACAGGACATATCGTCCTTTATTTGGGCTATTTTCGCTGCTCCCATCAGCAATTGTACACTCTCGACTGACTTACGCAGTGGCAAGGGTTGTGTTGTTCACAAAATATTCGAGGGGCAATAAATCTGCACGAATGGATTGTTGTTCCACTCTGGATGGAATGAGGAATGATTGGTTTGATGAAGTAATTTGCATATTTTAATTGATGTCACACGGAAAGGTCTATCAGATTGTTCTCGATGGCACAGAATAATTTCCACAACACAGTCCTTCAGCCCAATTGTTGGTGGTTTGATTTTTCTGGGGAATATTTGCCTCCACTCGAACAACAAAATTGTGTATGTTGTACATCAAAAATTTAAATTAACCCTTTCCTCAATTGTTTGACATTTTTTTTTTCACCCACCACGCTTTTCACAGTGTTGAAAATTCATTTGCATTTTGCAATTTCACTTCTGTCCGCGTGGTTTTTTAATTAGAGCCTCAGCGAAAGGCTCTGTCTGTCGCGAGGTGTAGGAGTGTGTTATTGAAAAGAATAATAAATTAATATTAATTAAAATAGGAACTCATGATGGAAAATTCTGTACACAGCGCCTCAAAGGGATCCACCTACTAATTATGCGTTATATTTCAGGAAAATAATTCACCTGCCGCACACTTGAGACTTCCTTTCGCCGCTGCAGCGAAATCCCAGCACTCAACTATATCTAACGAGGAGATAAGAACAGTGAAATATTAAGTACTTTCTTACCTCTCAACGCAACCAACTCCCCATGGCGAAAGATTGCACGAGGCCAAGGACCTCGTTAATTCCACGTGTAAAATGCTATTCAATTACCAAGTGTGTTTGCATCGCGCGGTGGAAGAAAATGCAAAAATATCCTTTTCACACATCTTTTCACACAGCGCGAGGAGAATTCTGAAAAAGTTTCCATTCACAGCGAAGCTTCAATGCATTTTCACGCCTCGAAGGCTTTTTCGCAACACTTTCAAATAAACTTCCCGAATAAAGCCAGCATAATTGCGTTTTAAATCAGATAGTGTTTAATTTAATTATGTGCCTCGAATGCTCATCACTTTTCCTCGCAACAATGCTCAATTTGATGGAGATTTCTCGCCATACATTTGTTATATGTGCAAGTTCTCATTTTAAGGACTCCTTAATCGCTTCCCATTGCATGGGAAATCCCACTGATTTGAGAGCATTTTTATATCGTCATAACTCGTCACTTGACAAAATAATTGCTGGCAAAATATAGTTGGTATAAAGACAGGGGGGGGGAAATCGAATAAAATGGATCATTAAAAATCTTTGTGCGAAATAAAACTTTAATTGCGAACCATATAAATTTTTATGCACAATTCTATAAATTCCACTGTCTTGCCAGAAATTGAGATTATATTCTCAGCATCGCCGAGCGCAATTGTGATGAAATGGAAGGAAAATTGTGTGGGAATTCAGGTCAAAGTGAGGCCACGGAAGAACAAAGAGAAATTCAAATTCAAATTCCTCCAGAGCCATTTGAGGTTGGGAGAGGTGAAAATCATTGTGAATATTGAAAGTTTCTGACTTGAGAGTGGCTTTAATCAGTCAATAGAGACCCGAGCAGAAGTCAAATGGCCCCGAAGCACCTGAGGAAGGAAGTGCACAGTCATGACGAGATGATAAAGTTTCATGGTGAGTGGCTTTCTCAATTTTATAGACGATGGCACTATCGCTAATGCTGTTAAATTTGTGCTTAAAATGACAATTTTCACTCGTTAAGACAGTTTTTTTTTCTGCATCATGGCTTTTGCTACAAGCAAAATGCTCCAAAAATGGATTAAGTCAAATGTTTATTAGTCCCACATTAAGTGTCAAATTTACAGTCGTGTGATTACATTTGAAGGAGACTTTATTTTTAATCTAACAATAACTTAATCCATCCAGATAAATTCATCGACTTCAACTGTATTTTCACAGTCAATAGCATGTGTGTGTGACTTTAACTTCTTCGCGGGGAAATCAAATTAAACTCCCACCTTAGAATTATATTCACCACTTTGGCGCTATATGAAATGGATGTGAAGGAAAATTTTCCTAATCAATTTATCGGAGCTGTGTAAAATAAATTGAAACTTCTCCCTGCGCCCGTGTGCATGCAACACCTCTAAGAATTCCTCTTAGATGAAATTCTAAACTTCTCCTTGTGCACCTCTCTCTTATTTCACGCCACACAGAGCGCCTTGCCATGAGCCTGGGTGAGTGTATTTTGAATATTTTAATTGGTGGTGAGCTTCTGGGTTTCATCCCTCGTCACTGTTTGATTTATAGGTTTCTGGCCTCCACCAGCAACCCCTGAAGGAGGGAAATTTATGATTCACCTCAGCGGACACCACCCCGCATTCCACAGGCTCTGCGGAGCTCCAAGAATGGGAGAGAAATTGGATACTTCAGCCCGAGTATGCGTCCAACTCACCCAGAGGCATATTCTTGACCGCCGCCGAAGGAATTGGCGTCTCCTGAGCGGATATGTGGAGCCGAGGGGAAGACAATCTGTACACCATTTCCTGACACTGCAACAATTTGTATGAAAAAATCCTTGACACTTTTCACGAGAACAGACGTAATAAAATCAACTAATAACTGAAATTTAACCAAAATCTAACCAAAAACTAACTCAAATCTAACTGACAACGTTAAAACTCACGTTTTCATTCAATATTTGATCACTTTCTTCCGCTAAAAATAAATAAAATAAATAATTCTTCTTTTCTATTTTTAACTCAAAATTGCAACAGATAAATAGAAAACTTTGAGGTTATGTTTCACTTTAGCATTGTGTCCTAAAATCCCAATTTTTATTGATTAAAAATTCGAAATTCCACCAAAAAGTTAAAATCCTATCAATTTAGGCGTAAGAATTTTTACTTAAGGTTGTTATTTAGTCTTAAATCAGTTATACATAACCTAGAAAATAATGTCAAAATTAGGACTTGGATAAGAGTTTGTTCCCAAGAGTAAAATTATCAAAGAGAAAATCAAAATTGTAACTAAATATAGCAAAAATTCAAGCATTTCCACTTTCTTAAGCTCCTTCTCCTCCTTGTGTGTTGGAGCGCCTTTGTGGGAAAATAATGTTACCTTAGTGACCCTAGAGAATCCTCCTCAATCCTCCTGCCGGATTGGCTCACAATCAGACTCTGGACTTCCTGATTCCCCGCATCGGGACATATGTTGTCTGTTTTATGTTCTCCCAAAACCCCGGGCTGACCATTGAATATTGCATGCCATCTCACAGTCGCCAAGGCGAGAGAGTCGGGATAATGCACAAGACCTGCGGCTTCGAAAGTTTCCCCGACACTCTGTGGCTTCAATTCACACCACGCAGGAATGATATGGCGCTGCAGGAGTTGTAATTTGAAGTTGTGGAAAAAGTTGGCGCGCTTGAGAAATGAGCGCCAACATTATTTCCGGAAATGTAATTCAGCGCAGTTTGTGTGATATTCTGACCTTATCCCAATGTGTGTGTGTGTGTGTGTGTCAAAAAAGAGATTTATCATTCTCACCATGGAATTCTATCACACTATCACACTTTTCACTTTAACCAAGGTTATGGCAAAGTCATTTGCCCTGCGAGAATGAATTCAAATTCCCTCCATCTCTGAATTTAATGTCAGAGGGTTTACCGACTCAGACGTAATGTACCAAAAAGTGCTTTTAAATCACGTAAAAGGGTATTTTGGGTGAGAGTTATTGCTGAAACATTCAGCAACCGCAAATATTTTACACCGGAAGGTTAAATAAAGAGGGAATGTGAGCATTTAGGGACAATTGCTTTGATAGATACAATTTACCTCCTCAGTTCCCCCCCCCAAGAACCATCCAGGATCAGGACGAAGAGATGGTCAGACTGTGAATTGTGCACAAGGTCATAAAGCTTTGCATCGCATAAATCTCGATCCTCTTCACTTGACTCCATCCGCCATGTCATTGTTTGCAGAGAAAGTGCAGAGTCACCAAGGAAAATTGCAATGCTGTGTGGTGGTGTCAAAGTTTCACGAGGGATTTTCCAACTTACATGTTGTGGAGAAGAAAAAGGTGACATCTCATTTGACCCTAATTTTCCGCATTTATAAACCCCAGAAAAAGCTCACATGAGTGAGCTATATAAAGCTTTTTGGGGGGGAGAGAAAAGGATTGGCGGAAGGGGTGTGGAAAATGAGAAAATCTTAGTGCGAATTGACCAGAAAATTGGGATTTTTCCCCGGTTTGCCAACTGACCCAATTCTCTTGTTGTCATCCGTTTTTCATCACTCGCCATGGCGAACACACACACACACAGGAAGAAGGGAGGAAAAAGGGGGCGAAAGGACGAGGAAGATGGAAGCGAGTGTGATGCGAAATCCCACCGGAAAATACAGCGACGACGGCAAAGCCAACAACAAAAGTTATGTAAGACTCCTTCACCATTTGTCGTCGTCCCGTTTGTCTCCTGGAATGGAAGCGAAGTGATGTCTCGGCATGAGCCTTTTTTCTCTCTCTCTCTCTCTGGGTTTTGCGAAAGCAAAGTAGCACAATGCAATAAATCTGATATTTCGTCCAATATTGCAACAATTGTGCTGAATAAATGAAGACTTTTTGGCGCAGCTGAGGAAGTATTTTCGCGCCTTTTTGCGGCGCGCCACCCCCTGAAAATTTCACAGGGCACTTGAGTGCCACAACAATGTAGCCTTTTGCACATTCTCAAACTAATAAAATCCCTCTTTGGGATGAACTTCACATCCACACACAGACAACTGAGGGTGTGGAGGGATGAAAAATTTATAAAAATTTCTGTATGTTTCATGTAATGTGGCATGTTTTGTTGTTATGTTTAAATATTTATTCGGCATCCCCCGGCACAAGGCTGGGTAGTGAAAAACCGAAGCAAACCACCACGATGATGGTAGTGATGATTTTCCTGCGGCATTTTGAATGTGCACAGATTTTTCTTCATTCTCTGCCTCCAGAGCACAACTTACAGTGAGAGACATAGAATAAGCCAGGTCACAGGGTGGCACAATTGCTCTCTTCAATTGAGCAATATGTGGTGGTTGCTCTCTGCCAATAGGCAAAAAAAACCCTCAGACGGAAAAATTGAGCTTCTTCTTCCTCGCACTTTCCGCACTCCAATTGTCTCACCCTGTGCTTTCTGCGGAAAAATCTTTGTAGAAAATTCTTCCCACCGCCGCTCCGTCCACTCACCATAATGATATTCACTGTGTGGTGTATTTATGAATGAGGTTGCGAGGTGAATATGAAGGGGAAGAATCAAATTATAATAAAGGTTTTGTGGGGTGTAAAAGCGCCTCCATCCCCACCAATACAGCAGCCCCCGCTATGATTTAACGCTGGTGGATGAAAAATTAAAGCACTCTCTGACTCTCATCCACTCTCTCTCGCCCACACATCAATATTTCCACCCTCGAGCATGATTTGATTTAAATTCACTAAGAAGGCATTAAATGGAGATGCGAATAATATAAAATTATTGAGATATTCTAAAGGCACTCCAAGGAGAAAAACACTTCCATGCTGAACATCGCCATTCTTCTCACTTTGTTTAGAAAGCCTTCGGGGCGTCGTGAATAGACGGACAGTCTCGACAATGACAAGATTGGGGGAGTTTGGGTGATGACAAATGGGCGGCGTCATAAAACATCCCCAGCTGAATTGCTTGAATATTCGCAAAATTCTCAGCAATAAATGAGGCAGAGAAAAAATATTTAAATCACCGAAATTAACAACATCAGACTCTTCTTATGCGAGTATGTAAATAAATTCACAGCTTCAGTTGATGGCGTCAACTTTTGGAGGTCATAAGACAAATTCTAAGGGATGGAGCCACAGTTGGCGCGGCGCGACTTGGCGGAAAAAGGATGCGAAAGCTCCTTGTCATTGTCGATTAAATTCATACTCAACTCAAATTCCAATCCATAACTTTGTGAAAAATATATATACCTTCAAAAATTAATACCATCAACCTTCAATGGCAATTATTTTCAAGAGCACAATTCACCGAAAAACATCGCCTAAAAGCCCCTGTTTTCATAATTTTCCTCTGAGCAGAAAGATCCATTAAATGTTCTCTGCCAACCCCCAAATTTTTCACTAAATGTCTATTTGTGCTGAGAAAACATATTTCTGTTTACACGAAGGGTCTTCCAGGGACATTGATTCGATATGTACACACGACAGAAATTGCCATAAATTTATGTGCGACAGCCGGCGAATGTAATGAATTGCCTCATGCATCGTTGTCAAGTATTTTTATGAAGCCTGAAAAAGCTTCCGTTTTCCCATGACAAGAGACGCGCCAGACAAGTTATATGGCATCTAATACAAGAGATGTTCACGTTTTTCGCAAAAAGCCATGGAAAGTTATAAAAAAGAATAAACCCAGGAATAAGTAAGAGAAAATTATACAATTACCCGAATAAAACGTTCCGGCAATAAAATGATTTTATTCGAATTTTCCAACCTTGTCCAAATTCAACGAGTCATTCGCAATTTTCCAACCCCCGAGTCCTCTGAGTGTGTGTGTGTGTGTGAGTGTGTCCCAAAAGGAGCATGTCGCAAGAGTCGAGGCAAACAATTTGTCATCACCACGCCGTATCTTTCTCCTATTTTTTCATCCCAACTCCTCTTCATCCTTGGGACAATTTTCACGAGTGGCAAAAACTCCCCGATATGCAAATTTGGGCACACTCTGCAGAATTCTCCACTCTTGCTGCTGACTTTGTGTGTGTTTTTCGAGGACAAACAGTCAATAATCTGACCCACCTCAGTATATTTTCCAGCTTCACGAACTCCACCCCAAAGGATTGGCGAGAGGGAGTCGTGTGAAAAATTGATCTGGAGGTGTCGAAGTATTGAAATTGCCCCTGTGACTGGGCTCATTTCAACCCTTCTCAATCCCCAACTATCACGCATTACTTGCTGATTTTGCACTTTTCCCCAATCGAATCTACTCCACATACTTTACACTCGTGGCTTTCCTAATCAGATTCCCACCCCCAAAATATATATTTTTGCCTTATTTATCAGCAGCACAAAAGCCCAACTTCTTCCAGGTGAGCTACAATTTCCTTGACAAACAACAATGTCGGCGAGCAAGGAAGTGTTTGTCTTCTAGCAATTCTCGCAAAACACATCGCATTGCTCGCATTCGCGTACAACTTTTCCCATAACCCAACACGATACGCGCGACTTTCCTGTCTTCTTCTCGCGAAGATATAAGCGAATAAATTGTGCGAATCGCGCGAGCGGATTTCGAGTATATTTCTTTCTTAACCGCGCGCGTAATCTCGCGCAAATCTCCAACTCACACGTCATTTTCCTGTACATTATTATCACTCATTAAGATCACACTCCCTCCTCTCTCACGCCTCGTTTGTGGAAAAATTTGCATTTATCAGGCCGCGTGTCGACTTGTGGCACAGCGCAAACTGCCGCCCCATAATATCGCCCATGCGGGGGTGAAATTTCTTTTCAAGACGCGCGCGCTCCTTTGCAGAAAACTGTCACGGGGCGTCGGCAAAAGGAGTAACTTGTGGGGGTATTTTACGTACTATGTACGTATATTTCGTATTTAATTACAATCAACGATGACACTGATAATTTATGACATAATTAATTCACACACCCTAACAATTTTCACCGCCATTAGGGTGTAACCTCCTTTGTGTGTTGCGATTATTAATATAAATGTGTAGCCAGTCGTGTGCAGAGCCAGTAAAGCCCTTCTTTCTTTTAAAATTCAATAACTTGTTTCCGGTTCGAGGGATTATTGAGCGCTCACGAGAGAGGGTGGTCTCACGAACAGGGGGTGGTTTTCTGATGAGATTGAGCGGCGAAAGTATAGAAAATCTCCTGGCGTGCGACACAAAAGTAACTCTATAACTCACAAAGCGAGCCAGAGAGAGTCTTTGTGAAAAAGACTTGAAGGAAAAAATAACAAATTTATAATATATTCCATAAAACATGGCATAAATTGCATAAATGCATACAAAGAGTTGAAATTACTTAAACATTCCCTTTGTCATTGAAAAATTGAATATGGATTGCTAGTGAAAAAGACATTTCTTCTGCAACAACTTGCATAATTTCACTCTATAGAAGTTTTCTCAATTATTAAAGTTTCGATAAAAATCAATCAACACCCACTCTTTCATGAGCTAACCGACATAATTGTAACACTTTCCATCAAAAGGAAACTTTTCAAGCAGTGAAGAGTGCCAATTACCCCAAACCACACATGAATATCAACCCTTGCATTGTGCACAATAACTCAATGTCTACACAAATTTATCTATCACACTAGAGAATACAGCATGAGTCTATTGAACTGCCAGTGTAAGCTATTTTGCTCTCTTGTCACTCCAACAATCCCTTTTGGCTGTTGTTGTGCATTTAAATCAAGAAAGTCGACAAATGATACATTTCAATGTAATTTTGAGGTATTTGTGAATTCGGAGAAATTCGAATTTTCAGCAATTTCCCTGGAATTTCTGCGTAATGTTACTACACAAAAACATAGTCGAAAATTGCGAAAAGGAAAACCCAGAGCAGAGAAAGGAGCTTACATGTGCAACAGAGTTAAAAGGAGAAGATTAAAACGTACCCATAATATTTTGGCAAACATACGCTGTCGTGTCACAATTTCAGCACATTGATAGAAAGCAATGTATATAGCAGTGAGATTAAAACAAAGTACATATGGTGCTTCTTGATGTATCAAAGAGTGCACTCTGCCACTGGGCTGATTCACTCTGGAATCTGGGTAACAAGAGATGAAAGCCTCAAATGCTCATGAAAGTTTCCTGCCAAGAGGAGTGAAACTTTGTCGAAATGGAATTTTTATACTTGTGTTTCCCCAAAAACCCCGTCAAAGTGTATTTCCAAAATTAATTTCATATCTTTTCTCTCTTCCAAGGGTGAGTGGCTTTTTTATGAGCGGGGGGAAAGGGAGAAAAAGAAATATATTTAAATATTATTCATGTATGGAAAGGAATTTTTCTGCTTGATAAATAGAACATTTCTGGTTCTCAACTCTCTTTCACATTCCGCGTTGTAACATCAAACCTCGCCAGAGGGGAAAAAAACATTGCATGTGGGTGGAAATCTGAAACCATTATAAATATTCATATTGCGCCTACTGGACCAAGAATTCACCCCAACAATCATGGGCGGAGGGAGGAGGGAAGAGAGATAATTGAGCAATTAATCAGCATCACAAATTTGTACATCACACAGAATTCCGTGCAACTGAACACTTCTCGTGATAATTTAACACTCAAATTTCCCACCCCCCGAAAAGCCTTCGCAGCGCGAACTAATTTCAATAAAAAATTCGCATATATATGTATATTTGAAAGATATAAAATTATGATTCCCGTTTAATTTTCACCCCCAAAAGACGCCCAGAGAAGCGCGGAGAACGAAGGACTCGCCATAAGTACGCACGAGGATGAAAAACGGGACGCAGTTATTCATACAATTTTCTCTCCATACACAACCAGGCCAGCATTTACAATTTATATGAGTCCTTAAAGGAGTCATCAGCTTGTGTTTAATAGCCACATAAAAGGACCTGATGAGCGCCCATAAAGTTGTTTGTTTTTCTAATAAACTTGGGCGATGTTGGCAGAGGCAAAAAGAGAGAGAATGATTTTATGTCCCTGTGCATTCCGGAGTTTCGCACCCACGCGAAAAGGGATGCCCATTTCTTGCGCCCAAGATCCTCTCCTTGTTTCCTTACAAATTAATTTAATTAAAATACTATAAATCACACACACACACTTGGTGGGATATAATCACTGCGAAATACCATTAAAACATGGTGAAAAAGTTTACAACTTGCGCCCCTATTTCACTCCCCATCGACTCTCTCATACAAACACACACACACACAGACACCCCAAATCTGGGAAATGCATTACAAAGTGCAGAGTTACATCTAACAATGCTCGGAAGTTATGCAACACTGAATTCAACTGTATAGTCGTCACGTGTTCCGCTCATGCTGGAGAAGAGCTTGATGGTAAATACCATAAGCTGAATCTCGTTTCAGGGGATTTGGTCAAAGCCTCAGGGCATATTTTATCCCCATTCTCACGGACTACGCCCCAATTAATTCCCAAGTTGTACGGATTCACCACGAAGAAGAGCATTTGAGTGCAGATTCGGGGACATGCGGTGGAAAATCAACGGCACAAGGTGAGTATTTACCACGGCGTATAATTTCGATGCGGATTGATTTGATTACATTTTCACATCAATGTTCTGAGCTTGAAAGTGCTTTGGAGGAAAATCTAAATTATACGCAATACATTATGAATATTGCATTCGAATTTTTTTTTTTACTGAATTCAGGGAGTTTTTGTCACTGACAAGGGGAGATTATATGTCAAAAAACTGAACATCATTTCGAAACACTTCCAAATTCGCCTGAAACTTCTAGAACTCCAAGTTTTGAGAATGATTTCACATTATTTCTAAAATTATAGTGACTCTCTTAAGTTTCCATGCGATATTTCCTTCGATTTTGTCACAAATCTGTTCCTGAATCGTTACATAACCTAAAAAATTATTTTTATGATTGATTCTGCTTGTAAATCGAATGAAATCATAAGAATCTGGATAATTTGACAATAAAAGAAGCGCTGAGGAAAGGAAGATTGCAAGTTTTTGAACACTTCCACTTCTTAAGTATGTCTGCTGAGCTGTACACCACTTCTGACTGTATTATCTCCCCCTTGATCACTGGATCGTTTGCTTTTTTCCCATGGAAATTGGCTTGTATTTTCGCATGGCGCGAGGGTGAATTTGTCACTGGCGTTGTTAAGACTTGGCTGAATTATATATCATGTGAATTTATTACGTGGAAATTTAATATTTTCCGATTAGCATACACAGAGTCGAAACTAGTTTCTGTACAAATTACATTTGCAAGCACTATATCACGTCAAGAGGCGCACGATAAAGCACAAGATCGTCCTTATGTGTGGCTGCAAGAATGCTGCCACGGATAAAAAGCGCAGAACTTTGCAGTGTGGTAAATATATGTGGTACTTTAATCCTTGACAAAGTCTCACACATTTATTTGAAATTCAGCAATTCAAATTATACACACAACACAACAGCCAAAAAGGCACTTTTCCGTCCAGCGAGTGTTTCACCTACGAAAAACAGATAATCCCGATAGAGCATAATCCTCACGGTGATAAATTCTAATTTCACATGTATAAATGTCAGAAAATATAAACTTTAATTTCTGCATTTTATCTCATATATATTTTATCTGTGCGACGCCACATAAAAGCAACCCCCAAATTAGCCCATTCATCCCCCCTGAACATGGCAACATTTTTCAACTTTCACGTACACTTTCTTTCCACTTTGTGATAGCATTTAATGCAATTTGGGGAGATAATTTTCACGGATTATCATGCAGGGACTTTCAACGCTGGGACTAATTGAATTTCCACCCGAGCACTCGCATTTTAATTTGCAATTTACGTGATTTGAGCTCACGCATTAAAATGACTTTTTATGTTAATGCTAATGGGTTGAAAATGTGCGAGGTGTGCGTGTGTGTGAGTGGGGATGAAAAGGTGATAGATTTTATCTATGCTAGAATGCTTGGAGAGCAATTATTCTTTGCAATTGAGATGTAAAAGTCGCCCTTTATGACACAGTTTCTTTGTGCAAATTACTGGGTAATTTTAATCATTCAAACACAAAAGTACAATGCTTCTTAACTACCCCTTGTTGAGTATACATTCTTGTACATGAAGTTGCTTTTCCGATAAAGCGAATAATGTCCTTTCACACGTATATAACAATCACAGTACGCATAATAGAAAATCTCTGCGTAATTCGCAGTGAAACTGTGTCAAGTTGGCATGTTACATTGCAGATCTTCAATGCCATAATTTACAACAACCCCCACTTGGCCACCCCTCAACAAAGTCACTCTCTCATTCACTATTCCTTACCCTTTTATATCCCGATATAATTCCGTGAAACATGGATTTGTGCAGCAACGCTGGAGCTGAACATAAAAATTGCATTAATCGATTTAGTGCTACCCTTTCGGAATACATGAAAATTGGGTTTCAAAGGCACACCAGCTATAGACTGTGCTCGACTTTATGTGGCTGTGGGGATGAGAGAGAGAGAGAGAAAAAAAACTACCCGATGGGGTTGGAGTTCACATTACAACTGTAGCAGCTCGGATTTGGGCTTAATTTGTTTTAAATACGTATTTATGGATTTTTCCTTCATCCACCCCACTCTCACTGACATATATATGTGCTCCACGAGAATAACTATGGTGGATTCCGCACCAGTGCCATTCACTCGATTTCATGGCAGGCCGAATATGGAGTGAGAGTGAAAAAAGGCTTTGCGAAAATCATTAATGAAAGCTGATGGTGCAACCAGCAGATTTAATCGAATCAATGATGAAGTAATTAGTTTCCACCCAAACCTCTGACCACACTCGACCTCTCTCTCTCTCTCTCTCCCTCCACCCCCGTTCCGGGTGCTCAGCCCCCGTGACTCTCTCTCTCTCTCCCACTTCCTCCGATTTGTGAATAATGGCAGCACAACTGCAATTATGTGAAACAGAATCCTCCCCGCCTCGGAGGATTGCGTCCCCACCCCCATTGTCTCAGCCTGTGAATTATCTCCGGAGCACCAGATATGACAAATTCAATTAGCCTGCGAGATGATAGTCTCGAGATGCGTCGATCTTCATCCATCATCCTTGGGTATATTGACAGGATTTCCCAGCTCATTCCCTTAACACGAGGAGCACTTGGGGTGGAAGCGACCCTCCACCAGTGAGAGCTCGAGCATAAAGGCATCACAATGTGCCTCCACTGGAGGGAAATCAAATATCTGAATTTATCTCTGTGTGTTCTTCATCCATTCATTCACCTTGTGCGTTCACATCACCCACAAATCCCATTGTATTGATCACCACCCCGTTCTGGAGATCCGAAGGGGACTTGAGAGGTTTTAATTTATAAATAGACTCCCCAGTTGAGACTTATTAGGCATATTACTCGAATCACTCACAACACACGAGCATCCCCTATTATCTCTGGCTCTCCTTGGCTCTCTTTGACTCTCCTGCTGCTCAAGTCCTTGCGACAAATGACCATTGTTTGCAAGCCTCTGGACTTCTTTCATCTGGGCTTAGCTGAGCATCCGTGCGAAAGCCAAATCTTCAGTTTAACCGAATATGAGCTAAGCAGAGTTTTTGCAGAAGTTTACAACGCGAATTCCAAGAAACACAACCAGAATTTGTCTTAAGGGATAAAATATTGCCAATAAAGGCAATCAAAAGATAATTAAAAAGTGGAAAATCTCTCACAAAATAGCAGCTTAGAAGACATGTTTTGTAGAAAAGTTCACGTAATCGAAAGAAAATTTGCAGAACAATAGAATATTTGAATGAAAAGGAGGGAATTCTTAAAGATACAGAAATTTCAGTGGGTTTAAAGTTTGAACAGTTTTGATCTTCCTCATGTAATTCAATCATTTTTGGGATTTTCCCCTTGAAATATTTATATATCACAAGCGTAGAAATATAGCCCATAAATAGATGCTGGGAGAAATCAAACATGATGAATGCCATGACGTACATATGTATGTTTTATGAATTCACGCTGTATTGCGCATCATGATCCACTATTTGAGTGGGAACTGTCAATAAGACGTCATGCATATTATATGGGGAATTTTATTTGGACTGACAGGTGAATTGAATTGAAAACTAATAGACTATGAGATGCTGTTTATTATATATATTCACACACACGTCACAAAATCAAATTCCGCATTTTCTATTATCGACAATAAATAAAATATATCATGAGAAAAGCGTCCCCACTTCTCAACCATTATCAAATGTAATGCTGAGCGCTCTATAGAATGTTTTTCACCCAATCTCGTTTCCTGTTTGCTGGTGAAATAAATTTTTGATTTCCATCTCGCATGTCCTCGCATTCCACTCCCGCAAGTTCTTCAATGCATAGGGAAAGAATTTGAGGTATTGGTAATTTCTGATGCGCAGCATTCGGAAAAATGTTCACAAATGCCAAACGCACGAGAGCTCTTGAATATCATTTCATAAATTCCCATATCCTGAATGTGATTTAGAGTGGCAATAAACTTGTTTCACTCAAAGGTCTATTGATTCATCACAAAACTTGAATGCAAATCTCATTTGAGGCACTTTTTACTATACATTTTCACCCCTTTTTGTTGGGAGGAAAAAAGACTCACATAATAGAAAATGAGTGCAAAATCTGAAATGCATTTATTCCATTCGGTGAGTGATTGGAAAACAGCTTTTGCTAGGTGACAAAGACGCGGTGTAAATCAATAGGGAGAATATTGTATTTTAGATGAAAACATCAAGTGAAATAAATCAGCATGTTAAAGGAAATATATCATATTCTATTCCGCGGTAAAAGCGCTAAAGAAAAGCCATGGCAAGAGAGGCACACAAGACACTCCCCTTGAGATGGTTTCAGGCAATATAAGATGTTCAGGGAATGAGAGTCAAATCAAAAGATGATGATTTCTCCTTCTTTTTCCACAGAAAGGCTTGAGATTTTCCAACTATTTCCTTTGAATAAATATAGGTTTCTTTGCATGTTTTCTTTCTTTTTATTTACCTTGAAATGAGGTTACGATCAAAGTTAATCCGTTAGAAATTCAAATAACAAATGCCTCAAACCAGAAAAATGTGCATTTTCTTCAGTTTGTATTTTTCTATATGAAGAAAATGCCTTTCATTCTCAAATAAGCAATCTTACATAAATTCTTTTACAGAGATATAAATGTAAAGAAAAACACTAGAGAATCGTATTTCATTAAAAGCAATTGCAAAGGTAGAGTTTGGAATATTTTCCGAGGTGGTGAAATGCAATAAATTAATTAATGATGATACAGAGTTGTGCAAATTGTTGGTATGATATTGCGAGAATATGCAGAATGACAGACACCAAGTAGTTAATAATAGGAAAATTAAACAGCAAAAGTTAACCATATATAAGGTGTGCGCTTGTAAAGTGGGGTAAAAGTGCTTTCGTCACATGAATTTCGTATTCCGCCCCATCTTGAGAATTTCCACCCCTTCAGAAAACTCCTGCCCGAGCAAATGCACACAAGAGAAGCTCTCAATAGTTTGGATTTCACACACCTTCATCACAATATATATATGTTCGCATTTACCATATCTTTGGAAAATTTCGGAATGATGTGAATTGCAGCTCAAGTTTGCCTTTTGCAAAGTGGCGCTGGGTGGAAAGTTGAAAGTTTTGATTGTTTCATTCTCCACCATAATATGTTATACATTATATATGGGGCTGTGCTCCTACTCTCAACCCCTCGCACAGCCTGAGAGACTCTCACAGAGGCTTTCAATTCAATTTAATTTCATATGCCACCCACTCAAAGGCGCATATCGTCAAAAATTTTGGCACGAAATACGAATTAAGACATAATATCCGAACATTTCCAGCCGTCTCACCCTCTGGCGGCGGCTGCAAATCACACCCCCACAGCGTGACGCCCTTTCGCGAGCACAAAATATTAAAAGGTGTGATTTTCCGAAAGGTTTATTTTAAAATTAGGCAAATTTGGGTCAATTTGCCAGTAATTTGAGGCGCAAATCGCACCAAGAAAAGCCACCAAAATCCGTCTTTCATTTTCACCTTACACTCTCTCTCTCTCACTCTCCCTTTCTCTCTCAATCAATTGTGTTTTTCCCAGCAGTTGCGTCGAATTGTGCTTGCAAATTGGAATGTTCTTCAATTTCAAGCAGAAACAATTTGCCAACATTAAAACGCGGATATTAAATTGAAATATTAATTAAATATACGGCAATATTGCTTCTGAACATTGAGTTAATCAATATTGATATACTTGAAATTCAATATTCTTTTGAATTCATAATTTTTTAAAGCGTCATAATTGTGATCAATTCATTTTTTTATCGTTTCACATGAAAAGTCAATGTGGAAAATATGAATTTCTGCGAATTGTTTACACATGATGACCTTTCGAGTTGTTGTTGACACGAAAAGAGACAACTTTTGAAGCTCTATTGAATGTTTTTTGAATCGTTTTTAGTATTTTTTTTCGGGGGTGGATAAAAATAGATAAAAGGAAATAAGCGAGATAAAAAGTGTTTAGCGTGAAAATGAAAAACAAATATTGTGCTTTGACGAGGCGGAAATGGTTGAAATGTTTCTGAAGTGAATTAGATTACAGGATTTGCAATGCACACTCAAAGGAGAAGATGTGGAAATACCTTTCAATCTCCATATAATATGAGCTGTGCGCCATCAAGTTTAGCTACTTTCTTCACAGCTTTTCATTACTTATTCGCACACATACAACTGAAATGATGCGGAAGGAAAACATTTCCGCGAGACTATTCACCCGCGACGCGCCAGGACACTCGTCACAGGATGCCAGTGAGAGCGAGAGGAGCAGAAATTGATGTATGTGCGCGTGGCGAAAGTATGAGAAGGAAGGATATTTATAATATGACATTTGTTATTCAAAAGCGAGAGCAAACAAACACAAAACGGCCATAAATAACGAATGTCAATTTTAAAAGAGGAGAACGCAACTTTGTGTATCTCTCTCGCTGGGTAATCTATATATCTGGAATTTATGTGGATATGTATCTAAGGAAAAGCTCATTTATTTCTTTCGACGGCGGCCACCCACTCATTTCCAGGGGTGGAAAAACAGAAGTTCACATCCATAAATGGATCCGACACGGAGATGACTTCTGAACTATATTTATGTGTGAATACAAATGTGGCCTATTCCGGATGGAGGAAAATAATGTTCTTTTTTCCGGGTCGGAAAATCCATATATATATATATGTGTACACATATATTCCTGGGGCGGATGGAAGAGACGCCGGACGAGTGGGAGAAGAAGAAAAATTGAAGACGGCGGAATGATAGAGGGAATATAGGAAAAGTTCCTTCGCCAGATGAAGTGAAATCTGATAATCTACCAAGTCATATTCAGACATTGTGCAATACACAACTTCTCGAGTTTCACTACAATTCTGCTTTTGACTATCAAACTTCCGCATGTCGTCTCACATAATGGATCTATAATGTATCAATGGATGGAGTTATTGGCAAAAATATATACCACTCTAAACTTCCACTCAAGCGCCACAGCAACTTTCTGCCGTAGGCCGATTTTCCCTCTCCCTATCGAACTTTCCATCTCTTTCCGCCTTTGGAAAAGATCAATTGTTGCCCATGATAAGTAAACTTGTAATGAGGTATTCCTGACTCAGTGATAAATATCTAATTGACTTCTGGAGAAACTTCTCCGAGAGATTAATTGCCACATGTCTTCATCAGAGAAATATCTCGTGGCGGGGAATTGTTCGACTAGGATAAACCGCTGTTATCCACAAATAAACAATCCTGCTCCATATGTATTATTCTTTCCTGTCTCTCTCTCGCTTTGCTCCTTATTGATTAGAATTTTTCATTGCGCTGGAGCAAAATCGAAGTTTTCTAAACTTAGAACAAGGGGCAAATCAGAAGGCGATTTTTGAGGAATCAACATGGAAAAAATCAAAATATGAATGTTTTTAAGCAAAATATTTGAATAAATAGAATTATATTCAATTATTATTTCGGTATATTTTATTCAAATTAAAATAATTGATTATTTTCTCCACATATCGCCGCCAGAGGGCAGCAAAGTCGGCGTGAGGGACGCTAATAATATCGCAACAATCGCATAATTTTCACTCTTTTCTCACGCCTTTTTCACACTTTATGACTTCCTGGCATCTTCCTGGTCAGGACAGAAGAAGATGTAAAGATGAAAATAAAGTTTACAAACGAATTTGGCCTGTGATATGTTCAAATTTCAGTCTTTTGGCAAATTTGTGACTTTTTCTCTTTTTTTGCCGAAGTTGATAAAATATATAATACCAATAAAAATCACGAAAATGGTTATTCTCAAATCCCGACTGACTTTTCCCTTTGCTTAGCACTTTCGAATGCTGAGAAATCAAAGTGGAAAATTGTATTTTGCGCCTTTTGCCTAAGCATGAGAAATCTGTGATATATAATGCAATCCATCAAGTTTGTTCGAAACTTTCCCATTCAACCCTAAATATTTGGTTATTTGCTGAACAAATTTCGCAAGCGTATCTTATATTTTCCACTCTTCGGCTTTATTGACAAAAAGCCATTCAGTCAACAGGATCAATCTTTCTCGCGCACTTCGGCAAAAGTCATGCCAAAAACGTGAGAAATCTGGGCCGCAGGAAAAAGGGGGCGCAAGATTAGAGCCAATGCAATGGACTCACATATGTGGAGAATTACTCCGCAGTGTGTTATCGAAAAATATAGTTAATGTGCTGCAATGTGCAGAGCATCGAGTCAGTCGATGGGATCCACACATAGCATTATATGTGGAGTGCAATACAAAGTGAATAAGATAACAATGATGGATGAGAAGGGATTGAATTGGGGCCAGCAGCGGTGCTCGATTCGATGGAAATCAATCAGTTGTGTGTCGTGTTTAATTTCAGGAATTTCGAGATTAATGGCCAAAACTGGGAGAACTCTGGGCTTGGATTGATGGTGTCAGGTAGACTGTGTGCACACGTACGTATCTCCATCGCAAGCATACATCACTTGGTCATACCTCCACATCCACTCAAGACTAATTTGCAGACTTGCTATATTCCCCATCCACAGTGTTTGGGGGGAAAGTGCGCGGGGTGAAAAATCGCACCGAAAACGACCACTATATTGCCATTTCATTGGGGCGGCTTCAAAAGCTGGGCGATTGTGCGCGATAAGCTTGATGAAAGTGCATTTTTCCCTTCACAAATCGCATTTCCACGGCGGTGATCAAACTCTGATGGGGCAAAAGTTGCACGAGGCGCAATTAGGTGCCAAGGATACTCCAATATTATCCTGCCATGGCTGGTGTTCTCCATTTTATGGCGATTATATGGGTGTTGTTAAAATAGTGTGAAACTCTCTCTCTCTCTCTCTCTGTCATAACTACTTCATAAATTCTAACTAGTTATTTGTTATAATGAAACTAACAATGTTTCCCAGCCATAACACTCCCGCGCGCGATGGTGAGAGAGTGCAGAAAAAGCATAAACCATCATCACAACATCACCAATTCAGCAAAGGGCAATTCACAAGCTCAACAATCAGTGGAGGTGCATAATCTCTCTCCCAATGCTTCAATCCCAACATGGAAGTTTGAAGTGTGTAATTTCGCACATTAGTCAACATTCACAGAATCCCTCTCTCTCTCTCTCTCTATATATATATATATATATATTACCAGTGAACTGGGGAGACTGGGAAAGGTGAAGATTGGCACATAAGTGTCCGTACCTGAACATTAAACAGCGCTCTGAGTAATATGAATTGGCTCATTTATTTGACAGTTTTAATTACCAACTCTGACAAATCGATCGGGAAATTGGATTATGGGCGACTGAATGTGCTGAGGCCATGATAAAATCCCACCCAATAATGCATCACCATCGAGTGCACGTCACAAAGTGGACGAGATATTGCCATGTTGAGTGTGCGATTCCACAGGAATGCAAATATGAACACTCAAATTCTATTAATGGACAATCTTAAAATCAACATTCCCACTCAGAGAGCTCAATTACATTCAGTGGCAATGCTGACAGGGCATCAGAGCTTGTCTGAAAGATTCATGCGTCTGCCATTTCACCCCTTCAATCTATATAGTCAGGCCATGGCATAATATAAGTTTCAATGCATGAGAATTGAAGCGCATGCGAAGATTTTGCATAAATCTATTAAGTCTGCAATGTTAAAGTCAATAAAATGGAACAAAAGGATTAAATTGTGAAGATTATTCAACATTACTCAATTTTTATTTATTTTTAGCAACATTTGCACTCTTTATTAAACAGATGAACTGAAATTAAATGATTTGAACATACCAAATTTGCCTGAACACATCAAAAACTTGAAATTTGTAGACTGTTTCCACATAAATTTCCCTAATTATTGAGTTTTTTCTTATATTTCTATTCGATATTCAGCAAAAATCTCGCTGAGTTTTACACCACTTCTGACTATTTTATCTCCCCCTTTAAACATACTTACATAGGTAATTCTCTAAAAAAAAGCTCACTTTATAGTCAATTGAATATTTGCATAGTAAAGAGAATGTGAAGATTTTAATTAAATTGAGAATTCATGGGTGAAAAAAATCTCTCTCATCACATTAATTTGATGCCTGATATTGAAACTCACTTACATGTTGAGAGATGAAGTGGTTTACAAAAGACATAATTGAATGATAAATGCTTGAACTAGTTTGCAAACTCTCCTTTCATGACAGCAAAATTATCTTTGCCCTATAATTGATTTGATTTGCCGGCACAATTCAATTAAAATAAGACTCCTTTCATTTCCTTAAGGTGTGCATCAATATCATGTCAATATATATATAGTTGGTGCATTGAAGTCATTAACTAATTACATGTACATTGCTAATCCTCTATATATTCCACTCTTATTTGCATAATACACGAAGAGGGAGAGTAAGGATAAAAGTCCTTCTTTTATGGCAAATGGAGAGAAAAAAACTACACTCTTGTGCCAAATTCTCTTCACTCCATACATATTAAGTTTTTGGGAGAAAAGTGGGAAATTGAATTAGATGGAGAGTATCTGTGAAAGCTTTCACGGCGAGATTGTGTTCCTTTTTCGAGGAGAAGAGGTCCTCCTTTGCCTCGTGGCGGCAATAACTTGCCATCGTTGCTCTTCCATGGTGCAGGAAATTGTGTAATTTTACTATTTTTAGAAAAATACCGAAATGGAAGTGAATTTTTGTGTTCTAAAAATCCACCCCCTCCCTTCCACCCTGTGCACACGAGCACGAGCATAAATTTGTCCTGTGCTGGCCTTATTCTTTGGCGCACCCGCGCGCAAGAAAGGAGCGAATGCATTATCCTTGGGGAGAAGTGGGCAATAAATGCTGGGTGACGGCATAAAATCCATATTACGTGATTGTGTATCGGAAGAGTGTTTCGCATCCTCACAAAAACCCGCCACCGCATGTAATTTGGTGGAGCGCTAAAGCTGGGGTCGCTTTACAATGATCGTAAAGTGATGGAAAATCGTGTTAAGTGGTCACACACACATATGGCAGAGCAATCAAGTGGCGAAGGACCCTTTCTTCCCATCTCCGCCGCCGCCGCCGCCGCCACGTGAGTGTTTTTCACTCTTTTATTCATTTCACCTGGGGGAGGAATCACAGCGCAAGAGGGTGAGTTGCCACCTGTTGCCGCTTCGGGGGTGGATTTTTGTGACCGCGTGGTGTCATTTTGAGAAATAACGGATCAACAGCACTCATGCATTCATAAAATTGGTATTCAATCAAGCATTTGTGTATTTATTGAAATCGCGTTGCGTTGCGCGCCGAGCGTAAATATCAAAATCCCCACCCTTATTTCCCCATATATAAATACACATATATATTCTCTCAAACAATAAAACAGAAAATTAGTGTTTGGCCTGGAAACCATTGCCTCAATTTGCCTGTCGACTCGTCGTACTCGAATTTTCAGTCTCTGCGCCACAATCATTCGTGTTTAAACTACCCTCGGGCTGACAACGCGTATGAAATGCATAGTCAGTTTGGCAAGAATTTCTATTTGCACTCATTCTGTGTTTGGGGATTGATGTGCACTTGCGATGGCACTTAGCTAAATTAATAGCACTCCAAATAAACACTTTTTTTTCCTCCCTGATCTAAATACATAATGAAACATTTAGGGAGTTCATGTGAGGAAGAAATACATGCAAATATCGAGGGGTTGGTAATATGCATTTTAAAAATAAGTTTAAAATATGCTCAAAATGACAGAGTCGAGAATTCTGTATTCTGAATTTTAGGTGACAAATTGTCTCTGCGGGGCAAATTTTAGATCTGAAGATCGTAAAGCCTTGTGTAAAACCGTAAATATTCGATTAAAGATCAAGTATTTAAGCAAGATTGTCTATTCTTTGTGTGTTTGCAAGCTTTTCAGCTAAGAAATTCGCTTTTTACTCTCTAAAAATTGTGCACAATTATTTTATAAATAAATTTTGAAGAGATAACAAGATAAAATATCAATTTCGACGAAAGAAATGTGTTTTTTTGGCATTTAAATTTGCATCTCGAGCCAAGAAAGTGACACTTCATCCCCAATATTAGCAACCCCTTGTGTAAGTATGCAAATATTGCAACTCTTTGCATAAAAAGGTACTTCGAAAATAGCCATAATTTAGCCGTGAATATTCAAGTTAATTGATTCTCTCAACTCCTGGGAGAGAGAGAAAAAAAGAATCTCTAAAGCTGCGATGAAATAATCAAGAGGAGAAAGAATGGAAAGCAATTAGTGTGGAAAGTTCTCGAATGCATTTTAAATCACAGCCAAGGGTGAAGAAATGTTTATGAAGCAAAGGCAAGATGGGGTAAAATTAAGGACAGTGCTTAAGACAAATGGGACTCAATTGTTTGAAAAATTTCAATGTTGATGACAATTTGTTGGATGCATGCACGGATGTTAAGGAGTGGAAAAGAGTTAAATCGATGTTCCTTCCCATTTAACGAGTCTCTCATGTGCCAGAAGACTATACACAGGACATGGCAATTTTCTCCAGTTACTTTGTAAATAGCCTCATTTTCCTCCTAATGCGCCCCCTCGTCTCATGTTGCCGCCGCACATGCAGTGAGTTTGTGTGGGTCCGCCGATACACGCCCGCCTTCGTGGTATTTTTATTATAATGCCACGAGACTGTATTACGAAACGTGTAAGGTATAATATGTTATAAGAAACATGCAATATCACTAAACCTGCGGCCTCGTAATTAAATACAATAAATGGGTTGTTATGTGGTCTGAATGCCTCATATGTATGTACATAGGTGGCCGTGTGCGGCAATTCGTGAGGGGGTTTGAGGGCGGCGGTGTGTGTGTGGTGAGACAAATTCCTCGGATTGCAGCATATATATAAAGTGACACAACACTTGCCTGAAATACATTAATGAGACCAGGGTGTGCAGCAGTAAGTTCACCAAATGATAGCCAGCCGGTTCGAGGCCGTGAAATGAATAATTCCATCGAAAAGTCAAGACACACAGTGGTCGATACGATTTATGGCTCTGCTCCTGGAAGAGAGAAGAACAAGAAAAGCAATGCTTAGTGAACAGGAAACATTTGATGCGCTGTTTGTTTGTTTTTTTGGAGGGTATAAGAACAATATAGATAGTTGCAAGGGGGAGATATTATGTATTGAATCTTCCACAGTTTCTGTGCAGAATCTTCAGCACTTCAGACACTTCGGAACACCTGAAAAAGATTTTCCCATCGCTTTTACGACTCCATCAACAATTTAATCCAGGTTTTTCCGTGTCAAGAGGTTTAAGCTCTTGAAATGCTTTAATTTCAGAGCGTAAAATATGATTTTTTGCGGTTTTTGAAACCGCTAAAACATCTAAAAAAAGGAGAATTCTTTAAGATATTTTTGAGGATATGGTTGTTTTTAAGCTGTTTTCCTCAAATAAAAGGACTTTGAGGGTTATTAAAGCAACAAACTCTGTTTTAAATCAATCACATAACCTAGAAAAAGGCGATTAAATTGATTTTTCTAGGCAAAATAATTAAGAAAATGCTTCAATTAGTTGAAAAGGAAGCTTTTGCAATGCCAAAAACTTCCTTTTAAGCTGTACACTACGTCGGATCATAATATCTGCCCCTTGGGAAGTCCATGACATAATATAATCTCTCCATCGAACCCAGTTAATTATATTGCTAGCTCGAATTTATGCAAATTTGCCTCTGCATATTGGGAGTCATCCAAGTCCAAAGCATTCGAAATGGGGTTTTTTTGGCCAGTTTTGAGATATTGCGCACATCCTTGAAATTGTGTGAGGAGAAATTGCAAATTTCATCTTGGCAAATTCAATTCAGAAGTTAAATTTGTGCCACAGCGAAATTGATTTTGCCTCTCTGCGTTCTGTGCATTCCTTCTCTTCATCTGCAAAGTGATTTAAACCAACAACATTTAGCACTCCGAAAGAAGAACTAGCTTTTTCCCTCCCTAATAATTTTGCCATATGTGGAAGCCTTCTTATATGACACAATGCAGATACTTGTAATCGAATCTAGTCCAATCTTTCTTAGCCTCTTCTCAGGCATGCTTATCGATTGTTCAGCTTATATTTGCTCGAATTTATATCCATCAAAACTTAAGTCAAAATAGATGTGTAAAGTTGTGCGGACGCAAAATGGGAATGCTGGCAAAGTTGAGGATATATGCTGGGAATGTATATATCCATTGATATATTTTATCCCCTGCGCTGCTTTATTCCATTCGAGTGTGTGTGTGTGTGTGTGTGTGTGTGTCGAGGGCAAAAAGAGGAGAATTTATTGTAAGATTTCGATTTTGTACGCGAAATGAATTTCAAAAGATTCCGATGGGAAGCAAGAGGAAAAATCGGGTCTCGGCTGGTGAGTTGTAATGTGTGTGGATCAGTTGGGGCGCATTTTTTCACCACTCTCGCTCTCCCTCTCTCGCTCTCTCTCGCCCTCGGCGGGTCCCTTTGGCATGGTCGTGCCATTTGTGCGGGGTGTGTGTGGAGGGCAAAAAAAAAGTTAGAGAGTAAATTGTTGGGTTACGCGTAGATTGAGAAGGGTTCCACTTCTTTTTCTGCCACTCCGCACAGCGCCAAACTAATGCCGGGGCGGAAAGTTTCCGTGGGTGAGTAATTCGTTGACGACGATGAAGTAGCAATCGTTGCAATGGTCGAGGGCGCGAAAATGGGGGTCGTTGGAAAAAGAGGGTGGATTACGGCGAAGGCTCTCGCCCTCTGGGGCCCCATTGTTGAGTGCTACGTGCCGTGTAGTCAGCCGCCACCATTTATAAATGTACAAATAATGAAGAGTTATGTGGACAAGTCGCGTAGATATTGGAGCATTATCAGCTATTCTTCAATAAACCTATTCTTTTTCTCACGCCTTTGTTATTCACCCCTTTCTTCAAGCCACCATCTCGCCTACGTGCCGCCCGGATGCGGGGGTGGAATTGTTGCTGTGACAACTCTCTATGCCGGGAGCTTTCCGTCACCTCTCGAGAGGTGATGGTGTAGAAATAATCTTAAGAATTTCCCCAGATGGCAAATCAAAGATGATTTCTCCCGCAAATTTTACACAATAAACCACTCCACAGCTCTCTGTGTGTTTGTGCTGCAGAAAAAGGGGGTGGAAAAGCTCCGGCTCACATGGATTTTCCTGTCCAACTGTGCGCGAGATGATAGAGATTTATATTTTTCATAAAAATATATATTTTTTTGCTTCAAAAAAAAAAAGCCTTTCTCTCTCTCTTTTCTGCACTCTTTTTCGTTGGCTTCGTGGGCGAGAATTTTTGGGTTCAGAAGTTTTACAAGTCATACAATATACTGGGCAAAACCACCCATTGTTTTTCCAGGATGTGCGAAGCTCCATAACACAAACTTAAATTAAATTCATGCTTTTGAGAGAATGCCTTTAGCCGCACGTGAATTTTTAGGGATGAAAATTGAAATGTTTGAAAGAGATGAGAAGTAAAAATTGTTAAGGATTCTTCTTGCACACAATTTTCATCATACTTTGTTGTCCTGTGGCTTGAATAAATGACAGGATTTCACCATCGGAGAGTCCTTTCGGTATTTTATGGTACAAATACAAACAGGCAAAATGGAGACGCTCGATGGCATGCATATAGTGTACCTTAGCATGGCAGTGCACAAAGTGAGATCTGTTTAATATCCGGTCCTGGAGACTTCAGCTCTCCAGCAGGAAATTTTCCCACCATTCCGTCAAAATGCACCTCCCTCTGGCGCGCCTCCCCCAAAGCACGGTATATTCGGGGTGTATTCCAGTGGAAAACAGCGCAGCACATTATTTTTCTAACTATGCGAAAATGTGTGAATTTGCGAGTGTGTATACGAAGTGATGAAAAAGCTTTTCCATCAACAACCCACCCACAAAATCGCCCACCTCTCACGTCATAACAACACCCATTAAGGCATTGGTGCTGCCACATCAGCATCACAGAAGGTGCCTCCAACATAATAAATGTACATGTGTACGGCATAATACAATGCATATACACATTTTGAGTACACTAAAAGGTCCATAATTGTTTTCCACGCTGTTTTTACTCTTTTTCCTCCACGGCGTAAACATAATATTCACCATGGTGGAAACTTGCAAAGGCACTATAAGACGAGAGCACATGAAGTCCGGGGGTTGCTTACTCGGCACAATTTTCCTTTTGCGCCCCTCACATTTCCACCACCGCAGCCAAATTACGCTGCTCAGCGCGCCTATGAGCAATTTCTCGCTTCAACTTGTCGTCGAAAAGTGCTGCGAAAGAAGGCAATTTATAGACGCGGAATAGCCGGAAAACTATGCATTTTCAGGTAAACAGACAAGACTTCTTTCGGCCGAATAGAGTCAATATAAGGGGAAAGTCACTCGCTATTTGAGACACTTTGTGATAATTCAATCATTTTTTATTGTTTCGGAAAGTTAAGCCGGAATTACAATCTGAACTTCTTCATGTCTTTCAAGCTTGATCAGCTGATCAGATTATGTAAAAACCGAGTTTCTTACAGGCGAAAAGCTTTATTTTCACCTTTAAATTTCCTTCATAAGTAATAAAGTGTGAAAACTCGAGAGAAAAGAGAGAAAATTAAGCAAAATACGCGATATTATTAGCGTCCCTCACGCCGTCTTTGCTTCCCTCTGGCGGCAAAATGTATAGAAAAGAATCAAATATTTAAATTTTAATGAAATATCCAGAAAATAATTGAATATTTTGCCCAAAAACATTTAAATTTTGATTGTTACGCAATTTTACATGGAAAATAATCATTTTTTGATTTTTTTTAATTAAAATTTTGATATTTTCCATATAAAGCAATAACCAAGTAGTTAAATATTTTTATTCAAACCATTGAGATTACTCAAAAACCGTCTTGTTATCTGCCCCTTGAATTAGTGGAATTATTGATCAACACCCTCGTGAGCATGCAATTAACCCCCTGAAGAAGCAACTCTGGCGTAAAATATGCGAGCCATTTCTCAACATCATTATTTTATTGCACATGAAAATGATGGCAACAACATAAATATGTATGGTATTTAAGAAAATACTCAGCAGTGGAGTCGCTGTTCAAGCACAAATCCACCCTCAATCCGAGCGCGCGCGCGCGCTTTCATTAATATTCAGCGGGAAAAGTGTACATTTTGTGATCAATTGTGAATGAAGCAATATCGGAAATTAATTGGGATGAAAGCTTTTCCTGTCTAAAATTCCAAACATCACACACACGTGTCGCGTCACGAGAAAGAAAGGCTTTTTCGCGCTTTCACAAGTCCCAATAGACGCAATGTTGAAAAATGTATCATGAGCATCTTATGCTTCTCTTTTTTCCCTTGTAATCCAACACCGAGAGAGCTTCTCTCATTCCCCATAAAAAGCCCACAGACAAAAGCTTTCACTGTGGGACTCTTTCTTCCACCCCCTCCCCCGCCCTTCTGCCATAGATGTAACAGTTTGGAAATCGATATATCCCCCTAATTGTGTTATGAGATTATCGAATTTCGGGCCGATATCTAATTAAATGAAATATTTAACGAAGAATAATGAATGAGGAGGAACTTTTTGCCCATCTAATGCTCTGCTCAATGTTGGTATCAACGAAAACTGAAAAGTTTTCCCTGTTTTCATTTGCTGGGGAGACGAAAAAGGTGAGGAAATCCCAAGGGGGTTGAAGTGAAGGGGGCAAAAAGCCAGTGAGAGTAAATGAGCCAGGAAATTCATTCTCGAAGAGAGAGATTCCTGCTTCTCATTTAACAGTCCCTCTCACTCCACATCCCTCATCATTCTTCCATGCCGCCCCTTCTCAGCATTTTCCACCCCCGCTGTCCTTCTCTCTGATGCTTTTCAATACAATTTAACACAATACACACTAGATAAACTGAGAGTTAATTGAACACTGGCACAGCGCCTTGCACTGCTGGGGCGACTACAAATGGTGGTCAGTGCAGACCGCAAATGAAGTTAAATTTATATAGGGTTGTGCAGAGAATGAAAAGGATTTTCTTACACTCATTTTCTATACAATATTTCCACACACACACACACACACACTCAACCGAAATACACGGAGTGCATGATTTCAAAGGGCGCAAAAGCTTGTGGGCCACGCCGAAGGAAATTCAGTGGATTTGAGGAGTGGAAAAGATGGAGTAAACACTCCTCATATATGTACATATCCACATTTATGGATCTCTCTCTCTGGATATGTATAGGAAACCTATGCTGTGTGGCGCTGGCATAAAAGAAATCCCTCTCCCTCTCTCACCCCCGACATTTAGGGACTTATCCGAAATACACATAGTCTGTACATAGTTACATCTCAGGCGGAATATTTCGCCCCAAACATATGACTAACGGTGAATGGAGGATAGTGGCTGAAAACTGGGGAGTTAAAGCATAAATTCACAGTGAACAAATAATTTTTGTGCACAATTCGAAATTTAGGTCACACAAGCACACTATTTGCCCTCCAACTCCGCCCCTCTGAGACTTCCCAGGATTTGCTCAGGCTCTCAGTCCACGGCTACGACCAAGGGGGAGATAGTATGCCTCGAATCTGTACACCACAATTCCTCTGCAGAATCTTCAACACTCCTAAACGTATTTCAAGGCATTTCTTACACTCCTTCAACAGTTTTCTACCCGAATTTCTGACTTATCACAAATCTAATCCAAGTTTGATTAAATTGTGAGGTTATGAATGCAGCTTAAAAACCTTTCTTTACAATCTGATGCTTTTTACACCAGAAAATTAGTGAATATGGCGAAGAGCACAATGTTTCTACAAGATAATGACGAAGAATGCCACTTTTAAGCACAAACCGCAGAAAAACTGTGCAAAAAGACAATTTTCTAGACTGAAATACTATTTTTGAGGTTATGATTGACTTTTCAACTCTTTCTTAACCAAATATGAAGTTTTTTTTAAGTAGACAAAGCTCAATTTTGCCAAGAAAAAGAGAAAAATTGCCAGATTTAACACAATTTTCATGATTTAGATGATTTTTTAAGCACCTGAATCTGTCTTATATCAATCACATAACCTAGAAAAAGCAATATAAATATTTTTTAAATAGAATTGTGTAGAAAATGCCTCAATTTGTTGAAATTCGATATATTTTATCATTTCCAATTCCTAAACACTTTCGTGAAGTTGTATACCACTTCCGACCATAATATCTGCCCCTTGGCTTCGCCAGCATTAGTAGTTTCGCCATGTTCGTATAAACAGGGTTGAGAGACTGGAAATTGTCTGGGAATTTATATTTAACGAATCACTTCCACCCCTCGAAAGTACTGCTATAATGTGCCAAAGTTGAGGATCGATTTGGAAAGAAATATAATCAATACATCCCCTAATTTAATAATGTCATCATCAAGCCAAAATTCAGCGTGTAATTCTATGATAAATGAATACACATTTTGTGCATAATAAATATTCTTTCAAATGTATAAAAGCCATTTGCAATTGGTGATAATTGAGAAATTAATTTCGTTACAATAGCACAAAATTATTCATTCGTCTAAATTAATATCGATGGTGGTCAGGCGCGCACCTCGTCTGTGATTTTCCATGGAAATTAATATATATGTATAAAATTGGATTAGCTGGGAAATTATTGGGCATCATTTGTGGAGTTGAACATTGGGACATTGGCCCCAGTCAAAGGCCGCACAATGTAAGAAGAGACAGTGTAATTAATTTTAATAAATCATACTAATTAAACTGGATTCAATTGCCGATCAAATGTCCCCCAGAATCTATGTGGACACTTAATTAGGCGCACCGGACACGTTTTATGCAACATGATCAACCATCCATTCGGATTTTTCCCCCTTCGGCCAACTGTCCCATGGCTTTATTAATTGGAAATTGCATATGCCAATGAACATGACGCTTTGGCTCGTGATGGATCCCTGGCCGGGGATTTAATTGCACGTACACTGGCAAATCCCTGTGTTATTGCATGCGGGGAAAAAAATGGAGGCAAATGAATTGGCCAGAGATCGATTCTCAGGAGAGCCGAGAGAAGATCCAGGGCGGAATGACTGATGGTGCAAGTCATGCCCAAGCGAAATCCATATCGTGTGTGGGCGTGATTGGGCGGCATGGGGGTGATATAAAGGGATCATGATGTCGTCTTATTTGTGTGTGACACAATCCCAAGGCCTATTTGCCACTGGAGCGTCACAGAGAGAGAGAAATGCCATGCGGGTGTCGAGTCTAGTTAAGAAAAATTGAACACTATGAGATGGAGACAACAACTAACCCCAATTTAATGCCTGTCATATTGCTGTATATTCATTTGTTGTTTGCCCTTCGTCCAGCCACCCAAGAAATGCCTCAAGACGCAGCACAAGTGCCACAGTGAAGGCCAAACACGATGGCGATGTGCTTGACTTCCTTGAGAAAACAGCGCGAAGAAACACAGCAGACGCCAAAGATGATGAGGAAGTTTGATTGAACTGTTATTCAGCAACATTTTGGATTGCACATTTAAAAAATTACAAAATGATGGTGTCTCTTTTCTGAGCGCAATTTAAGATAACAGATTTTGATTAGAGAAGATTGAGAAAAGAAAGTCACAGATCAGTTAGTAAGAAAATTCCAAAGATCTGAGACAAATATTCAAATTGTCTTCGTGCGCTAAAGCGGTATGAAAAATAGTAAAATTCTCTGCGAATGTCACATTGCAGTGTGATTGATTGCAGGACTGCTGCTCCTGCGGGACGCCGTGACAGCGAGCAACAAGGGGATGGGGAGACAAGGAGACGGCAAGAGCCCAAAGCCCATACAAATGAATTGTGCGGAATTCTCGAAGGAGAAAAAATTATACAATTTCTTGTGCGGAATATCTTATAAATAAATCATTCAGCGAGATAACTACCCCAGAAATACATATTAAATGTGTGTGACTACACGCGTCCCCACATGGGGAGGATTTGTACATAAAATTACTTTCAACACAAATAACCGAAAAGCTGCTTAACTATGGCAAGTCACTTGGGCGCAGAGAGAGAGAGAGAGAGAGTGGCCTGAATTGTGGTATGAAATCTGATTAAAAAAGGAAGAGAGAAGAAAGTTAAATAGTGTGAAGTCCACGAGGAGTGAGTCTCATTCTGAGATGAGGGCGGAAAAATAATAAGATCCCACCCTCAAATGTTACGCAACAGCTCATCGATGACGCAGCAAGCGGAGAGTGTGGAAAATTCATCATTGGAAAAACTAACCCATCAAGTCAATTTAAAAGTTTTCGTGCCTTCCCATGAAAATGGTTATGTGGCATTACACCGAGAAATTGATTCACTGACTCGTTCTGTTTGTGAGCTTTCTCTCCTTGAGCTTTTGTTTCAGCTGCTAAGAGGCTGATCAGTAGCTAACAATTGCTTGGACACTTTGAATTTGCACTGCCCAGTAGAAACACAATCCACTGTCCATCGTTTTTCCATAGTTCCGCCAGACATTCCTTAAGGAAACCTATAGGTAAAAACCATCCTCTTGAAAACCGGACAAACACCGAAACAGACCCGTAGAAATCCTTCAGGAATCTTTAAGAGAAAAGCCTTTTTCTTAAAGCCCAGATACACACCGGAATCGTCCCACGGAATTCCCACAGAAAAATCAATTAAAAATCCATCGTTTTATGTCTTTTTCGTCCTTGAAGGAACTTTAAAGAATGTACTTCTAAATTCCCAGAGGAAAATGCACTAAGAATCCCTAGAAATGGGGTTTCTTATCAAGTCTGTTACACTGGCTTAAGAGGTGTGAACAAATTGTGGATTTCCTAAAGAAAATCCCACGGGACACAATGAATTGTCCGGTAGGAATCCAGCGAAATTCCATCAGGACAGTTTTTACTGGGTTGTTGGTAAATTTTGATCCTCTCTTTTCACGATATTGCACTGTGATTTGCCAGTGAATCGCCCTCAGAAGTCCTCAAGTATCTTTCCCATTTCATCTTCCCGCCTCACCGAGATGCCCTCATCGTGACAACTTCCCGATTCTTTTGAGGCGCCATGGCAAAAGAGACAATCCGTGGAAGCAAGAGCGGCGCACATTGAATTCCGGAATTTCCAAATTAAGGCCATAAAAGTGATCGTAAAAAAAGAGAAAAGGCGCTACTTAAAGGCAAAAGAAACGGAGAAGCGCAGAAAAAAGTGGGCGAAAGAGAGAGAGAGAGAGAGAGAGAGAGAAAGTTTGCAAAATACACAAGATCCCTTTAAGGGTTATGTGAGTGTCAAGAATAAATAGCGAGCGCCCCCCAAAACGCCCGAGACATTCTCTGTATTATACACGCTTTAATCTAATCTACGAACAATTGGATGCAGAGGAGAAAAAATAGAAGAAATCTTGTAAGAACTCATGTCTGATGTCGCCTATTAAGAGCCATCACGCTTTTTTTGCACTTCGCCTCCTTTCGCCCCACTCACCCCCGCACCCCCCGCAATATACCCTAATCTATGGGTACGTCTGTGCTGTCGCTGGGTATGGTGCACCCCTAAATTCTCAAAGAGAGTCTCTTCTCGTGTAACAAATCGTCAAATAAAACTTGAATCGTCGTCGTCGCCGTCGTGATGTCGTCTCTTGATGGCACACACATAACTCTACTTGCTGCTATCTTCTGTCTTATTTTGCCAACTAAGAGCCAAAGCGCCTAACCACCCCCAAAAGCTCCGAGCTGAGTTGTGTGTGTGTTGTTGCGATGAAGAAGGAAGTTCGAGGGTGAGTTTCTGCGGTCAAATTACATTATTTCTCTAATTTTTCTTCGCCCAACTCCCAGATTTCTGACTCAGATACATACATTTTCCAATATTTACCCGCGATGTATCATAAAGAAAGATGATTTCTTGTTGAAACAGAAGAAATTCACCCAGAGATTAAATATCACACAGATTTATTGATTAAATTTAGGAATAATCTTCCCATTTTTTTTGTCTTCAATTCATTTTTCCCAGAGTGATTAATTAATTTCAATGAATTTTAATTTCCTCCCTCAAGTGCACTTGCAAATGGAGAATGACTGAGAGTCGCTGTTACAGCGTGGAAAAACATGAAAGATTAATCATAATTATTATTGTATGAATTTATATGTTGTACTATAAAATATGTCCAACTGTATTGCACCGCACAATTTATGTTGCCATCGCGGGGGGAAAAATATATATATATATATATGTATGACAAATACACGAAAAAAAACAACACGTAGAGACAGACGCAAAGTGTGTATTTGTGAGGGCAAACAGAAAAATCCATTTTGCAGAGTGCAAAACAAATAATTGTGTTTATATTTGGAATATCATCGGAATTTATGTTCCGCACCGAGAATTGAAATCCAGGGTGGATGTCACTCATTTGACACAATATTGCTGAAGAGGAAAATCGATTAAAAGCTCTATCTTTCCACGGATTTTTCCTCTTTCCACAATATATGTATTTTTTTTTCAAACACACAAAAAATACATGTCTATTTTGCCTCTTTTATTTTCAACCTCAACAATATACAATTTCTATCTATTTTCATTCCATCCGTTCGGTGTTCCATAAAAAGCCTCAACTTTATATCGATTCCACTCAATTTATCCCAATAGAGAGGTTTATTTTGGTACTTTTCAACCGATTTCGTGTCTATCAATTTGTTTTCTCTTTGAATCTCAACAGCCAAACTTAATTAGCTGATGAATTTCAACAACCATAACTCAGTGTGCAAATAGTAAAATTGACTATCAATTTAAAAAATTTCATCGAAATATGAATAAGAAGAAGTATGAATCAATTTTCTTCTCTGTTGCCGACAGTTTATACCGCAAAAAACAATTCCAAACTCATTTGCAGACAGTTCCTTCCTGTCGCTTTATTCACTCAACTCGTTTTTTATTTCTCACCCCATCCCCCATTTCCCAAAATTAACTTTCAAGCGGAAATTTATCAAAGCGTTTTGAAAGTGAGTGGGAAAATCCTCGGTCGCTGTGTTTTTTTCTTCTCTTCTTCAACCCTCACCCGTGTGCACCACAAGATATGAAAGTTTTATAAGTAATAATAACATATTTTATTAAAAAAGTTCTCCCTGGTGGAATTGTTGGATAGAAATGCCACAAATCAAGGCGCTTTTTACTCCTTACAGATGTCAATGTGTCTGAGATTTTCTTGTACAAGGGCGCAAGCCGAGGAGGGAAAGCTTGAGGGCAACGTTGGCATAAAAATGAAAAATTGATTCTTTTTCCATCACCCGATTTTTACATTCCCCTACAAAGTGCTACGGCATTCCGGGTGGCGGCGGCCTATATTGAGCGCCCCAATCGATCTGAAGACTTGCATTCGCCGTGGGAAAAGTGATTGCGGGAATTTCGCACGGGTGGTGGGAAGGGGTTTTTCGCCGGGAAACAGTGGCGGAACGCCGTGGCAAAAAGCGGAGGACGAATGGGAAATGTCGAAGCCGTGACTTGGCTGCCATGGTTTGGGGGGGGGGGGGAAGGGAGAAAGGGAGAGAAGGTTCTGATGGACTTTTTAGTAGTTGCGAAAATGGATTCATCAAATTTTCACGACATTTCATGGGGAAAATATAAGGAAAAAATCGCTGGGGTAACGAGAAAGAAAATTGGTGTCGTTCAATTCTATTTCCGTCCAACGTGAAGTAATTCCACCACTACTTGAGCTGCTTTTGAAATTTATCTCGTTATAAATTTATTGAAAGTGTGAGAGAGAGAGAGAGAAGAGAAGAGAGAGCAAGTAACAATTTCCGTGATATTATTCGCAGGATTTGTGCTTTTTCACCCCTTTTTCAACTCTCTCTGCGGATGGTTTTCATTTCATCTGACGATGGAAATGTGCAATTGAAACTTGTACGGATTTAATTCCCATGAGTTGAATTGAGTGCTGAAAGCGACTTGTTAGAGATCATTTAAGTTATGGCTATTGTGGCAGGAGTTATGCTTATTGCATATAACTTCTTTGTGGAGAAGTTCAGAAAATGTCAAGCAACAGAGAGACAAAAACTAAAATTTTAATTGCCCTTTTCTTTCTTATGGTTTTATTAGAGATTGAAGAGATCTTAGGGAACAATTCTCAATGGATCTTAGAAGCAGACATGATGGAATGTGCTTTAAACCTTTGAAAAATCTGTCGAAACTCTCTTGCTGGAAGAAGAACACCTTCTGGTTATTCTCCTGATTAAATGTCCTTTCTTACGCAGTCGAAAAATCTTCGTAAGATCCTCTGAAGTCTCGTGTTGTTCACGCACAATAACTTAATCAAATTTTTATATATAAAACACCTAAAAAGTCCAGATAAAAAATGAAAATCGACAGGACAAATATTCTGAAGACACCTCGGGTTCATTTAAGTCTTTTTGAGAACCCAAAACATATTTAAAAGCCAAGAATTCAAATGTTACTGCTTCATTTGTGCTTTAGTATCACAAACGGATTAAGGATTAGGCTGAATGTCTCCAAACTTGGCATAATGATTACTTATTAATGAGGGAAGATTGGTGGTTCTATTTAATTTGACTCTGGTGGTTCTATTTAATTTGGAGTCACTGTAAATGCCGCAGTGATTCACTCATCATAGTTATGAGCTTGTTATTCTCCTTTGGTCATAATTGTAAAATTCTCGCTGCTCTTTCAGCTGCATTTTAAAAGAGCAAACAATTTTCTAGAGAGTCTCCCAGGATTTCATCCGGGATTTTCACTCTGCCACCTCCCAAAGGATCCATGCTTTCCTTTCAAATTGACTTTCGCTGCTCATGTTTTGACTGAATTCACAGCAAAAGAGCTTCATTGCAATTTAAATTCTAATCCATTACTAACTACTGAGCTTCCACACAACTGCGAATCATTCTTGTGCAAGCTTCCTCGAGCTTGGTGTAATTTTCTTGTTAGCCTCTGTGAGTTTCTTTTCGCCTCGGAAGCGACTTGTAATGATGATGATAGGTTGTTGTCCCCATTTCTTACCACGCACACACCCTCTCTCGTGAGATGCCAGCGTCTTCGCCACCCTAGCGTGAAGGGGTTCCCACGTGCGGGGGTGAAACGGGTGGGCAAGATGTTTTTTTTTCGGCGCGTACACGCACAAAGTCTTGTGTGTTCCTCTTCGGATCATTACGTTTTGTTAACGAGTTTTTGCCTCCGTCAAGAGTGCTCTCCTCCAAGCAAATATTGCTACACTCCTGATGGTGTGTCCTGCCACTTCACCCCTGTCACTGTTGCATGCTCAAGAGTCTGCCAGGCCACCCTCCGTGTCGCATGCGGAGGGAAGTTTTACTTTTGGCACACCAGCCTCGCTCTCTCTCTTTTTTCAACCTTTTAATAATACGACACACGCATTATATTTTCTTGTCTCACTCCGGGCCCCAACTCCCCCCCCCCCCCACCCAATGTCGGCAGTACAATGTACCCAGAGGAGGGTCGGTAACTATGTGCGTGGTACGTGATACTGGGACATTATTGTGGGTATGCGCGCCATTGTTCGAGGAGCCCCACAAGAGAGTGTATGCTTGGGTGACTGAATGACTGACTGGCTGCGGCGGCTCGGGAGCAATCAAAAGAGATAAATGTCGTGTCAAAATGTGATTATTGAATTTTTATTTCTCACAAACTACCCCCGAAACGTCTCTCGCTCTCGCCTCAATTTGCTCGCCGAAGCGATAATGTAGTGAAGGGCAGAAGGTCGTCATTTCTACGTCTGAATCGCACCCCCAACCCCCAGCTCAACTTCATTAACTTATTGATGGCATTAAACAAGGCGCCAAATGGCACCAAAGTGAATAATGGCACACCATCACACGATCCAAGGAAATCTCACTTTAATACACCTACTATTCCGCTAAATGTCCCCCACATGACGACACAGCAACGCATCGTGGGCCCGGCGCTTGGGGTTGGAGATTGGGGGAGATTAAAGTTAAATAGAGACACAAGTTAGGCGCCAAGAGAAAGAAAACTAACACTATACACAATTATCATTACACTTTGTCCTCTTCCAAAACATTTACATTTTCTCGCGCGCTCCTTCCGAATGAGAGAGGGTGTGTTTCACCCTCCCATTAAATACTTCTTCCGCGCCGTGGAATTTTGACTTCACAGTGAATTTTATTTGCGGTAATTTTGGGGGTGGAAATACATAGAGCAAATAGCTCCGAAACTGATAGGAATTTTTCACTTTTCTCCACTTTCAGCAATATGTGGCGAAAATCTCTAAAACTAGCACGTCGCAAACTCCTCAACACAGAAGCTCCCCCGAAGGAGGGTGTTTTTATCCCCCCCCCGAAAAGCACCTCACACACGCCACACTTCACCATGGAATCCACTTTGTATTCCTCAATTTTTCCACCAATTCTCCTTGTGTAATCTCCACCCGAGAAGTCCCCAATGCTGAATTGTGATTTATTTGAATGCGATACCATGGCATAAACACACACCTTTTATAATTCCACGCTGTACTGTCGGGATATCTCATAAATTGTGCTCTCTCTCTCGCCAAGGGTTGGAGAGGTGGAGAGGACTTCTGTGCTCTGCCACACACACCCCTGAAGGTGATGGGAGGGCTTATTTCGCATGCATATTTTTCTTCCAACAACAAAAATAGTGTCTCTCCAACCATCTTCCTCTATTTACTTTCCCCCCATTTCCCACCCCCTCCACCCCCGTCATCCGCGCCCTAAACTCTGCGCTGCAGAAGTTGATTTACGATTTATTTTTCTGCGACAATCCGATTCTAGCACAAACAAATCTCGATATCTTTCCAAAGTGGGGCGGAATTTTTTCGTCACATGCGTTCGATTTGATTTCTCTACATATGGGAAAAAGTGTGAAGAGCCGAAGAGAGTTGGCTGAGTGCTCGTATTTAATCAAACATTGAGTGTGAATGGAGAAATAGACATAAATATGTTGTTGCTCTCTATAATGTTCCAATTGGAAGAAATACTTCAGTAGATTTGCTTCTTCGCTCTATTAAGCGCCCATCGAAATCTTATCTTATAAATCTGAGTGAGTTTTTGGTGTTGCTTTTCAATATTCATTCCCAGACTTGTTCACGAAGCAGCAAAACAACACTCTCTCTCTCTATTCATTAATATCGACATTGCTCTATTTCCGCGCCGCCCACGCGAGTTCGCCCCAAATAGCCGGCTAAAAGTGGCGAACGTGGGTAGCGAAGGGTTGAAAACAAACACAGCGTATTTGGACAGAGAGTTTTGTGTACTCTGTCACTGGGTTATATATATGAGGGATGCTCTCTTGGAGCTGCGGAAGGGCCGTACCTTTTGCATCGGAGTGCCCCAGAAGTCATTGAAGAAGATATTCTTCCACGGTGTGTGCGGACGAAGGTCCTTGTTCTCCTTGATGGCACTGATGTCGTCAAACACAAAGCTACAGTTGAGACTGTTGTGGTAGCACAGGACGCACGTGAAGGCGATGATGAAGCCCAAAAAGTGCTGCGGTGACATTGTGATGGGCATCTTGGGGATTGTCCTTGATCCTCTCTTTTCCTTTTTGCGTAACAATTGTCTAATCACTCTGCTCACAATCGTGGGAAATGCAGCTGATTGCCACTCGACATCTCATGCTTTTCTCTCTCCCCTCTAAACTCCTTCAGTGACTCTTTAAGTTGTCGTGTTTGCCTCTATTATTAATGCAGAGTGGCTTCTGAGACTCTCTTCAAGTCCACAACACTTGAGCGGGGCTAATTTGCGGCAATTTCGGGGGGTGAGCAAAAAGGCAATTTGCTATATCTCTCTCGCCGGCGCAAAACCCGTTTTAACGGAGTCTGTCCCCGCGAGATAATTTATCGATGCACAGTTGGATGGCTCTCTCAGCCGATGGTGTGCACTTGCTATTCTGGTGTGGTGAGTCGATAGAATTCCCAATTACATGTAAATTGTCGCAACAAGAAGTGCGTTGACGCCAAAACTCGCCAGACGACGACAGTTTTCCTGGCGCTCCAGCACTCTTGGATCGATTTTAACAATTACAGTCCACACTGTACAGTCCCACACTTCACCACAAAACTGCTCCAATTTTCCCAGGGAAACTTGTCTCTCAATTCAGCCACACAACTGGGGATGTCCGAGGGACTGAATGACACCACTTCAATTTATAGGGTGGCCTCTCACACACCGACCAAAGCAACGGCCAGCAAGGGACTATATGTATTGTCGTGTCTCAATTGCTAAGAAGTCATCCGTTGTGGAGATTGAAACTAATAATGGCACCAGAGATGTGACTTGGATTTTCACTTTGGGTCGCCCAATGGCCCAACTTTCCAAGCTTCACAATCTAATCAAATTCTCCTCAAAGTTATGCTTGTTGTGTCTCTCTTCTTGTGCGACCCAGATTTGTGGGTTCATCACACTGCTTTCATCTCTTGGTTTCAGCAAGATTTCGCACCGCTCTATTGCCTGATTTTGCCGACGTCTTGATAGTTTTTTCTAGGTCACTCGTGAGTCTCAAGTCTCCACATTTTCTTCCTATTCACCCTCGAAAAACAATCAACCCTGACGAGGTTGAAGTCCGTTACGAAAGCCACCAATTTTCACACAGTTCAACATTTATAGCACGCATGTGACGTTTCAGCTGTCACGTCTTTGCTCTGTCAGATGTTTTTCTCCTTTGCCAATTCTCACACAAAACACACTCGCCTCTACTTGTTCCTCGGCAATGCACAATGAATGGTGGTCAGTTGTGAGATTTCCGCACACGATACTGTCCAAACACCCTCAAAGGACATCACTTTGGGCGTGAAAAGGTCACACGGGAAAGCTTGTTCGCAATTGAATCGGGTTTAACCACAAAAACACCCGTTGGAAACAAGTGCACTGAGACAGTTGGTGCTCAATCGCCAACGGATGCAACGCGTGAAGTCACGACGCGAGGATTCACGGCACAGTTGTCACGATATCTCAGATGTCACAGACACTGAAGACAGCGCAAGAGTGTCTCCCAAATGGAGCGCGATGTGACTTTTAACGGGTCCAGAACCGTCTGCCAAAGCAGTATTCCATTGACTGAGTGTTCTCTTTTATATTCACGTACGTTGCCCCCTTATTTTCGTTACTATGTTACTGTCTCGCTCTCATCGTCATCATCATTGGGGAACTGTGTGCCAAATCTCTCTCTCGCGCGCTCTCTCTCTCTCACTCTCTCTGGATGGATGTCTTGCAGACCGCGAGAGACGGGATGCTTGACCCGAAAGATTCTCACTCTGGAGGTGCATTTGGCCTGGCATTCCGCCGGAGTTTAGGCAAATCACAAGAGGCGAGAGGGTTGCCTTTGGCAGAGAGAGAGACTGTGAACCATCATCAACCCCTCTCGTGTCGCTGATGACGCCCGAGTGCCGCCGAGTGTGCGCGCCGGGGTGCGAAGTTGACGCGAGTGGCGGAACCCTGACTGCCCCTGCAGGAGAAGTGGCGTAGGCCATCGTCGGGTGGTCGTGAGAAGGAGCAAATTTGATTTGTGTTGTAATTGCAGTACGCTATCAAGCGTTATGATTGAAACCATTTCACATTGCTGCGTGTGGAGAAAATATAGAAAATAAAATTTTATTGCTGTGCCGGTCTGATATGAATTTACGCGCCCCCCGCAAACCCCATAAAATGTGAAAATTCTCCAGCAATTATATATAGCCGCGGGGGGAGGGAGGGTTTATCGTGAGATGACGCTGGGCGAGTGTATAATTTGATAATAATAAAAAAGGGCCAACGAAGCAAATCAGCCCCCATAATTTCGGGGTAGAGAGAGAGAGAAAGAGAGACAATTTTAGCGCCAAAAATTTAATGCCACCAACCCCATTGATTGCCCGAGAGCAGCCCCCTGCTCACAAGAGGATCGGGAATCACATGTACCTGCCGTCTCGGGAGGGGAAAAAATTTAATCAAATTAAATTCAAGTGAAAAGGGAGCATATGTACGAGGAAAATGAGTTGAATGACTCTTTTCCCCTGCACCCCATGAAATTTCATTACAAAATAGCACACACTGGAGCTTGTGTAAGTTATGTGGGCGCCGGGGGTTGCTTACTTCTTAAAATATATCGTGCCGCTTCGGAGGGTTGGGGGTGGTGGCATGGATGAAAAATACCCCGTGGCTTTTGGAAAATTTGGCACATGCGTCGATCTATCATGACAATTTCCCGAATAATATCATTATACACATTGGCCGTTGGCAATGAAAACCACCCCTGCTGACCTTTCACCCTCGCCGCTTCGCAATTTCGTCTCTCTGCTGCTGCTGAAAAACAAGGAATTCCCCGCGTGGCCCATTCTTCAATTTTATCCTGTGCTCTCAGTCGGCAAACACCCCGGCAATAGTTGACTGTACAATCCTCACATCCTGTTTCAATAAAGTCCTCTGCGGAGCCCGAAAAAATTACTTGAGCATCCCTACAGAGTTCCACAGGTATAGAATTTGGCCGCGGGCGCCCAAAATTCTCATAAGCATGGAATGCGACAAAGTTTTCCGGAGAATGAAGCGACCAGAAAATAAGTGATAGCCAAGTTTCTATATAGTTTTTACCCTCATGACCATAGCAAAAGATAATAGATATTTCGTCGCTCGAGGGAATTTGTCATATCAATTTAATCTCTTTAGAGTGGATTAATAACGAGGGATTTTCATGTTCTGTTTAGTGTGCTGCAATTAGCGTAATTGGTGTTATTGGAGAGTGACTTTGACTGAGGGAAAATCAATCATTTAATGTGTTGATTCCAGAGAAGATACAATACTTTTCACCTCTTCTCCTTCACATTTTTCCACACCCCTTTGATAACCCCATGCAAAAGATATTGCTGAATTGTACAGAATCTTCTGCTCTTGCATTTCCCAAGGAAAAGGATGCACTTCAAATCCTCTCGAGATTAGAAAAATCAGCACAAACACGTAAAAAGTGTTGAGTTATTGCAGATGAATTGAAAGGTGTGGTGAAACACTGCAAATCTCATCTTCGTCTTCACAACCCTCAATGCCAATATTTGTCATACGTCGCTCGTCCTAGCGTGCACTCTCTCGTCATTCTCCTGCCCCCCCTTCAATAACCACCCACAGAGCGTCCCAGGACAATCACCCTCGTGCGACCCACGCTCCAGCCACCCCGCAGACAGTCATCCGAGTGCACCCGGGGTGCTTCTTCGCCACCCCGCAAGACGAGATAAACATTCTGCATGCAGTTTTCCAAGCAACGACCTTTGACATGCTGCAGCTTCTGCTGCAAACACTTTATGAACAGCACTACAGCGTTCGGTGTGCATATGTATATGATTGTGATTTTGTTTGGTTGGATTCATAGAATTTTTAAGCGATCTCACTCCCAGTGTCGCATTATTGTTGTTTGTGTGAGGAAAGTTTTGCTTCTTTTCAGCAGCACTGCACACAGTGAAGGACGAAAGGGGAGGAGGAGGAGGAGGAGGAGGAGGAGAGCATAAAGTTGGCATTGTGGATGCAGAGAGAAACACATCCGAGCCCCGCAGGGTGTGCATCACTCGGGAGAAATGCGCTGTTTATAATGAATATAAATGAAGGGGATGGAGAGTGATTTTTTTCCCGGGTGAAATTAGATCACATTCTTGTAAACAATCTCTCAATCCCTGAGATTAAATCCATCTGCAGGAGCGGACAGACGGCTCTCATGCACTCCGCGTGACACCTGATGACCTCTCCCTGGGAGAAAAGGGTCGAAGCGGGGACAGAGATCGAACGGAGGCCGGATTATCAGATACCGAAGGGTAGCTGGTGAGGATTACCAACTAATTATATGGTAAAGCTGTTAAAGTTCATGCAAGAGATGGGCTTTAAAGTTTATCAACATTTCCACGTGTTTCGCCTTCCCACCCCGCGCCTAATTACATCCCCCCCCCCCCCCCCCCCCCCGGAAAGATTGCAGTGGCAGAAAACCCGTGAATCTAATTGAAAAAGTCTAATTTAAAAAATTACCCCTCTTCAAACATTCAAAATGAGATTGTTTTAGTGCATGGAAGTCAATGTAATTTGAAAGTGGCCATTTGGCCACTTGCAGACACGAAGTTGTAGTGAATAAAACTTAGACAATTCCGGGTGCCGCGTAATAAATTTGATTAGGTCTCCGTGCGACAGCATGACGGAGAAAGAGATATGATATGTTTCCGAGGGATGCCAGGGGGGTGGGTGGTTAATATTCAGCATGTTGTTTGTCACTGATGCTGGCAAGTTGGGAGAGAGTGAGAGGCGACACTGGCAGAGTCTCTCCCCACCATCAAGCTCATACACGACATCCTGCCAGAACGAACACAATTCCCGTATTTATTGTCCAAACGTCTCCCTCAACACAAGAAGTGTGCGCTGTTCTGCATGTTACAAGACAAAAGGCGGCTCTCTTAGGCGCGCGCTTTCTCCCAATTTTATCCACTCACCGCCGCCGCCCCCACAATTAACGAGCACATTCCACACCCCAAACTGTGGACCCACTGAAGGGAAATCACCTGCAATTGTACACGTAAATTTCCCATGAAATGTGGTGAATGTCTTCCACGCAAAAGAACTTACAACTCTTGGCCAAGCCATCAGGACGACATTTTCCGTGTTGGAAATCGTCGGGTGAGTCGGAAACTATGAAAAGCCGAAGCGAAATTTGCCAAATTTAGCTTCTAATTTATTTTCTAAATTTTTCAGTCACTTTTATTGGTATTTATTGGATTTCTTTGCCTGAAATATGACAAAATTAAAAGAAAAAAACTGAAAATGTTAGTTTTCAAAGTATATTTTTAATAGTTTTTATGTACATTTTACCCAAATGAATTCTAAAAAATCAATTCTTCATACTTTATTCATGAATTTTTGTTTTGTGAAAGTTTTAAAGTAAAAAAGATAAAAGATATGACAAATATTATTTTTATTGAACGGCTAAGAACATTTTAAGAAAATTGTGAAAATCTAACAATAATATGTTAATTTAAAAGGCCAATTTGAACAAATGACAGCAATTTTTGTGAGAATTTTACGTTTTCCCCAAAAGATACAAATTTTGAAATTTTTGACAGCGCTTTTCAAACATACATAAGACGAAAGCTATGATAAATCGACTTTTTATTGTTTTCGATTCACCCGTCGAAATAGAGAGAGAAAAAAGCGAGGGAATTATTGATCACGACAGAGACAATTTTATTCGTGTATCAACAAGGTGAAATAAAAGTCGCAATAGAATGATATTACCCGCCACAAATATTAAGGGTGTCTATTAAAAGAATTAATATTTAATGTCAATACTCGAGACAGAAGTTTTGGAAGTTATTATTTTATATCGCATGACTTCGAACACTGTGTTCGGGGGAAAATGTAACGAGATGGAATTAAATTTACACACATTCTAGCAACAAATCTATATTATTGTCGAGTTTTTCATTCCATGAAATATTATTTTCAGAACAATCATCGTAAATGTAAGATGATTAATAAAGAGACTATTACTTTACACGTAATTCTCTCTCCGAAGTATACAATATAAGGAAACTTTCACGACGACTGAATGGAGAGCTTTAAGCTCTTCGCAGTGCGGAGTGATTGGATTGTATGCAATGCTTTTAATTTAAGCTGTAAATATTGCAGCAGGAATTAATTAAACAATGCAAGCAGGGTCACGAGCTGGCATTGCAACAAATGGTGAAAAATTGGTAAAAGGGGTAAAAGTCTGGGGGGGGAAAAAATATGGCAAATGCTTATTGAGTCCCCGAAATCGACTTGACTCTCTCTCTCTTTTTTTGCCCAAATCCATTGGCAGTCTTCCAGCATGAATACCATCAAATTTATAGACTTCACTCTCGACGCCCCACAGCTTTTCGGACAGCAAAGTTGGAGAGTGAAACAGGTGCCTCTAATTACATCGTCGGGAGCTTTTCTCTCTCATATTTTTCGCATTCATGCTGTGTGTCACTTTCCCTCCAAAGTCAATTAATAAATGATTTTGCCGTGCAGCAAAAGAGTTGAACGTTATTCTAGAGACTTCTTTATGGTTTTTGTCTCATGATTTTTCTATTTTTCCATACTTTTTTTTTATTAAAAACTATGTTTTTTGCATCGCTTGTCCGTACTTTTCACCGTCGAGATCTTCCTATCAACGGAAAATCAAACGCGAAGTAAGCAAGGGGAAAGTCACTCGCGATTTCAGACTATTAACTTTGCGAATATTATTTAAATTTTGATTATTTCATACTAATTCTGATTATTTTCTGAATATTTTATTAAAAATTAATATTTCATAAAAATCCTTATTATTATTATTTGATTATTTTCTAAATATTTCATTAAAAATCGAATATTTTATAAAAATTCTGATTTTTTTTATTCTTTACTGAATATTTGATTAAAAATAGATTATTTTATATTAATTCTGATTATTTTTTGATTATTTGCTGAATATTTGATAAGAAATTAATTATTTCATACAAATTCTGAATGTATTTTTTGATTATTTTATTTAAAATTAATTATTTCATACAACATCTGATTATTTTTTTTGATTATTTTCTGAATGTTTTATCAAAATTGAAATTTTTGATTTTTTTCTCCACATATTGCCGCCAGAGGGCAGCAGATTAAATTTTAAAGACACGCTTGAGTGCCGATGAAATTCAAAAGTTTATTCAATATCCCGAAAATATTTTAATATAACTAAATTTATTTAAATAAGTTGTGAAAAATATGAATTTTTTAAATTTATTTTGGAATTTTACTTGGAAAATAATCATTTTTGCAATTTTTAATAAAAATTTTGATTATTTGCTCTAACTAATGACTTTCCCTTTGGATGTAAGGGAGGAAAATGAATGTTGAAGTGTGTTTTTTTTAATGTCAAGAGTCACCTTTGCAATTTGTGCATCCGAAAAAGTGTTTTGTGCTAATGAATATCTCGCCCACATAGTTTTGCCGTCGCATTCGTTTGAGCTGTGTTAATACACAAGCCGAGAGTGGAATGTATTGAGACACTTTCATGCAGTCGAAAGCTTTTGCAAACTCTTTTCAAAGAACCACTCCACGAGAGACTGTCGCTGAAAGTGCTGTGTTTGCAGAAAAATATACACTGTTTCCAAGGTACTACCATCAGTTGAAAAGTTTCTGTCTGCATCCGTTGAATTTCGTCCCAGAATTCTGTCTGTCCTCCAGAAAAAGTTTTTTACACTTTTTACGCGGAATCAATCAGCAGAAACTGCGAAGGGTTGTGTATTCATGATTCTACGCTTTCTTCTCTTTTTTTTTCTTACTTGTTGAACTTTCAATGAGTTGCGAAAGAAAGGAAGAGATAGTTAAAGTGTGAGCTGGTATTCAGTAAGTTTCCTTCCCCACGAAACTCTCTAAATGATGAGCTTTAGGTACAATGTATGTGAATATTTCGATAAATCTGGCGAATCTCACAAAAATTCACCCGATTTTCGCCCATACAAAATTTCATTTTCATTGTCACTGCAGCGATTTTCGCATGTGATTGAGCAATTGTTCAAGTTTGTGCTGAATTTTATTCCATGTTAAATTTTTGGACTTCCACAGAATGGGTTGAAAAATGAAATTAAATTAAAATACTTCACATTTTCCATGTGGAACCCGAAAAAACAAAGGCTGCGAGTTCTGGTTTCGGCGTTAAACAGACTGGCGCGAGTGAAACGGTTGCACAATTAAAATCCCCTTTGATGATGCCAAAGGGACAGCGACGAGGGTGGCAATTGTGCCGGGGATGAAGTTTGATGTTTTATGTATAAAAAGTTATATTGACAACAGGCGGCATAAATAAAAGAATACCTCTTCATTTCTCGTGGACAATAAAATAAAATTGACCGCCGAATGTTGCGGCGAAGCCGAGTCAGCAGGATATTTTGCGGACGCAGTCACTGAACCGAGTCATATATTGAATGATTTCCTCCCTTCTCTGTCACCCCATCGACACCCCCCCCCCCCCAATGGAGGCCTCAACAATGGACAACACGGACAACACTGCCAGGCAATATTAACAATGCAGATTTAGATATTTCACGCTGCCATTAATTGAGTTTCCACATATATATTGAATTTCAAGGGAAATATCGAGAGAAAAAATGCTCTTTTATCAAATATATCAATAACACTGGAGTTTAATTCAATGCAAAACAATACCAAATCGCACACTAATGAGACTTTCCTGCTCCGAAGTGTGATCTTTTTTTTAATTAAACTCATTTTGATAATGACAATGATATGGCGAGATGAGGGTTCATGTAATTATTATTAACTCATTGTCGAAATTTTCAATTGAAAACGGCACTACAAGGGCCAATGAAATAATTATACCATGGCGAATCGGTCTCATCTCGCAACATTTTAATTAATGCCACACACATCCGAAAAGTGCTTTTGAAAGGACAATGTTTGCACACTCTCCTGATTAATAGTCAAAGGCAATAGCAGTCAAAATTTTCATTTTAATCGGAACACACAAAAGCGAGCGGATATTCGGCATTTATGGATTAATTCTCAATATAATGCAGCTTGTACTAAATACAAGCCGCTTTTGCGAGTGATAGGATTCACTCTGGAGTGTAGAAATTTAAACAGATTTCGCAGATTATCTCCTAGAGAAGTGTGTACTTGAAAAGGGGGCTTTAATGCACACCTGAAGCGCGTTGTGAGCTTTAATCAAGGGGTAGATTTTACAGTTGGAATTGGTAGGAAATTAAAGTGGTAAAATAATTTGCATTGCAAAAGATAATTAAACAAGTTGACAATTCTTAGAAAAATCAATTTATTATTTGTTAGGTTGTGTGCTTGATTTAAGACAAATTCTGGGTGCTCAAATTACCCTCAAAATCATCAAAATTGTGCCTAAACTGAGAATATTTCTTTTTTTCTTGAGACTGAGCATTTGTGTTCCAAAAACTTCAGATTAGATATTTTCTTGAAGCAAGAAACAGCTTTGAAGTCAAACATAACTTCAAAAATGTCATTTTAGCCTAGAAGAGCAATTTTCGCGGTTAAATTTACTCATTTCTAGATTTGAAAGGATTAAAATTAGTTCTTGAACTAATTAAAAGGTTTTTAAACCGATTTTCATAAACTCACAATTTGATTAGAATTTTTCTAGGCATTTTCCGATGACAAAACTTGGAAATCAAGACAGAAATCGTTAATGAACAAATCGTGAGACACTAAAACCAGTTCACACAATCTTAAATACAAGCATTTGAAGAGATTTAACCTCTTGAGACGAAAAACCCGGGATTATATTGTGATATTTCAGAAATGAGTCAAAAAAGCGATAGAAAATGACTCTAAAGACGCTCAGAAGTGTCTGAAAAGTGTTGAAAATTCTGCACAAGGACTGTCAAGAGTGTCAGGAAGATATGTACAGACTAAGAGCATATTATCTCCCCCTTTGGCTTTAGTGCGCAGAAAAAGAGAACTTTAAATATTTCTCTGGCCAAGCTGCAGACAATGTGAACAATCTCCGCACGTTTAATATACCCAACTCTTAACGCTTGATTAATTGCGCAAGAGTCAATTGTGAAATTGCAGGTGAGATATTCTTGGTGGCAACAGAGTTTCTGGCAACAAGTCAAACGGCGTACGTGATTCCGGCTGGATGAATTGCAATTCTGCTTCTATTCACGCGAGTCATTCTGCTCGGAAACGCCGTGGTTTTCCTCCTCGACGGCGCGAGTTCTTGCAAAAACAAGAGCTGCGGTGAAAAATGTGAATACTTTTCGCCGCGCGTTGATCCGCTTCAAACCGGCCACGGTTTTTGGGGGTTGATAATGAAATGCGGAGAGTTGCTTGAGCGTCGAGACACACATGTTCATTAATTCATCCCCGTCGCTCTAGGGGCGCAGGAAGTATCATTAAATCCCTGATTATTGTGTGATTGATACTCCCACGCTATCGTCAGCCAGCGCAGAATTGGGGTTTTTTGCCGGGCCGTCAAAATACACAGAGATTACCTGGAGATTTAGAGGACGTTCAGAGCAATATCAATGTCGGATCTTAATTGGGCCATTTCGCTCTGTGTACACATTGACCATCGGCGTGTATGTGGTCATTTTATTAATAGGGCCCATCCACAGTTATCGCTAAATAATTGGGGCGAATGCATGTGAGGGCGCCCTTGGCCCCTCTCTCTTCTCTCCGGCCACCCTTGCAGCCGAAGTCGAGCAGATCTCCCAATTATTTACGTAAATCTGTCTGATACTAATGTTTTAATTATCATTAACATTGTTGATTACGGTCATCAGCACTCCACAAATTCCATTATTACCCATATTATTAATAAATGGATGGCTCGGCATACATATATTTCGTAATTGTCAAAGAGAGAAAGCTTGTCGCTCTCACTAAATTATATGTTTAATTAATCGGCTTAACTTGTGCAGTTTGCCAACCAATCTTCTCGCTCCCTGAAGCATTCGGGGCTTGATTACTACTCCGGACGGCCCTCATTATATTGTACACGCCAGATTCATCATGCAAATTTATTTGCATTTCTCCATTTTCGCCGCCCCCCATCATGAAAGTATGCATGCTCAATTGGAGGGTGTATAATGTTCGGATTGATTAGCGAAATGGGGCATTTTCTAAAATTCAGCTAAACATTAATTTATCATTATAATAACTACACAGTAAGAGAAAGGTACTCAAAATAGTGACAAAGTTTCCACGAAAAGTCACACAAAGTATGTAAAAAAAAAGGTAATTTTTCGCCACAATTCGAGTATTTTTACGAAATAATACAAATTCTTACAAGTTTTTAAAGGTTTTACAAGTTGCCAAAAGATTATGAAGTAATTCAGCAAATAATGCAGTGTTTCTCGTGGAAAAGAAGTGAAAATTTACTTCATTCGCATCTTCAAGTGGGGACTTATTGGTTTTTGCATTATTTATTAAGTGTTTCCTTCTCTTGAATTGGTAAAAATATTTCCTGCATTTCCTCACTTCATCATCAGAAGGTGACATGGATGTCGATGGGATTCAACCAGCCAATGCAGGACAATTATTGTTCAAAACAACTCTTCAATCCGTCAGAAGTTGCCGAGGATGCAAAGAGGACATCACAACTTCACAACGAAGAAAGCTCCCTGAGATAGCTTTCCGACGAACAACGTCACCAAAGGATCGTTGTGCTCATCTTCAAAGATGTGAAATTTTTAAATAAGATTTTCAACACTGTCCAGAACATATTCAGGCAGAAATTTACACTTTCTCAGACACTGCGTAGGTGAGAAAATTTCTTGTTGTCAGGAAATTAGGTTCTGATTAATAATGATTTTTATGAAAATGTATTTTTATGTATGATTTTATTTATCAATATTGTTGCGTAAAAATCAAATTTGGTTTTTATATAGAAATACGAAAATATGTAAACCCATTAGAAGGATTACAAAGAATTACGAATGGCAGGTAAAAATTACAAATAAAATACCTGATTTCATAGTTTTGTTGAAAAAATGTACAAAATATGAATTTGTGACTTTTTTTTGTATCTTTTCCACTCGATTTCAGAATTTTTTTTTACAAAATTTAACAAATTCCTTCTAATTTTCCCTTTCTCTATACATATTATGCACACACGTGCTAAAAAAAAGAAAAATTATCGCGCACATGCTTTTATGAGCGACAATAACAAATATTTTCACTGATATTAATAAAAAAAAAGAGAGAGAATTCCCAGAAAGCACTCAGCGAGAGTCAACAAATAAATATATCCTCCAATACTGTAATGGCAATAAAAGCTGTGCAAAAAGTGAGGGCAATACGTGATTATTAAACATTTTTTTTATAAACCAACTTCTCCGGCCGATGGGGAGGCATATTTTCCGATGAAATATATTTTTATGTAACGATATAATAACGACATGTCCCCTCTTTCACAGTTCATAAAATAATAATTTCACGATTCGCTGCCGCAGCATTCATTTTCGGTGCTTTACATCCATTATGCTCATTCAAAGGCACACACATACATAATTTCTGAGAATTAACCGTGTATCGTCGATTTTGCAAAATAAAGCTATTAAAAATTGTATTTAATGTGTTTCTCTCACTCCTCAACAAGGCGACTGCAGAAAAAAGGCACTTTTCAGCTGGGGAAAAACACCTCTTCTCTGAGGGTGTTTGGTGGGGAAAAAAAAATGTCCTCATTGAGATGGGAAAATGGCTTTAAAACTTTCCTTGCGATGAAATTGAGACTTTTGAATTATTTATATTCATATATGGCAGTTGACTTGGAAAATTCTCTATGTAATAATTAACTTTTTAAAACTTTTTCCTTGTCCTTAACTGACTTCTGCACCATTTATCGCAGCTCTCATTCTCTCTCTCTCTCACTCTTTCTGCGTCTAAGAGAGAAGTGTCGTTGATAAAAGAGGCGCGTCGTGAGATGAGGAAAACGGAAGTGAGAAATATGTGAAGAATACGCGGAAAGGTGAGAAAAGAAGAGATGAAATTCTCGGGATTTAATGAAAATAGAAAAAAAGACACCGTGAAAAGGTGTAATAATTGCCTCAAATATTGATACAAAAAACACCTTCTAACAAATTGAACAAGAGGCACTCGAGGGAAAATGGAGAGTTTTTGCTGGCACACACAGAAAATGGGGTTATTCATTTTTATGGTAACTGCTTTTAATTTCAACGATAAAATCTCAAAATGATTATTGACAACTTTTACGATTAGAGCTCAATCTTAAATTATTCTTTATTGAATAGATTTGCCAGTGGGTGGAAGAAAAAATGTGATTCGCATGGATTTTTCGTGCTCAGTTGAAGAGATTTTTGTGAAAAGATCCAGGAAATTAAATTTGATACTGAAGATTTATCAATTTTATCGAATGGACGCGATATTAAATATTATTTCGGTTACAATTTTGATTGATTAAAAAAAAAGGTATAATTTCGAGAGTGGATCTAAAATTTTAATCATGCTCTGGGAATATTGCATAAAAATGATCAAAGTAAAACTATGGCGGAAACTCTGTCTTTAGTAAAAATTGCAATTTATGCAAATAAAAACTTTCTCCTGAATTTCCAAATGCGACTATGAATGTGAAAAAGGGCGAATTTTTGTGTTTTATATTTGCGAACAGTATTTAATTACCCTATTCAGACAGAGCACAACTTTTTCGTTTGGCAGCGCGCATAATGAAGGAGGGGTTGAAATGAAGCTATAAATGTGAGGGAATAAATTTTGCACAAAATGATAAATTGGGAGACTGAATTGAGAGGGATTCCCAGGTGAGATGGTGGCAAAAAGTCTCATTTTTTTCTTCTTCACCATCGCCAAGAGTATAGAGAATCGATCCTGATGGCTCAAGTCCATAAAATTGAACGATCACGTGCACATTTCATTTTTATACAATATCTTGAAATGTGCTTAAGTGCACCCTATAAAAAATTTCATGGCCCTAAATGGCATGGGCGTGTTCCGGATAATACCTACATATATATAGCACACAAAGGAGACAAAGTGTGGAATTTATAAATCACACACACACAAATTTTCCACCACCATCACGAGCGCCCGGCGTGGAAACAAATGTGAATTTCGATTGTGGAGTTCGTGTAAAGGTAAGAAGGTTGTACATATGGAGGCTTTTTATCAAATAAACGACTCTATATTGTGGAAAATGCCCGTGGCAACATGCAGAGAAAAAGAATATGTCAAATGCCGTCAGCAATTTTCTCCATTTTCTCTTTCGAAAATGCCTTTCTTCACGTTTTTTTTGACTCTTTTCCCGCTACTTTAGATCCAACGGAAAATCCACTACAACCACTCATCGCAAGGGCTGTTCTATAGCCACGGATACATATGTATGTATCGACGACGGGGTTATTCAAAAGCGTCTTTGCCGAGCAGAGGGAAATTCGATGGCTGCTAACTGCCTGAGAAACCCTGTTTCGGGTAACATGAGCTGAATGAGGTGAGACGAATCGATTATAGCAATTAGAAATACATAAATTAGGACCTAAATTTCACGCTCGCGTGTTTACTTAATAATTACAATATTTTTCCCTTCAGCCAGAGTGACTTATTAGGCGTCCGGGAAATGTGTGCCTGTGTGTGTGCGTGAGTAGTCCACAAAGCAACCCCCAGAAAGTCCCTCAAACAAGGATATAGACTTCGCAGCGCGTCATATTCAGGCTAAAAGCGAGTTTTTTTTTCCTCTCTCCTCATATTGTAAATTTATCATCGTGACGAGACACACTCATAAATAACGTCAGCATTTCGTAATATTCCCTGCGAAGTGCGTGGCTCTGGAGGAAGTTGAGTCTCTGTGCATGAAATAAAATCCATACATAGGCGCTGTTCGGGGAGAGCCTGTCGTACCTGTTGCCTGCCATCTATTTGTTCATTTATCAAAGTCATCATTTCGGTGACAAATTTTTAACAACAAAGCCACCAAGCCGGAGATACTCCCATGTTGCTTCCTTCCTCAAATTCTCACCCTCTTCGGCCCTTCTTTTTTCCGCCCCCACGGATAAATGAATCCGCCTGATTTCCAACACGAAAATTTGATTGTTTCTTATCACAACACAAACTCCATATGGGACCACGAATTCACCCTTCGGAGATGCTCAGCAGATTCGCTTTAGCAACCCGCAGAAGATTGGATACCTTTCCAGGGAAGCAATTTCACCCGGAGTCATGTGTGGGAAAGAGAAAATTTTCCTCACTGATTTAGTAATTTCCAAAAACTAAACACTCCAGAAATCTACTCAATATTTCATACACAAACAGAAGACGGATAGTAAAAGTCTTGTAACACAGTGAGAATGAATAAAATAGCAAAGCCAAACTATTCGTGTAACTAAATCAGCCAAATATATCGCAGATCAATGCTTACATTTCATTTTTGGGCTCTTTAATTGATTTTAATGGTCACATTTGCAATATTTATTGACTGTTCCGAACTGAAAGCTTTCGTCACTTTCTGCTCACACGTGGAAAGTGTCGATTAAGAAGGCTCATGAACTCGAACCAAAAGGATTATAATTTACTAATGAAGGTTTATTAATGACTAATATCAGACCTCTGAAACCGATATGTCCTAAGGTTTGAACGGTCCTATTTTATTCATACCCTCTGCTATATCAGCATCTCATGTTTATATCATATAAAATCAAGGGGTTGCTAATATTGGGGATGCAAATTCTATTTCCAAAAAATTTTTCTTCAAAATTTACTTATAAAATAATTGTGCACATGTTTTAAAGAGTGAAAAACGAATTTCTGAACGGAAAAACTAGGAAATACCCAATGAAAAAACAACATTGCTCAAATGCTTGATCTTTAATCCGGATATTTACGGTTTTACGCAAGGTTTTACAAGTTTTACGATAAAAACGAGTGTGAAATTGGAAAATCTAAAGTCTTCTTTTTAAATTTGACCTGAAATTCTTTTTTCTACCCACAAAATACATTTTTTCTCACAACATCTCGTAATTCCTGTATTTTTTTAAGGTTTTTCCTTATTTCTCTGTCACTTTCTGATCTTCAAACTGGTTGAAATAATTCTCTCAACGCTCTAAAATCCATCTTCAGACCTAAGAGTTCTCCCAACGAGACAATTTGACACCAAAAATATATTTTTCTCTTGCATTTTCCACTTTTTTCCTCTAAATCTCGCACAGAATTCTCAATTTCGTCATTTTGGGCATATTTTCTGAGATTTCCTTCGTATTATTATTATTACTATTTGTTTCTCTTTGTTTTTTTTCTGTGAGTTCCTGGCTCAGATCTAAATCTTAATTTTCCACTTATTTACTGAATAATTACTATTTAAAGACACTTCCAGATTTAAATATTCCGCAGTGACAAGGGTTTTCCACGGATTTTCACACACTGGACAAAGTGTGTGAGACGTTTTCACTTGTTGACCTTCTTGTGCGTTGCCCAAAAAGGCAATAAATTGTTAATGAAGTGCCAGCACGGCTGGATTGTGGAGCAGAATGAGCAGCAGAGTGACAAGTTTCCCTAAAATGTTTGTGATTCGGAAGAAAAGAGGGTGAATTTGCTCATATTGTAAACTTGATGGACAGACAATGTGTCATCTCCATGTACATTACACAATCCCTTATGCCTCTGCATGGAGACGACAGTCTCTCCCTGGCAATCCTCGGCAACAACTGACAGCATCTCTGTCCGAAAACATTTATATTAAATAATACGAAATGGAGCAACTACGAATTTACACTGTGAATATTATATTGCTGGGGTAAATTTAGATTTTCATTCCGATTGCACACCATCCTGAAACTGTCACAGCAGCGCACCCCCAAATATTCATTGTGTCGTCTCACTGGGCGAATAGTGGCGGTCGTCTTGACACGACTGGCGCACACACCCTCTTTTAATATCACATTTGGGAGTGAAATTTTAATTGAACTCTGTTGCGGAGCACCTCATTTTGCAATATCGCAACAGCACCCCATGACTATGCGAGCTAATCTCAAGGGGTAGTGCTCGCAAGATAGACAGCAAACTTTCACCTCTGCACACTCCACTCCTTCTCTAATGCTTTCTCTAATCTCGCATGGCCAGGAAAGTATTTGGCAAGAGCTTTGAATGGTGCATAAATTTGAATGGGAATGTCTTATTGTTTCATGCAATGCATACAAATAATTTAATAATTTACACTGCGGGACAGAGAATTTCACCTTCAACTTCCAGCACACGAGCTTCGCCACCGCGCGCGCGTTTGTTGACTTTCAACCCTCGCGCGACTTTGACTCTCTGTCACCCAAGTCACATACATTGCGCGCTGCATGTTCAGGCGGGGGTGGTTGGAGGGACAGTAAAAGTGTACAGCTAGATCGGAGAGATATGCCAAAATTTCGTGTAATTCCACGAGATTTATGGCGCCGAGAGACGGTGGTAAATTCCACACCCTCGAAATAGGGGCGCATTTTAATGCTCCAATTGACATTTCTCACTTCATGATGCTCATTGTTCCCTATAAATAATGCATTCACTCCCACTTTTTAATGTCCACTGGCGATAAGGAGGGCCACAAAGCTAGTTGGAGGTCATTTCGGGACAAAATGAGCACTTAATTTCAATATCTCACCATTTCTAGAGGTTAAAAAGGGGGAGATATCGTACCTTTATAGCCTTGAAATTTGTACAACACACACACACTCGTGCTTACTGTTAAGGATAAGGATTGCTTTTATGTTTCACAATGTTTTTAGCTTCACTCAGAAAAAAAACACACCCTCAGAGCGATTAGACAGATTACAGACTTGCGGTTTACCCTTAAATCGGCTGATGAGCTTGGAGTGTGTAAAGGTCAGATTAGCGACAAGTCGTGGTTGATCTGCTCCTTTACACACTCAAATACGGATCAGCCATAATTCATGGCTTAACGGCGCTAAAAACACTCAGGAGTTATTCTTCTTTGTCGACACTAGCGACAATTTTGCTTCGTGTGTCGCTGTCAGCTGTCAATTGATTTGTTTATTTTATCAAGAAGCATTAAATTTTACGATAAAATTGCGAAAATGGAGGATTTGCGGAAGAATTTAATGATTTAAGGAGCCCAACGAAAGATTTGCCAAGAAATCCGCCATTTTATCGTCGGAAATCCCATAAATATCGCTTGTGCCTTCGATATACATCGAAGGATCAGTCGCGTTTTATGGCTCAACCAGCTGTCAGGCGTGTGTTTATCCTCTCGTGGCTCAACAGCAAGTCTGTAATCGCTCTTAGCTGCAGAGTTATTCATCCCACGGTGAAAATATTGAGCTTGAAATATTCCATCTTTTTTAATTGCTATGCAAGGAGGTCGAGTGGAGCATTTTCCGGAGCAATTCACCCATGAATTTGTCATGGCGTGGAGAAGAAGAAAAATTACAATTAGGCAACTTTTGCCATCCTCGTGCCGCAGTATATCAAACACAATGGACTCTGCGCCAACATTGCTCCCCTTCTGATGTAGAGTTATTGCAATAAAATCAACTTTGTCGTGAGTGAAATTGTTTTCCACGGGAAGAAATCAAAAGTTTTCACTCCGGAGCTCCGGAGACACACATTTTTCGGCAATATATATATATTTTCATTTATTGCCTTGGCAGTGGAGATGCTGGAAAAAGTTTTAAAATACACATTATTTGTGTCATTTTGCCAGAAAAAAAAAGTTTCCTTTCTGCCTATATAGACCCCATTCCTCGATGGGGTCCTTGGGTAACTACGTAATTTAACAATAAATCCACTTTGTTGCCTTCTCTTCGATTGCCTTCAGTTCCGCACATTTTTCCCCCCTTGTGCGCCCTCATTCCACTTCCGCGTGAAGTTTTTAAACGCCTCCGCCAATTTTGTATGTCAAATTAAATGACCTCACATTGCGTATCATGCTGCAGAGATGCTCGCAAAATAATCCAATTGTTTTCGGCAATACAAGTGTGTGTGTGTCGTTTTATGAATTGCGCGCAATTCAATAAAACTTTTTTTTACAGCTCAGTCGGAACTAATTAAAAAGTGCGATACGCCAAGATTCAGAGCCTTCATGTTTAATTCTGTCCAGATCGATTTCATGTACTCTAGCTGAGCATTTTGGATTCATTTGCATAAATTTACTTATTCACTTACACACCCAATGTCTGAGATTGGAGAATCGCGAGGCGCGCTTTGTTGGGCGGAGAGAGAAAGGAAGAAAAAAAAGGGAGAATCAAACAGGCGCACAATACAGCAAATTTCATTAAACTCCCTCCGCCGGTCTGACTAATGATGGGCACACAAGTTGCCCGAATCGACCACCGGACTCACCCCTTGACCCAGCCGCCCTTCGGCAAAAAACCCCCGCCCAAGCACACACACAGCGGACAGAGAGAGAGAGAGTCGATGGGGAAGTTGAGGAGTAACAATTAAATGAAATAAGGGTGAATTGCTATTTGTGTATCCGAATCTTCTTTTGGGCATGAGAGAGACAATAGGCGAGGAAAGTAAATGGGGTTTGTTCTTCAGAATGGGCTCAATTTTTACTGTATCAAACTCTCCCCTCAATTGATTGGTGATTTCATTAGGGTGATTAATTTATTTTCCTTGCCGACAAAAGAGGATTAAAAGCTTCAATTCTCGAGTGGATGTTGAAAATATTTTCCCAAAACTAAAATCAGCTCAGAGTGGAAAATGTATTTTCATCACAAATTTCTGGGAAAATCCTCATATATAATCTGGATATTTGTTTGCCACAGATTTTCAGACATAATTACAATGCCTTCGTCAGGCATAGTTGAACAACAAATATATATATATATACATATAGTTTTGCACTAAAATCCAGCAAGAGGAACATTAATTAATTAGTTGAGCAATTTTTGTGTCAGTTCCAGGAATGATCATTCGTCTGGAACTCTTTCATCTCGACTTGTGTCTCATGAGCAACAAGTAAGGGAGAGCAAAAAATAACTTCCAGACATTCAACACGTTGTCAAGGAAAATTATAAACAATCACAGTGTTAATTTTGAGGATGGAAAAGTCGGAGTGAAAATTGTGGAAATGAAGACTTGCAGTTCAACTAAGTCGTGTGCTTTCTCTGTGGTCAGAGAGCATAAAAAAAAAGATAGATCGAAGCTTAGCAGAAGCTTCTCATCCATTTAACCTTATTTAACCGCAAAGAATTAATTCATTCTCTCCCCTGAATATTCAATTACTCACGACAGAGATAAATGTCCTGGGATAAGCTCTGGGTAATTCAATTTGTTCTGTTTGGATTTGAGATTTGATTGTGTCTGAATCTGGAAATTAAGTGCACTTTCGAGTTTGCTGAAATACATCAGTTATTTAGTCACTCTATTACATCCCATAAGTCATGATTAAAAAGATGTCACTTATAGGGGAGAAAGGGGTAGTTTGGTGCGTGAATTTTAGTGTCGATTTTCAATGAATTTCTCACACAGAAATGAAACGTTGGAGGGAAATTTGATCCGACCTTTTGAATTCTCTTGTCAATGAGCTTCAAAATGAAAATATGGAACTTAAGTCCAATTTTCTGTTAATAAAGACACAAGAAAAGAGGTTTTCGTACCGCCTATAAAAACCGCAGAAAACGAACTCTAAATATGTGAGAAATTATTGGATTAGTAGAATCGACTTTGTGGAAAATAACCGGTGAATGCTTGACTTTAAACTAATTTGGTTGATTTCTAAACTATCTTCTCAAGACATTCTACAATATCTGTGCCAATGCAGCCTTTAGAGGCCTTTAATTGCGAAGTGGTTTCGTTTCTCTGCTTTTCATGGCCTGGATAAGAAACGCGATGTCCCAATTTACCACCCTTGTTCCATTCTCTCTCTTTCTCCCCTCTGCTGTGTCTACACGTGTAATCTTCACATACAAGTTAAATCAATAATTCAAGATTAATTATGCATCTACTGACATTACAAAATTTGCCAAAATTACCTTAAAACACCGAAATGTTCATTAAAGTGCTAATATTGCTCTTGCTTCAGCTCATTTTGTTGGGATTTAATGAAGTTCCTAACTTAAATATGGCAAATTTAATTGAAAAACTGTGAACATAATTTTTTAAAACAGATTTTTATTCGTCTTCGTGTACATTTTAGTTCAAAAATCTAAAAAATCAACTTTTCATATTTGTTAATGAACTTTTCTTTAGAGCTTTCGAAAAATCCTGCAATCTGAGACGATTTTCTTAACGCCACAGAGCATGAAAATTTTTATCAAAGTCTCTCAGTCGATTTGGGAAGCATTTCACACGAGATGAGATCATATTATTTACGGTTCTTCCATGGATTTAAACTCAGTTGTAGCAGTGAGAAAGTTATGTACATTCTAAACACTAAATTAATACAAACTACTAACATATTTCTGGCACCAAATTCAGCAATTACATCAGTTATGGTGAAATTTGGGGCAAATAAGTTTAATCACTTCTCTCTTAATGTTCATCTGCTGTGCTTCAAAGAAATTACAACCTTTAATATGTTTTCTCTTTCTCTCTTTGAATTTAAATTCATACAACATTGAGAGGACTTTGCAGTGCCCCAGAGAACTCCATCAGATTGTGCATTCTGTGATGGCACAGAGTGGAGGTTTTGGGAGAGAGGACAGGTGAATGAGTGAATTCTTTATCTCAACATTTGCTCGCTCTGTGTCTGCATTCATCCTTTGGCAACATATAAATCTCAATTCAGGTACAGAGAGTGTCGCAAATTCAACCCCCTCAGACCATGAGATCTGGGGTGCAGAGCTCCAATGGCAGCATACATCATGCTCCCAAATATTTAGGTGGGCGACTGGGTGGGCTGGGCGCGATGGGGCGAGGAGGAAACTCTGTTGTACCAACAAATTGTCGGAAATGTCAGAAATCGCAAATGGGAAGTGCAAATATTGTGAAAATTGCTGTATCCAAATCTCAACAGTGGAATTGTAATTTACCAAAGTATTTATATATGTGTCGCTGTGCTGCACTGACTGATCGAGTTATGACTTTGTGCAAGCGGAAGAAAGGTGCAATAAAGCATAAAGATATGTCTCAGAGACTCCCAGAATGTCTTTTTAACCCACATTCGGGAGCTGCACACGTGAATGTCAGCCGTGGAAGCACTCGTGGATGAGCGCGTCTTGGCATAATGCATGGATTGTGATGGAAATTTACTATGGGGAGGTTGACAGAAGTTGGTTGGCAATTGTTTGTCTCTGCATGTGAGCTGTTTGGCCTTAAATTAAATCAAACGGGTCAGAGAATCCCACGAAATGTTGACAATTTCACACCTCTCTGGCCAATATTCCGGCACACTGGCCACCAATGCTGCGGTGTGTCACAGAGAGAGAGGCAGTCCTCCCGATCCCGGCCAACAAGTGACTCGAGAGAGCTTTCGAAAGCTCCCTGACGACAGACAACCGCGCAATTGTTTACACCATTTCATCAATCATCATTACTGCAGCCATGCATCTCCCCCGGTAATGATGATTTCCGCATAGAGAAACTAATTTGCAGCGCCGGGCATTTGCATTTGTCCCAAACGGCCCAGCCAAATATATATTTGGCGGAGCCGAAATCATTCTTGCGTATGAGTTTTGATTATTCATCATATCTGATTTGTATATATGGCATAATTTATACATTTATGCAAATTATCCATTATCATAGTCATTCAATCATACACACATTACCATCGCATCAAACACCTTTTGCATGATTTCGACATTTTATACAGGGAGAGTTTAGGCAAATTCTGTCCGCCATTCTAGCTCTGCACGCAACACCATCGACTTCTTTTGTATATCATTACACTCGCCACTGGATGTGAATGTCTGTGATTGTGGCATTCCGCAAGTTTAATTGGGAAATTCTGAGAATTTTTCATCACTGCGGTCGTCTATGAGGAGCAAAATTAAAAAAAAAGAAAAATCATTCTTTGCCACAATTTTTCCAGTGGCATGCAAAAACAAGGGGAAGATATTAAATGGTAGAAAGTTTGTTCTCCAACAAATTGACGCAAGATTTTGCGCTTTGCTGAATTTTAATCATTATCAACACAGTTGAAATGGTTGAAATACAATTTATAACGCTTTAAGTATAATTTCGGCCTAGAAAAATGCTTTTTTGCTGAATTATCTTCAAAAAACTCAAGAATCTTCAAGCTGTTGAGGATTTTCTTACAATTCTTTTAGTCAAAAGAATCAATTCAGTTTGGTCAGTAGAAGTGCAGTTAAAAAAGACTTACTTGGTCAGTAAAGAATGGTTTAAATATTGACCAAAGTCAATATTTTACTGACCAAACAATTTGTGCTATTCTTTTAAAGCGTCTTAGGAGAATATCAAGCCACAAACAAATCTTTAGACATTGATTATTAGTTCAATTCAGAGAGACAGAAATGATAGCCTGGACTCGATCACAACCGTGTGTTTGTGAGAATAGAGAAAATGTATGAATTTCCCGAGCAAAGCTCAGAGAGTGCTTCAGGACGAAGTAATCCTGATGGTGCGTCTTCAAGTGTTCCCAGAAATGTGGGTGTAATTCAATTTCAATTTGTTTCAGTGTCACTTGCGTGCTTTTTTCCACTCTGATTTGCACTAAAGAACAATTCATCTCCCCCCCTAATGGTGAATCTAATACGAATTTCGCCTCTTGTGATGTTGCCAGTAAAATGAATTTTCCAGTTACTAGGGGAGCTCTTGTATTGTTGTTATGCTTCCGCATTCGTCTCTGCGCCTCTTCTCGCCTTCCTGCCACTTTTTTTCTCTTCCCTCCCACCCCCAAAGCAGGAAGTCGAGGGGGTGTATTTTGTCTCTATTCCACTCGACGAGGTGAGTTGTGGGGGTGGAGGGCAGAATTTCCCTATTTCATGGAGACTTGATGTCTCAATTGGGCTTCTGGGGGATGGTGCGAGGTGACGACGATATAAGGACCACCCCAACTATTCATAATGATGACACAATTCAATCGAATGTAAAATTCAGTGGAAGGCAATTGATGAATAAATTATGAAGATGAGGCCCATGACAACGCCCAGCCAAGGGTGGAGGTGGAATTTTAATTCATATTTTTGGCCCATCTTTTGCGTTTGAGGGAAGAAAACCACCCTCAGCGCGAGGAGAGGAAATAAAAAGCCATTCTCCACATAAAACACTTTATGGTGGTTTGTGCTTTAAATTCAAAATCTTACCTCTGAGCTTTTGGGACTTGGTCTTTTACTGTGGCTTTTTTACAATCACCCTCACCCTCTCTCTCTCTCTTCCTGGCCACCCCTCCCCCCACACTGAATACATTCATTTCACTTCCTTTCCCAACTGTACACCCCATGCTTTTTGCCGTAGTCACGCGATTCGTCGCGCAATTCGAGATAAAAATTCCACTTGATTGTCATGAAAAGGAGGAAGTTGAATGAAAAATGGTGGCGGTTTGAGCTTGAAGGGTGTTTTCACTGAGAAAGATAATGATTTTATTATATTATTGTACATTCCTCACTCACTCGCACACCCAAAAATTACGAATTCACGCAGTGTTGAAAGGAAAACTTTTGGTCAAACTCCAGCTCAATGCAGAGGAGCAATAAATATTTCCTGCATAAACACGAGATGGATAAAAGATCTTTTGATATTGCGCTCATATTGGAAATCGCCAGAAACACTTGAAGTATGACTTTCACTTGAAGCTTTGCCAAGGGGGAGATAAGCAGTGTTATAAACACTTCTAAAAATTAGGCAGTGCTTAAAACATGCGTTTTCCTTATTTTCTTCCCCTTTTTCGGGACTTCATATATTTTTCCAATCGCCTAAAGCATCATAACCTCAAGAATTGTCGTAAAAAGACTCAATTTGATGTTTCCAATGGATTTCTTTTATATAATTCAATCTTCAAGCGCTCTTTTGGAAGCATTTCAGAACATAACCTAAAAATTATCTTTAAATATTTAAAAGAATCCTTGAAAGAAACTTATTGGGAACGTTTTAAAAGCAAATTTGTTATTTTAGAGTAAAAATGCAGTCAAATAGCTCTTGAAATAGACAATTCTGTGTCTTGAGACAATATTTTAGAGGTTATGATCAATCTTAGTGCAATTAATGCTTTGTAATTGTAAATTATTCTAGATTAGAGGCAAGAATGAATGATTTTTAAAGTTATTTAGTGGCAAACTTTGTCTTAATTCAATTACATAACCTAGAAAGGCGAAAAGAACAATTCTTTAATCACTTCCAATTACTTCCACAGAGCTGTACACCAACTTCTGACCTTTATATCTCCCCCTTGAGCTGTGCTGAAGCCCCAGGAATGAACTCAAAGCATCGCACGTTTCTAAGTCTTTGGCTCTTTGCCCTGAGAGATAACAGAATCATTAAAATCGAATTCTGAATGCATTTTGCGTCCTTCAGAAGCAAGAAACTCTGTGCGAATGTCATGCTTATGACTCGGAGAGAAGTCTTCTCTCTCCCAATATATTCATTTTCTCTGCACGCCCAGTTTCGCCTTTGAGAACCTCCGTGGTGGTAAAATATTATAAATGCCAAGAAAGTTTATTCCTCTGTGAGCACTCAGACTTCTGGGCTATGGTGTGGAAGACGAGGAGGAGGAGGAAGGAAAAAAAACTATCTGAGCAGGAGGAAAACTTCTTGTACAATGTCTCACCCATCTCACACTTGTGCGGTAATTCCCAGCAACGATTGTGTGTGTCACTGTGAATGTCGTCGAGAAAGCCGGTCATGGGGAAAAAAGTATAGCAGCAGATCATCGTATTTTCTGCTGTTTTTCCACTTCATTGCTCCAAGACCGATAAAATGGAGATGTATCGAATCAGGATGAGCATCGGTGAGGATAAAAAAAAAGACAGTGCAAGCTTACCAAGGGCGGGCGACGGGGGATTTCTCATTGCTGTGTGACAAAACCCCTTTTATTTACAACCCACCCTGGCAGAGATATTTCCCATGCGATTGCCCAAGGAGCAGCGGCGCGATTCGCATCGCACTTTGGCTAAACAAAGGGCGCCTTCGATGGCACAAGCTCTTCGTGGATACAATTGACAAATGGGTGTTGGTTTTTCCCTCCAAAAGATATGTGTGTGTGTGTGTGTGTCAGGGACCCCGTGTCCCAAGTCTCGTGCTCTCCGACACGCCAAAAATTCGCCAAAATGTCAGGAGAAAAGGAACGTGTGATTTACTATCCGCCCCACCCGGACTTCAAGATAGATTAACTGAAAGAAGATAGATATGATTCTCCACTTGAGAATTGGGTAATCGGAATAATATTTCGGTTGCCTCATAAATAAGCCAGCACGATAAGACAAAGGACATGGCCCTAGACACTTGCGGAGGATAAATTAGAAAATGTCAAGTGACAATTTTCGGGTATTAAAGTATTTATTTCCATCCCCCCAAACCCCAGAGCGGCACTCTCACCCTCTCACTGCCACGTCCGCCCCCTTTATCAGCTGCGTCGGAGGTATAAATCGAATTGAAAATTTCCTCAGCCACTCACCCTGTGCTGAAATCTATGGTGGATGTCTCTCAGTCAACCATAAATAATAATTTCATGCATATATTTCAGCACAAGACTGTGGAAAACTTCAATGGAACTTTTAAGTCTTTTAGCGACTTTGTCCTCCATTCGGAGTGAAGGGAGTATGAACCCCTTTCAATTTTCACCCTTGGGAAAATTTGTATTTGATGGTGATTCTTGCAAAGTGGATCCATTTGATTAACTTTAGAGATCAAAGTTATTGTTAAGGTGAAAAACGGATTTCTTCCTTCCCCGAATCTTAAATTGCGAAATAATTTCTGATGCTTTCAAAGTGCGGAGTTTATTTCTGGGAGATGTTTTAGATGAAATGAGCTCAAAATAAATTACGTTTTCAAAGTGTTTGACTGAAATTTTTCATGAAAATCGAAAACTACGTGGCTTTTATTCCCCATTTGTGTCATCAGAACAATATATATATTTTGCTCGTATAATGTCGTTAAAGAAGGTGCAATTAAAAATAACGATTTCTTGGAATTGGCAGAGCAGAGATAAAAACAATTTTTTCGCATAATATTTTCGGAGATGAAACGACGGCGTTGCAAAAGGTATAAAAGATTATGATGGTGGAATTGAAAATGTTTGTCTCTGTATTTTCTCTATAGATAGTCCGGTTTAAAAATGTGTTTTAATTATAACTTCAGAGCCTCTGCTTTTTTTCCTCTCTCTCTCTCTCTGAAGGCCCTGAAAATTGCACTGAATATCGCGCAGTGGATTCTTTCTCGAGCATTTCCTCTGCACACTTCCGACCGTGGTGGGTTTTTATTTTCCCTGACAGAGCACACAAGTAAATCTGCTGGATTTTAAGTTTGAGACGATACGGAAAAAAGCGTCGACTTGCGGAAAGTTTCATCCCGAATTCCCAACCACATCTGAAGGGTTGGGGGGTGGTGGTGCATGTGGTGGAAAGTTGAATAAAAACCATTAAAGTTCCTCACAATTATTTGCATCATTCCACACTGTGTGAGTGTGTGGGTGGACAAATGCTAGTGGGCAAACTTTCTTGCATTTTCTAGCACGTTTTCAATAAACTTGAAATATTTTCTAAGTCGCCCAGAGTCTCTTGTTTCAATGGCATTTTTCAACTGGTTGAACTTTTTCTAACTCTGCGCTGAGGTTTTTATTGAATTCCATAACAAAAGTGCACGCAATTGCAATTCATTTGGGAAGAGCTTTTGCCATGCCGCGCGTGTGTGCATCATATATATGATTTAGTCATTGTACATATGTCTTGTGTAATTTTCCACCCATCAGTCCCATTCATGTGCTTTCGGGGGTGGGCGGAGAACAGTGGCAGAAGCGGGTCTTCCTCTAATCTTCTTGCTGCCAAATTGGATGCAACAATTTCCAATATACAAGGTGCACAGTGTACATCCGTCTTGATTAAATGAATTGCATACAATTTGAATATTTGATGAAAATTTGACGATGCCTCTTCTGTTAGGGTTTAAGGCGAGATTTTCCACCCCCGCACACATTCACTGGCTGATGCCAACCATACCTAGACAATACTCCATCTGATAATAATAACGATGATTAAACTTTGCAATCGAAAGCAATTTTCACGCTGTCTGGGAAATTATATGGAAATAGAATTTCAAAATTGAGTTTCCCTTCAGTGGATTTTGCAAAAGGGAAATAATCACGGAGAGAGAGAGAGAGCAATTGACGGATTCTATAAGCCGATTAAAGGATTGATACGAGCTAGAGCCTCAATTATCAGGCTTTTATTAAGAAAATTGGGTTTGTTGCTGAAAGTCTTTCGCACACCCAAAAAAAAAACTTCCCTTTCCTTTCAGGCGATGAGGAGAAATTTTACAAAAAGACATTCCCGGAAATTACTCTGAAACTTACACATTTCCTCTATTAGGCAAATTAAATTATGTTCGAGGCTCTTTTCATTGCTCAAATTAATTTACCTGATGAAATATTTTTTTTTAGGAAGAAAATTACAAGGGGGAGATAATGAATAGTTCAGACTTTAGGCTTCAGGGATTGTTTATAACAAGACTAAAATCTAACTAACAATTTTATTATTTGATTTTCAGACTTTCTGTTTTTATTTGCACTTTTTGAGCTTGAAAAATCGGTGTTGAAAGTGAAAATTTGAATATAAATTTCGTTTTCATTGCTTTAAACTCGCTTTTCGTCTTAATTAAGTTACATAACCTGGAAAATAGCCTTTCAGGTCTGTTTTAAGAGATCAAAACGATAAAAGGGATCAAATCTAAGGTTTTATTACTCTGAAAATCGACCGAAAACTAATTAGAATCAAAAACCCAGAAAAATAACTCAAAATTAAGACTTTTGACCATATTATCTCCCCCTTAGAAAATTACACTATATCAAAAGAGGAAATGCGGATTGTAGAAGACTTTTCCTATTCAGTCAGAACTCATTTCGCCCTTCTTTTTTTGCGACAGAGTCGCGCAGAGATGAAAGGATATTCTCAGCGATGGAAGTTGAGTTATCTATCAAGGGAGGGGGTGGAAATGTATAGATATGTAATTTAATTAAGAAATAAATATCTCCAATTGCTGCCCATGTGAATTCGCCTGCATCGCGAGAGGAGAGTGAGGTTCGTGATTCGGAGGAATTGATCACATTTATCACAATTCCTGAGGAGAAATTCTCATTAGGTTTGGGGCGAAGGCGTCAGTGGATATAAATTAGGAGGAGAAAAAAAGCGCGTGTAAGGTATCTTCCCCGTCTGTATCCCATAAAGAAAAAAGGATATAGACCTCTTCTCCTTAACATACACATAAAGCTCTTTTTATTTAGATAAATAGCCAGAAAATCCAGCAGAGACGATAAATTTTCATTAATTATTCATTTGCAGATTTTAAAACTTCTATAGCAGAGGAAAAGCCACTAGTGAAGCCACCCCCGCTGGCGCACCGAGGGCGAGAAACTGGCCACCACACAGTGTGTATTTATAACAATAAGTTTGTGGCGGAAGAAAATGAAACTGGTAAATTACATTAAAATTTTCAACCGCCATCCGCGCTTGCAACTAATGTGATAAGTGCAAAGAAGGGGTTGGTGTTGGGGGATGCGCCGCTGTGTTGGCAGAGTGGAGAAAAAAAAAAGGCGCAGATATTGTTCTTAGTTCATGTTATGTTTCATAATTAGACAGATGCACCAACACTATGCAATAATTCTCTGGGAAAATTAATGTTGCTGCGGAACAAGTTACGCAAAATAATTTAATGAATTCTGCTGTGGAAGAGAAAGTTTCCCCCGGACGAGGGAAGTTCAATCACTGACTGACTTCCTTCATTCTCTCACTCCCTCAATATTAACACACTCTGGGGAATCAATGGAGCAATTGTATTGTCTCTGCGACTTTTGCATTAAAATGTTGATTCAATAGTATAATGTATTATCTGGGAAATGACTCACAGTGTAATCCATTTTCACGCTGAATAAGTTATATTCAATATAAAATTTCTCACTCTCTCTCTCTCACCCCGTGAGCTGTGAAACTCCCCCAGAACTCTGGTCTACCTGGCTGAGGAAGGGTGTGACCTGTGATATGCATTAACAGTAAAAGTTTTCCAATAAATCAATTCGGACTGGAGAAAGTTTAATTGGCTGAAATAGAGTATGAGGCACACTTCAATATCTTTTATCGACTACTTGGCATGTAATGTTTCAAAATTCCCAAATAATATAACTTGTAAGCACATTTGCCACGCGCGCGTGTGTGTGTGGGGAATATTTGATAAAACGTGTAGTATATTATGGTTAGATTGTAGATTATGTTGCCGTCATAAATTTGCCATATTCCCAAAAATTCCCCAATGTGAGCGACCGAAGGGATGCTCACAGGGCAGGGCGTCGTATAGTTTTCCACCCCCCCCCCCCTCAAACCCCATGGAAAAAGGTGGGGTGAGTCTGTGTGTAAAGTCTCAATGTGCTTAAAGTACAATAATTTGTCGTCGTAGCCAAGGGACAGGCCATTCATCATTCAAGCATTTTCGGGGGTGCCGCACAAAAGAAAAGTGAAGGGATGCCCCAAAACTTGCTTCCTCCTTGATGGATCTTAGGGGTTTTAGGGTTTGCTTCGTGGTTTTTGCCATGTATATAACCATTGTAACACACACATCTTCATAATCACCCCCCAAAGAGGAGATACTAATTGAATGGCAGTTCAGAAATGAAGAAGTCATCATCCTCCAGCCAATAACCTCAAGGAAAGCCTTGAAAGAAAGTCCATTTTGTGGAGTAAATGAAAGGGAATTCAAATGAATTTTGCATCGATCAATTTAGGAAATTGACTAAAAATATTTCATACACTTTTCATCCCTCTAAAACACACACGCGTTGAAAGAAGGGTTGAGCATTTGAGAAACTGAATGATTCACAGGTAATTGAAACATGAAATTCAGTATGAAATATCACATGAAGATGTGCAGAATATCATGGAGATATTCCTTGTAAATATGGTTTTACTCTCTCTCTCTCAATACTTTTTCCAGCTCTCCCTAATTTGAATTTGAATATCCCCTACAGTTAGTTCACTTTAGAAATTGCACACCACACACCGTGAATATTGCTCGATATCCATGCAATATAGAATAGTTCCATTGAATTTGCCAAGGCAGGAAAGCTCTAGGTTTGCTGTTAAATGATTTGGCAGACTGCCCGCAAATCAATGGTATGAAGAAAAGTGATGTGAATTCTCTAGTTTTTGGGTTATGAAACTCTGTCGAGGAGAGAATGTGAGAGAGTAAAAAAAGGCCAGAAAGGGAAGATTAGAGATTTCTAGCTTCGAATGATTGAGTGACGCCAGTCAGCAGTTATAAAAGTCCTCCTTGCCAGGCAAACCTCGAGATCCAATGCAAATCCACCATGGCGAATATCTTACGAAGCATTCTTACTTTTCTTGGGATTCTTTCGCTCCACATGCCAATGAGCTTGCCATGGGAGTCACTTTACTGTCGTCCGGGAAGTTTTCCCCAACGATGTGGACACTGTGTATCCTTTTTCTATGGTGGGATATCGTTTTCCTTATAAGCAATTCAATATTGGGTTGTGTATCGTTATATGAACATCATTGAATGGGTGAAATCCACTCTTTACACCACCCTCAAACCACCCCCTCGGCTGGAGAGAGATACATATGCAAATAAATATCGACATACGAGAAGATATTTTCCCATTTCGCAGTGTCCATCTGCACATTATTACGGTGTATGTGACATATTGACGAGGGAATTTGCGCTGGAAATTGAGTGGATGGAAATTCCTCTCCTTCCGCATACGCATTTTTACATTATCATCCCTATCGCCACCCCCCGGTCTTGTACAAAATGATTTATAGACACTTACGGGTATTAAATTGTGTCGAGTGAGGAAGGAAATTGAAGTTTTCTCCTCGCACACAGTCTGAGTGCCTCTGTTTTTTCTCTCCGGAGGAAAGCCACCACCGCCGCTCGTGTTTCCCCAGCGTAGGTATTTTGCTTTAAAGATGACTTACAGACCCTCACGGAGGAGGAAGAAGAAAAAAAGACGAGCAAGACGAAACCACTAGAGTGGAAGTGGGATGATGTACAGCGTCTTCTCTGGCTTTTTCCGCGCCATCGTGGACTTAATTTTGCCATTGAGCAGAGAAATTGCTGTGGGACTTGAAACCCCCCCCCCCGAAAAGGGCTGAAGTTCTTGGGCTCTCGTGAGATTAATTTGACTGTTCATTCATTTATTAGCAATCCCATTTTGATTTGAGAGTGCAAATGAGCTTTTGCTCACAATAGATTGAATTAGAAGTGAGAAGATTGCCCCGAAAATTCCTGAGCTCATCATTTCATTTTGCACTGTGCAGAAATAAATTGAAATGCCACAAAGTGCAGCCAAAGCCCAAGGGGGAGATGATATGTATAGTCACAAGTGGAAGTGTTCAAAACCTTACAATCATCCTTTTTTGAGTACTTCTTTTATTGTCAAAACATTCCGATTCTTTGGATTCCTTTTGAATTGTACGAAGAAACAATCCTTTTTAAGGTTATGTGACAAATCGAAGACAGATTTAGTGAAGAATTCAAATTTTAGCACATCAATTCTTATGCGCAAGTTGACAAGATTACTAGTCACTGGGAGAATTGCTATTCTGAAGCTTTGATGCCAAAAAACACTGCAAATTGTATTGAAGTCGAACATAACCTCAAAAATAGTCAATTTGGCGCTGTAAAATGTTTATTAAGAAAATTTTCTGCATGATTTTAACACCGAATCTGCAATTTTGAGTTGGAAAAATGATTTTATCAACTAGAAAGCTTCTAATTGGAGTTTTTCAAGATCTCTTGGTGTTATTCTTGAGGTTAGGTTTGGAAAAAACGCTCAAAGAAGCTGTTTTAAGTAGTTTTTTTTTTACAAAAATATCGCATGAAATCTTAAGATATTTATTACAATTTGCGAATCGTTGTGGAAGCAGTCTAATAATTTGAAGTGCTGGAAGTGTTAGGAAGTGGTTTACAGACCAAGGGCTTATTATCTCCCCCTTGGCAAAACCATAAGACGGAAGAGACATATGATATGTATTTTTTAGGCGCATGCATGGGAGCTCTTTTCCACTCAATTGATCAAATTCAGTAGTTCCCATTCTGATGTGCCTCAATTTGTGTGTCTGAGTCCTTAAGGGGTGAAGTCACAAGTTGAATTTCAATTTCAATTCCAATGCATTGGATTCTATTTTTGTGCATACGAATGTCTTTTAATGCATCCAGACATGTTTGCGCGAGTGTGTGACGCTCGGTGTTCTGATTTGCAGCCCCAATTGGCAAAAGGGGGTTGAAAGCTATAGTTGAAAGAACAGACGGCAAAATTACCACACCAAAGTTCATAACGATTTCCATATTTTGCTTTATATGCACACACACACACACTCGCACGGGGCGGAAGTGGTACATATTCTTATGTTTTTACATAATGCTGGAGGTATTTGAATATGAAATATCGCATTATTTACATGTAAAATATATCTTCTCTCCCACATATTTTCAACGTTTGGCGAGGAGCAATTTTAGGGAAGTTTGAGAGACGGCGAAATTGGGGAACTAAAAGCTCTTCCCCGTGAATTCGGACGGGATGAAATAAAGAGGCTAAAGTGAGATTCTATAGCGTGTTTTTGGTGGGATATCAGATGTGTGTGTGTATGTAAATGCATATTTTAGCCCAAATATTGCTCTGTATAATGTAGTAAATATTGGGTAGTATATGGAGAAGCGCTGTAGCATTACCCATTTTGTCAGAGGTCCCATTTAGATTGCCATCTCTTTGTGCCACCACGAGGGAGCGGCAAAGTGGATAAATAATCTTCTGCCCCGAAGGCATCCGCCAGAGAGCAACAAGGACTCACACACGCTGGGAGTTTCTACCATTTGCAAGTTTCATCGTAATTTCTATCTCTTCCGGGTCCCCTCAAGTGTGCCGTTACAGGCATGAAGCGACACTTCCACTGCGCATTTCTTTAAATTAATACCGACCCATCCAGCCGCACAATTCCTAAATGTAAATACCAGAAACACCGCCCCCCGTGCCACCCACAGGCTCTGACCCCGGCGCTCCGTGTCAAGGTCCTGCTCCTCGTTGCTCGCGCCAATCAAACTGCGAACCTCTGCATCTCAGTGCTTTTGCCTCTATTCAGAATATCTTTAACACTTAAGATACTTCTGAGCGCTTTTAGAGGCATTTTCCACCGCTTTTCCGACTCTTTGAACCGCTTTGCACACTTGTTTTCTAGTTTTTCCCTCGAAAAATGCTTAGAAAACTCCTGATCAAATTGTGAGGTTATGAATCCGACTTAAAAACTCTTCTTGGATTCATTTTGACACTTTAAAACTCGAAAAAGAGTAAATATTGTGAATTTTTCAATGTTTCTACTTGATAATGAGGTTAAATTTGCCACTTTTTAACACAAATTGGCATTTTTGAGGTTTTGACTTTTAAGCTCATTTCTACTACTTTAGTTCAACCAATCTGTTGTCTTTCCAATAAATGAGAAATATTCTACGATTTACGATAAATTTGATGATATTGAAAATTATTTAATCACCAAAATCTGTCCTAAATCAATCACATAACCTAAAAAAGCTATAAAAATTGATTTTTATCGGCAAAACCATTCAGAAAATGGCTCTATTTGTTGAAACAGAAGCTTTTGTATTGCAAATATTCGAAAATTTCTAGTAAAAAACTGTACACCACTTCTGGCAATAATATCTCCCCCTTGGCTTTGACCTATTAGCCGATATTTCGACCTAAAATCGACATTCAGAAGTGACTAAGCATTGAATTATTGTCGAATGTAGAACTCACAATTCGACTGACAGGATAGGAGAATAAGGACATAAAAGGTTCATCTAACTCCTAGACTTTGAGGTCTAGGGCATAGCTTTCACATCAAAGATTGATTGATACTTAATAGGCAAACTTTTGCAATTACTCAACTTTGTTGTTAATCGCGTGCGGAGTTTAATCTGAAAAATCTCCTTGTTTCCTTTGAGTTGAGATAATTGACAAAATTTGCTGAAGCTGAAATCCCTTCCGCGAATTTATGCACAATTATCTCGGAATTATCGTGGATTTCAGCCGGCAAGGCTTAGACAGAATCTTGTGCAAATGGTTTGATTGAGGACTTTCTCTCTCACGTTTGGTGTTTTTCACCCCCTCAAACCCCCCCATTCTTGGTGTGTCGAATGTGTCTGAAAATAGACGTGCGGATTTTCAACTGGGAATTCATTTAGGCCACCCCCACGCAGGGACTCATTAAAAATTAACACGAAAGTACCCAGGCAGCAGAACGCCCAGCGTGATGTGCTCAATGTGTATACAGAAAAAGACTTGTCGCTGGCGAGACGCGCGGCACAAAGGAACAATAAAGCAGTGAAGCTTATGAATCTGAAATAGCGAAAAGTATATATCTAACCGTCGAGGGGACAGAGTCGTGTGCCAAACTTTTCATCGCAGAAATTACGAAATCATTAGCATCAAATTAAAATACATAATCGTATTAAAATTTTGTTTTGTCAACTGACAATGCTGCTCCGCGCCATGGAGATTCGCTGTTGCTCGCGAAACGATCCTTGGCAACCCCGGGCAGATGCTGTCATTCATATTAAATGCCTCATGTATTAATTTCGAAATGATGGGCAATGGCATCAATTCAATTGCCAATCTTCAAACGCAAACTGACATTGTCTCCTTTCTTATCTACAGCACAGCCAAAAGTATATATATGCGAGAAGGTTGCCCAAAATGATATATTGCACTTTTGAAACAGTCACAACTTTTCTGACAGCTTTATACCTTCCAGCTATCAATTTCCCTACTCTCTCTTTCTCTCTCCATCTCTTCTTCTCTGTCCCAATGCCAGGACCTCCAATGGAAATCCGCCCTGTGTGGAAAATACATTTTCTTTCTGCTTATAACAAGATTTCCCATCGCCGCACTTCAGCCCTTTTTCTCTATGCATGTGTGTAACAAGGGGGAGATAATACAGTCAGAAGTGGTGTACAGCTCAGCAGAAGTCCTTAAGAAGTGGAAGTATTCAAAAGCTTGCAATAATTCCTTTCACGCGCGCTTGTTTTACTGTCAAATTATCCCAGATTCTTTGGATTTCCTTTGATTTTTACACAGAATCAATCATGAAAATCTTTTTCTAGGTTATGTAGTGAATCAGGAACAGATTTAGTCTATAAATAGCAATCTAGCACATAAATCCTCATGCTCAAGTCGACAAGATTGCCAATCATTGTGCTTTTCTGAAGCATTGATACCAAAAAACACTACAAATTGTATTGTAATAAAACATAACCTCAAAGATAGTCAGTTTGGCTTGGAAAATACTTATTTACGAACATTTTTGGACAATTTTGAGTTGGGAAAAGGATTTTAACATCCGGAAAGCTTCGAACTGGGTTCTTTTAAGAACTCTTGGTGATATTTTTGAGGTTATGGTTGTAAAAATATGTTCAAAACTGCGTTTTTATATAGATTTTTACAAAACAAAAATGCATGGAAACTTAAGAAATTCAATTTAATTTCGGAATTGGCCAATAAGGATGTGTTTGGAAGTGATGTACAGTTTTTATACATATTATCTCCCCCTTGACGTGCAATACATGTGGATGTTTGGTGGAATTTTATTGAAAAAAATCATTTCTCTCTTTGCCGCTCCAGCGAAATCTCCGAAAGTGGGTTGAATTCGTCTCACACGAGAGATGGAAATTCAAGTCACACATTCCTGAAGGTGCTGGATTGTCGTCTTCATCTCCTGCGTCCGGATATTATCCCGTAAATTTCAATTTGTCTGCAGGAAAACTAATTTTAGAGATACACTTTGTACAATTTACCTTTAAATTTGCCCCAGGGTTTCTCAACTTTTGCACTAACAAGCGATTAAATTACATATTTTTCATCCAAAAAAAAACACATTTTATATAGGAAAATTACATGCACAGCCAGTGCAATGAGAGTGTTTTTTGCTGAGTTTATTCAATGTGTCTTTTCTCATTTGCGATACCTTCAAAATTGCGAAATGAAAAATCTCAATTCATGAGTGAAGCCAAACGTGAAATTCACCTCCTTAAATTTAAAGCGCAATGCAAAAAAAGGTGGCTATTCCTTCGTACATTGGCGGAGGATAAGGCGAAAGCATAAGAATGAGGATGAGATTAGGTGGATGCCAGGAGGAAGAAAAGCAGGTTGGTAACCCCAAAAGGTGATCACAAATCGAATTCTGAACCAATCACGTACGACAGCGCCAGAAATCAATATAAGATAATAATCTGGAGCCGTAGTATCAGAGGTATTTTCGTGGGGATATAAACGAAATTTGACTACAAATTTCCCCCCTTAATATGATGGAGGTGAGAGAGGCTGAGGCAAAGATGTGGCGCCAAATTGCCATTTCCGCCCATTTAATTGCAATTCTCGACCTTTTCCATCCAGCGACACAACACACACAGACTCCGCAATCCACACGGCCTTATAGATATATACGATTATCGTCTCGATAACAAGGCAATTGAGAAATTTGATTTGCTTGTGTGTGACTTGAAATGCTCCGTCTGGATGTTGGGCCGGAGAGACAGGAAATGATTGTTGAGACACAAAGTCCTCTTCTTGGGTCTCTTCCGCCTCTCCTGTTCCTTATAGTGTTAAAACACACGAAGCAAAATCCATTATCTGGGGATTTGCCGTCGCAGATGAAAATGAAATGTGGTCAGCATTCTTTGTAGAATATCCAAGTACCACACAAGAGGACGAGACAGAGAGCCAAAGGATGACCATTTAGCCTGCCACGTCCGCTTATGTACTTTATAGTTGAGAGAGAGAGAGAGAGAGAGAGAATCATATAATTTACGGCCAATAGAAATTCGATTTGTAAATTGAACTTATTTCATACATTCTTTTTCTCTGCAATAATGACACACCGTAGATAAATATAGAAACGTGAGCAGCAATTCAATGCGCTCTTGTCATACAATTTGAGGTGTTCTCCGCATGAGGATTTCATTCAATAGCATCATCCACTCGGGCAATCAATCATTTGTCACGTGGGCTTCCTGAAGGAGCGAAGCCCGTCGACGAGCTTCTGAAAGCCAAAATAGATTTGTCGCATGGGTTTTGTAGAGGAAAACGGGGGCACTTGAGATTGTACAACACACTTTGAGAGAATGCAGTAAAAGAAGTTGCAATGCAGAAAGCATCGTGAAGATTAATCCAGCGGACAATCGCAACTACTATGTAAATTCATCTTTCTCAACTTCCCCAGTGTTTAAATGCGAAAGTTTCTGAGGGTGTTTTGAAGGCGAAACAGCGCCAAGAAAAAGCCCTGAAAGCTGGAAAGATATGAGCGAAGAGATGAACATTTAAGATAGAGATTCTCATTTGTGTGCGTTTTTTCCCCGTCATGCTTCATATACACTCATGCTTGGGGATTCTAAATGTACATGATATCAAGATAGAAGGTACATTGGATGGCGTAATACGGAATATTCCTCCATTATATGCATACTTTGCCCTTTTCTCTCCACGCGCGTCGTCCGCATGTGAATATAGAAGAAAAGATGGGCGAAAGTTTTTGAGAATCGTGTAGAAAATAGTTATTTTACTTCTGGCATGGAGAGAATATCTTTTATATTTTTGTATACTTATAACACTGTTGAGAACATCTCTCAACTCCTCGCATCACCTCCATTATAATGTAGTTTTATAACCTATCATAAATCCTTTTTGTCTTGCTCCTCGTCAAAATATAAATTTAATTATATAGCGCAAAACTCATTCCATCGCGTGTTCACGTATAAATTCGCACGAAAGTATTTAATTTCAGTCTCTTGGCTGAAAGGTGGAGGTGAAAAATGACATTTGACTCGTTCAGGATAATAATTTTGGAGGAGCAAAATGCTTCTGACAACAGCAAAATTGACGCCGTGACACATAATCGAGTGTCAGCAGCAAAAATTTCCCCAAATAGTGCCTCAAATTAAATGCATTTGCGGGACACAGAGTGATTGGACATGAGAGGGGTGAAAATCAAGAGAATATTGAATGAAGAGGTGAATAAATTAACTTCAATGTGTGTTTTATCTGGGTGATTAAAATTGAAATTTTGGCCGATTATGGAAATCATCCGCTATTATGGCATTTGCCTGCGAGTAATTCTAATAAATTATTACGCTATGAGAAATTAGAACAAAACGGAATATAATTTATTCTGGGGGCGGTTTGATTCGCTTCAACCACTGTAAAAGCATTCTTAACATATTTTATGCATACGATATCAAAAACCGACGGGGGAGAAAGTGGCGAAGAAAGGGAGTGAAGCTTTTTTTCATCTTGAGCTGAATTTTCTCTCCAGGATTTTCTGCACTTCTTCATGGCATTATTATGCTATGGCGCGCAGTGACTCTCATGAGATGTGCGAAAGGACATCGACTTTTCATCTCAAGGGTGTTTTTGGTCAAAGACTCCATTTTCCACACTGTACAAACTTTTGTGCAGAGTTAATGAGCTTCAAGATGAAAGAAAAGTTGCAAGAAGTATTCTTTGTTTGAACATTATGTGAAGCGAGAGAATTTCTTCACACCTTCGGAACATGATTATTATCATGTCTTCTTGTATTCCTTAAGAAGTTTTTCAATGAGGAGATTTTTTCTCTCACACACACTTGTTTCGTGTGATTGCAAAATAGCGTTAGTTCAGATCAAGGGGCAAATCGCAATGGTAATTTTTGTAAAGAAATTTAATGGTTTCAATGAAATATTTAATTTTTCAAATAAAATAATCAAAAAATAATGATTTTAATGATGAAATTTTGAATAAATATTCAGCAAATAATAAAAAAAAGATTGAAATTTGTATTAAATAATCAAAATTAGAATAAAAATTACGACAAAAAAAAAAATGAGTGAAATTTGTATGAAAAAAATCAAATTTGATTAATCATTCGGGAAATCATCAAAAAACTATTGAAATTTGTATGAAATAATCAAAATTTGGATAAAAAATCACGAAAAATCGAGAAATTATTGAAATTTGTATGAAAAAAAATCCAAATTTGATTAAATATTCAGAAAATAATCAAAAAACGATTAAAATTTATATGAATTAATCAAAATTTGGATAAAAATCACGAAAAATCGAGAAGAATATTCATAAAGTTAATGGTCTCAAATCGCGAGTGAATTTCTCTTTGGTTCAGACGAAGCTTTTAGACACAAAACTTAACTTAATAATCAAAATGCCCTTTCAACTCATCTCCGTTCTGATATCGAAGTTGTGACTGACTTAGTTATGGGGTTTTCCAGTGTTAAATTAAAGTGTTCCATTGCATGTGAACCGCAGAATAAATTGAATGAGGGGGGAATTTTTCATTACACGACTCTAGAGAGCGTCTGCTTCGGGGGGCTAAATGTTGGGGGTGAGAGTGCATATTAAAGTCACATATTTTGCGAGAAGATATCTTGCGTGGATCCCAACATTTGACCATAAAAGCTGTGTGAGTTTTGAAATCAGGAATTTAGTGCTGGGCAACAAGCATTCTCCCATATAATGGAATATACTCTTCATCGCACTGGAGCAACATTGTGGGCGAATATTGTATGATGGCCATATGATAGCATTAATGGAAAATTCCAAGCCACGGTCCAGTATTTTTCATATATGTTGCGGGGGGGGGGAGTCAAGTGGATGCCCATAGAATAGTGTGGCGTGCAGAAGTGAGCACAACAAATATTAATTTGTCTGACTTTCGAGGGCTTGCATTCGCTCAAAAGACTGACGTAATTACGTTTCCTCTCGAATTAATACATTCTGCATTAGTAAGAGCTGATGGTATGTTGGAAGACATTAGGATGGAATATATTTTATAATGAGAGAACACCTCTCTTCCATCCCTTCAGCCACACTGGGTGAAAACAACCACTCATTCTCGGTGTTGCCATGAGAATAACATTCCATGGACGAGAGGCTTGACTTGCTGAATTTCCTGCAAAATGCTATTTTAGGAATTTTAATAATAATTCGGAATTAATTTCAACAACACGCGAAGAATTGTTAGTTTTAAGGCCAATAACACAGGAAATAGCGCAACATTCGGAGAAACTTACAATGTTTAGTGATATTTTTTTCCAACCACCAAAAACTCTTTGTGAAAATTGTTTTAGAAGCGTCTTCTGCGGGAGGGAGGAGGAAAAATATGCAAATTTCCCTATTTAGAGGGAAAAGCATTTTTTTCGGTGATAAAATATTAAAATTTAACTCAAGGAGATGCCAAAGAATTGTCCTCAACGGTCTCTCGAGGGTTTTTTTTTGGCTATTTTCTTCCTTGCCATTAGGCAACAATCTCATTTTCAAATTGACTCTTTTACGATTGAACTTGAGCCTGAATGGCCCCACTTAATGGGCGTCCTGGAAACACTCTTGATAGTTTATTTTATGTCCATCACACTAAATTTTCCATGCGGAATCAATATTCGCAATCTAAGGGACACCCAATGCAGCTGGTGAACTTCTGTGTGTCTCATGGGATTCCGAGAGGGACCAATAAAAATCAGCAATAAAAATTCTTATCATTCACAATAGAATATTGCGTAGGAGTTGAAGATTGACTCTGTCATCTGAGATATTGTGGAGCTTCCAGAGGAGTGGCAAACTAGTTGATTCACTCTTCCATGCAACAATGTTGACGGGGCGAGAATTTTCCTCTCTCGCAGGACACACAGAGAGGGAACCCTTTTTTCTTCTTCAACCCTCCGCCGCGCACACCCCATCACAGGCAATGGATGAAATTTCGAGAACGACAGTGCGGGATATCCCCTGCAGAATTTAAATTCATCCCCGTCCTGGGTAATACATTTATGTATTCAGAGAAAATTGTCATTTTCAGGACTATAAAACTGATGTGTTTACACATACCTCAAGAAAAACCACCTCCTGGGGAGTTTGCGTGAGTCAATTTTTCTCTCTAAATTTAAATGCTTTTCCACGGAAAGGTGGGCGAATGGAAAAAGCCTAGCATGTAAATGGTCACACACATATACACACCCTTTTCCACTCCCCCTAAACTAGGGCGACTGTGTGTGTTTTTTTTTTAATATGAAAATCTATGTGTAGTGCCGGCATATCTCGCCACCACATCGTAAGATATGTGTGGCTCTGTACACAAAAGGGGGCCGAAACACCACAAAATATCATGTTGTGAAAATCCAATGCATATATAAAACAATGATAAGAATGTGGAGAAATATTTAGCCGTCCATAAACGGTGGAGTAGCTTTCAGGTCTCTTAAGCCTTACACCCCAGAGTTGAGAGTCGAAGTGGAGGCAGAAAAGCGTGCAAAGCTTCACTTTCACGTGGGGAAAATGGCGGAAAAGCACCCCTTTCGGCTGATTTGTCATTAGGGACGGGGCGAAGGAGCATTATATTGCATAAATTCTTGCGTGTTTCCAACGGAGAAGTCCAGGGAAAAGGACGGTTCCTCGAGGAAGGCCGAGAAAAGAGTCATCGAAGGGTCGAAGATGGTCAAAAACTCAGCTCAGAGGCTTCGAAGGCGTCGTGAGTCAGGGAAAATCACCATGAATGCATTGAAACCAGAGGATCTTAAATAAAATGTTATGAAGCCTTTTCGGGTTGGGAACAAAGGCGACATCATGAGGATTATGTGGGCTAGAGCTTAAATATGACCTTTTTCGGGGAAGAGCGGAAGTGTGTGTCTATAGACACAAGTATTTCGGGTGTGATCCACAGTAATGTGTGGTGTTTTCATTAAACAGAGCCTCACCAGCATGGCACAGAGGCTGGATGGTGAACCATATAAGCCCAAATATATCGCCTCCTGCAGCCCAAGTGTAATCATCAGACAATTTAAATGTTAGGGATAAGATGTCTCTATACAAGTCCGCATGTAGCAGAAATTTGCTATGGCCGAGAGTTCTGGCTTCTTTCACTCCGCATCAAAAGCGAAATATTTTCCCTGAAATAATGTGTCTGTGTGTGTGTGTGTGTGTGTTCTTTAAGAGCCCAGAAGAGGAGGAATAAACACAATTTGCCGAGCGAAATGGCATCAAAATGAATCTCGACATTTCTGCTGTTCCTTCAAATTGGTCCAGGATCTGCAGACAAGTGGAAACATATCCTGTGCTTCAAAGTCACATTCACTCTCTAGACGTACAACAAGCCAGTGAAATGAGAGACCATGTTTTCTTCACGATTGCAAAAGCTCCCTAAAGTGCAACTGCATTATTGAAATGGAATATCAGCGATATTTAAATCTTCTTGCTTGTTGGGGAATTTCCATTAGATTAATTTTCTACTATTTTCTGTTTATATTGCGCACTATTTGTACAATCAAATGATATTAATTTCCACTGCATAACACTTAGAAACTCTACTCAAGATCTCTAGTTTACATTTGTATCAGAGAATTATGTTGAATTCTACGATGTTTGTTTAATAAAAGAAAAAGCTTACAGCGCTATTCGTGAAGAGAGGATTTAATGAGATGTTGTGACGTTTGCAGTTAACGAATTTCCCCACGTGATATTTAGCACAATTTCCCGATATTATGCATTCTGCAGCCATTCTAGTGAGCATTCTGAGTGAAAAAGCACTTCACACGGTATAATTTTCACACCATTTGGTGTCCTTCTCAGCGCCACTCGCTCCCTCAGAGCCTTCCGCACCTTTTCCCTCTTCCATTGTGGAAAATATGGCGAATAATAAAACCGACAAAATAAAATTACGTATTACCATAATAATGCACTCAAGTCCGTGTTCGCATTGTACTGCAAAAATTGTGAGTAAAGTTCTCATCACAGACACCCCATCATTCTCACCCCAACGGCTGAGGCTCGCGGAAATCATACTTTAGAAGGGGGTGGAAAAGAATTTTGTAAAACTGACGAAGAACAATTCAAGTCCTTAGAATATTAACGAGTTAATTTGCATTATTTAATCGGATTGTTAATAAAAATTAAAGTCAGACCCGCGCAGAGCCAGTAGTGGAATAAATTAATGTGAATTCTCCGCCGTCATGTCCTCGTGAGGGTGTGTGTGTGTGTGTTTTCTTAATTAATCAATAGCTTCTCGCGCCACCCTCTTGCATTTGCCCAACGAGAAGCGCCGCTCCTTTCCCACCCCCATTCGCGCTTTTGTCTGCAGCAAAAAAAAAAACGCAAGGACGAAGCATTTAACAAATGACTCGCGTAAAAAATAATATCTTAAAGCATAATTACTACAAGTGGGCCATCAGTCACTGTCCCTTTATTACATTGTTTAACGCACAAACCCACCAGTCGTTGCCACTCTTGACAGAGACACGCAGCTCAAAAGTTGAGCACATACTTTAAGCCCGGGAGCTTTCAGGCGCTCAATATAGTGTTGGAGAATATGTAGTAAATCCGCGTGAGCGCAAATATTCAATTATCTCGCAAATATTCATAAAATTTGTCCAGCAACCGCGACATTGCGAATCAAAATAGCCCACTTCAAAGCCCAACCACCCGAGCGTCAACCTCATTTCAGGTCCATTGTTGCCAGAGCAGCCCTTATTCCTATTCGCCCTTTGTTCAACAGGCGCAATTATTATTAAAATGATAATTAAAAGTGGGTGTTTTATCGCACGCGGTTTCTTTCCCCAGACACGACACAAACGGAACAAAGAACCGACAGGAAGTTTCTGGCGAAAGTAAGTCAAAAATGTAATTTTGTCAGACTTTTTTCCACACACACACACACACACAATAATCACATGTCAGAAATTGGAGTGAGACGAGTGAGTGAATATAATCACAGCCTTTTAATTAACTTCAATTGTAGGGTTTGCAGTGGAGAAACATTTGGGAAACATTTGGCAAACAGAAGTGCGCTAAAATATGTGAAAATGCATGCAATTTAATTTTTCGAATAGAGAAATTAATAGTCTGGGAATTTTTACACCACCAGCATTTTTTTTTTCACCACAAAATTGTAATTGAAGTTTTTTTTTGGTGGGGGTTGCCATTTGATGAACAGGTATCTCTCTATTAAGGGTGAAAAATTGGTGGGTTTTTTCGATACAACGCAAACAAAATATCCCTGGAAAATACGATACTTTAATGTTAAGTATTTTACGCAGTCAAACTTTCCCCTCAAAAAACACACCCCAAAATTGACTTGTAGCGGAAAATTGGGGCAAACTTGAGACTGAGAAAAACTGACGGAGAGTAGGTCAAAATTGTTGCAGGGAAAAAAAAATTGCAAATGTATACTTAAGAACACAATAAAAAGTTTTCTCATTCACTCAACGTCATTCTCAAGAAATTCCTCCGTGGCAAAGTTTGACATCAAGAGGAAAAATTTCACGAGGCACTTGGCAGGAACACCTGACGTAATTGCATCGAACGGCCGTCGTTTTTCGAGCTGTAATCAATTTCCATGGGCGGGAGGGGGTGGAGGGTGGAAGAGGGCGTGCGGCGATAAGTTGGAAATCATCACACATAATATATTGCTCAATTGCAACCTCAGGGCAACAGGCGGAAATTTAATATTTTTGTTTGTGTTCCATGCGCTGTTTGTTTATGAAAATGGCTAACAGTCAGTGCCCCGCAAAACAGCGCCCTGGGCTTTCACTCCCTGGGCAATTTACTCCATCAACTCCCCGAGCTTTTCCGCATGTGTGTGTGTGTGTGTGTGTTTGGCGATGGGCATTTCCCAATGAATTTGTTGCATTATTTTTGTAATAAACCCAATGCGACACCCAGAAATTTCACCATCAGCGCTGTGGATGCAATTTTGCTTTTCCCCCATTTTCCCACACACACACACACGATGCTCGCTCTTCCACTCCTGAGCAAACAAAAGTATCAGCGACTAATGATGTCGAAGGGGGTGAAGATAAATATGGGATGAGAACAAATTCAAGTATATATCAGAAAATTGTGTACTCAATGGATCGCTCGGTAAGGAGTTCGTCCTTTGTTTGGGGAGGTTGTGTGGAAAGAAAAGGACGAACTCGCATCAGGGAATTGCTTGAATATGATTTACAGCTAGTTTACTTTGCAAAACTCCCAAGATTGGCTCGCCTAATGAAAAATGCGGGAATCGAAGCGCTTCCTTATCTTGGAATTTCAATAAAATCCACACACACACACACTCACACAAGTACATTTTGATTTATTTTCCATCATGATTCAAAGTCAGCGATGCAGGTCAAGAGTGGGCGGTGGGTGGAAATATGAAAATGCGTACATTTCTCATCGAGATGCTTCATATAAATATTTTGTTTACTCTTTATAAATTGATGCGATATTGATGTTATAAATCAATTGAATTGCACACTTTGAGTGCAATTCTGCAGAGTGAACAGAAGGATTTCATTGGAAACATAGGAAAAGTCTTGTATTTAAACCCTCCATTCGCTATTTTCAGTCATTAAATTGGGATTACAGGTGATTTGTTCGAATGATGTTGTACTAGAAAGCATTTCAATGCGGAGTTTTAGTGTGTTTTTTTTTCCCAAATTTCACGTATGCGAGCATGAAAAGCAACTTTGTGAATGTCATCCGAAAATATGGTGCTGAAGTGTGTGTGTTTCTTCTACACGAAGTAACTTCTCAAATACCTAAATCAAGAGGGAGATAATATGCCCTTAATTTGTACATCACTTCTTCTGAACGCTTTTAAAGGCATTTTCCAGTGCTTTTTAGACTAATTTCTAACTTATCGCACAATTTAATCCAGATTTTTCCGTCGTCATTTTCTAGTTTTGTCTTCAGAAAATGCTGAGAAAACTTCTGATTAAATTGTGAGGTTATGAATTCGGCTTAAAAAACCCTTGTTTGCCTAATTTTAATCATTTCAACCCTGGAAATAAGTAAATATAGTGAATCTATCAATGTTTCTACAAGATAATGAGGTTGAATTTGCGACTTGAGATCAGAAACCGCGAAAATAGACATTTTGCTTAACTGAAATAACATTTTTGAGGTTATGATTGACATATAAGCTGTTTTACTAAATTGTAATGGTGAAAACACAGCTTTTGTAATTTAAAAATTGTTTTAATTCATCTCTTTTTTCCTCACGCGAGTCGTGTATTTTCCTTCCTGCTCACGACAATTTCTATGTCGAGTGTGTGGCTGCAGATTTCACGTTGGGCAACCCGCGCTGAATTTGAGTTTGACGTGTCTGACAATGCGCTTGCTGTCAAAATGGTCAAAATAGACCAATTTCATATGGAAAATCGAGAAAATTGTCATTGAAATGAATTTATATTGTGGAAAAAACTCAAAAATTGAATGATTTCGTCCATATTGAGCCATAATTGTGGAGAAAATCAGATTGTGTGAAGGCGCCAAAAGTTGATCTGCAGACCAAATTTTAAAAAGGAATCTGACGGGACCGAGCCGAGATGGTATGAGCAAAATGCTGTGTTTTCACCATAATCAATCAGAAGTTTTTTTTTTTTGAACAAAAATGCTCAATTCTGCAGAAGGAAAAGAAATATTCTCAATTCAAACGCAATAACTTACAAAACCAGTAAAAATTGATATTTTCTAAGGATTATTACGTACAAAGTGCCCCAATTTGTTGAAACAGAAGCTTTTGCTAAGCAAAATTCGAAATATTTTAACACTGTACACCACTTCCGACCATAATATCCGCCCCTTGACCTAAAATAGCTCCGGAGTTTCTTCAACTTGACATTGTGAAAAATTCTCAGGCGACTCTCGTCAAATATTGGTGGGAATATTAAATAGAGGATTATACAGCTGAGATCGCGCTGAGAATATGAAGAAAAATCTTCTTGTATGTGCAGAAAATTGCGTCAGCATAAATATTTGAGGGTGCAAATATTAAAGTTGGCAAGCTCACATCATCAAAAGGAAAATCCGGCCAAGATTGAAATATTCATTTAGCTTCTTGACATTTTCCAAAATTCATGCGCTAATCTTCGTGATGAGTGATTTCACCATATTTGCACAACTTTTAATATTAATTAAAATTGCGCCATATAATGATATTCCATATATCTCGGGCGCTGTTTCTCCCCTGTGTGTTCGTCTTTTTATGTTTTTTAATTTCCAACTGTGTTGGAAGGTTGATGGCAGAGGAAGCAAAAAAAATACCATAATTAATCGTGGGCAATTAATTTTCTGCAGAATTTAATTTAGAAAATCGCTGGCAAGAAAACCCTGATCTCACATACTCAATCATTTGGCAGACGCGCGCGCGAGCTTCATATGAATTTTCCAGCCTGGCCTGACATTCTGGGGATGGGGTGGAAGGGGGGGAATTATTTTATTCACCATATTATTACATCACCTCCACCCGCTCGCCCATGAAAAGTTGTTGACCAAGTGTATTTTATACATCTCAAGTAGCTGTGCGGCAGCCCTGGATGCTGGGGTACATAAGGGACAATCTCTCCCGAGCCCGCAACCCCCGCCCCCCGCCCACCCTCCGCCCGCCCAGCCCGGCTGCAAGCTGGAAGTTGTGGCTGTGTGTCAAAAACCACCATCGTAATTTATCAGCTTTATGTCATTCGGATTATATAAGGAAGCATGTTGAAGATATTCTACTTATTTCAGCTGTAATCCTCACACTTGGGCGCTCCTCCGGCTCCCAGATGGCTTGTGTCATCCCGTGCTCGGTTTTGCGGATGGGAATTAGAGTTCCTCCACTGGGACTTTGTGGTGAGAATGTATTTTATATTAGGGCGATTTATGCTCAGATATTATGCATGCACATCAAAACTACCCGCAGTTACAGACGGAAAAAGATCCCTCGACGTGTGGGTGGCGTTTCCACCCCCGCAGAGAGAGAGAGGGAGAAAGAGGGAGAGAGTCAAAGAGATTTATTTTGTCAAAGGTAGACGAAATAATTGCTTTCGGGTCATCCTAAACGCAAGAGACGAGGCGTCTTCAGGGCTCAAGCCGACCGCCGCCGGAATACTAATGAGAACTTTATTGTTGCTTAATTTGAAATGCTAATTCTTTGCATAGTACAGAGGCAAACAAGACTATTTTCACTTTTCTATATTTAACACCTAACATAGGGCAATGAGTTTTCGCAATCAGGAATTCCGCTCAAATTGTTCAAAGTGGAAATTTCAGTTAATTTCCAAAGCCACGCAGCTTTTGCTGGATTAGCAGTGGGATTTTGTCTTAATTTGAGAGATAATTTTCAGCACTAGGACATTATGATCATAAAGTTATCGAAAACCACCTCTCGGAAAAAGCTCTCCAATATTCAACCCTCTTAATTTGCTCAAGAGAAAGCTTCCACATTTTCCATTATGCAAAATGATAGAGTGTGGAGAGGAGAGAAAGAAAGGCCAAGAGAGCAATGAAAAATTCATATTAAAATTTCCACTATTTTGTCTGTGATTAAAATTTTCTCTGCCATGAATATTGCACGATGCGCCAATAAAATATTAAATGCATGGTTGGAGATAAAAATCCCTGCACCTTTGATATCCGATAAATCGAGCATTTTCAATCACTTGCCAATGATTAAAAATACCCACCCTTAGCGCCAGAACACCCTTTCCATTGTCCCCATTTTGAGCACTTTGTGTCTCTCTCTCTTCGCAAATGCTTGGCGAGCGAAAGCTATTCAAATAGACTGGCAATGAATCATAAATTCCATTAGTTGACTGAGTATCTTTCAGTAAACACTTTTATCAATCACCCCGGGTTGTGCCGATGGGGTGGAGTAGGTTGGAAGGGGTTGTGCAAAATGTGCATAGTTATTTGAGAAAGTTGAAGAAGAAAAGCATTTTCCGTTGATTCTCACAATGAAGTGACATGAAAAGCACTCGCACAAACAGTCGAGAATGTATTTCAATTTCACTCCAACTATCAACTCTCATGCTCAATGCTGTATAGTTATGACGACTGAAACTTGGTGCTGGGAGTAATTAAAATTTTCTATTAATTTATGTGACTAGCTGTCGAAAGCCATTTAATTCCATTCTCTCATATCAGACAGTCAGCGCGCATTTCCGAATTTCTGCCGCTGAAAAGGGACTCTTTGTGGAAGTGCACATGAGGCAGTAACTTTATAAATTGGGTCTCGAGGAGGAGCGAGAGCTCATGATGCACTGTTTGTTCTAATTAAAATTGAATTGAACGTGTGTGTGTGTGTGTGTGTGAATATGAACGCTTTTTCAGTTTACTTAGCGGACAAAAGTGGTTAAGTAATAATTAAATTAGGAGAATTCAAGATTTTAATAATAAATGGGATTTCTCTATACATAAGAGGTATTTGTATTATGATTACTGGCATATTATCCTTGACAATGTTCACAGAGAGGATTGAACTCTATAGTTTATTACAAAGGGGAGATAATATGCCCTTAGTCTGTACACAACTTCCTGACACTTTCACAGCTTCTGTGCAGAATCTTCAACACCTTTCAGACACTTCTAAGCGTCCTTAAAGGCATTTTCTATCGGTTTTCTATTCTATATAACAATTTCTGACTTGTTTTCTTAGTTTTGTCCTTGGAAAATGCCTAGAAATATTCTGACCAAATTGTGAGGTTATGAAAATCGGTTTTAAAACGTTCTTGGACGAATTTGAATCCTTTCCAACATGGAAATGAGTAAATTTAGGGAATTTCTCTGAATTTCTACTGGATAATAAAGCAGAAACAGCAAAATTTAGTCTTCTAGTATAAAAAAGACATTTTTGAGGTTATGTTTGACTTTCAAGCTGTTTTTTTACTTCCGAAATTTAACCAATTTAAAGTTATTTTGACACAAAATGCTCAATTCTGCAGAAGGAAAAGAAATATTCTCAATTTAAACCCAATTTTGAAGATTTTGAGGGATTTTTGAAGACCAGAATTGATTTTAAATCTTTCACATAACCTAGAAAAGCAGTAAAATTGATTTTTCTAAGCATTGTTATGTTGAAAATGCCTCAATTTGTTGAAACAGAAGCTTTTGCAATGAATATTTTACCACTTTGCCCTTTGGTTAAATAAACTCACAATAGACAATTCTGCACTTGATGCACAACAATTCAATATAGTGGAATAACAAAGGAATAATTTAAATCTACTACAATTCTATAACGATAAACAAAGATAAATGTATCTCAGGCCAGAGATCGTCAAAATCAATAATTCTCCCTTCGCATGGCAGGTAAATTTCATCATTTTATCACAGCGGATATGGAATTAGGGGCGCGTATTTTGAAATTTCATATCTGCGCTTTACTCCAAATTCTATTATAATAAATGAATATTCTGTGCTTTTCATTAAAATACAGGCACATCATCCGGCTGCTGGATAAAAGAATCACTTTGTCTATCCCAACATGCACGCGGCCAAGTGGATTTTTCGTGCACGCTCTCAAAATATTCAATTCGTCCGGCGAAAAAAAAAAACAACATTTACCCCTCAAAAAGCCCGGCACGTGTGAAAGAGATGAAGAGAATAAATTATTCTCTTGTTTTTAATGGAATTCTCAATCACTCTTCAATATTGGGGCTTCAATATATGTATATGTATAAAAAATGCCACGCGATGCAAATTCTATGCAAAATTGTTGATCTTCTGTGGTTGAAGAGAGACGCGCACAGACAAAAAGAGGCCTAAGAATTCACGATTCAACGAAGTTTCAATTTGAATTTAATACACCGCATTTTGTGCGTGAATTAATTATAAAACATCGACAATATGATTTAGTAATGCTTCCTCACATTTCCATTGGCATGGATAGTTATTGTAAGTGCGCTAATTTATTGCATTCATTTACAACATTGTGGGGTGCTTTTTCACACCCCTTTCCAATGAGACTCGCGCGCGAGTGGATTTAGTTTTGCTGCAAGTGCATTTATCGTAAGCAAGAATGGCCATAAATGTTGTTGGTGGCGCACAAAAAAGCGGCATGTTAATAAAATGCGAAAAGGGGCGCGGGGGGAATTGAGGGTTGAGTGGAGAAAGCTCCCCGAAATAAATGATCCCCGGGCAAAAGTGAGAGAATGTCCACCTCATAAATTCCTACATTACACTCATTTAATGGATCGCCCGAATAGAAATTGGTCCGTCGGACATTTGCAGGAGAGAAAAGCCATTATTGCACAATAATAGTGTGGATTGTGCCATTAGATTCCAAACGCCTCGATATTCTTCACCTCCTCTCTTGTCTCTCCATTCACTTCGCCTTTTTCCCAACGATCCGGCAAAATCTTCACACTTTTTTTCCGCCCCTCCGTGAACTTTCCACGTCGGGCTTTTTCTTTGTGCCCCTCCATCAGAAGCCACCCTCGATCGCTCACCCCCGCGCGCGCAAGGGATATTTATATATTCGAAACAGTTTTGCGGAATCTCTGATACGGAACTAATGGCACTTAAGTTCCAATTTATATTGTATTTCCCAGACATTTGTGCTTTGGTCGTTTTTGTAACACAATTTCACCGTTGCGAGGACGAAAAAAAAAAATTGCAGATTTTTATGGCTCTCTCGGATTATTACTATCTTTTCCCACCCCCCTCCCTGTCATTTCATTGACTTTTCGGCAGTTGGACCCACATCGTAATGAGAAAAAGAAAAGCAATTGAGCTGGAAATGGCGCGAAACATATTGAATTGATGATGCCCAAAAGTTCAGCCGCACAAAATCTCAGCACAGAAAATGTTGCTTGCAAAACAAGCGTAAATTTGAATCCATTGACAAAGAATTCCTAGAAAATTCCAACTTTTACCGCACTTGCAACGCCTTTGCTGCAAATGCCGTGAAAAGTTACTCTCGGAAGTCGATTGAAACTGTGTTAAACAGTTTTTGATCGATTTTCACCCACTGAACAGCCATCAAAGGCCCAAAAGGGGTTGTTAATGTCCGAGATGCAGTTGTAAATGCTTAAAAAAAAATTGTCGGATTTAAGACGAAATAAAATGGCAATAAAGATATTTCGGTGTAGAATTTAGCGAAAAGCGTATAATTAAGAGTTGAATTAAGTGTGAATTCATCAATGTTTATCCTAAATTAGTGATTATGACGAGCTTAGAATGTTTTTCCTGTGAAAAATGAGAGTTATATGGTTGAATTTTAATTTAAAAAGCCTTTTTTTATTATAATATTCAACATATTTCGGGCTTCAATCTTCCCTCCGTTCTTAATTCGATATTATGTGTGCGAAATCGTCCAGTTAGATTAGTTAGAAAAGCTAGTTTCTTGGTCAAGATCGCGCCCAGGAAGTCAAAGAGTGTGAAAATGTGTGAAAAGGGAAGGAAAAGGACGCGAAAATGCGTATATTTGAAGTATTCCAAGCGAGAAAAGTAGAAAACAAGGTGAAAAAAGGCATTTTAGGCCTTAGAGAAGATTTTAAACTCAAGGATTGACATTAAAGCATTTAAATAGAATATTAGGAAGGATTCTATAGGAAAACGGGTAAATTTAGGCGTAGAAAAAAATTATTTTTGATCACAAATGCGGAAATTAAGAAATGTTTCGAGGAAAATAAAAATTTTTAGCACTGATTTAGTGGATAATTGCGGAGAATATATAAAAAATTGTCGCAGAAAAGCCTTTTCTGCTCTTCTGTGGCACTCAAAACCTATATTAAAACCCCTTGAAATCTCATCAAAGTGCAAAATTGTGGAAAATAGTCATCATTCTCCTGTCCAATCATTGAATTTTCCACACTTTTATAGACAATTTGGCCAAAATGTTCACTGTTTATAAGCCATAGACTGTTTAAAAGCCTAGCAATAAGCTGGAGTGGAGTTAATTAATTTGCACAAAAGTGGACAGAGTGTGTGTGTGTGTGTGTCCACTTGCATAAAGAGACCTCTAACAATATTGCTGACGTTTTGATCCAAAACTAATCATAAAACTTTAAATTAACAATTTACCCTCTCGCTGCAGAAAATTTCTGGGTGGTGTTGGTAATATGATTAAATTGCTGTAACGCCTGAAAGAGATGAAAATTTCATCACACACACACACATAAATTGCTGGCAAATTTGTCAAATGAAACGAAAGTGGTGGTCAATGATGCATTTATGTATATTTTGAACCCTTTTGTGTGGAGAGAAGAGCACGAAGAAGGCACAAATTTCTCTGGAATCACACTTTTTTGGTGGAATGCAAACTGTGGGCCGTGTAGAGGTTATTAAGTCGCTGCAAGTGCGCACGAAGTGGCTGAAGGAAGATCTCGAGGTGCTTCATATTCTCTGCATGTTGCTCTCCATGCCCGAATAATTGACTTCGTGTTGGAATCCATCGGTAAATTACCTTAAAAATGCATTGCAGAGAGTAAAACACGAAAACCACCCTCAAATTATGCAAATTATGACACTGAGGAAAAGGCGATGCGCCTTTCGAAATAATGGTTCAATTTATCAATTTTTCAATTTACGGATATTATTCTTATATACATACGGAAAACGCTTCTTGGACAATCCATCCGTGAAATGGTTGCAGTGTGCATTTGTATGCATCTCGAATGTGTTGTCTTAAATCATCCTGACTGGAATCGTCGCTGTGAACGTTGGTGAAAAATGCCTCAATCATTTCCAATGCTCTGCAAATACAAGCGTACATGTTTTCCTCTTCTACATGTTTGCATAAATATACAAGTGCGCGCCCGTATTTATAGGGGATGATGGCAGAAGATGATTCTATACAGAATCAATCTTATCGCTTTCCACGATACCAAAACCGTTCCTCTTCTTCTCTTGTCACGCCATGCTCTCTCTCTCTCTTCCCCACTCGTCGTCGTCGTCTTATCATGTGATTTTTTGGGGAATTGACGACGACAATATTTCAGCTACTTCCTAGCGAGCGCAAAACGACGACACACTTTTTTATCTATTCCACCGTGGAAATGCTGAAAACTTTGTTCATCCCCTAATGGGATTTCATGCTTACTTTCGCCATCCCCTCGCACGTAAGAAATCCATCCCCCCCAGCAAACGCTCCTCTCTCTCTCTCCCTCTTCCCCAGCATCGAATTAAAGAGTGCACACGAGAGTTTATAGAAAAACATTGGCTCAAGAGTGCCGCGCGCACTGACGAGAATGAAAAGCCATAAACACCACCTGTTTTCTCACCGCCCACCACCCTAATTCCCTAATTATTTTTACACACTTCCACCGCCCCGAAATGGCGAAATAAAGCTTCCCCAGCATCGGATTACCTCACGAGATAATCGGCGACAAGGCAGAGCCGTGACACGGAGTGAGAAAAGCGTCTCTCTTTGGGGTTAACAGACAGAAACTGTGCGATGGCGATCAGGAGTCAAATTTAAGGGGTATTATTTGGGGTTTAAAAAACCTTCCCACAAACGATTCTTTCTGCCACAAGCAGCTCTTCTCAAGTCTCGACGGTTGAAGAGAAAACTACGAAACGTCAATTGATCATACTTTTCGTCTTGTATATTTTTTGAAAAGCTTTTTATTTGTTCTTCGTGTGCAAAAATTTTGAGATTTGTATCTTATTAGACAATAGCAAAAAATCTTATTTATCAAAAAAGCACAAATGAATAAAATTGTCATATTTCCATGAAAAATGTCTCGAAAATTGCAGTCAAACGCATCAAAAGCCTTTTCAGAAATTTCCCTAAAATGTTTTTTAGGCGTTGAATGAATATTTCTCATATCTATTAAATTTTCTTCATTCGAAAACACACGAAAAGTTGATTTTTTAGAACTAATTTCATTAAAATCGACTCGAAGACTATTAAAAATCAACTTTGGAAAGTAATATTTTCAGATTTTCCATTAATTTTGCCATATTTTAGTCAAAAATTTCAATAAATACCAATAAAATCAACTAAATTATTTACAAAATAAGAAATACAGAGCAATATTTGCACTTTGACGGACGATTTGAAGGCGTTTTGGCAAATTTTTCATTCGCTTTGCTGAAAAATGACGATTTTGGCTTTTGATAGTTATCGATTCACCCGTCGAAATGCTTCAAGTGGAAAAGTTACAGTGGAAAAATACTCATGGCTTGATTAAAGGGGGTTTTGCAAATTTGCTCATCTAAATTGGAAATTGATAAAATGCGCGATATCACATAATTCGTTGGGCATTATTAGAAAATTACGCCAAGTCCAAATGCGCAGATTAACAGACAGGAGTTTTTGAGAGTGTGAGAGTGGCTTTGAGAAGCACTGCAGCTTTGACACTGTGATCTCCCCAATATTGCAGAGCTCTTCTCTTCCCCCTTTTTAGTGAGAGAATGTGCGACAAAACCATGAGTGGAAAGTGGCATTCAGGAAGCGTCTTAATCTATGTTTAATGGAACTGATATTTCTCCGCTGTTGTCTCACTCATAGATTTACTTCGCATAATGGTTTTGTGTGTGTAATTCAACGATGGCAAGTCTGCGATAACACACTGTAACCCACCATTGTGCAATGTATAAAACCTCCAGCTAATATGTCTCTGCATTCTCTCGCATGGACTTGCTTTTTTCCTCCCAAGGGGAAAGTCACTCGCAAGTTGAGACCATTAACTTTGTGATTATTCAATCTTTTTTTTCGATTATTTGTGATTTTTACTCAAATTTTGATTATTTCATACAAAATTCTGATTATTTTTTGATTATTTCCTAAATATTTCATTAAAATTTGATTTTTTATAAACATTTTTTGATTTTTTCTCAATATTTGATTAAAAATTGATTTTTTTTTTTTATTAAAAATTTGAATTTTTTCAACTTTACTTTGAAAAATTATAATTTTTTGATTTTGTTTTAATTTGATTATTTTGCAATTTTACTTTGGAAAATAATCATTTTTTGCTTATTTTACTCAAATAATTGATTATTTGATTAGAGAACATTAAGTTTCCTCGAAAATCGCCTTGTGATTTGCCCCTAGTTTCTTCCTTCTTTCTTCACCCTCTCTCTAAAAAAGGAGTGACACTTTTCGAGCTTTCCTTTGATGCTCACTCGCTCTTTCGCTCTCTCTCTCTCGCTCAATTCTCTCCTCACTTCCGTCCCAAACTCTGAAGCTTGTGTATATGACCTCTGACATACTCTTTCATTTATTCTCCCATGTCAACTATCCTCGACCTCAGCACACCCCCAGGTTCTCATCCATATATCGCCCTCCCACCCCACCCTGGCCGTTCCCCCAAATCGCCCCACATTTTAATAGAAAGCACTCCCACTCGTGCGCTTTTTGCTCCATCCCGGGCCATCCATTAAGTCTGGCTGAGCTTTTCCTGAACCACCCCCTCCGCCACCCGCCTCCCCCGCTCGGCGGGGTGAGCAAATTCATCCCCGATCCAACCTCAAGCTCTCCTAAGACGATGACGACCACACGACAACGAGAGAAAGTGTGTGGTTTCGCCTCAATGTATGTAAATCTTATCAAATTTATCATTCGCCCAACCCCAGGCCCGCAATGAGCCCCGGGGACCCGCACGGCCCACGCACATCTCACCCCCTCCCCCCCGCCACGCCGCCGTGGGGGCAATTTTGCTAGTCTTTTGCGGATGTAAGAGGCAATTTTTAGCACCCGCAAGCGGTATCACGGTCTGCGGAAAGCAATATAATTGTCATAATGTGCCAAAGTGTAATTGCTCCACCGATGCGGGTTTGTGGCAAAAGAGAAATTCCCCTCTCTTGTCGTTACCTTTTCAGCCAGAGCAGTGGCTCCACAATCATTCGCCTCTCCTTTGCATCGTCCACGAGCATGTCGTCGAGGAAGACATTCCGCTTCTTGTCCAGCACGAAGTGCTTCTGGATTTTCTGTGCAGAAACAGAGAGACAAAAGCGCAAATGTTTTGCATGAGAAGTGAAAGAAAAAAGACTTCCACTTCACCTGCCAGAGTTGCTGCATAAGATAAGAAAGATTCAAATAATGCGTGTTCTAATATGAAAGCAAATATTTCCACCAAAAGAGGGTTGAAGAATATCAGCGGAAAAGTCGAAAAAGAACCATTTTAAGCACTGATATGAGAGGAAAAACACAAAAAAACGACGATAAAACTCAACTCTATAATATTGTCGAAAAAGCATTCAATCTGAACCGTTGAAAGTCATGAAAAAAGCTCAAAATTGATTTGTTAAATGGCAAAAATTCTGCTTTTCAGTTAGTGAATATAAAAAGATTAATTAAACGATTCTTCATTTAGTTTCAAAGCTTTTTTAGTTACCAAATTACATGCTTAATAAAATTATATTCAAGGATAATATTGACATGTAATCTCGCTTTGTAATTTCCCTAATTTTTTTACCCCTTAAAATCCCATTTATCGTCCATTAAATTGATTAATACTTGTCAGTTTCAATTATTTTCTATAACTCTCAGGTGATTTTTTGGTTAGTTATTGAAATTTTAACTGAAATATGAAGAGTTGATAGACGAACACACGGTATTAAGTATAATAAGCTTGTTTTTAATAGTTTTAAACTGCAATAATGACCTTTTTCAATTATGAATTTTCAATTAGATTAATTTTTCATGTAATTTCAATTATTCTATTCAAATATTTGATAATTTTTTTGATTTCAAGTGGATTTAAGGATGCAAAACAACTAAAAGGGCACAGAAAAAGATTCTAATTGTATGAATTTTTGAATAAATTGCAAATAAACGAAATTAAAAATTCATTAAATTTAACACAGAAAAATTTTCACAGCGTCAAAGAAATCTTAAACAGTCGCGTGCTTTATTCCAATTGCAGCAACTGTAGGCAAAGGAAATAGCAAGAGGAAATTCCAATGCCGTGATGACTAATAATTTGATGTAAATTTGACCTTTTGGGGATCTTTTTCGCTCTTTTCACACCTTTTCTTTGCCCACTCAAGTGTGTCACTCTATTATAAACAGCACACCTAAAGAACTGTTGAGTTATATTGCTCCTTATCTTATCTAAGCGTCGCACAACTCTGTCACAGTGAAGCATGATGTGTTATCAGTGTGGCGCGATGGTGTGTGAATTCCAATGATTCTGCATTTGTTTTGAATTTTCTACATGGACCGAAAATCACAAATGCACACAACAAACCTCAATATTGCCATTCATGTCATACACAACGGGCTTGAACAGCTTCCCAAATGACTCTGTCGAGTAAACAATTCAATTAATTAGCGCAGCAATGCAAAATATGTGTGCTCTTTCACTTTTGACCATCAGCAAACTGAATAAAATCTGACCACTGAAAGAGAGAAAGAGAGAAAGGCAAAAAATCCACTCACCGAATGTGGCCACAACTTCACGGGATGCATTTAGAAAATGAACAGTATTGATTTTCTCGCTTGATGGAAGATCTGGATATCCTTTCATGGAGCTCATTGATAATTTGCCTGCCATTTTTCACTGTCGCTTCAGTCTTTACGTTCGCTTTCGGTGAGATAAAGGAATTGATGGGAAGAACTGACAATTCTTCTTCTGAACACTAAGAACTTCTCGTGACTTTCGGCGCGATTTCTTGCATTTCACAACCCAAAAAAATAGGAGTTAATTGCACAGGCGACTCTTCACAACTGATCGACTGACACTCTTGAGGTCTCTTTATCGCAAAATTTTAGTGTTTTTCCTCATCCATGTCTCGCCTATGTGCGCGACCATAGATAGGCACATGTAATGCCAAAGCTGTTATCAGCATTTCTGGATTCATAGTACATTATATATAGTATGAAATTTGCGCTATCGCGGATTTATTGAATGCCGAAATTTCCATTCGCCGCGAGCTTTTGCCCCAAAATATTTCACTCGCACGCTGGCAAATTATCATCGCCACTCTTTCCAATCCACACTTCACACGCGCCTTAAACACCGGCGGCCGGATGGGAAAGTAATTTTCCGTTGCCTAAAAAATAAAATTAGAAACAATAAGGCGTGCTTGTTGAAGGGGAAGAAAGAAGAAAAAGAAAAGACGGTGCGAAAAGGAGAGAGAAAAACAGCAATAAATGATAATATATTGAAATAATAATTCATAGATATAAATTTGGAAATGGACACATTTATGACGGAATGTGTTATTCATTCAGGCAAAAATTGGATATCCTTGAAGATGGTGGAGAAAGGAAACCCACAAGTTTGTCCTAATGGCATCCCATTTGCTGTCCTCGCCGCGCGCGCCTCCCGCCGCCGCTCTTCCAATAAAGCAAATTTCACCCCCGCAACAAAACGTCCACCAGAGAGGAAGCCTTTTATATTTCGTCATGTTTAATCATTCGCCACCCCATTGGCAGGTGGAAAAGACGTCGTGGATTGAGGAAATAATATGTGAAGCAATGAAAATGAGTCAATTAATTTTGATTTCTCCATTTCTCACCACCAATCTCGTGCTTATGTGCAAGAATCCTCAACATACTTAGTAAACTTTCGCAGTGGCGTAGCCAACAAGAGACATTTAACACGCGAAAATATGACAAAGAACAAGTTTTGTCGTTGAAGAGCGCAAGTTAAATGCAGCTTGAAGCATGCGCGCAACTTATGCTCTGCAGCATGAAGAAAGCGAAACTTGTCGAGGAAAAACCCTGTTTTTAAGGCAAATAGAGAAGAAATATCGCTTTGACACGTAAGGGGGAAATGCAGCCCTAGAAGTGCTCTATACATAGAAAAAATAATCTGATATAAAAGTTTTTTCGTTTCGGAGATATTTAATAAAATGTGGCTAAAAACACCGGTGAATTTTTTACCGAGAGGCGCACAAAAGATCCTTTTTGACCAACAAGGAATAGTGTAATATTCTTATAATGTTTTACAAAGTAGTAGACAATTTCAATATCTATCATTTGAGCCCAATTTGAGGGAAATCCGTGGAAAATTGGGTGAGATATGAGCACATATGTGCGGCAAAGTAGGGTTCTTTAATAGAGCAAAAGGAGAAACATGTTCGCTTCTTTTGCACAATCATTTGTCTCGCTCTGTTAAACCTTCTAAAGAGTTCACTAAATTTACTGACTAAAGTACAATTTTTGCAGTGTAAATGAGCGACAGTTTACTGACCAAAAAGTCAATATTTTACTGACCAAACAGCAAAAATACTGGCAAAATGTATTTTTCGAAGACTGACTAAAATGATTTGTTTGCTGATTTGAATTTTATTTACAAAACTTTTTACTGATCTGTAAAAATACTTTTACGATAATTTTTTATGACTAAGAAATTTATTTTACTGACCAAAACAGACTTTTAACTAATAAACATACCACAATCAACAAAAAATAACACATAAATCTCAAGACTATTGAAGCAAATATTGTAGAAATCAAATGATTTCATTTGATAGTTTAATAAATGTGATTTCTTGCATAACAAATTCAGCAATTGCTGCACTACGTCACTGACCACATGGCGGAGTTCGTCACATTGCTCTGGGGAAAGGTCTTCAGGGCTCATGCGTGAAATGGAACGAGACATTTGGGAAAATAGGAAAATATATACGATTTCCCCAGAAATACACATATCAACAGTACAGCGGGATAATTAAATCCCATTGCAGTGATATTTGGTTTTATCCCACATTTTATTGCTTCTCCCACAGGTTCAGCCAAATGCTCTAGTGTAAACTCTGTTGAAACTGTCAATTAATCCCCATTTCACTCTTTTTTTTTCCACCCATTCACAGTTTCTGCCATGATAAACTATATTTGCACTCTTGTGTTGTCTTATCTGGCCTGGAAATTTCAGACAGTGTCAAATTCCTGGAAGAAGCAATTAAAGCCCTAATTCATCCAGTTAGTCTGGTGTGGAGGTTTAGTTGCCCTTCGAGAATCCTGCCACGCTCTAATACACACTTCCTTAACATGTTACCCAAATATTCGCGCACGTGAGTGCTCATGAGTGGGGAAATTAAATTTCTGCTGAAACACACACGTAATTTAATTTGAAGGTATGAACCCACCAAAAATGCTTCATTACAGCAAGGGAATGCACGCAGGAAGATCGTTCTGAGGGGATGATATGGCAAGGATTATTTATCATGAGTGTACTTAATAATTACAGGATTAGGAATTCTGACATTTAAGACCCATGCAAGCGGTATAATATAATTTTCTAAGCGAATTTTGACTGTGCAAAAGTTGAAGGAGGGAAAACTTTGCAGTGCATTTTGCAACTGCCACAATTTGCACGTACGACGAAACACTGAATGAATGAATGCCTTCTTGAGTCATCCAACTCTCAGAAGTCCTCAAATGTGTGCAATTATGTTTGACTCTCTTCTATGTGTGTCTAGTGCACTTTCAATAATGTAATTCGATACATTTTCCCTCTTCCACGCCACTTGCGAGTTCAATGCGCCCCTCGCAACTGAAACACAACACAGAAAGAGAGGGTTTGATGACTTTGTGGTCGCGAAAAGGTGGAAATAATGTCGCTGAAATTTGCACAACACTTTCGCACACTTTCAACTAAGAGTAATTTTAAGTTAGAATTCATCTCCAAGTCATCATTCAAAGTCTCTAATCTTATACACTTAAAACTGCAATAAAATAGGACCATAACCTATAAAAATAATAGTAATCTTGATAAGAGATCTCATTTCTTATTATAGATCCAATATCTTGGGATTTTTAGTGACTTTTCCTGCGGGAATCCTGCAGAAATATGCATTTACAATCCGTAATGATATGACGCAATTTAAACAACATTTATCATGTGGCGCTGTGATCCACAAAGTGGACAGTCAAAATGTCATGGGGGAATTTCACCAAGGTATTATTTCATTCACCCACAATTTTGTCCTTTTGCACGTTTATTATATTATTGATAAATGTGCAAGGATGCTTTCACGGTACAGAATTAATGAAAAGAGGCAAAAAGTACTTTTTGCATCAAAAATACGTCAGTTCTTAGAAGTTATTTTTCACAAAATATATTTCTGTTGTGGAAATTCTCAATCATGACTAAGAACAACAGTGTAAAGTCCTCAGAAAATTGGAAATACATGCTTTTCAGATACAAATTTCCTTAATTTCCTCAATATTGAAGGAATATTGTGTGATATTCTCACCCCAATTCTTTGACAGTGGCCATCTTTAAAGAAAAACTCAGATGATCTCTTCTCCTGATGATATCTCCCCCTTGGGCGTACAGAAGATTTGTGCTTGCTCAAATCTTCGGCACTTGAAGTTCAGCCATCAAGTTCAATACACGCGCGGTCTTGCGGTGCGCTCGATGGTAAGAATGTCTGGTGTTGCGTCATCATAAATACCACAGCGACACCCGCCCGGGGGCGGGGAAAGGGGCGCTGGAAGACAATTCAATAAGTGGCAGGGAGGATGACTGACACGGAGAGAGGAGGCCTGTCTGGAGAGGCCTAACTAACTTCACCTCCGACATTCCTCGCATACACGCCCGTGTATGTAAATGTAGATTATAACATGTCTATGCAAATATTTGATTCTCCGCACCGCCAACACCCCAGTGTATTGTATCGAAGCGGGGAATTAATTAAAGTTGCAAATTTGGGTCTTCCGCAATTAGTTCAGCAGCAGCATTAGATGCACAACGCGCCAAATCACTTGTGCCACGCGAAGACAACGTATGGGCGCGATAAGATGTCGAACGCATCATGAGAGGACTAATCAACCGCGATCTGCGCCACAGATGGAAATTCCGCGCTACCTGCAGAGGAATTTTCCTCTGTGTTTGTGTGAAATTATGTGGAGAAAATCCGCAAGAGCCATTGAACGAGTGTCAGAGTGCAAAGTTCACCCTGAGATGGGAACTTTCACTGCGCGCACACAAGTCAGCATCTATTGTTAGAGCGAGCGCGATGATAAGAAAGAAAGTGTCAAAGACGCTTCTCCGCACTTCTATACACGAGTCAAGTGTGTTCGTCTAACCTTGTTGGCCTTTATCTGCAATCATGCTCTATTTGCTCCCATCGAAATAATTCAAATGCTCGGCCAAATGGCAAACACTGTTGCATCAGAGACAAACCGTCACACACACAAAGATAAATATTTAATCTTGCAATTGTTGACGTGCTGAGGTCACAAATAGATAAATTTAGCATTGAAAAGCATTATCAGCATATAATCGTTAATTTGGATTAATTCAAAGACTTCCTGATAAGCTTGATAAGTTAAAATCAAGGGGAAAAGTCACTCGCGATTTAATATTTGATTATTTTCTCCACATTTTGCCGCTAGAGGGCAGTAGTTTAAACTTTAAATAAGTGTTGGAATTCCGATTGTATTTCCTCCTGATTTTAGGTGTTCGAATCCAACTTGGGGCAAATTTTCCCACCTTTTTTGCTATTAAAATTAAAAATTTTATGTAATATTCTGAAAATTTCAATCAAATTTCGATTATTTGATAGCAAAAATCAACATTTAATTATTTAATTGAGACCATTAAGATTCCTCAAAAATCTTGCTATTGATTTTTTCCTCTTGGTTAAACTTTATAATTTTACTGTGAATTGATTAGTATTGCTGAAAATGCGTAGAATTTCTCAATTTTACTTCAAAAACTCTTGCAAACTATGCACAAAATCTTCTGTATGAGGGAAAATCCAGAATTTTCACTTCTATTATTTCCAGTTAACATTTGACTTTTGATCTGAAATCTTCAAAAACATTTGTGAAAATGCGTGGCTGATGTTATAAGTCAAAGAAGGAAGTTTTGCCATAGAGAAACTTCACTGAATTTCAACATAACTTCTTCTCTCTTGCATGATGGATTTAGAAACTTTCACTATCGCGGCAAATTTCAATCTCTTCCCTTCTAAAACTTTCTTGCGATATATGGAATTGCATGCGCTAATTTCAAAGTAAAGTGTGTAAACAATGGAACTGTAAATTGCTCATCTTCTCCGCATCAATCGAGAGATTTCTCTGGAATTCCTTTGCGTCACTTCGCCAAGTTGTTGATGTCTTGGAAACGGCCGGAAGCAAGAAGAGCCATAGCTTTGGCATTGTGAGTCTTCTTTTGCGGCAGAAAGTCGTCATATCGAGACACTTGGAGATATTTTTCTTGAAAAATAGATGACAAAAAGGAATTCTTTCACTCCCACGGGATGCAACGCGTCCGTCTGGCCAAGGCGGAAAAAGGAGGGAAGAAGAAATACGACAAGTATTTTTCAGATTGATTCTGCGAAATTGCTTTTGTCATTGTTCTTTTGAAACACGAGCCAGCAACGCATCCTTGGCCTCTCCTCACATCCAATAATATTTAGCTGAAGTGAGCGAAAGACGGCTCCGATGTCTCCATTCCGACACCCCCTCATCACGCCACCCCATGCAGACAAATTGTATTATCAGCCCATCGCCGTTCAACCTTTCTATATAGATGGAATTCTTAAGAGACAAGAAAGATTCCCAATATAATTTCACCGAGACTCTTGCGCTCTCTGATGTGGGTTGGCAAAGAATTTAATACACTTACTCTCTATAATGGATTATATGCCTTTTTGAATAAATGGCACCAAATTGACATAGCCAAATGTACAGAGAATTGCTCAAAGCAAGGGACAAATATCACAGCCAGAAGTCGTTGCAACTTTACAAATTTCGTATTTCAGTTCATAAAAGTTACGAATTTCATAGCTTATATCAGCGGCCAACCGGTGGCGCTAGTATGGCGATAAAAGGCGAAGTTGGGAGTTTATTTAACACGAATTTCATCTGTCAAAACATCAGAAAAGAAGTCGATTTTGTATGGGAATCGATGAACCGAAGAGGTTATGTTTTCAACGGCTGTTTATGTCATTTCTGCTGCAGAACTTGCTTTCTGGTCCGGGTAAAACAGGAAGCGCAAGAATCAAAATCTCTACAACATAAGATCGCTTTTCAATAGTAATTATCGTGAAGCTTATTAAAAAATACAGAACAACCTTTGTTCTAGAGAAAAATTGAGAAAAGTAGATTTTCTTTCCGGAACCACGAACAGTGACGTAGTTAAGCATCTATTTGGGCGTTTTTCATGACACATTTTGCGCAGAGAAGTCAAAATTCTTGTCTTTAAAAGCCTTTAGAAGTAATAAATGAATATTTTCGGATGTTTTTTGTCTTCTATGACACTGAAAACCATGAAAAACTGGGAAAAATATCTCAAAAAGGAATATCGATTGATAGCATCGTCAAATCGATTGATATATCGAGGAATCGAGTTTTGATCATGTCATTTGAACGTCTTGAAATCCCCTGCAAAACGTTATTTCTTTGTCGAATTGGATTTAGGCGTCCAAATCGCAAATGCTGATGTTTTAAGAATTCACATTTTTGACAGCTTATTTTAAATGTTATGAAAGTAAAGTTGCAACGACAAAACTACAATATTAACGCTTTCAAGGTTCTCTTGAGCCTGTCAAGAACGTCTTTAATTTCTGAAGCCGCCCAAAGAAGTGGATGAACAGACTTTATCCCACATTTTCTCCCCCTTTTGATTCAATCCACCCTCTTCTTTCGCCATGATAAATAATTGAATATTAGAAGACTTTTGAGTGTCTTTTGGATTCGCGAATATTTTATTGATTTCACTTAAAGGTCCTGCGTTAAAGTGTTGCCGTGCACATCGATGCAGAATAACGTGCAGTTCATCAATTGAATATGAGGTGGAATCATAAAATAAATATGATTTGTGTCCGCTGACGCGGAAATGATCCAGTATCGCTCCACAAATCCAGCTGCATTTCGCATTTCCACCAATCTCACTGGATATTTGCCGCAAATCTCCCGCGTGGCGGCATTAAAGGCCAACCCGCCGTCTAATTGCGGTGCAGAGTCGTTGAACCATTTGTGGCTGGCCAGCAGCACTGAGCAATTCTCCGCAAAGTAGACGCCACTCGAGTGGGACACAGCGCAGCCGGCCGTCCGCCTCACAACCGTGCATTTCGCCACACCCTCGCGCCCCGTGGGCACTCTGCGCCGCGGCAGGACTCGCCAGCGGCCGTGGAAGTCCCGCAGCGTGAGCATCTGATCCAGGCGGTCGCTGTCGTTGCCCATCACGCCGTCCGCGCAGTGCGCCAGGTCAAAGATGTGGCCCATCTCGTGCAGCAGCGCGCCCAGGCTCGTGGCGAAGCAGCCGCCGAACGTGCCGCGATACGCGCTGTCATCCATCAGCTCGGCCAGTGGCACGCGCGTCTCGTCCTCCAGACACCCACGCACGTCCTGCACGGCCTCCGGCCAGGAGAAGAGACAGGCGGAGCCCAGCAGCGCCAGACCGCCGCTCGCGAGCGCCGCATTGGCCACAGTCGCCGCCCTGATGCTCTCGTACGAGGCGTCCTCGGCGCCGCGGTAGCGCGTGCAGCTGAGATAAGCCACGAACTTGCGGTTCCGGCAATCGGGCGTCCGCTCGATGAGCTCTCGAGCGAAGAAGGACCTGCAGCGACCACAATTAGCTCCTCTGTCCGGCGGTCAGCATTGATCCGCAAGCGTGGAGTTCGCACCAACATTTCCCTGTTCAATTGCATGAACTTTTCGTGCAAATTCGGACAATAAATTGACATTTTCTCCCAGTTTAAACCCTTCTTTGCCATTCTTTGAGCCTAATAAAACCACATTAAAACAGCAATTCTTCTCCACACTTCGACAATTAATGAATTTATCGCATGTTTCGCTTAGAAGTGGAGCCATTGGAGCGTTTTAGATTGAAAGTAATGCGAGGAGTGGCAATAAAGAGCATTTCTCCAATTACAATGACTATAATTTGTTGTAATTAATCGTCATTAGCGAAAAGGATTTGCTGTAAGTGCGAAAAAATAATTGTTCTGCCTCTGATTTATTGTGAAAATCAAGTCAAAAGTCGAGGGTGGCAAATGTAATTTAAATTGCTGCGCAAAAGTGGGCTTTAATTGTGGGTTTTGCAGAGGAATTCCGAAGGAAAGGTGCGAACTCCACACTTTCACACAGAGAGAGCTTTAATACGGGATAATGACCATAATTGGTTCTCCGTCATCCTGGAAGCCTCCTCAGCGGACAGTTCACTGTGGAAGGGTTGGCAGTCGCCGCTGAGATTGAAAGTCTTCCTCCCGGACACGCCGGAAGCGCGCAGATTCTCCGCAAAGATCATCTGAACAATTCGCACACCGAGCGTGATTCTGGCCAAGGCGTTCGCCACGGAATTCCGCTCTTTGGCCTGGAATCGGCCATCGTGATCCTTGACCACGATGTACAGAGGCGTCACGGTTCTCGGATTGACACTGACTTCGTGACTTACATGAATTACAAGCTCGCAATCACAATAATTGAGTGTTATTCTATTCAGGCCGACATTGAGTGTGAGAAGACACTTGAATTCGCTGTTTTCTCGCGACACTTTGCAATTTTCTCGGTACTCACTGTTCAGGGAGATGGAGAGGGTGTTCCGGGAGCACTTGTGATCAATTTCACCACTCACAAACAGCACTGAATGAGGTATTTTCTCATTGTTTTGCAAGTTTTTCAGCCAGATTTTGTGTTTATCCACGCCATCGAGACACATGTTTGATCAGCTGTTTCACTGACGTTTCTTCACTTGCGAGATTGCTCGCTGCGGCGCTGGCGTCGGTGAGGCGGAGTTTCTTGCGGGCGATTTGTTTATCTCCGCGTGCGCTTTTGCTGCGGTTCCCGATTTTCACCAAAAATCCTCACAAAATGACGTCTTTCAACGTGATTGTGGGCACTTATGAAGAGTTTCTGCTGGGCTTCACTTGTAAACCACCAGACACGGTGAGATTATCCCGTCAAAATGCTAGAAAAGTTCTGTGTTTCATTCTAACCTTATTTGTCCAGGACGATCAGCCAGAGAAACTTCTGAAGATCTTCGCCTCCCATTCGCACACTGCTTCCATCCGGTGTGTGTCCGGATGGGGTGAAATCATCGCCAGCGGCGGTGCAGATGACAAGATCTTCGTGTACAGCTTGCGGTCGAAGCAGGAAATTGCCATTCTGACTGTTCAGTCATCGACTGTGAATACACTGGAATTCGCACCGGACGGAAGTCATCTGTTCGCCGGCTGTGCCGATGGATCGATGCTGGCGTACTCCTGCGAGACCTGGGAAGTGGTGAGAACCTGGAAAGACGCCCACAAAGGCTCGTCGGTGAATCAGATCCGAATTCATCCCAGCGGCAAATTGGCGCTGAGTCTGGGCGGAGATTTGACTCTTAGATCGTGGAACCTGGTCAAGGGACGCCAGGCATTCGCCAAGAATCTCAAGTCCATGCAGGAGCTTGGCAGAATTGTCGAGTGCGTCGAATGGTGCCCGGATGGGAAGCAATTTGCTCTGTCCGGAAGTCAAATCGTGCAGATTTGGAGCTTAGCCGATGCTTCAGTTTGTGCCACGATAAAGTGCGCCTCGCGACCAACATGTCTCGCCTGGATAACAGAGGATCTTCTGGCTGTTGGCCAGGAAAGTGGGAAGATTCTCTTGCATCGCCTTTCGGGAGGAGCAGAAGAGAAATCCGTGGAAGCTCATGAGAAGCGCGTGAAAGACATTTCGTGCAGAAATCCACACTTTCTCACGTCCGTGGGAAGCGCTGGAGATGTGAAAGTGTGGTCAGTGGATCAGACAAAGCTTGGATTGAGGAAAATTAGTTCCACAAACATTGGATGTCGTCCAACTTGCGTCGTCAACACGGCGAATGACGAATTCCCGGCTGTGAAGCAGGAAAAGTCATCAGAAGGCAGAGGAGAAGTTGTCGTGGAAGAGGAATTGCCGGAAGAGATGCAGGAAGAAGTCCTGGAGACGCCTAAGAAGGTGAAAGAGAAGAAAAAGAAGCGGAAATCGGAAGTATTTCTTCCTCCTGCAGCTTCAAGTGCGAAGAAAGCCAAGAAAAGACAGTCTTTCAACCCTTTCGCGTCCTTCACCGTCACCGACATCGATCCGGAGGATCTCAATCAGTCCCTGGAGACTGTAAAAGTGAAGAAGAGGAAGACGAATGGGATGAAAAACACCCTGAACAGAACAATAAATTGATTTTCCTCATTTGAATGCAATTTTTCGGCGCCAACACAGCTAGTTGCCACCTGAGGCGCTGCGAGCGGTGATTTCCTTCAGTCGATCTGTCAAATTGGTGGATTTTTTGCCTTGTTGTGTTTGTTTTTGTGTCTCACGAGGTGAAATATTGCAAAATCCAGTGGGTGTGATTGTTTCTTCATGATTCCTCCAACGCACTAGAGCCTCTTGTTTCCGCAAAAGTACATGGAGCTGCCATTAGTGGTGTGCTGTGTGTCGCAGAAGGAATAACTGTGCTCGCAACACGCGTACTTGCGTTACAGGGTTAGTATTGAGGGTTGCAGGGCAGGATTGTGGGCTGTTTATTGAGGATTGTTGGTAGTTTGAGGCTTTCCTGAGGCTGCTGCTGTCTAGGGAGTCTCTGTGTGGGGTTTGGAGATGGTTAAGTGGTGAGATTTCCGTGGAAAAGCGTTGCTTTGCAGCCAATTTTATGATTACACCTGCTTTCACGGTTCCGTTCGCTAATTTCTCTGGCTGAGCACTCAATTTGCCAGTAAATTAGGGAAAAGCGCCCATGGCCAATTACTCTAATGCATTGTGAATGTCTCTCAGAAGGTCTGACAATCTCTCTGTTTTCTTCAGTGCTTCGCGGCAGCGCTTCAGAGTCAACTGCGATCGTCCGGAGAGAGATCAGGGAAGAACATGGTGAGTTTTCTCTGTTATCTAGCCTGAGATTGCTTATCGCATTGGCTATTCTTCTCTCTCCCACTCCAGAGCTCACCCGCAGTCACGAGACGCGCCGCGCAGAAGGCGAAGATTCAGACGCGAGCGATGGCGAGCGGCCGAAGACCGCAGAGTTCAGCGCTGCTGGAGGCAAAGAAGCGCGCCAGACAGAAGATCTCCAGTGGCGAGAAGAGGTCGAGCGACGTGCAGACACTCAGGGATCCCTATCAAACTGCCATGGAGGCGACGAAGATGATTCGCGGCGCGACAGGATTGGTTTACGATCGCCAAATGGCGCAACATCTCTGCCTCTGGGACGAAAACTACCCAGAATGCCCGGCGAGACTCACGCGCGTCCTGGACAGGTGGGAAGAATCCACCGCTGAAGCTCTAGCTACTCTTTAACCTGTGTTTTCTTCTAAAATCCCGCCTCTTTTCAGGTGCCAAGAGCTGAAACTCCTGGACAGATGCCAGACAATCGAGCCCAAAGTGGCGACGAAGGAGCAAATCCTCCTGAAACACACCGACGAACACTTCGAGACGCTGAAGAGGACCAGTGGTGTGCGTGATGAACAATCTCTTGAGGATTTAAGCTCTCGCTTCGATGCGATTTACATTCATCCGGTGAGTTTTTCGCCTCTCCGTCAGCAAAACAACATAATTTATTATCTCTTATCACGCGAATGAGGTGATACTGTGTCGTAACTGTGTTAATTTCTCTTGAGACCGCTTGAGAGGCAAATTAAGTGATAAGGAAAAAGCTTCTTTGTTGAATTTTGAGGTGTTTTTGTAAGAGTGAAACATGCATGAAACATCAGTGAAACATGCACTCGGACAAATTGTGTGTGGAAAATTAAGAAATTTCAGCTTATTTCCCGGGAAATGAACTGATAAACTCTTTTTCTTGTCTTTCTGATGCTGAAAAGATGCTCTAAAATTACTTTTTGTTAGTTTCTTTGCCTTTCTTTCTATGTAAGAGCGTTTAGACCATAAAATGTAGACAAAATTGGAAAGAATTCTCTCGAAAAGCAAGAAATTAACTCGTAAAATCGAATTCAATGCAAAAAAGATTAATCTTTCAAAGTAAAAAATGACTTTTGAGTACAAAATTGGTCGATTGACACAATTTGGGCGGTCAAAATGACCTTTTCTCAAGACTAAAGAGTCTCTAGAATTTGCTTCTTCCTCTTGCAGACGACGTTCGAGCTGTCGCTGCTGAGCGTGGGCAGCACGGTGGCGCTGGTGGACGCCGTGGCACAGGGCAGAGTGCAGAACGGCATGGCGATCATCCGGCCGCCCGGACATCATGCAATGAAGGCGGAGTTCAACGGCTACTGCTTCTTCAACAACGTGGCAATCGCGGCCGCCGAAGTGCTGGCGAGCGGCGCCGCCGAGCGCGTGCTGATCGTCGACTGGGACATCCATCATGGCCAGGGCACGCAGCGCATGTTCTACGACGATCCGCGCGTGCTCTACTTCTCCGTCCATCGCTTCGAGCACGGCCAGTTCTGGCCGAATCTGCGCGAGTCGGACTTTGACTGCGTGGGCGCCGGCGCCGGCAGAGGATTCAACGTGAATCTGCCGCTCAACCAGACCGGCATGACGGACGCCGACTACCTGGCCATCTTCCAGCAAATCCTGCTGCCCATGGCGATTGAGGTGAGAAGCTTTGAAATCTTGGGGGAATCTTGAGTGGTAAATCACCAAATGTGATCGATGATTGACTCAAAATGACAGTGAAGACGTGAATTATATTAATTCAATACACCAAGGGGGAGATAATACAGTCAGAAGTATTATAGGAAGTGAAAGTGTTGAAAAACTTACAATCTTCCTTTCCCAAATGATTCTGTTAGTGACAAATTATCCTCATTCTTTGGAGCACTATTGATTTTCGCGCATAAACAATCATAATGATCTTTTTCTAGGTTATGTAATGAATTAAGGAGAGATTAGTGAATATTTCGCATTCTAGCACATCAATTCTTGTACTAAAGTCGCTAAGATTGCTAATTATTGGCAGAATTAAGCATTTTCATGCGATAAACATTGCTTTTCTGAGCCTTTGATGCCAAGAAACACTGTAAATTGTGCTAAAATCAAACATAACCTCCAAAATATCATTTAAAACATGGAAAATGTTTATTTAGAATACTTTCTGGGCGATTTTGACTCTGAATAAGCAATTTTGAGGTGATTTTGTTATCTAGAAAGCTTCCAAACTCATTCTAAGTTGAGTTTTTAAAGATTTCTTGATGATATTTTGAGGTTATGGTCAGAAAAGATGAATAAAAACTTAAGAAATTCATTATAATTTGGTGATTAGCGTGAAAATTGACTACAAATTTCAAGAATTAAAAGAGTCGGGCAAATTTGGAAGTGTTTCGAAGTAACGTACAAATTTAAGGCTTATTTTCTCCCCCTTGCAATGAAATAAGTGTAAATCTATAAGAAGAATTGGAGATAATTTATACAGTCTTTGATTAAATTTCCTGGTTAAATTCGTAATTGACATTCGCAAGTAAATCGTGATCGTCACAATTATTTGCCTCTTAACATTCTTATTTCTTTCCATTCCTCGAAAATTTCTCATGATGATGTGTGATAAAAAAAAACGTCTCAGTTTCAACCGCAACTCGTGATAATCTCCGCCGGATACGACGCCGCCCTTGGATGTCCAGAGGTGATTGTTTGACTTTTAAGAGCATGCACTCACGCACCCTTTTCTCCCCCTTCTTTCTTGTAGTTTGCACCCAATTTGGTAATAGTCTCAGCGGGCTTTGACTCCGCTTTGGGTGACGAAAAGGTAGCTAGAGATTGTAGATACAAATGCATGTGATAACCAATATTGTGCACAGTTTCCTGCTTTATACATATTATTGTTTGCCATGGTAATTATTGTCTGTTGCTTCACACCTTTTCTCACCTGCAACTTCTGTTTATTTAGCCTTAAACTATCCAAAGAGGGTAAATATCAAATGAATTAAGGTCTTTAGAATACAAGGGGCCAATCAGTCGCAAGTTGAGACCATTAACTTTGTGATTATTCAATCAATTGCATGATTTCATACAAAATTCAGATTATTTTATGATTATTTTCTAAATATTTAATCAAAATTTGAATAAAATTGAATAATTGTGAATATTCGTAATATTTTGATTCATTTACTGAAAATAATCTTTTTATTTATTATTCAAATACAAAATTTGAGTATTTTGATTATTTTGCAATTTTACTTTGAAAAATAATCTTTTTTTAAATTATTTTATGCAAAATTTGATTATTTTGTAATTTTATTTGGGAAAATAATCATTTTTTGATTATTTTTCAATTTTATTTGGGAAAATATTATTTTTTTTTTATTATTTTATGCAAAATTTGATTATTTTGTAATTTTATTTGGGAAAATATACATTTTTTGATTATTTTGCAATTTTACTTTGAAAAATAATCTTTTTTTTAAATTATTTTATGCAAAATTTGATTATTTTCCAATTTAACTTGGGAAAATAATCATTTTTTGATTATTTTTCAATTTTATTTGGGAAAATATTATTTTTTTTTATTATTATATTGATAATTTGATTATTTTCCAATTTAACTTGGGAAAATATACATTTTTTTGATTATTTTACTCAAATAATTGATTGTTTGGCTAGAGAACATTATAAGTTTCCTCGAAAATCCGTCTTGTGATTTGCCTCTTGTTCACGTATTATTGATGTGTTTGGCAATTAATTTGAATTTTTGCTATCAATGACAAAATTTATAGTCAGAATTGCAGTTGAATATTTTGTAATTTTGGACTTTATCAGGTTGACTTATTTGACTAATAATTATAATTTTGTGAGAAATTTATTACATTCCAGTGTTTTGTGTGTGATTAAATAGCAATTAATAATAATTTACGACAATAATACGGACATTTTCCGCATTTTATTGCCAATACATTTGACACACTGGCCAACAAGTTTATCGGTGCGCTGTTCATTTCAATTAGTCTAGTTTTCACTCCTTCATTAATGCTTGAATGGACAATTTGGGTTAATTGCAAACCTTTCAATTTCTCTATGAATTAATTTTGCATTTTCATCACTGAATTCTGTGGCAATTTGTCTGTGAAATTAGAGAAGGAATTGTTGTTTATTGATTTCCTCTCTGTATTTTACGATTTGTGTGTGTGTTTGTGGTCAACAGGGCGAAATGGAGATCACGCCGGCTGGCTATGCGCATCTCCTGTCGCCGCTGATGTCTCTGGCGGCGGGCAAAGTGGCGGTGATTCTGGAGGGCGGCTATTGTTTGCGTTCTCTGGCCGAAGGAGCGGCGCTCACGCTCAAGACACTCCTCGGTGATCCGTGTCCGAACCTCCAGCCGCTGACAGCGCCGTGTGAGAGTGTCCAGGAGAGCATTCTCAACTGTATTTCCGTGCACAGGCCATTCTGGAGGTGTTTTCAGGTGCACCGGACGTACGGATTGGAGGAGGTGAACAATATTAATCCGCCCAGGGAGCTTCATCAGGTGGTGTCGGTGTTTAAGGGCAGCACAGAGCGTCCTGAGCGCTTCGAGACGCGCAATTGCTATCCTGTGCAGAGTGAGGAGAGTCTGAGGAAGATCGATGAGCGTTTGCAGCGTCTGGAGATGTCGACGAGGTTAACAGTGGCGCCGAAGAGAGTGTGTTTGGCGTATGACAACGCCATGACGCAGCACAGGAATGACTTTGAGGAGCATCCGGAGTGTCCGGAGAGGATCACGAAGATCTGGGAGCGCTTTCAGGAGTTCGGCACGGCCGACAGGATGCACAGAGTGACGACCAGGCGTGCAACTGAGGAGGATTTGTGTCTCGTGCACGCGCCGGAGCATGTGAAGTTGATGCAAGAAGCTGTTCAGCGGCGGGATTTGGAGGCTTTTGGCGACAGATACAATTCCGTGTACTTCCACAGCTCCACATGGGAGTGCGCCACTGTGGCGGCCGGATGTGTGCTCCAGACGGTGGATGAGGTGTTGAATGGGAATTGCCAGAGTGGCATTTGTGTCGTGCGACCGCCTGGACATCATGCGGAATCTGATCTGCCGCATGGCTTCTGTATCTTCAACAATGTCGCCGTGGCGGCAGAATATGCTGTCCGGAATCACGGCTTGCGACGCGTCCTGATTGTCGATTGGGATGTTCATCATGGCAATGGGATTCAGCACATCTTCGAGACACGACGCGATGTTTTGTACATTTCTCTGCATCGCTTCGATCACGGCAACTTCTTTCCCAAGAGCCCAGATGGTGATTACAGTGAGGTGGGCAGTGGAGCCGGCGAGGGATTCAATGTGAACATCCCGTGGAACAGGAAGGGCATGGGCGATGTCGAGTACACGGCGGCATTTCACAGTATCGTGATGCCGATAGCGTATGAATTCAATCCGGAACTGGTGCTGGTGTCGGCGGGATTCGATGCCGCCGTGGGCGATCCGCTGGGTGGCTGCAAAGTCTCCCCCGAGGCTTATGGACACTTCACACACTGGCTGTCCGCCCTGGCGAATGGGCGGCTTATCATCTGCCTCGAGGGTGGATACAACGTCAATTCCATCTCCTACGCAATGACCATGTGCTCCAAGGTGAGAGTTGAACACTTTACCTCCTCTTTTGTGCAAATAGATTAGCTGAAAAGTGCTAAAAACTCAGGAATTTGAAGCAAAATATTCAGCTATTTTTTAGTTTCAAATAGCCAATTTTCTTAGCTATTTTCTGAAATATTTTGCTAAATTTTTTAGCTTTCATCTGCTAAGAACTTAGCAGGAAAACAGGAAGTCCAACATCCAGAGCCTGTAAATCTCTCAATTTTGAGGTTATTTGCATGGCGTTATTTATACAATTCATTTGAATATTGTTATCACGAAGTATATAGAAATGAAATGGAGAGGTTTTACATAATGCGACATTTATGCATTTAAGTACGCATCAGTACTTTTGACTAGTCGCCACTACGATCGCTAGTGCATCAACCGAATGGCGAAGATCTTAGCAAAAGAAAGCCAATTAATTAGCTTTTTAAATCTCAACTCTGGAGATCTTAACATTTAGTGCTCACTGGATTGTGTCTTTTTCCCGCCACAAATTTTTGAACTATGAATACGATTTTTTAGCATAATTTCAAGACTTATTAGGACATAAAAAGGGTGAAAAATGAGTTTGACTGATATAAATTAATCATATCAAATTGTTCTTGTGCTAAATAAGATCAAAAGTCAGTGTTTTTCGTCACAAAGAAAGTCAGACTTTGACGTGAAAATGCATTAAAAAGTAATTATTCTTAGTTTTAAGCTAGAAAAAATTGGTATTTTTTATATCAAACGGTTTTTAATCTACTTTTTCTTAGATTCATATGACGAAATCAACTGAATTTGGTCAATTTTTTCTAACATAATTTGCCCAGCATTCGTTAATCTAAGACACTTTGCAACTCTGGACTTGTGAATAGGGGAAAACGATAGTGCGACGCCAATTTATTGCCTCTCGTTCTCTGCTCGCTTTGCACTCCATCGAGGGTAATTGATGTGGCATCGTTTCAGGCGCTCCTCGGGGATCCTCTGCCGCCCCTCGATTGTTGCGGTCGCGACCTGAGCGCGAGCTGTGTGGAGACGCTGCGGAGTGTGATGTCGGTGCAGAGGAAGTACTGGCGGTGTCTGAAGTTCTGCAAGAAGCTGCCTGACTTCGTGGCCGGCGACGACGCCGCCGCCGCCGGCGGGCTCAGCGAAATGATGCAGGGAATGGCGATTGCGGACGAGCCCTGTGATAGTGACAGTACAAATGAGCGGACCAAGAAGAAGGCCGGCGATCCGCAGCCCGGTCCGTCCACGTCGCGTGGCCAGACGACGTCCGGCGAGGCAAATCAGTCACTCAGTGACTATCTGGCTGAGAATGCCGCCGCGTTGGCCAATGAAGAGATGTTCGCCGTGGTGCCGCTGAAGAATTGCCCGCATTTAGCAGAGCTGGAGGATTCGCGAATGCCAAAAGGTGAGTTTATTAAGATTAATTGAGAAAGTCGTTGCAACTTTGCTTTCCTAACATATTAAATAAGCTGTCATTCATATTATTTACTAATGTGGGGAATTTATTTGGGAAAACCAAGGAAATTGACAATTATGGTGATTTTGTGTAGATTAACACATATTGAAGGGATTTTAATGGATATTTGTGCAAATTTCAATGCTTCAGATTGAGGTTATGTGTTTCCTAACTACCTTCAACCGTTTTCGAGAAAACTCATTGGTTTCCTCATGCGTACACGTCGTGACACGCACGAAAATGTGCGAAATGTCACAACAAAGATATCTTCCTGGGCATTCTGATCAGCAGAATCCTTCGAGAATTCCATCAAAAACACGCTGAATGTCAAGAACAGTCGCTGAAATTCACTATTTTGCTCTGTTTAACTTATTCTTCGCGTTGAAAACATCCCTCGATCGTCGAAAACTCTGGAAAATGCGCTTCACTTCCACTGAAGAATATTTCCTTGTTTCTACGTGGAGGAAAATGGCCAGAAAAACACCCTCAAAGAGGAAATTTCGCCCTTTTCGGCTACTCAAAAGTATATTCACAATTAATTTACGTTTTGACAGCTGAAATTTGTATTAAATAAACTCTCAAGTTTGTCTTGCAACGCCTTCTCGTTCGTATTTCATTCGTACTGTACACTAGCGCCACCGGGCGGCCTCTAATATAAGCTATGAAAATGTAAAGTTGCAACACCAATTTGGTAGCTTTTACGAAATGAAATAATGAAATTTGTAATGTTGCAACGACGCGTATTGATGTCAGTGGAGTGAATGTCTGTTCTCACCTGTCTTTCTGTCTCTCTCTGGCCACTTAGAAATCAACACTCGCGGCCCGTGCGAGGAGTGCGCGAGTCCGGATGAGAATTGGATTTGCCTGCACTGCTTCCGGACGCTGTGCGGTCGCTATGTGGGCGAGCACATGCTGTTCCATCATCTGGACGCCGGGCATCCGCTCACGCTGAGCTTCAGCGATTTGTCCGTGTGGTGCTACAAATGCGAGTCATACATCGATAATCCCATGCTGTACAAGTACAAAAATATGGCACATGTCCACAAATTTGGCGGGGAGGAGATGGTCTGGCCGTACGGAAGCGACACACTTCGGCTGGACCAAGTGGCGAATAACTGATGTTTTGCCGTGCATTTTGGAGTGTTTCCACACTTTTTTCTTCTTTCCTCTCCTTTCTTACTAACTTTTATTACCCTTTTTCACTCTATATATATATTTGTATGACAGCAAAGAGAGAAGAGAAAGAGGAAAATGAGCGAATTTAATTCTCAGAACAACGGTTTTTTGAGGAGCGGCGCGTCTTTGATGAAAGGAAGAGAGACTTAAAAGGAAAAACATTTGAAGATTGACAATACTCATGGAATTACAAAAGAAACACTGTAAGTTGACAGAGAGAAATTGTTCAAAGAAGCATTTTTATAGGAAAGTTTTGTGCAAAATGGAATTTTTTAAGATGTTTATTGAATTATGTGCATTTTTTCTTCACTTTCTTCCATTTCAATTGCGCAATTGAGGAAATTTTTTTATAGATTTCATCTTCACTAAAAGTAGTGTTAGTGGATTTTTCAACGAGATGAATCTTTGTAAATTTATTAATAACATAATAATTGATTCTTATTAGTAATATTAGTTTGTGTGGAAAATCATTTTGATGAAGAGAATAATACGAGAAAGTCGATGCAGAGCAATATTGTCCTGAGAAAACTAACTAAAAAGAGTTCCTTTTTGTCTTGCAATTTCGATTGATTTTCAGGTGAAAAAAGAAGAAGAGAAGAGAGACAAGAAAATAGTGAAATTCCGTCAGTAAAATGTGTTTATTTTGTAGAATAACCAAAGAGTAACAAAACCACTAAAAAAATCTACAAAAGTTTTAATAGAAAACAATATAATGAGAGATGAATTATTTTGTGAAAAGAAAATTCTATTAACCAAAGCGATTTAATGAAGAAACTCACCTGTTGTTAAGGCAGAATTTAACGGTTGGGATGAAGGATTAAAAGGAAGGCAAATAAAAATGTTCAGGGTTTAACATAAAACCTCCAGTTTTTTCTTCTTTAAATTCTCTCCTCACATTCTCGAAGCCGGGAATGTTTAGAAAAGGTGAAGTTCTCCTGTGTAAGCAAATGTGTTGTGACTCTTCAGCTGCCGCACATGGACCAGAAAGTCAACGCTTCGTAAATAATAAATTGCAATCACGTTCTTGCCAATATTACGAACCCAGAGAAATCGTTAGCATAGCAGCGAAGAGGAACTTTGCAGCATTTTCTCTCTCTCTCTCTCTGTGACTGTTTATGTTGTTTCGACACGGAAAAAGGTGAGTGTTGAAAGTGCCAAAAAGACTGGGGGGAGAGTTTTGAGGGTGGAAAAAAGCGTCACAACATGCAAAATTCCATGGGAAATCCATCAGGATTCACGATGCTTCGCACAGAAGAACACCAGAGAGTGACGCTGACGCGCAGGTGAGATAATTGAAAGGAACACAATTTTAATGAAATGTCTCCTAATTAGCACACAGCATTGAAATGTCCCTCAAAGTGGGTTGTTTGACTGGGAAGCTTTTCACCCTTTTCCACCCATTTTATACAAGTCAAGAAAGAGAACTTTGAGTAAGTCTAAATTTATCAGTTCTAAATCTATTTCCACGCTGTCAAATGTGATGAAAATGAGCAGATGAAAGATTTGCAAAAGTTCTTCTCGTTTGCAAAATCGAAGAATGAATTTTTCAGGTAATTTTTGAAAATGACAATCAAAAGGAAGAAATGATTTTTGGTGAACTTTCTGCATTTGCATGCGAAGCTTTGCTATTCAAAGTGTTTCAAAGCATTTCAACTCGCATTTCGACAGTCGAATAGTGTGAAAAAGACGAGGTAAGCAATTGAATTATGAATCTGGATCAGTTTGGAGCACTTTTATTATCTATTCATGCTGAAAAACGTAGAAGCATAACATGCACCATTAAAACTCTCGTGTATTTCGTCTTAAATTCGCAGAAAAGGAGGATTCTGATGTGGCTTTTGGGAAGATTTTGATTATTGTGCGTTTATTTTACAATGTGCAAGAAAAATTTCATTTTTCCTTGCATTTTGTAATAAATTTTCACTAAAGATTCTTTTATTATCAGTCAAGGAGCTGCAAAAAGAGTGTCTTATCAAGATAAACACTATATTGGAGGCCATAATTTAAAGAAAAACTGGTTAAATGGAAGAATGGGCTGAAGAATCACTGCGAAATTTGTCAAATTTATCTCAAAACTCCTTCTAATCGTTCATTAAAGTGCTAAAATTGATCTGTAATCATTATTTTGTGAATGTTCCAATTGATTTTATTGGTATTTATACGAATTGATGACTGAAATATTGCTTTTCAGTCAATTCTTAATAATCTTCGAGCATATTTTATCTAAAGAAGTTCTAAAAAATCGACTTTTCATACTTTACATGAACTTTTCTCTAAAGTTTTCAAATTAAAAAAAAATATTTAAAGATATGACAAATATTAATAAAATTGCATTCAAAATCTTAACACATTTTAGGAAGATCCTGAAGATCATAAAAAAGAAATCTCAGTTTTTTTAGTAAAAGAACATATAAAGAGCTTTTGTAACTGCATAAGAAGTCTTGTAAGACGTGTAAAGTATGAATAGTCGATTTTTTATGGTTTTTGGTGGTTTTGGATACACAAAAGAGTAGAAAATTCACAAAAAATATCTCAAAATACGAATTATTCTTGCTAAATTCAACTAAATAAGCTTGTTTTGTGATCGTTTTTGATTTTTAAAGTCATACAATTTCTCTCCAAGAAAGCTGAAAAGCATATGAATCAGTGATTTCTAACTTGAATTCCTTCTCTTAGAATTCAGTTTCACTCTGTCATAATAATTTCGCCACATCTCAGTGAGAGCTTTTCAATATTTGAAGCATTTGAAGCTTTTGGAAGCACTTCAGCGCGAGCAATAATTCATGTGAAAAGTGAAAATTTGGGAATCTCCGTCTTGCGTCCACTAAAAGAAAAAAAACGGAGATTAAATGTTGATCAACAAGTTGAGCGAAATCTCAACTGGTGAATGTTATTAATTCCATTTCGCGCTTTAAAGTCTCTCTCTCTTTCCGAGGGAACATAATTTGTACATCCTTCACACGGACCTGCAAAGTTGATTATTCCAAACACGTGCGTAAGTATTTACTTATTTGGTCAGTGCTTTTCCAACACGTGACCGGCTTCCCAACACGCCATCGCCCACCTTTGGCAAGTCAACAAATTCTATTTGTCGATCCCGAACGACGGTCAACATTATATGTTGGAAGTTCACGAGAAAACTCGATTAATTGCCACACGTTTAGAGTGACTTTTCGCCTCACAGTGAAGAAATTTTGCACTTCTTTGCCAAAGTGTCTAAAGCAAAAAAAAAAGAAGGACAAATTCTGGCTGGAGGAGTTTGTGCATGATTTTGGTCTTCTTCTGCACGCCTTGAGGGTGTGGAAAATCACCCTCAGAGCTCGACCAGAAGCTTTTCACTTTGAGCAAGTGCTGAAGGTTCGTGATAAATTTGTGAGCTTTCGCACCTTGTATTTTATTAAATAAAACAAATTGGCCTAACAAGTGCCATTATACTACATATTTTATGGCTTCAAGTGCAAAATCGTGCCGCAAATATTGCTCTAAGCACACATGAAATGCTCGTGAAGCGAGAGATAGAAAGAGAGGTGAATATTGTTGCTCCTCGAGGACCCGAAATCACGGCAATTTTCTCTTTTATTTTCCACCCTCCGCGCGCACTTTCTCCCCCCCCCCGAATTCACCCGGACTTAAGCAACGTGCAAGATTGCTTTTATCTCCGCACTCTCATATAAATGTTTTCTTCGCCCCAGAATGTCTTTTGCGTTTTTTTTTCTTCTTTCCTCTTCCTTCACTCCTTTTGGGCATCTTTGGCGCATAAGAAGTAAGCGCTTTTGCTTGGGATGTGCAAAAAAGTTTGAACAAAGCGTGTGTGTGTATTTACAATTAAAGTTTCAAGAAAATGGGGGATGGAAGATGGGGGAAGAGAACGTGAGACGATAGTTTATCCATTGAGAATTCTAAGCTCGCCATCACTCGAAGCCTTTCCGCCTTCGACGGGCGGAAGCGAAATGGAATGCAATGAAGCGAAAAGCTCGATAGCATTTTCGATTTCAACCTGGGAAATTTCACAAGAAAAACATCCAGCAAAGTGATAAGACATTGTCAGTGCTCAATTGGCAAATTATTCCTGGCTCTATTATTATTATTTGATTTGATTTGTAGCTTTCTTTCGCTCTTCTTATCATTTTGCCATAATTTATATGCATGGAAAACAACTTTTCCTCAATTTCTTGCGTCTTGTTGGCAAACATTTGTCAGATATGCTGTCATTGTGCTCTCTTCAATTTTATTTATTTAATACAAGGGGCAGATATTATAGTAGGAAGTGGTGTACAGATTTTATGGAAGTGTTGGGAATTAAAAGTGGTAAAATATTCGTTGCAAAAGCTTCTGTTTCAACAAATTGAGGCATTTTCTAATTTATTTTGCTCAAAAAAAAAACAATTTTATGGTTTTTCTAGGTTATGTGTTTGATTTAAAACCAATTCTGTTAAAAGAAAACCCTCAAAATCATCAAAATTGGGTTTGAACTGAGAATATTTCACTTTTTCTTGACACTTTGAGCATTTGGGCTCGAGAAACGTCAAATTGGTTAAATTTCAGAAGTGAAAAACAGCTTTAAAGTCAAACATAACCTCAAAAATGTCATTTTAGCCTATAAAAGAGTAATTTTGGCGGTTTGTACTTTATTATCCAGTAGAAACATTGAATTATTCTCTAAATTGACTCATTTTCAGGTTAGAAAGGATTTAAATTCGTCCAAGAAGGTTTTAAAACCGTTTTTCATAACCTCACAATTTGTTTAGAATTTTTCTAGACATTTTCCGCAGACAAAACTAAGAAAACAAGACAGAAATTGTTGTGATAAGTTAGAAATGAGTTTAAAAAGTGATAGAAAATGCATTTTAAGACATTCAGAAGGGTTTGAAAATGGTGTACAAATTTAAGGCATATTATTTCCCCGTTGATTCAATCTCAGCATAAAAGTTGATTTCTTGGTTTCATTTGATAAATTCTTGCATTGTTTCTACGAGATTCCATATATTTTGCCAAAAATGAAGCAAATATTCACTTTAAACATCTGCATTAAATTTCTTTTTATACATTTTGCTTCGTTGGTGGAATTTTTGGAAGTTTTTCTGGGGGTATTTTTTTAATAGTGCAATAAATTGATCTGAAAATTGAGTGCGGTTTTTCTGCAGAGCTGCCAGAAAAGCTCACCATATGTTGCTGGGGGGAGAGTTTTACAGGGACAGCCTTGCATATGGCTCATGATATATTCAAATGGTTAATTAAGTTCAGAACCAAATAATGCCAGCCAATTATGCTAAGAGTGTGAGAGTGAATTTTGCCTCTCTCTCTCTCTGCATTAAAGCGAGTTAATTTCAATGCTGGCCGATAAATGTGGACTGGCGTTGGAGTGGACTTAAAGTTGTCAACTCTTATTCCGGGCTGCCTTCGCTTACATCTAATGGACTTTGTACATAATCTAATTACCCTAATGGGTTATCCAGCTGCATTGTTCCGAAGGAGAGCTTTTGCCATTGGCGAAAGCTGCGAAATCATCTGTCTGATTTCTCACACAGGCACACACTCAAGAATATATATGGAATATTCTCGTGGTGAATTTTTACACCCTCTTGAGAAAGGGCACAAGAGAGAGCATCTCGTAAAAGAAGATGCCAAATCATTCTCACCCAACTTATCATATTTCAATTCTTTTCTTCATGCGCTTCGCCTCGAAAGTGGAAATAAAATAAATATTTGTTTGGAATTTTATTTCTATTGAAGGCACACGCCTGAAATATGGATGGCCAATTGGGAATCTCCATCCCTTGGCCATTTCCATTACGGATCGTCAAGGAATTTTGCAATTTTTCCGTGGCCATTCATCGTCTCTCATGGCAAATGAAATTGTTTTTCCCCTTCCTCTCCCATTCGCGCGCGAGCAACACGCCTTTTAGGCTCAAGGCATAATCCAATTATATCTAATCTGCGAAGAAACATTTTCAATTTGAATCACTCAACATTCATCCGTGTCCTTAATGAATATGAAAAGGTGAAATGGGTGGAAAAAAAGGCACCAAAAATGGTGTGGATAAATGGAACAAAGTGAAATGTATAAAGAAGAGGAATAAAATTACTTCCTCTTTTGCGGGCAAAAATAGCACACCAAAAATTCCCCGAGCCTATTTCTCCCTTTCATTCAGGATCAAAAGATAAGACTCAGAGAGAGAAACCAGAGAAACTCCTCAAAGAGGCGGAAAGCATTATTTTAGGGGTTGATATATCACACGTAATTTGCACTCTTGCTAATTACAATGGACATTCTCTCCAAAGGCAATCAACTAATTGACGACGGAAGTGAGACACCTTGTCTCGCCCACGCTGTGCGATCAAAATCAAATCGAACCCCCAAAACCTCCACCATTTTAATAGCCACTTGGCATTCAGCAATTGCCTCAAATTATGCCGGCTATTGTGGCGCTCGAGTCACCTCAGCAAGAAATGCCCGGATTAATGCTCAATATATGCGAGCCGGTCGTAAAGGCCGGACGATGTTGGATCAAAGAGCATATGAAGAGGGGAAATAGTGACGAAGCAGAAAACATACGAGAAAGTCAAGCAGCTTCATCAGCATCCTTCCAATCGGGCGGCAGAAGAGCCCCGAAGATTGGAGCTTCAATGAGATGTGAAGTATTCTCCATTTGGTCATTAGTCATTTAAGCTCCGGCAAAATTGATGAATATCGAAGCGAGATTAACAGACATCGGCATGGAGAGCTTTCGATCAAGGGGGAGACAATGTGCCCTTAATCTGTACACCACAGTTTCGGTGAAGAATCTTCAATACCTTTGAGACACTTTTGAACGTCTTTAAAGACATTTTCTATCGCTTTTAAGACTCATTTCTAACTGAACACAATCTAATCCGGGCTTTTCCGTCTCAAGAGGTTTAATTTCTTCAAATGCTTAGATTTTAGATTGTATGAACTGATTTTGGTGTCTCACGATTTGTTCATGAACAATTTCTGTCTTGTTTTCTTAGTTTTGTCTTCAAAAAATACCTAGAAAAATTCTAACCTCATTGTGAAGTTATGAAAAGCAATTTTAAAATCTTCTTGGACGAATTTAAATCCTTTTAAACTTAGGGAATAAACCAATATTTCTACTAGATAATAAAAAAAAATTACTTTTCCAGTTTAAAATGTTATTTTTGAGGTTATGTTTGACTTTAAAGCAGTTTTTTACTTCTGAAATTTAACCAATTTCAGTAAAATAAGAAAGAAAAAGAGAAATATTCGCAGTTTTGATGATTTTGAGGGATATTTAAACACTAAAATTGATTTTAAATCAATCACATAACCTAGAAAAGCAATGAAATTGATTTTTCTAGACAGAATAAATTGGAAAATATTGTAAATATTTTACCACTTCCGAATATATTGTCTTCCCCTTGCTTTGGATGAAGTTTTACGGCAGGACAGCGCGGGTATTCGCAAAAAGGATTAGGATCGAGTGCATAGATTTGCTGGATTGCGGAGTGTTTTGTCCAGAGCTTTACAATATTTATAAATTTCTCCGAATTTTTCCACAAAACAAACAACTTGTAGCTGAAAATGTTTATTTTTAGACGCTTTCCGCAAATATAGAGATAACAATTATTCTGCTCGGCTTCCCAGAAAATTGTCATGAATAAGTGATTATTGAACCAGACAAAAGGACACAATTGATTGATTTATTGAGTAAAAAACAGCAAAACCTCATTTCATCAACTCATCGTTTAATATTAATCACAATCGCGTTCATAGTGTGGCTCTTGATTAATGTCTAATGAGAAAGAAACATGAGAAAGTGGGTCAAATTTTGCTGATGCATTTTTTCGGTGCAGAATTAATTCATTTTATAATAATTGATTGCAATTCACGGAATTCATGTGAATTCACCGGAATTTTGCCACGATGCCGAAATACGTTGGTGGAATTGCAGGTTGAATCTTTAAAGTCGATACGATGAATAATTGATATGGGATGCAAAGTGGATTAGATTGTATTCCATTGAGCGCAGGAGGGAAAAACGTAAATGGATGATTTCTTTGTCGGGTGAGAATGTTTCCAAGCATTCCTCCAGAGATTGAAAAGTTCTCCTCTTTTGCGTTGTTTGCCAAGACCCCGAAAAAAAACATAATAATATTGCAATATAAAGTCAAACAATATTTCTCTCATCCTTTCCTGCGATGGCGTGTGATGGAAAAGTGCGGGAGAGTTTTGTGCGACCGGGAAAAAGGGATTATTTGCTTTTTCCCCATTCATATGTTATGCTGAAGGGACAGTATAAATTTTTATTTCTTTACTTCAAAAACCATTGCGAAATGGCTTCTCTTTTCCATCTCCTTTCGTCCTTCAGCATAAAATGCATCCGTATTTTTGCTTAAATGGATTGCCATTCATGTCTCGCAAGTTCCTCTTGTTTTTTTTGTCCTTCACCAGTCGCGCCATGGCGAAAATCAGGAGCAAAACCTACAATTCTCCGCGAATTTAATACCAAATGACCTACATTTGAATTCCCACATCCCCAGATAGGAACATTAATTTTAAGTTCGCATTCATGCTTCTCGCTCTTTCGTGCGCTTCAGTCCATGTATTTCGGTGTGTTCTCGCCGTTTATTATTATTCACATGTGTATTGTAAAATTATTTCCGCCATGCCTCGAATGGCGACTCCGTTCGCAGGGCGCAGAGAGTCATTAATTTTAAGGACCTGTGTCACCCCATTCGATGTACAATCCGCCATCGTCACCATAAACTCCGAATAAGTGGCCATTCAATTGAGAAATCAGATGGTCTTTTCACGCAGTGTTCAATATGCTCAAAAGCGCTCAACAGCAGCCCTTTGCCACATATATATAATGCACTATATATATATAGCATAATAGTTTTCCTCCCGCCAAGCAATGTGAAGAGAGGACAATAAAATTGCCGGCGACAAAAATAATCTCAAATGAAATTAAATTACCTTATCAATGGGGCGAAATCAAGTGAGTCAGGTGCTGGGGTGGCAGAGCCACTCCTTGACTTCCCACCCCAAACCACCCCGCGCGGCTTCTGCAGCTCTGAGAATCCGCTGTGAGTTATGTGTTTTCGCTGTGTTGTGCTCTATTTGGCAGGAAGCATGGGTGCTGCTGGAGGCGGAAAAACCGAGTCCATCAGTGGGATAAGGATCGGAGGGACGTGCAAAAACAAAGGGCGATACAAAAAACTACACCCCAGCCAAGGCGGCGAGAAAGTCTCCTGGCAAAAGTATGGAACAACATTTGGTCAAGAGTCCTCCACTTTAAAGTTGACCCTTTGTTTTTCACAACTCGTCTTCAGCCGCTTGCGAAGAAGAGTTGACTTTACACAGAAACTCTCTTTCAGGGCCACAATTTTCATCCCTCTCGGAATCAATGGGGAGATAATAAGGCTAATCAGTGTACATCACTTTCGCAATTGCATAAAAGTCAAGAAAAAAACTAACAGAGAGACAGTATTGTGGAAATATAACAAGTTTCCAGTTGATATTTTAATGTTATTAAATTTTTAATCGCTCTTTTGAATACATTGTTGACCATAACCTCAAAATTAAACTAAATCGTGTGGTAAAATCATGAGTGACAATCGAAAAACCAACGATTTTCACCAATATTAATTCGTTATAAATCAATAATGAATTGAAATTTGCCTTGTTAGAGTAGAAAATCAATTAAATCGCTCTTAAAATAGACAAATTTGTATTATAAAACAATATTTTAGAGGTTATGATCAATCTTAACTTAATAAATACAATTTTAACATTAAAATCTTCTAATTTTCAGCGAAGGAATATGAATTATTCCAATTTGAATGCATAAAATGATGTTTCTCGGTGTAATTTAATCACTAAATTTTTCTTAAAGTTAGTTACATAACCTAGAAAAACATTGAGATTTTTGTCTTGATTTTTGTTGAAGAAAACAGTGCAAGAATTCTCAAAGTTTTGCGGTTATTTGCTTTGAAAGTAAGCTCTTAATCGCCTAATATTGAAAAAATTTAAGAATTTTCACTTTTAAACATTTTTCCTGATCTGTACACCACTTCTACCTAGAATATCTCCCCCTTGCTTGGAATTTATGTGTTTTCAATCGCATTTAAAGTGCCATTTTTAATGCATATCAATTAAATGCCGCACAAAGAATGCCGCGTGAGTTCAGCAGACGTGAATTTCATCGGAATTCGTGTGATATTTTCTCACCTGGAAAAGCCCATCCTGTACAGGATGCGTTCCCAAAGCACAGGAGCAGCGAATCCGTGAGAGCGGCTGAGAGTGTGTGTTCGCTTCTGCTCCGTTCAACTTGGCTGATAAGGGAGAGGAAAGCTCAGCGAGAGTGGCGCCTGAGTTCGGAGCGCTCGCTGAGCTTTTCAGTTGATCTTTGGGTCACGGCGGAGGTGGAAGAGTCCTGCAATCATTGCGGTGTTCGCGAGTTCATTGGCCAAGTGCGCGTGTTTTTCGGCGAATCGTGTGCACATCGCGACGGTGCACAAGCGTTGAATAAATATCCGTGGCAAAGTGTGCAAGAGAGTGATTGACACACTCAATTAATGTAATTGAGATATTCGATGTTGGTGGAAAATTCACGTGCTGGGTGGAGTGGAAAAATTGACAAATTCTACAAATAAACATATTTATTCGAGAACTCTGATGGATTGCAGCGCCACGTGAAGCGCAGGTCAGTCAATTTGCTAAATTTACAGACATGCGTTTTTTTCTGGTGGTGTTTTTGAGCATCAAAAGCGAACGCATTTAATTACAATATCGCACGGTGTGACAAAATGTGGAGTCAGAGAAATCCTCTCAGCATTGTTTTTTCAATTAAATGTAATCCACAGAGTGGGATTTTTGATGTGTCCGTGGAAGGTTGGGTGAAAATCGCATAAACAAATTTGCGAGGTAATTAAAATTTAAGCTTATTACTTTAATTACAGTGATTTTAGGAATATTATCAGCAATGTAATTCCGCTAAATTCCTCCTCTCGCGCTCTTTCTCTCTCTCTCTCTCGTCTCTGGTTTTGAGACAGGAAACTGTAGACTTCCTCTCGCATTATACAGTGCTGGCATATTAAATTATTTATGCTGAGAGATATTCCCTTATGCTCTCAGAATTGTGCGGCACCCCCGAGAGAGGGATGAGGGATGGGAAAAGTACACCGCGAAATAGACAACTTCCCCGGGAATTTGAATCTTTTGTGAAAACTCATAAGATTTTCAGTTCAATGAAAAGTTAAACAGCGTGAAAGAAATTCAAACTGTTATTACTTATCCGACTCCTCACGCGTGGTGAAGAAAATACAGTGCAGAGAGCTTTTGTACACACGCTCAAAACACACTCTTTTTCATGGAAATTGTGCGATTTTATTTGCGAGCTTGGAATCCAAATTTTTCTCTCGCACATTTCAAACACATTTTCCAACAGATTGAGTTTAGCCTTGAAATTCCAGGACAAATTTCTTATGATTTCCATCCATGGAATTATATAGGTGAATATGACGCTTTTGGATGATTCTTTTTAATCTTCTCGGAAAAGCTCTCGATGATTTACGATTCCTTCACATTTTCCATGACGTGACATAATTAATCAGTGTCACGCGCTGTGACTGTAATTATTTCGCGAACTGTATATAATAATGGAAGGGCAAAATTCTCTTTCGGTGTGGCGATGAAGAAGCCTCAAGTTTTTCCCACCGAGAAGATCTTCTCCTTTTTGGTGCACACACAAATTAAAATTGGAGCCCGCGTGGCAGACACTTGAGCTCGGGGATAAAGTCGGGGCCATGGGATATATAAAGTGTATCCTGCCCGCCTTTTTGGATGTGTTGTGAGTAATTTGCACAAAGTGTAAATGTTCCAGTTTCCGCCTCGCTTCATGGCATGCGAAGAATACACCCGAGGATATGCTCGAGCGCCACTTCGCATCCTTTTTATAACCAATAAATCCTTTAAGCTCTCCTGTTCTCATTAAATAGTTATTAGGCGGGGATCCTTGCAGGTGTACCAGAGAGAGAGAGGAGGCCAAGAGCGACTCCTGTGCATGCATTCCGGACACTTTATGGGCTGTAACGAACAAACTGATGACTCCCAGATGATGTAGCGGCGGAATAAAAGTTTCAGCTGTGAGAAAAACTCACCGGGTTAATCATCAATTTCCTCCAAGATGATTCTGCCGCAGAGGTTAACCTGTGCTGAATTTCATGCCAACCTCTGACCGTCAAGTTTCACCCTCGCTCTTGGTGGAGAAATCATAACCTGGCTTTTTATCTCGACGGTTTCCTCGAAAACTATTACAAGTCGACTTTTAAGAGTTTACGCCGCACTTTTCCATCTGGGCGGTGTTGAAAGTCGATTTAAAAGGAGGAAAATAAGTTCTACTGGATATTTTAACTGATATTTTAGTTGTTTTGCATCATTTTGGCATAATTTTGTATGGTTAAAAAGATCTAATATGAAATAAAATCGATGAAATTACGAAAAAAAATTCAATCTAATTGGAAATTCTATCATTATCACGAATTGTTAAGGAAAAAAACACAAAGAAGACGATCAGAAACCAATTTAGGAGTCGTTGTAACATTGCGGATTTCGTTTTTCAATTCATAAAAGCTACGAATATACGTTGCAACTTAACGCTTTTTCGTAGTTGCAAAGAAGAAACAGAAATCAAAAGTACTTTTAATTGCTGTCTAAACGGAATAAGTTTCTGTGGAAAGGATTAAAGGACGTCCGGAAATACATAACCTCAATATGATGCAATGAAATGTTCACGAAAAGACACATAAATCCAGTTCTTGACGTCAGACGTCAACGTTTGAAACATTTTACGACTCGTAGAAGATAAATTTCCTATTTTTGTAAATGTTATCAATCATAATCTTGCAACACCTTTTACGAAATCATATTTTTGACAGCTTATTAAATATGTTAGGAAAGTAAAGTTGCAATGACGCTTTATTGCCTTATTGTACTGTGCCTTATTATAGAAAATACTTGGACTAATGAAGGATATAAAGGAGTTTTTGGCAAAGACGATTTGGACATTTGCTATAGTTTTCTTGGCACCCGTCGAACTGAAGAAACTCAAAGTGAATGAATGCCAAATTACTGGGTGTTTTTCAATGGCTGTGTGTACCTCATTTCACTCACTATTCAGCAAAACACGGGCATTCAAAAGAATGGTTTCACGTTGAAGAGGAGTATTTCAATTCGGAAATTCCACTGAAACACACCGAGAGAGATTCAGTGGAGTTGCTTGTGTGTGCTTTCTGAAGGAATTTCTTAATTCAATTTCAAAAGAATTCAATATTAAAGCTCTGGCAGGATTTTTAAAGCAACTCCAACTTCTCTAAATTAACAAACATAAAGTGCAGCTGAATATTTGCAGTATTCACGGGGTTAAATACATTAAAAAACTTTTATGCATGTCCATCCATGTCATGGATTTTCCAGTGGAAAAATGGCGAGAGAGCGAAACAAAGTATTGTGACTGTTCGTTGGACAATTTTTTCACTCGTCGTCCTGCAATTTGCGATCACTCAGCGCAGGATAGAGTGAAATAGCGTCATCCCTTTCAACATTTTTCGAAAATTAAAAGTGTGTTCTCCCATCAATCCATCCCTTTGACGACTTGATACGGCGCTCGAGGGTGAAGAGCAACCCTCCCGCCTTTGCTGGGTTTCCACCCCGGCGATAAAAGCGTGAAAGAGAGTCTCTCGTCTCTTGGAACGTATGGCGAAAGTGTTTTGACATATGCGATGAGAGAAAAGATCGATTAAGGAGCGATGAAAGGGCCCCGGAGCCGCATAAAAAGCACCCCGGCAGATAGTTATGGGGTGAATTTTGGGGGTTAGCGCGCACAGGGTAAATGTATGCATGGCTTATATTGAATACAGAAAGAGAGACGCTCCAATATGGCCTAATGTATTCGCTGGCATAATAAATTTTTGCAAGAGCACAACTCACATGGGCGTGTGAAAGCTCTTTACCATAATTTTATTAATTTTTGTGTCGTGCACTAAGTTTGCGGTGCTCTCGCATCAAAATGATATTATGACGTGGAGGCATTCTAATGAGGGGTGTGCGCGCGATGGGTGGAAATTAAATGATTTTATAGTGCACGAGGCGTTGTGATTTGGCTGCTATGAAATTCAAGGGGGCTGCCTTTTGACATCTCTGACTGACATTGATTGCTTCATTTCCCTTGTGGTTCTCTTCTCGCGAGCGCAACTCGGGAGAAATTTCATGGGGACATTTTTTTGATTAAGCAATTTGATTACACGTTATGAATTTCCCAGCATAGTTTGAGCCTGTTCTTGACTCTCTTTGATATATGTCTCGCTATCTGGCAATCGAAAGGCAATGACGCACCTGGGCGAGAGGGATGGCATCCCTCCTGGTGCTCTGTAATTTGATGAAAAACCCATGGAGCGTAATTTCAGTGATGGCGATAAGCACTGTTCAGCTCCCTTCGCGATAGAATCTCTCATTTTCTATTTATCTCAAATCCACCTTCACTTTATGAGCTCCAATTTGAATACACCTCATTCTCTCTCTCTCTCTCTGGCTCTGCTGAGGGCGTAAATTATTGCCTGTATTGATAAGGCGAACTGGATTTATACTCGAGTTGGCGATTTCCACGATACATCCATATTGTACATCTCAATTTGAATTCACTCCCGTAAATCAGAAATGTAAATATAATAAAGTAATTGCCATGGGAAATTCGAATGGAGAGCGCAACTTTGTCTTCCAGGGTGGGATTTGGGGTGAATGTGTTTTGAGGCAGGGGATGGAGTTACTGCAAATTAGTCACTTCGATAATGAAATGGTAATTGGACTTGCCAAGCACACAGTGTGAGGAGGAAATGCGTGGCATATTGTATATGCCTCAATATGTGGAGTAATAAATACCATGAAGACGATTAGCCGGCAATTTGCATTCAATTAAGGGATGCAACACTTCTATGGGGGATTAGCAACAGTCGAGGCTTGATTCTCCGTACATACATTCAAATCCTTTCCCTCGGCGGCAGGGCGTTTGGGCCCCCAAGGCGCTCCAGAGAGGGGATGAGAAAGCAACCCCCGAAATATCATATGCACATCTCATGATTCAATTTAGCATCACGCTGTCAACTCACCATGCTGGAAAGCTTAACTTTAACTATTCGATTAAGTGTAAAAGCTTCGAAACAACCCCCCGAAGACCCACCCTTTGGTGCCTCCCCTTCCCCTTCTTGCTGCCTCGGGAGTGGGCGCTGGAAGCGACAAGGAGGTTTAACTAGTTTAACCCAATTTTATCCGATACAGTGGCGCTTTTTGTCTCGCTGACGCCACTCACAGACTTGTGCGATTGAAGTGAAACTTCGCTGGCAACAATGCAAGTTCTGCGGTCAATATATGCACAATTGTCTGGCTTTAATGCTGCATTTATCAGGATTTTCAGAATAATTAAGGAGTTTTTATTATTAAAAACAATTCCACCTAAATTTCCACCCACTGTAAATGCGATTCCACGCTCACGCATCGGATAAACATGGTTGGTAAGCGCCTAACGTACACCCACATACCGTCACAGAAGGCACATAAAACGGAAGAATCTCATGGGATTATGTTTTTATGGAATAAGATGGAGTAAAAATGTCATAAAAAAGACGAAAAGGTGCCTCACTGGCATGCTTTTAGGAAAATAAGCTCAAGCCTACAGAAAGTCCAAAGTGCCAATGGTGTTACGAACCTCCCCTGAAGCCCACACACACGGCAAGGGGTGGCGGGGGGATGAAAGTGAGATGTGAGAGCCACGATTCCCCCAAACACGGTGCCACAATTTCACGTGCCCTCTCACTCTCTCCGTGTGGTGAATAAAAAAGCATATTGTTGGATTATACACCACTCATCAAAATTTAAATAACCCTCCGCAATTTCACCCCGACGGAGAGATAAAAGAGAAGGAGTCGCTCCAATTCACATTTTGAAATATTAAATTCTTTTTTTTTTATCACAAATTATACGTCTATGCGAATGGGAATTTCTGCACGTGTGAGTCAAAGTTTGAGAATATCCAACAGCATTTACATTTCAAGTTTTCACATGAATTATAGGGCGGTTCCTATAGTCGTCAAGTCAATTGAGCCCAGAGAATATCTCACGATATGTTGAGGAAGTGCTTAGAAATTAGCACTCTGTCGACGATGAAAATCTGTTAGAAACTCTCAACTTAAGGGAGTTCATCGCATTTGTGTCACTGCAAAAGAGTGGAGAAATTGCAAAATAAATTAAATTCAATGGTAATTTTCATTTGCAGCTTTCAAATGCAGAACTTCTGCTGGAAAATATTTTTTTGTCTAGTGCAAAATGTGCTGCAGAGGAAACTTTTTATTGTTTTAAATCTATCCATGCATTAATGATCAATTTAGCTACTCTTCTCAATGCTGCACAGTCAATGTTATGCATTAAATTCAACCTTATTGAAATAGATTTTAAGCACAATAATTGTTCGAAAGCAATGAGTCAGACTCCAATGTGGACAAACAAGTTAAGTGTATCAGAATCGAAGCAAATCCTGAATGTCTCTCTGAATGACATCATTCTGCAATGCATGGCAAATACAGTGTCATTGACTGTCAAGCCTGAACAGTGGAAATCACGATTGCAGCATTAACCAAAGGGGGAGATAAAGGGGTTGGAAGTGGTGTACAATTCAATGGAAGTACTTCTTTATACTGATTTCTTTATACTGATAAATTATCCCAATTCTGTGGAATTCTTATGAGATTCCACGTAGAAACAATAATAAAAATACTTTTTGAGGTTATGTGATGAATCTATGACGAATTTAGTGAATAATTCACATTCTAGCACATCAATTCTTGTGCTGAAGTCGAAAAGATCGCCAGTCAGTAATAAACATTGCTATTCCAAACGTTTGGTGCCAAGAAACACTGAAAAAATGTGTTGAAGTCGAACATAACCTCAAAAAAATTAGGTGAATCTGGAAAATTGTGGATTTCAGTTCATTGGAAAGTGATAACATGATTTCTTAGTCTAGAAACCTCTTAAACAAACTTTACAGATCCAGAAATTTAGAGATCTTGAAATCTTTATATCTTGATTTCAGAATACCGCAAATTTCAAAATATCCCAGATTTGTGTCTCGGATTTAAAGATGATGAGAAAGTGACATTTTTATCTTGAAATCTCGGCGTCAGAATAAGAAATCGTCTCGAAATCTTGATCTTGGTTTTCATCTTTGTGTCAGAAGAGTTTTTAAGTGGATTTTTACATAAATATTGGATAGAAACTTTGGAGATTCCAAAAATTTCCTCCCCTTGGCATTAGTTGCAATGTTATTTCTGGGGTGAAAGCAGAATTAGCTAATCATACCATCGCATTATCATCGAAACATGATGGAATTGAATTAGTCCGTCGCAGTCTATCACGCCATCGTATCACTCGATATGGAGTCTTGGCAGGGCGGGAAATCATATGCGGCGGCATTTAATGTGTTACATTTCGTGTCTATCTATATATATATAGGCGAGAGGGTGGCAGATAATAAATGTGCTGAAGATCTTGTTACGCAAATAAGTCACGTTTTGTCATCATCAAAATGTCATATAAGGCTGTGTGGGTTCACCTACGTGAATCCTCCGTCGAATACGGCTTTATTAACAAACATGAGCTCATAATCCACCACAACTTGATCAATATTCGATTCTAATCAAATCAGTGTTGTATATATGCTGCTCGGCATTGATTTATATATCGCCCTCCCCCAGAATGTAGGACGAACTGTCATTCAGGAGAGCCTCTCTGAGCCCCGACACTTAATACCGAATGTGTCGAATGCAACAGGGACTCTCATATGTCACACAGCCTCTGACTGATAACATTGCCAAATATGCTCATTTGCAATGGATATGAAGGTGATCAAACATTGCGGATATGCGAGGCTGAAGTGGCACTAATTCACCTGCTCATCACAAGACAAATTATCCCCCGAAAAACTCCACATGACAAACTTCTCCTGCTTTTGAGCTTTCGCAGCACCACAAGAGACCAAACAATACACCTCTCTGCTCCACATTTCGGTATCTCTCTGTGATCATGTTAATTATTTTGGTGAATGTGGAAATAATTGAACCGCATTTGCGTTTGTGGTCTGAGTTTGAGGCGAAGTTTCTGAATTTCCCCAGCTTGTGCCATCAAAGATATATATATGGGTCAAACAATAATTTGGGCAATTTCCCATAGTATCCTTCTGGAGAGTCGTGCTCGGGTAGTTGAAATGAATTTTGGGGGTATCACGAATCAATACAACTTTTCCACTTCAAACGGAAATGAATTTTAATGATGTGAAAAGGAAATTTCAGTGCAGAGAAAACCCTCTGGACATTGCCAACTTTCCGACTTTCTCTCTTTCTCCTGATGGCTCGATAGGAATCTCTTGCGAGGAATCGAAAGGAGGACTTTCCACAAATTCTCTCATGGTTTTTTGGGAATTGTTTTCCTGGACTTTTCGTGAGAGAGAAATTTCTCTTTGGCGGAGGAGCTTTTATTCTCTCCTTCAATTGTAACTTTTTCAATGAATTCCAATTAAATGGCATGTCCAGTGAAATAAGAGTCTCTGACCCATTTATTCCCCCAGTTGGGAATTATTCAAATGCAATGTTTTCACTCCTTCAAAACAATAATTCCCCAAGAGATAACACAAGTATAATTCTTGCAATGAATCACGTTGCAAGCACAACTCTTTCAGCATCCTGTCGTGGAGAGTAAACTTAATTATTTCACAAAATTTTCAACTTGAAAATAATGCTAGATGAACAGTTTCGTGGTGAAAACTTCTGAAAAACTCTCCACTCATTCCCAGTGTTTTTTTCCCAACACTTTGGAAAACTTCCCTCGCGCGCGCGAGGGAAAAAGTCGAGAGCGCGCCGTGAAAGAAAATGGAAATCATGACATATTTTGAGTAAGTTTTGATTGTCGTCATATATAATGGTCCTAATTGGTGAATTTAGGACATGACATGTGTGCGAAGTTACACGGTGAAATCACGGGGTGTGAAGTTAACCACTTCATTCTCGAATGTGGGAAACATTGAGCTCATTATCACGTCATAGAGCTTAAAACTTTTATTATGAGAAATTCGGGCAATTTACATAATTTCCGCATACAAACTACAGCCAATGTTACATTATGCATGCTCGCCCAGGAATAGAAGCACAAATTGGGTGCTCAAAAAATGTCGTATGTTTCATCCAAAGTTTAAGTCCCTCACTTTGAATTGTATTAGCGTGGAAAATTAGTTCTTGGCTCAAGATATTTTATTGAGAACTTCTGTGTGAGTCAGTCAAGGGGGAGATAATACAATCACAAGTGGTGTAAAGCTCAGAAGAAGTACTAAAGAAGTAATTTTATTTAAAGATTAACAATCTTTCTTTCCTGCGTGCTTCTTTTACTGCCTAAGATTTCCGATTTTTTGGATTCCTTTTGAATTGTTTGAAGAAAACTTGGAAGAAACACTCTTTTTCTAGGTTATGTTAAGAATCACGGACGAATTTAGTAATTATTTCGCACTTTAGCACTCCAATTCTTATTCTACAGTCATCAGGATTACTAGTCATTGGTAGAATTAAGTATTTTTATGCTAAAAACATAGAAAACTTTGTAAATTGTGTTGAAGTCGAACATAACCTCAAAACGAGTAATGTAATGTAATTTAGACTTCGAAAATGTTTATTTACGCCAATTTCAACACGAGTTTGACTCTAAATCAGCAATTTTGACTGATTTGATCATCTATAAAGCTCCCAGTTGGAGTTTTTAAGAATCTCTTAGAGAATATTTTTGAGGTTATGGTCGAAAAAGATGCACAAAAAGCTGTTTGAAGTAGATTTTTACAGATATATCGCATGGAACCTTGAGATATTTATTATAATGTGCAAATAATTGTAGAAATAGTCGAAAAATGTGAAGTCCTGGATTCAGAGCATATTATCTCCCCCTTGATGGGATTTACAAAATGAACTTCCCCGCAATTGTAGTGGAAATAAGTTAATGAAAGTCGTGCTTCTGTCCTCATTCCTTCATTCTTATTTGCTACATAAGTGTGTCTACAATTTCCAGTGGAATGTTTCCCATTCCAGGGAAGTGTAACAATTCCAGAGCCAAGGCGAAAATTGGACAGATCAAAGTGCAACAAAGCGTTTTGTATCAAAGCTTAATGCAGTATTGTGTTGCAACGTTGCTTCTGACCTCTGTTCAGGGAAAAATACTTGAGATATCCTGAAGCTTTCGCCTCGGCGAAGAGAATGGAGTGTCTTTTTTTCTCGGTGGCAACATGAGGGCATTGTCTGAGCAAAACAACCACATCAACAATGAATACAATTGCATCGCAGGGGCTTCCCATTGCCAGAGCGCCGCTCGGTAATCATTTTTGAGGAAACAACAAGGAGAGCTGGAGTTACAATGAAAATGTAATCAAGGAGAGTGAAGAAGTTGAAAGACATACAGGACTTTCTTGTGCGCTGTGCAGACTGAAAATGGTACAGGAATGGTTGAATGGCGGTGGAATTAAGGCATTGTCTTGACTTTGTTCATGTGGATTTTCTCTCTCTCTCTCTCTTTCCTTTTTTTTCCACCCAAGGATACTTGACAAAATAATCCGAGAAAAATGATTTATTCTCACAAGAAGAATTGCCTTTAAGATTGTCATCTCGGCGGGAATCGTATTTTGGTATTGTGGAAATTGGAGGAAAATGCTTTGAGGAACATTTTAGCAATTTGTTTTTTTCCTCCGCTTCTCTCACCTGCAATTTATCAACGGAGTCTGTAAGACAATACCAAAGTCTTATGATAAATTGTTTAAATTCTTGTTGCATATTTATTGTGTCTCTAAAATCCACTCGTGAAAGTCTCGAGAGGAACTTTTTTTGGGTGTGTGAATTTTATTAAATTCTCTGACTGTGGCAAAATACATATTTCAAGACGGCGCGCGGCTAAAAGTTTCTGCGAAAGTCAATTAGACGCTTTTTCTTCTCCTCAATTAGAAAATAAGCAGCCCAGAGAAGTGGTGGATAAAAAGTCTGTCGTCCCTCTCGAAGAGACTCACAGACGGTGTGAATTTCACAAACGGCGAATGATGAATTAATTCACAGCTCTAAAATGTGTATCAATATATTGAAAAGTGTGAGTGGCAAAAAGAGCGCGCGGATCCGAAAAATTGGCCACAGTTTCAACTGACATGGTGGAAAAACAGCTGTTATGAAACAGAGTTAAGTAAAATTTAATTTCCCACTGTTTTTGTTTCACGTTCTGGTGCGACTGGAATTTATTTTGCTGCTGAATCATAATTTCAGAGGTGGGAAAATGGGGTGGCGGGTGAAGAGCAAACACAGAGGCTCAAATTATGGACAAAAGTTACACTCTGTTTCTATGGCTTTTTTCACCGCTCACCCTTTGCCAGGGTCCTTGTTCTTGGCACGGGCCTTCTGCCTCCGCTACCTATCCTGCAAATTTATGATTTCTGCGCCGTCTTCTGGGCCGCTTCTGCCAGCCGAAAAGCTCTAGCTATGTGTGCACAAAAGCTCGTGCGGCCGGGCGAAATGCGGCACAGAGAGATGAAAAACAATAAGAACGGAGGGAAGTTTATTACTTTGCAAGAACACATTCATCACTTCTTATCGGAATTATGAAAAATATCCGGCACACAGAGATTAGACACGCCATGAGAAAATCTGGCAAATAAACAACCGGAACAGAACTCTATTTTATTGAATTTAATCTAGCGACGCCGGCAAGTTTAGCGCGAGATTGGGGTGAAATAATGAGGCAATTTCGGCAAATTATGGATGTTCAGAAGTCATATTTACGTTTGTCCTTATCAATGTGCAGAAGATAAGAGACTTGTGAAGGAAATTGTCCATAGAAAAGGTGTGAATTTCTTATGCAAAAATTTCCATGGCATAATTTCAATCGAATGATGAGCTTTTTTTTTGATTTTTCCAGCATAGAAAATATTTATCAAATATCTAGTAAGACGTTTCTCATGAATAAATTAAACTTTTAAATTTTATTTCAAAGTAAAAATTACCTTTTGGATCTTTACAACTCAATTGCAATTGATTTTTTGTGTGTGGATTTCATGTAAACTACTTTTGATGTTTATATTTGTGAATTTCTGTGTTTCTTTTCCGATGCGAGTGAAGATTGTTGTGTCAAGGAAATTTCCTGGGAGGTTGTCACGGGAAAGTTTTAAAGAAATGCGGTCTTATCCTGGATGCCATCATCGGTGTTGGGCGGAGTGAAATTTTAGAGAAGTGAGAGGAGTTGGAATTTCCCATTTCCAGGCAAGCAAACATCATTTTCTGACACTGACCGCCTCTCTCTCTCTCCTTGTGCTCTCTTCCATCCAATATGGATAATTAAACCCGACAAGAGATAAAATGAACTTATGCTTCATGTTCATCTTCCGTACACAGTTTTGCCATTTTCCTGGCGGAGTGCAGAGAAATAGAAATACAAGGCGGAACAATAAATTAAATTCTCCACATTCGCAGGCGAACACGTTGTGTGGTAACCATTAAAATGAAATAAAATAAATATTGTCATATCCTTCGACTAATTGCTCGGACGACAATGCGAAGAGTCTTCGGGACAATAAAAGGAGAATTTCACGATGGGGTGGAGAAAACACTCCATCGTTGACTACCCTCGGCAGAATACATGCGGAATGGGGGGCTTTATTGTGCTTCATTTCTCATATTGAATTGCAATATTTATTTAGAGCGACAGATACAATACGTTACGACGCTTTGTGACACTGTCACGAGGCAAAATCGCAATTACCGCTGGGATAAATATCTGAAGGGCAGATCAATTTTCATTTGTGCCAAACGAACCCCAACAAACACATGATTTTAGAGCTCTTCCGGGGCGCACAACAAGGATCTCTCTCTTTCTCTTCCTGCTATGCATTTCAAATCCCACAATATAACGTTCGATCAACGGCTGGACTAAATGAGAGAAAAAGAGCTGATCTGGCTGAGAAGTAATTTCAACTAAATTCCCATCTTTTGGCCCCAAGACGAAAATTCAAATACAATAAATTTCCTCCCAATTTCTATGCGTGCACGTCCGATTTATTCACAGTGGGCTGGCCGAAGAGAAAGATAGGGTATCACCACAACACACGAGAATTTATCATTTTCCCCGGTTATGTGGTTTCCTTTCTTCTTCAGCCCTTTTCCCACCACCACCACATTCTCTCCCCTTTTTTTATATTAAACGCAATATCTCTGGGGAAATCTCCAAGTATATTCGAACAATTTGCTTTTATACATTTGATTTGGGAGGTTGTGTGGAGTTGAATTACATTATTGGGTGCGTGATGGGGTGCTAAAGTCTCCGTGTAATATAATCCCTCATTCTCAATGTTTTCACCATCAGCACATTTCAATGAGGAGCATTTTTTAATCTTACGCAGAGGATTTCTGCGAAAAAGGGTTGCTTCTTGGGGAAATTCACTGGGAATTGTCCAAGGACTTCCAAGAAAACCATTGGTTTTGATGCTTTCTGTGGTCAACAAGGGGGAGATAATACCGTCAGAAGTACTTAAGAAGTGGAAGTGTTCAAAAACCTACAATTTTCCTTTCCAAAGTGCTTCTTTTGCTGCCAAATCAACCCGATTCTTTGGATTTCCTTCGAATTGTACGAAGAAACAATCCTTTTTGAGGTTATGTAACAAATCTAAGACAGATTTAGTGAATAATTCGCATTCGATTGCTAATCATTGGCAGAATTAAGCATTTTTGATGCCAAGAAACTTCGCAAATTGTGTTAAAGTCGAACATAACCTCAAAAATAGTCATTTTAACCCTTGTTTGAACCTGAAAAATGTTTATTTACATAATTTTCTGCACGATTTTAACTCTGAATCAATACTTTTGAGTTGAAAAAATGATTTTCACATCTAGAAAGCTTCCAATTGGTGTTTTTAAAAGAACTCTTGGTGATATTTTTGAGGTTATGGTTGGAAAAGACGCTTAAAAAAGCGATTTTAAGTGTTTTATTGCAGAAATATTGCGGAAATTAAATGGAAACAGTCGAAAAACTTCATATTCTAGAAGTGTTTGGAAGTGATTGACAGATTAAGAGCATATTATTTCTCCCTTGGTGGTCAGAATGCTGTATTGAAGTCTATTTTTCGATGGTTTTCCCAATGTTGTTGAATTTTGCCAAATTAAATTTGTCCCATTTGTGTTTCTTTCAGATTAAACACTGCAGGCTTTATCCACGTGTAAGAGTAATTCTAAAATTAGAATTTCACTCGTAAATTTATGAGACGTTCCGAAAAAAGCTCTCTTTTCAGTCTTCAGAGTTTGGAAAACATAAAAGCCTCGTGCCAAATTCTGGCTTTGAGAGTTCTCAGAATGGATGAATTTCCATTAAATTTCAGCAGCATTTCTCCAATATCAAAATTCTCATGCATGTGAATTAAATGATCCAAAGAATTAATACTTCGGTGATTGTAATTCAATTAGCGATTTCTCACATTTCCTCTGGCAAACACGCCGAGTTCAAGAAGCGAAGCTGTGATATTGAAGATGTAACAATGGCACTTCTTTCATGCTCCAAAGCGCAATGGGAAGCGTTAATTTCCATTTGCATTGCGGAAGTGGTTGAGAAAAGAAATTTATACATCCGTGGGGAGGACAAGAAGCTGGCGGAGGAAATTGATAAATATTTCCCGCATGAAGATAATTTCCCAACTTATTAATGCGATGGTGCGGGTTTTCCGCTATTGTTTTGGGGGCTTTGGCGAAATTCTCGCATCTGCTGAACGTAGATTGAATGCGCGCGAGATTCGTGCTGAAGAAGGCGCAAAACCCATTTGGTATTAATTTAATCATGACTTTGTGTTAATGATCTGATTACACATGTACGCTATGTGTGTGAGACAATCGAATTATGTAGGCAGAGAGAGAGAGAATTCCCCGGTGAGGATTTATGCTCGGCATGTGGAGAGGAGAGGCAAAAGTTTGCAGACTTGGAATTCATAATGGTTTCACCTTCGTGGAACACTTGCGAAAGCCGACTTAATGAAGCGAACTGTGTGTAAATCGCTGCAAAATGCTAGCCTGGGACTTTATACATAATTCACAATAAGCGGCCCTTCGCAACCCCATCTTTCCGCCCTTTTTCCCCGCCACTTTTTCAACCACTCAGGCGCTCCTGAAGGACTCTCTCTCACTTCCCGGCGCCACCCCCAGATTTATGAATAGTGCTCCGGGTCATCCCGATGAAGGGGGTGCGATACATAAGCGGGGGTGGCCTTCCGTAAATAACAGGAAATTGTTTCTGACACTGCGAGTCTGTAACAAGCAATGCGACGGAGGATGACGATGTCGGCGATGCCGCACACAATTTATTCTCTGTTGTGTTATTCAGTGACATCGTAAATCATCACCGCATGTCCCCACACACATGAGGGTGGCGAATTTTCGGAAATAGCGGCCATTTCACTGTCACTAATTTGCCCCCTTTTTTCCATCTCTCTGCGCGCGTCTCCGCAGAAATATGACTTACGCAAGCACAATGCATCAGAATTGTAAATTCTCCAAACACACACTCTTCGGCCCACACATAAGACTTTGATATACGATGTGCGATGAAAAGTGGTGAAGACACAAATCAAATTTGCCCAGGAATTCTTCTTCGCTCCGCCACTTGAGGCAGATATATTCGAAATTCATTACAACACCCCCAAGTGAGATAGGAGAGAGAATAAATCCTCTTTTTCCCAAGGAATTGTGGCTTCACTCTCGTGCCACACAAGCTTCCGACTGTTTGCCCGAAATCACCAACTATTTGAATTACAATCAAGGATTTTAGGCTTTGCCAAGTTGACTTGCAAATCGGCAGAGACTTTGACTTCACCAGTCTTCAATTTAAAGGCCCAAATATAGCTACAAAACTTGGTGGAATAATCGGAAAATGTGCTCAGATAAGTGATAAAAAGTAAAGTCAAGACGTCAGAAACTGATATTTCCGAAAACAGGATTTCTTCAAGGCTCTAAAGACGCTAAAATGAATTAAATTAACATTCAATTAAGTATTTAGTCGGAGAAAACTTTGGCGAGAAGTTTCAGGACATTTAAAATCAAAACTTTGAATAGCCAGAAATCGAGACACGTCTTTTGGTGAAGAGATGATCGAAATCGGTTGGTAAACAGCGAAGATAAAGGCCGATAAAGGTATGAACTTTAACCCCCCATATCTCCGGTCCTATAATTTCAATCTTCATAAGTAATGATTCGTTGGGAAGGTCATTATCTCAGCTACAACATACTAAAATTTGAAGAAAATACGTCGTCTAGTTCTCGAGTTATACAACTTCAAATTTTTCACATCGGTTATTCGACTAGCGCCCCTAGCGATGGTTATAAGTTATGATGTTCAAGTGGAAGATGGCATTTTACGAAACCTTTCCATAAAATCATGCTTCTCTATCGCAGATCTTTTAAAAAGGCAAAAAGCGTTGTTTGAGTGAAGCTTTCTCCAGCAAAAGCTCGCATAGTTGCGAAGAGCGTGTGATATTTATTAGGAAAGTCATAAAGTTGGGGGGATGTTTCGGGGGCTATTCCCGGCGGAGGCGAGAAGTGGAGTGGGGGCAAAGTTGCCCTCATAAGACTAATTTGGGCCCATAAGAAAAGTTGGAGGAGTCTGTCGATAGGCGAAAGTATTTAGTTCAAATACTTGCTCAACACACCCTGAATGGGCTAAGGGTTGGCGAGGGCAAAGTTTATTCAGTGTGCCATGTACACAGAGAGGTGATTACAGTGGCTGTTGGCGGTTCATTGGTTGCCAAACAAAGCGAAGATCATCCAGAACATTGCCCACCGGCAGTATCTTCTTTTCTATGTCACTGAGCATAGTGTGTGTGTGTGTGTGTGGCAAAGTTGATGTTTATCGCATTACACTTGCCTTTATGCGACAATAATTGAAATTAGCAATAAATAGGCGTATTAATTTTGATACGCCCCCGCGCGCGCACGCCGTGCGGGGGTGGGAAAGGCGAGGAAAATGCCTTCAATCACCACGGCGCCCTTGCTGATTGAGCGAAGGGGTTGTTTGTCAACACATTTTGTACGGAACAAATTGGGGCTCGGCACGCAAATACGGGCACTAATTAACGCTCCTAATTGAATTTCTTCTACATGAATTTGTGGGGGTTCCTCTAATCTCACATTTCCACCATTCACCTGAAGCGGAAAATTGCCCCCAACGAAGAGGTGTGGAAATTGCACGGAGACCGATATCGAAAAGCCGCACTCATGCTCACGACACTGTCGAAATGTCCTTTCAATTTTCCATCATCCGGACACTGGTGACGTTTGGTAATCAATTTTCTGTGTGAAAATCCCATTGATTCTCTGTGATGTTCCAGGCGATAGAGTGACATTTCACCGTTGGCGCGGCAGAAATGGAAAATTTACAGTTTCACCCCTTAAAATTTACAGGATGATGAATTTTTATAGGCCACCTTTGCCAAGGGAGGATTTAATGGCAAAGGCGGGAAAGGTGGGGAAAATGTGACAAATAAAAATTATAGACCATCAAGTTGTCAGAAAAGCTCTCCATGAGGCGTGAATCTATGCCTTTGTTGGAGTATTAAACATCGTGGAGGTGAAGGGAGAGTTTTCATGCTTATTCTATTAAATATAATCCTGAATAAATCAAAAAAACTGTATTAATACAGATGGAAGGAAATGAGATAAAATACCTACATTTATACTGTCAGATTGATTTCATGAGCTTCTATTTCACGTCCAATTTTCTGCCGGTTTCACTCAATTCTAGCCAAATATATTCTATACAATTCCATTTTTTATAGCATTCATTATGGATGAGCTGCTATTGTCACCTTCCCAATAAATTGCCACTCTCTGCCATCCCCAAGGGGGAGATAATATGGTCAGAAGTGGTGTACAGATCATTAGAAGTTTTAGGAAGTGGAAATGTTTCAATTTTCTCAAAATATTCAGTTCACAGCTTTGATTTTACTCTCAGACGTTAATTTCAAACCAAGTTTCGATTTTGACATACTTTTCTAGGTTATGTGTATGAATTAAGACTAAAAAATATATTAAATCTGTAATTATTGCACCTAAATTGAAAGTATTTTCACTTAATTAGTAGAATTTGCGTATTTTTACCCAATTAAAATCGTGATCTTACAAGATTGGGTGTTAAGTAATCACTAAAGTCAAAAATAACCTCAATGTTTTACTTTTCAGTACCAAATTTTGAGCCAGAAAGATACAAATTAAGAAATCATATCGAAAAGTGCAATTAAAAGCAGAGGATCTTCGAATATTCTATTAAAATTCGTTAAGAAAGTATTAAAATCAGAGTTTTTAAACTGTCAATTAGATTTTAGTTAGATTTCGGTTAGATTACGGTTAGTAGATGGTTTTAGTCGTGTTATAAACAATCCAAGAAGTTGAAAGCCTTGGGAAGTGTTGAGGATTCTTCATACAAATTGTGGAAGTATCAGAAAGTGATGCACAGATTTTAGCCATATTATCCTCCCCTTGGTCATCCCTTCACATCCTCCAATTGACACGAATGGAAGTCACAAAAAGCAGTCAAAAATTGGCTGTTTTGTTTCCAGCAAAGCGCTGACCATCCAGGTCATCTGGCGTCACTCCAGAAAGTGTCTCAGTGATTGAAACTACAGGGCTTTTCAATCTCACCCTTTTCCCACTGCCCTTTGACTGCACTTAGCGATCGGAGGGGGTGTCTTTTGAGCTGTGCAGCGGGGAGAGATCAATTTTCATTGAAAAATGCTGAAGAGTGTGGAAAAACTTTCTCCTCCGCGCGGTGCACAGTTGGTCATGCCGCGGGCGAGAAAGAAACTTTTCACCACCAATAAATATTTATAGGGAAACTTTGAGTCTGACAATTTAGTTTCTGGATCATTACCACTCAGGAATTCCTTCTTTCTCTCTCTCTCTCTCAATTCCTCCGGAATGTCTTGTGGCTGATTATGTGAATGGAGTCATTAGCGTAATTGATTGGTTCTATCAATGATGGGGCTCTGGCGATGGTGTATATCTTGAATAGCCAACTTTCTCCAGCTCAAGCACTGGCGGAGCTTATTGTTGAATGGAAAACTTCCAACCCCACAACAATGGCATATTTCAACTGAATGCTTTTTGCTGCCAAGAAACTCTCATTCTGACTCTCCTTTTGCACCATCTTCCGCCCGAGCTATAAAATAAAGAATAAATAGTATTAAACGTATAGTGGATAGAATGTAACAGATGTCCCCAACAACTTTTTGTGAGCAGTGCAATTTCAATGTAAAAGACAATTTATTCCGGCCCTTTTTGCCTCGCGTGGTTTTCTCTTCTTCGAAACCAAAAAGGCTCTTTCTCTCTCTCTCTAGGACTAAAAGGACTAAAAGTCTACACACACACACGCGTGACGTGGAAGGCAAGAGCTGCAGAAAAATTGTATTTTCCAAACAATTACCTCACAGTGAATGTAACTGCTGGCACAGGTTGAAATATAAACACACACATTTTATGGATGATATACTTGCATACACTTTTTCCTTCGTAGGCCGGAAAACTTTTCCACGCTACAAATTTAGCCACTTTTTTCCAGCTTGATGGCAACAAAAGCGAAACTTTTGCTGTTAGATGCACGGAGGATTTAGAGAGATAATTTTTGGTGAAAGTGGAAGAAAAGAAGAGAGATTTTTCAAAAGTTTCTCAAATGGTTGTTTGAGAAATTCCGTTTGCCATGTGAATTCTAGATTTTCCTGAATTTTCCTAAAATTTTCTTAGACTCTGAAAGAATTTTATGAATTTCCAATTTGTCGTATTTTTGATTTTTTTTCACTCAAAAACAACTTTGGAAGGTAATATTTTTAGGTTTTCTTATAATCTTGCCGTATTTCAGTGAAAAATTTCAAAAAATACTAATGAAAGCAACTAAAAAAAATTTAGGAAATAATTTCTCATCAATATTAGCATTCTAATAATCGATTGAAAGGTATTTTTTGGGTGGAAAGTCAAAAATGCCATTTTTCAGGAGAACAAGAATTGATAATTTGCCGAATTTTACCTCATAATATCTTCTAATTTTTCATTAAAGTGTTTTTGTTTTTTTATTTTCTCAAAAAAACAACTTTCTACATTTTACATGTTTTTTGAGTTGGATTTCAATTGAATAAATTAAGAAATCTATTTGAAAATCAATTAATATTTAATGTTGTTCACAATTTCCCAATCTTTTTCATTAAATTAAAAACTTTTCCTATAAACTTGGAAAATTTTCTACAATCGGTGTTTAAGATGAATCTGATTTTATGCTTTTGCATTGTAAGAAGTGAGTCTGGAAATCTCTTTCCAACATCAATAAAATCTCGCTAAATATTGCCAAGAATGGTTGCACAAGACAGAATTGACAAATTTCAGAAGGTTTTAGTATCATTACACTTTGCGGTAAGCACGACAATAGCGAAGGAAATTCAGATATAAAAATCTAGGACAAGACCGAAAAAAACACATACTCAAAAGATAGGAAATCATCAAATTTATTTTATCGTTGTTTTCGAGACGTCCCACTGTTTTTCTCTCGCCATTCCGCACAGCATTTCATACCGTCTGGACGGAGTTGAGCACATCTCCTGAAAATATATACGAACCAACAAGTATTCTGAGGGGTTGGAGGGATGTTTTTGGTTGGAGGCCAAGCGAGGTATTTTTGTGAGATCCCTTCTGAGTAATAGGATAATTTGCATGCGAGACATGCAATGAAATTAGTGAAACAACTTTTAACTTTTTCCCAACCCACCCAGAGACACACACACTCGTCCGAAAAAGGTATTTCTCAGCACAGAAAGACAGAGAGTATGAAAAGTTTCTCGCAAAACTTGTCCTCCACACCATTTCCCTGCGGGGTTGGCTTTTTTTTTACCCTTGCATGCGCGCCATATAATGTGATGTGCAGAAGCCAAATGTCAGTGAAATCTATTCGAGCAACGTGGAACGAGTGGATGTACAGACTTTGAATAAAAATGCACTCTCGTGTGCACAAGGAGTGAAGATTCTGCTGAGAATTTCGCATTTTGAAGAGCATTTCTTTGTGCTCACTCACTCTGCATTTGCAGTTCAATTACATCACCCTGTTTAATCAGTGGAACGTACAAGATTCCCTCACTGAAAGATCCACATTTCAGCTCAACAGCAACACCCTTGGCAGAGTCACTAAGAGAATTATTAAGGTGTAACTAATGCACTTTTTCGGTGGAACATTTCGCTAGACGGCTGTTTTTTGTCACACACACACATTTCAGGACGATCCTGGTGCTCCTTCTTTCATATAAGTCCTGACGTGGGAGAGATAATTTGTGGCAGTGCAAAAGAAACACGATGAATACAGTTTGTAAAGAACTCAACAAGGAGAGAATTTCGCAACTCACACTCTCTCGACGGAAGGACAGGAAAAAAAGGAGAAGACAAGCAAAGTTGTCAGAGTTTTCAATTCCTTTGAAATACCCAAGATTTTTCTCGACTTTCACAACTTCCCCACCTCCCCTCATTCCACACAACCCCTCAGCGTGTCCATTTACAATTCAATTACGCGCCACCCCGAAGGTGAGTCGCTTTTCACCCAGTGGAATCAGTGTGTTTTGTAAATTTGATTGCAATTGAGACTCACTCGAGTGAGAAGTCTTTAATTATTCTGAAAGCATCCTTTCGGTCACTTCGGGGCCAGTATATTATTTATAATTGTCGAGTAATGCGATAAGCCAGGGCAACTTGGGACGAATCTTCAAGTTATACATTTACACAGCCCAGAGTAATAGCTCAACTGAATACAAATGAGCACGGAGAATCGATTGGGAAGTCAATGCTGTCCGTCGAGAGAACAAGCAGTGAATTTGGACACGATCAGAAAAAGTTTGCTCGAGAGCTTTTGGTGGAATTGAGATCAGAAGAAGTTCCATTAATATCAATGATTTAAGGATCGATGCAACATTAATTTCATAACATTTTAAATAAGCTGTCAAAGATATGAATTCGTAAAAATGCGTTGCAAGATTACGATTCATAACATTTACGAAAGCGAGGAATTTATCCACATGATCAATCCATGTAGTTGATATTAGGCAGGCATTCTTATGAACAATCTACTCCTCAAATTGTGATCTCATAATCCAGTCAAGAGGAGCTATGACACCGAAATATACCTCAAATGAGCTTTTCCGTCCTTTCTTGTTCCTCGGAATCAAGCTCTGAATGAACACTTTGACTTTTCTGACGTTGAAATACAGTTTTCCGGATTTCCCAGACACCTTTCGCACAATTTCTCACTGTTTGTTTACACTTTTAGCGCGGAATTTGAGGTTATGACAAAGTTTCACCGCTTTCGGCGCTGCATAATTACTATTCACATTGACGTCTGACGTCAATTTATATATTTCATTGCGTGAAGAGAAAGAAAGCTGGAAAATTCACGTGAAAACCAAGAAAATAGACAATATTATAATGTTATTTAGTTAATAAATACGAATTGATTGAATTTATCTGTCGTATTGTGCAAATTTCAATACAATAGATTGAGGTTATGTAGTTCCAGACATCGTTTGATTCCAGTTCAAGGAAACTAATTGGTTTTCCAAAGAATATACTCTGTACTTTGCACTAACGCCACCGAGCGGTCGTCAATATAAGCTATGAAAAGCGTAAAGTTGCAACTCAAATTCATAACTTTTACGAGCTCAAATACGAAATCTGTAAAGTTGCAACGACTTTTTATTTCAAATTATTTGAACTCCAAAGTTTATTGCGATTTTATGTTACATTTTCTATCAGTGTGATGAAATTGGCCCAATTCATCGGTCCTGATTGTTATTTCGTCTGGACATGTGAAGGCATTTCGAAGTGTATCTGAGAAAATATTTCAGAAAATGATTAACTAGAAGGGAAGGCGAGACGTTCTCGGCAATAACCTGAAAATACATATTTAATTAGGCCATTAATTAAAGCCCGCATTTTTCGACGCTCAACTCACTTGAGGATAAAAAGAAAATTGATGATTCTGTCTTATGCTATTCATATCATACGATAAATGATCCTGACCGCTTTATTAATTGTGCTTTTCGGCGAAAATGTCTGGCGCGAAGGAGGAAAAGCTAAACTTTCAGGGTGAACCAGAAAGGTGTGGTTAAGTTGTGTTGATTCAGGGAATTTGCTGAATATTTCCTAGAATGAACAAACAAATATGAATTACCGAGAATTTTTAATTATCATGAATATTCAATGTTTTAATTATGAAAATGTTTTAATAATCTTCTTTTGTGTTTGATGAATTTTATACAAACTATTATGATTGAACAGTTTTTAAAGCGTTTTGTGGAAAGCAATTTCATAAATTTGCATAAATATTAAAGCTGCAAAATGTTTTTTGCATCTATTCAGGAGAGTACAATTAAAATTAACAAGTTTTCCTGTGAATTTTCACAAATATTCCTCCTTCAGTCACATTTCACCTTCGATTGCACAACTTTTCCATTCAAAGTCTCGGCGAATTGTGATATTTCACCCAGAGCACAATGCAAAAGGATGAGAATGAATTTGGAAAGTTTTTAAGTGTGACTGTCATAATTTATTGATACTTCCGGAGAAGCAAACAAATCCCGTGTTGTTTTTCAAACGTAAAACTTCACTTTTCCAAATGCAATGCAATCTCAGAATAACTTTTATTTTAAGACCAAGAACGTGGCATGAGAAACACATCAATGAGTTGTTGTTTGCCACAAGGGGGAGATAATACAGTCAGAGGTGGTGTACAGCTCAGGAGAAGTACTTAAGAAGTGGAAGTGTTCAAAAACTTGTAATATTCCTTTCCTGCGTACTTCTTTTACTGCAAAATGATCCCGATTCTTTGGATTTCTTCTGAATTGTACGAAGAAACAATCTTTTTTGAGGTTATGTGACAAATCTAAGACAGATTTAGTGAATTTCGCATTCTAGCAAATCAATTATTATTCTAAAGTCGACAAGATTGTTAATCATTGGCAGAATTAAGCATTTTCATACGATAAATGTTGCTAAACACTGTAAATTGTATTGAAGACGAACATAACCTCAAAAATAGTCCATTTGGTCTTGGAAAATGTTATTTAGAGAACTTTCTAAACGATTTTGACTCAGAATCAGCAATTTTTAGTTGAAAAGATGATTTTATCATCAAGAAAGCTTTCAATTGGAGTCTTTTAAGATTTCTTAGTGATATTTCTGAGGTTATGATCGAGAAAGGTGGTCAAAAAAGTGGTTTCAAGTAGATTTTGACAGAAATATCGTATGGAAATCTTCTATAGTTTAGGAATCATTGTGGAAAAGGTCTAGAAATTTGAAGTGTTGTACAGAATAAGAGCATATTATCTCCCCCTTGGTTCGCCATGTGTTTTCTCTTCGGAAATGAACTTTACATAATTTGTTGTACAAAAGTTAAAATACATCCGAAGAGCTGAAAAGAAAAGCTTCAAACGGTAAATCGAAAGTTGGACAATTAACTCTTCCCAATGGAAACTCTTTCTGTTCTTTTCTTTTATTTTGTATTTGAAAATGCATGAGATTTTAACGTCTTTTTGGTAATTTCATTTGGGAAAATAATGTTACTTTTTCGCCTGCCTTTGTCAAATATTTATCTTCTTGACAGGATCAGGCTGTGTGCGAGGCAATAAAGGGTGTCCGCGAAGCGTCAACTTCGCATGCGCGTATTTGTCCTTTTTCACGTGATAAATTTTACACTTCCATGGCAACACATTTATTAAGGTTTATCACAACAAAGTTGAGTTTTGTGCGGCCGAAGAGAGTGGATTTGAGTATTTACGTAGGAAATTCAATTAGTTGGAGTGGCAAAATGAGTGTCCGTGATAACATTTACGCGGGCTTTTTCGCTGACTCGCCGAAGGCGCTGGATTTCGATGGCGCCGAGGCGGCTGACGTGGCGACGCCGCTGTCCACGGGACTGCGAACGGGCCAGGTGGGCCGCGGCTCGCTGTCGCGGATGGGCACCACTGCCCAGCTGGCCAAGGCGCGTCCCTCGACGGCGGTGAGAGGCGTCGGCTACTCGTCGGACGCGCCGCGGCTGTTTGAGCATCAGGCGCAGCACAAGAAGTCCGTGGTGGTGGACGCGAAGAAGCACCAGTCGCCGGAGGAGAAGTACCGCGGTCTGGAGAAGAAGATCCAGGATCTGCTGGAGCAGTCGATCCTGCTCAGCACGGGCGTCAAGGTGGACTTGCGCGGCGCTCTGGCGAAGGCCAAGGAAGCCTCGTCGCTGGATCGCAAGCTTCTGCAGATGCGCGATCAGAGCAACGGCAATTACGTGCACAACTTCGATCTGACATTCTCGGTGCTGTTCAATCTGGCCAACATCTACGCCCTCAACGACATGCACGTGGAGGCGCTGAACACATACAATCTGGTGACGAAAAATAAGATGTTCTCCAATGCCAACCGGCTGAAGATCAACATGGGCAATATCTATGTGAAATTGGGAATGTTCCCCAAGGCGATTAAAATGTACCGAATGGCACTGGATCAGGTTCCAATTAATCAGAAAGAGCTCCGGCTACGTGTCACTCACAACATTGGCATCCTCTTTGTGAGGATGGGTCAGTATTCGGATGCTGCGACCAGTTTTGAATTTATAATGTCAGAGAAGGGTGATGTGCGCGCTGGGATGCATTTGGTGCTCTGCTACTACGCCCTTGGCGACGTTGACAAAATGAAGCGAGCATTCCAATTACTGCTCGACGTCAGCACAGAATTCGACGAGGATGAGAAACTCAACGCCATTTCCGTGAGTCTTTTCGCCATATTTTTTGGCCACAATCAAGCGCCTTCAGCTTCTCCATTCGCGCCCGATAATGGCACTTTCCCATCCACTCTTCCACACTATCGAGTGGCTGATGGGAATGGAAATTGAGTGAGGATTTTCCGCCTCGTGGCCATAATTCGAAAATTCCACGTCTCATTGATTAACTGTTGATCAGAGAATAAAATAGAAAAGAATCATAAAACCTACATATTAATGCTGCATTATGTGCTGAATGTCCCCAAAAATATACTGTAATCGCATAATTAATTCGTTTTTCAAAATTTTCCTATTATAACTGATAAGAAGCACGAATAATTGGATTTCTATGCCTTGTTTAATATGTTTGTTAATTAGAATTTTATTCCTATAGCGATTTCAGGCCATTAACTCTGCGATTATTCATAAATATTATTGATTTTGCAAACTAATTTTCATTAATATTATTAGTATGTCACAAAATGTTTGAATATTTGATTATTCTTTGAATCTCCTTCATTATTTTCACATTTTTTCACCAGAGGGCAGCAGTTTAAACTCTAAAGATGTGTAGAAGTTCTGATTGTATTTCCCATTTTTGTTCAGGATATATTAAAATATATGGAGCGATTCCCACTAAAATAGAAAAATGTAAACACCTAAAAGTGTAACATTCGAAAAGAATAAGGAAAAACACGCCTTTGTATTCTCACTTTAAATATTGTGTTAGTGATTGAGATTTTTAAGCGATTCCATATTCTGTACAAGAAAGAAAATTGTGAAATTTGCCAAGATTATTAAAAACACAAGAAAATAATCAGTAAATCTGTGATAAAAAGGATTAATTGCAAACATCCTTCATGTTCATGCTTCAAAATTGGAGCCACAATCACAGATTGATCCATTTTTGCAAGTTATTCTGCATTTTCCGGTCTGTCAAGCTGCTTTTAACACATTTCTTAAAACAACATCAAAAAAGTCAGTTTAAAATAACACATTCAAGCGGTGCAAATTGCCTTAACATGTGTAAATCGGAATGAAATTTGTAACACAAATTTGGTGATTTTTCAAGACAAAACCGTCATTTAAAGCCTTACATGTGTGTGAAAATCATTTAACACACAGTTAACATCACTTATTTGAGTGGGAATCGCTCCAATAATTCGTTTAATCGATAAAATAATCATTTTTGGGTCTTTTTCCAATTCTACTAGTGGTTTTCCCCTTGATTTTCTACTTTAAAGCACATTTTGTGGCGCAAAGTCGTTAGATTGTATAAATTATTGTACGCACTTCAACTCTCTCCCTGGGAATTGAGTGAATGGGAAAGTGGAGAGCGTGTGTGCCATAAATTGTCTCATCTCAATTTCCATGGACAGCCTAATGCAACGCAGGAGTACATTTTCGAGGCGATCCGATCAGATGAGCTCCAGCAGTGGGAGAACAAGCAGCAACAATTCACGAGGAAAGCCATCCTAATGACCGCAAATCTTATCGCGCCAGCCATTGAAGATTCATTCGATGATGGGTACAATTGGTGTGTGGAGGCCATTAAGAATTCGAAGCATCAATCATTAGCGTCAGAGTTGGATTTGAATCGGGCGATAATGTTCCTCAAGCAGGACGATCCGACGCAGGCGATAGACTCGCTGCAGTACTTCGAGAAGCGAGAAACCAACGTGGCCATCAATGCGTCCATTAATTTAACATTCATCTATCTCCTGGTGAGATTTATTGCGAATTGCACCATTTAGATTCTTGCTGGACACACTCTTCCTCTCTCTCAGCTTTATTTATCCATTAATTTCACCTTCACGTGGAATTGCTTAATTCGTCACAATGATTTAGAATTGCCACAGCCTCTCGTCATTTGTCTCTATTGCGCACACTTTCCACTTATAGGGAATTTCGCAATTTTGAGCTCCATTTCTCTCCCGGAATCTCTCGCTCATTTATTCAATATTGAGACTCTCTTTGCACACAAAAACACACACACACTTTTGCACACTTTTGCTCATTATGCAGATGAACAACTTGCAAATGGCATCGAATTACGCAGAGTCAATGCGTCGCATGGATTCTTACAATCCCGCCACGCTCATCAACAATGGCGTCTATGAAATGATGAGAGGCGATTATGAGACGGCCAAGAGTATGTTTGAGGCGGCGGTGGAGATTGACGCCACTTCCTTCGAGGCTCTGTACAATCTGGGTCTGGTCAACAAGCGCCTTAACGATTTCGATGCCGCTCTGGGCTACTTCCGGAAGCTGAGCGCCATCAGCATCCACGAAGTCCATCCGCAGGTTCTCTACCAGATGGGGAATCTCTACGAGCTGGTGAATGACACTGGCGCCGCTCTGGAGCTGTATCTGCAGATGCTGGGCTCGCAATTCCTCGACGATGAGATCTTGAGGAAGATTGGTCTGATTTACGAGCAGGAGTCTGACCAGCAACTGGCCTTTCACTACCACCTGGAGTCCTACAGGGTGAATCCGGTGAATATGAACACCATCAACTGGATCGGGACGCACTACATCCGACTTCAGGTGGCCGAAAGGGCGATTCCGTACTACGAAAGGGCAATTATGAACAATCCAAACAGTACTTTCTACATGATCAGGACAGCGGGATGTTGCATGAAGGTTGGCCATCACAAGAAGGCGCTGAGATTCTTTCAGGACATTTACCGCAGATTCCCGGACAACGCCGATTGCCTGCGAGCGCTGATCAGGATCACGCACAACAGTCATCCGCAATTGCATGAGAAGTACAAGCTGGAGCTGCAGAGGCTGACGAAGACCAAGGACACCAGGAAGAGGATCGGAAGCAGCGTCTCCTCGCTGAATATGACCATCGGCAGACGCACCACGTCGGCCATCACGCAAGATGGCGACAATTCCGCGTCGTCTGTGAACTTTGGCGACTACGCCGAGGAGAACCAGGGAAGGGCGTCAGAGGGCGCCAGTGAGTACTACACAGATCCTCTGGGACCCATGGCGGCCAGGCCCAGGACAGGGATGCGCCCGAAGACGGGCACATTCGACGAGGACACGGATGAAGACATTAATCCAGAGGAAATGTTGCCACAGTAGATGTACTCGCAAGGGGACAATCAGTCGCAAGTTGAGACCATTAACTTTAATAATTTTTTTAAAATTATTTGTGATTATTATTCAAATGTTGATTATTTCATACAAATTCTGATTATTTTCTGAATATTTAATCAAAATTTGAATATAAATTGAATAATTGTGAATATTCGGAATATTCTGATTCATTGACTAAAAATAATCTTTTTTAAATTATATATAAAAATTTGATTATTTTGTTTAATTTTCAATTTTACTTGGGGAAAAATTCTTTTTTTTTAATTCTCTAATTGAAAGTTTGATTATTTTTGAATTTTACTTGAGAAAATAATAATTTTTTGATTTTTCATTCAGAATTAGATTTTTTTGGTTATTTTGTAATTTTACTTGAGAAAATAAACTTTTTTTTATAATTTAAATCAGAATTGGATCATTTTTTAATTTTACTTTTGAAAATAATCTTTTTTTATTATTTAATTGAAAATTTGATTTTTTTTCAATTTTACTTGGGAAAATATTCATTTTTTAAATTATTTTACTCAAATAATTATGATTATTTTATTAGAGAACATTAGGTTTCCCCAAAAATCGTCTTGTGACTTGCCCCTTTGTGTACTCGTAATTGGACACTGTGTTGCACTTTTTCCATGTGTTTGAAATGTATGAGGAAAGAGGGAATAAACATAAAAAGAGACCACAACACAATGTTCAGAGTTTTCCACCCTCGAACTCACCCATGTGAATCAGTGCAAAATGCCATAAATTGTCCTCAGAGGAAGATTATTATGCTGTAGTTCACTTGTGTTGGGGAATTTTTCATTGTTGTGCTTTTTACGTTATCACTTTAAAGAAGTACGCAAACATGTTTAATTTTTGCAAACTTCTCTTCCACTCTGGAAGCTTGACTGGAAGTTTTTTTTTTGAAGCTTTGACAAGATAAAATCCACTTTTCAATATGCATATAATGACTTGAAGCAATTTTAAGCGATTTAATAGCGCGCTTTTCAATGTAACTTTGAGATTGTGCTGAAAGGAAAATTCACTTCCACAGTTCTGCCTGTTAGAGGGTATTAAAATAGAGAGCCATTTCGCATATTGTTGGACTTCGAGAGTGAAGCTAAACAAGAAAGTTGGGCCAGAATGAATAAATCCGCCCGCAGCTCTTGCATTTGGAGCGACGCAGAATCGCTTCGAGTGTCTAAAATAGCGCCACGAGCTCAGTTGGTTTCGATGCATTCGGAATTTTCTATTTGGCCATTGTTCTGGCCCAGAAAATGGACAGATGCCAGAGAGAATATTGGGGAAATATTAATACTCAGCTGTATTAAGTACTTGTGAGTCGGCAAGTTTACACATTTGCATGACAATTGAACTGCACGAATCGCGATAATAGGTGCAATTTTCAGACTTGGGCTGATTGTTAACACTCTAACCTTTGTTTTCCAATGTTTTCCTTGCAAAATTGCTCATTTGCCAAAATTTGTACATTTTTCCCGTGAAATCCACGTCAATAAATCCATTAATTTTATATTAGTTTGTACTCAGCGAAAAAGTACAGGAAATGCAATTAACTACGTCGTAGTATTACGTAATAATTCAGTTTAGTGGCCTTATTCATACTTGAGGATGTGAAAATAAAGATCTCGAAACGTAGTAAGGAGAAGAAAAGTCCATCTTCTAATAAGTAGAACATTGTAAATCAATTACGCTCGTAAATAATATTATTACGTATTACGAAGCTTTTTAAAACGTCGTATTTTTCACGAAAAAATTATCTACGGATGTAATTAATATCATAAAGTTATCATAAAGATTCTGGAAATCAACTACGCCGTAGTTAATAAAATAACGTATATGATCCGTAGCTTCTTTCAGACCAAATAAAAGGAACTACGCCCGTTGTTTGTACTATAACGACGTGGTATGAAATAATAATTCAAATTTGGTCCCCGCAAAATCAACTACGCCCGTTGTGCATATAATATCGACGTACTTAATTCGTCGGCGGAATATTGTTACATAATGACAGTTAAACCGACGTAGTTGATTTTTAAAGGCTAATGAATGAATCGTAGTGAATATGCTGATGACGAACTTGTATTTACTACGGCGTAGTTGCTTTTCTGCAGCTAACGTGGCTTTTCCTATGCCGTTAATATAATGTTTATAAATTGTTCTTTATTGTTTTTATTCTGGTGTAGTTGGAAACTCGGCCAAAAGCTACGTAGTATTATTAACTACGTCGTAGTTATTTCCTCTTGTTCTCTAAGTGTGACTAATTTTACTGTCTTTGGCGCCATGAGGAAAATGATTGAAAATCGTGTAAGACAACTTCTTGCCAGCGAATTTCAAAAATTATAGCTGAAATGGTTTTGTTAAGGAGCTTTTCATTTAATTTGAATTCTTGCAGCTGCGAATTCAAGGTTAAAGAGAGAACTTGACGCGTGCTTACAGTCATCGTGAATGAATGCGTATAAGAAGTGGAAATTTCTCATCAAATGGTTTTACAAACTTCCACACCGATCTCAAGATAAGACTCACTGGCGTAAGACACTCTCACCTTTCCGACTCACTTCGGGCAACCGAAGGAAATGCCCTGAAAAAGTCAATGTACAGCTCGTATAGCTCCTTCCGCCTTTTCACATTTCCATCAATTCGTATGGCGAAAACGTGACAAATGATTATTGAAAAAGTTTTTCTTGGTTGTTTATTGGGTTTTTCGGGTGAGATGGGAAATGAATTTATGGAAATAAAAGCGAGAGGCTTTCTGCAACTTTCAACTTTGGCCCCAATGAGTCTCTCAAACTGTGGAAGAGTGAATTTATTTTATTCACTTAGAATTCCAGTCACTGGCCGAATCTAATCGCAATTCGCCGGACGAAAGCTCTCTTTGGCATTATCATGGAGGCAAATGTGGGTCACAGACCTTATGGGATATATGTTGACATTTCGGACGCTTGGGGTGAACTGAATAAATAACGTGTGACGAGGTTTGCAGTGCAAAACAAGAAAATTAATATCTTATCGTCATTTCTCGACCTCAGACAAGCTGTCGATGTTTATGTTGAATCCACTCGATTTCGCCCAATCATATTTGCGCATATTATATGAATATTCCAGCTTCTGGAGCTCATTCTATCGCTCGATGGGTGACACGAGAGAGCCACAAAAATTGTGTACGCTTTCATCTATCTATATCCATGTCATCCCTTGGGAAAGTTTATTGCATTTGACAGTGATAAAATACCAATGAAATACATTTCAGCAGACAATTTCTTTAAGATCGTGCGCCACACACTCAAGGGACGTGCTTCGCAGTTTTAATTTCCGTCGAAGAAATAAATTCTCGGGGCAATGCAACTGATTGTTAACAGAGTGGAAGCACTTGTGGTGAGAAATACCAACTACGTGCTTCCACTCTCCTCGACATCCCTCTAATTCGATTCTGATACGCCAATAATGATGGGGAGCATTTTTGCGAATGATTGAAGATGTGCGGAGAAATGTGGGGTGAATTCATTGAATGTCTTTCGTCTGCATTTTCAATCACATCCCCGAAACGCATCTTGTCTCAAGATTCCTCCCTGTGTGTTTGTGTGCACACAAGGGAGGACGAAAGGAATGTCCTCAAGGGCCACCCTTTTGCGGATTATGTTCTTTCTTTTTGAGATTCCGATCGAGATTGGCGACTTCCAGCCCAGATTCTGGGGCGCTTCTTAAACATATTCCCATAAGATAGAAGCGAAAAATTTCTCCCCGAATCGATTGAACTGAAAGTGCTTCAGGAAATTAGAAGCAAAGAAAATCAGATTTTCACAAACAGAAAATCCTCCAACAGACTATTTATTCACAACCTTTTTTTTTGCAATTTCCTCCTTTGTTGCTGCACTAATATCCCATGCATTACCCTGCGGGATTGAGTGAAAATAGATGGCTTGGGAAAAGGGCACGCGATATCACGAGAGGTTATCAGTTTTATGGGGCCTCATTTTTCTAACCGATTCTCTCCTCTCTCAAAATGACTCTGAGCCGCACATGAACATATATATGATAATGCTGCTCAACTGCCGCTTTTATCCTAGGATAATTTACTGGTAATGCCCAGGCTGTCTGATGCCCTGAATTATACGTGAGTGAATCCTTGCAGAGCTTCTGGGATGTTGAGATTCTGCTGCATATAGGAAATTACATTTGAATATTTACCTGCGGAAAAGAAGAAAACTTTATCAACTCACGTGAAATATGTAAGAACACAAAGCAAATATTTTGATTCTCTCTTGGCATAAGCTGCTTTGAGAATTCATACGCGATTCCTTGCAAGCAAGGGGGAGATAATGTGTTTTGAATCTTCCACAGTTTCTATGCAAAATCTTCAACTCTTTTCCGACACTTCTGAACGCCTTTTGAGGCATTTTCCAAGGGAAAAATATTGCAGATTTTTTTAGGAATCTTAACAGATTCAATAAAATATTTAAAAATTAATTTTTATTTCCAAATAAATGAAAAATAATCATATTTTCCAGGTAAAATTGCAAAATAATTGGATAAAATATATTAAATAATTGTTTTTATATTTAAATATTTTCGGAATATTTAATAAAAATTTAAATTCAAATTAAGAGGAAATACAATCGGAACTTCGGCATGCTTAATTCCTTGAAATGCTTGTGAATTGTGAGGTTGTGAATCCTGCTTTAAAAGTAAAACCTGCGAAAATAACAAGCAAAGAGAAATTGTTTTAGACATTTTTGAGGTTATGATTGAATTTAAGGTGTTTTCTTCTTAAATTTAACCAATCTGAAGTGTCTTTCGAACACAAATGCTCAATTCTGATGAGAAAATGAGAAAAATTCTCTGATTTTACTCAAATTTGATAATTTTCAGTGTTGGTTCATCACAAAAATGGGTTCTGAATCAATCACATAACCTAGAAAAGCGATAAAATTGATATTTATAGGGAAAATATCTTCTCGCAAAGCTGTTCACCATTTCTTATCCTAATGTCTTCCCCTTGCTTTCAAGCATGCAAATCTCCGCCCAGGAAGAGCTCTTCCCAGTCACACAATCAGTGATCCGTCAGGAAGCACGACAGGCGAATTGTGATGCATTCGGCTGCGGTGGGAAAAAGGAGCAACTCCTATATATGGGAGTAAATTGAACATAACGTCATGGTGGATTTATCGTTTTCGATATATGCATGTGGCAGTTTTAATTTTGCAGAAATATTTCGCGATAAATATTGGTTTTGAGCCAGAGAGAGAGGGAGAGAGAGAGTGAGAGAGTGTGTTGGCTTCCCGCTGCCAAAGTTAATCAATCTCACTTCCTCCAAGTCGAACGCCAGTCACGGTTAATCTTTCACAGCACGACACTCTCCATTATGAGCATGACGAAAGTTTTCCACGCAAGCACAGATTGCACTTTTCATGCTGAGAATACATCCTTCTCCGCGTTTGGTACATAAAATGGTGAAAACTTGCATTATTTACTCACACACACACTGTATACTTGAGGGTGGAATTTTCTCATCTCTCCACATCCTTCTTTGGAAAAGCGTGTGGACGTTTTATTATTATTACTTGTCAGCAAGTCCTCGAGAGACTTAAACTTTCCGCCAAAATAATCTCCATATGAATTCATCGCTCTTCTCCCCAACACTTAACACTGGACAATCTCTTGGCAAAGTAGCCAAACAAGGATTAAGCTCTGCAAAAGCTCTGTGAATAGACATCGCTTCTCATACTCAAATGCGGCTTTTGGGATTACAATTTTTATTTAAATTTCACGTGCAATTGATCAATATAAAGAGATTATTCGAAAGAACGCGATGTTTCTTCAAGCTCCTTCGTCTTTTCTCAAGTAGATTTCGCGAGATAGAGCACTGTAACACACTCTGTGTATTTATAAGGAAAAACTCTCTCTCTCTATATCCTGCTAATAGAAAGCTCTTTTATAGCACGTGCACTTCAGCAAGAATGACGTTTTTCCTTTGGGTCTTGCATAACGTTCTGCCATTACATGTTTCGTCTCAATTTGAGCATCATCCTAAATGCAATTTCAGGGAAATTTCTCCTCGTGCATGGCTGGGAAAGTGTGCCAAATTTTACAGATTTCCCTGCATGTTGATGACTTGGGAGAGACTGTCAATAAAAAGCAACTGCAATGGGAGATAATATTGACTTAAGTTTTCATTTGCCATTCATATGCAATCTGCTGCAATTTCTGTGGCGAACTGGAGCATGGAATAGAGAATCTCCGACCACCTCATAATTTTCGATAGTGTCTTGTTTACGATGGCACAGTGGAATTGAAATGGAAATTTACACTTACAGCCGTGCCATAGATAGCCAATGTATCTCTCTCTCTCTCTCTGTTGCCCTCCATTTCGCCAGGCCGGAGAGCCTTTGTCTGCACACAAAAAAGCATCCGTCTGTGGAGAGAGTTACGATTATGGCATTCACAATTCCGGAGCTCCGGAGCTAATTAAGTCACAACGAGGAGAGCTGACTTATGCTAAAGGTGCTGAAGCTCCAGTTTCAGGCTGTTTCGCATGGCGAAAGATCTGAGATTTTGCAATTTACTCTATTCCCATTCTGGAATTCCGGACTTGATTTCTGTTGGACAATAAAAGTAATTGTTCTTTTAAATCATGCGCTGTTGGATAAGAACAAAGGGAAAGTCAACAGCCGATTTTTGAGGAATCTTAATCATATGATCGAAATTGAATACAATTAAATTCAAATAAATCATATTATATTGAAATATATTGTGAATATTTAATTCAAATTCAAATATTTCATTATTTTCTCAACATATCGCCACCAGAGGGCAGCAAAGTCGGCGTGGGGAACGCTAAAAATATGGCGTTTTTTGCATAATTCTTTCTATTCTCACGCATTTTCACACTTTATGACTTCCTAGAAAGAAAAAAAGGAAATTTGAAGGTGAAAATAAAGTTTTTGCGGGGAAAAAGTCCAGTTTTATCATTTGTTTATCAGCTGATCAAGTGTGAAAGGCATGTAGAAGTTCTGGTTGTATTTCTCAAAGCACTGAGCTTTTAGTCCTACTTTAAAGTGTTAAATGAAGAGTTTAAACGCATTCAAATAATTTATTAATCGCTATAATGATTTTAAAGTGAAATTTGTTAAGCAGATGAATTTAAAAATTTACAAAATATAAAAAAAAACTTTTTGATTGCTTTCTGATTATTTTGTCAGAGAAAACGGCGCAAAAAGGCCAGAAAAATTTGCCACAAGCTAAATTTGAACGAAATAAGATAAAAAAAGTATTAAGTAATCATAAATTTAAGACTTTTCTCTTTGATAAGAAGGGATTGTGAGATGAAAATTTTGGGTATTGAACTGAACGTCTAAGACTGTTGTTTGAGCAATTAAGTCGAGAATATATGGTAAAATATATGTTCTTGCATCTCAATTATTTGCTACAAGATGAAGTATTATGAGCGGATTTAAACTTTAGAATGGAATTGAGATTGCACTCAATGGAGCCACAAAACGCACAACGCAGATTCAAAACTACATACATATAAGTTAACTCGAGGGAAACTTGCGGAGTTTTCATTGAATTTCATCTAGCTCAGGATATACGCTTCTTATGTTAAATCAATTGGCAAAATGAAAGCTCGACATAATTGCAGAAAGTCGACAATCGACCAAGCAAAGTTGCACGAACACAAGGTGCAGCTCAGCTTGTTTTGGCTGTGAAAATTGGTGGAAACTCTGTATAAAGTTGAATCTTCGGTGCATGGCGAGTGGCTAAAGATAATAAATTGGGCGAATGTGTGGTTGTGTTATTCAAGCAGAACTTGTGAGTCTTGAATGGCGTCTATTGCATATAAATTTGGGTGGAAGGCAAGGCGATATTCGCCTGTATTATGCTTAATTATCCGAAACCACTTGGACTGAAACTTCAATTTTGCTTCTTTTCAGGCCATTCACAGCCTCACAGAGAGTCGCTGTGGACGCCCGTGGAGAGCCATTAGCAGTATATTCACATTTGATGTGAGAAAGCTCTTTTCGCTGCGCCTTGTTCACCCTTATCATCCTCAATAATGATAATCATTAATGTATTCGGAATTTAAATTTTGCAAGGCGAAACGATAAGTCACTGCCGATGGTTTGGGGCGCCGAAGGAATGTGCAGAAATATTAAAATTCCTTCGGCTCTCTTTCTTAAAAATCCATTAAATCACGAGCTTTCACGGCGCTCCCTTGCGCACAGTATCCAATAAGTCACCCCGGCGAGTCTTAAAGACGCTCTGAGAGGTCATTCAATTTGATATCACGACGCCTCCTCAGCGCCACTTTTCTGCTGATGCGGGAAAGTGTGGCGAAGTGACTTGTTGCCACATCACTTTTAATTAATTTATCTGCAGCCCCGAAGCTCCAGATTTTGGGGGTGCGCGCGATGACTTGTTGGCTCTCTCTCTCTCTTTCCGCCTGTGCAACAGTCACAGAAGGAGTTATCATTAAAAAATTATGCTTGTAAACCCCAAAATGACGTGGCAGATTGGAGGAGAGAGGAAAAGTTTGGTCGTTCCAAGTAACTTTCCTCCATTTACTTGTGCATTGTTGTTTCGCCACCCCCCAAAAGTGCGGCATGTTTTTGTTTTTGCCGCCACTTTGGCCCCACGAAGGAACTTTCCCGCCCCGCCCAACTTTATTGTGGCACTGAATGACACGTGCTTTAGCATCTTGGCCTCATTGGCTCCTTGGCAATTTCATCCGGAGAGCTTTGCTTTTAATTAATACATTCGCCACTCGGATGAATTGCACTTTTATGGCTGATTTTTTACGATCTCGCCTGCCAAATGCCAAGTTAGGTGATGACAATAGGTGCGAGCGGACTTTTAGGATTTTATAATAAAGTGTTACATAAAGTCTAGGCTAATTTGGCTGAAGTCAGAGCATAGAACAAGGGCGGAAATACATATTCTATGTGTGGAGATTATGTGTGTAAGCTGTAAAGTTTATATTGCCTAATCAATCTAAAACCCACTGAAAGTGCCAAAATACAGTGACAATTACTTCACTGGGAAATTTAGTTGCGAGAGGAATCATTTTATGACTTAAATCTGTACAAGTTTGTAAGAAAAATCCTTTTTCCAGGTCTAGAAACTAACTGAAATCTAACTGCCAAGATTATAACTCTGATTTTGAGATTTTTCGAATCTTTCTAACGAATTTTAATAGAATATTTTATGATTTTCTGCTTTTATTTGCACTTTTCGATATCGTGTTCTTAATTAGAATCTTTCCAGCTCCAAATTCTGTATTACGAAGTAAAAATTGAGGTTGAATCTAACTGAAATCTAACTTTAAACTATAAAACTGACATTTTTATACAATATTTCATGATTTTCTTCTGATAAAATTGCACTTTTGATCATTGTTGCTGATTAAATAATTTTTTCTAACTGAAAATTGCAGTTTTTTGGTAAAAAATTTAGGTTATGTTTGATTTTAGCGTCGTTTTTTAATATTTAGCTTGCAAAATCATGATTTTTAGTGAGTAAAAATCGTAATTCTTAAACATACTTTCAATTTAGGCACAGGAATTTCAACTCTAAGATGTTATTCAATGAAATCGCATTCAAAAGTCGTCTCAATGAAGTCCGTGTTTAATGATTTAAGGCATGGTTAATGAGCATAATAACGATGAAATCTATTTGTCCAATCACAATCTTGTTTACCAACTAAACAACACCTACACGAATCCCGTGGATGTCCCCATAAAATGATTGGAAATGCGATAATTAGCTGTTGACTGATTAATCAGCTGAAAATGTCAACCACGGCATTGCGATACAATTAATTATTTGATTAATTAGTACGAGAGAAGCAAGTCTACGGCGTGTTGTTTCGCAGCAAAACTTCCCAACATGCTTTCACTCTCTTACTGAGCGCATGAGAAAAGCCGAAACATGAGATTCTCTCTCTCTTGGGGGGAGTTTTTCCAACCCCCGCGCGCAAATGCGATGTTGAGAAAGTCGGTCAAAAATCTACATGTGACGTGACTTGATGCCTTTCCCTCCCCCCAAGAGACACGTCTCGTGATTGAAGGTGGTGGCTGTCAAGTTCTGTGAAATTCTCCGTCAAAGATTGATGCTGTTTCGCAGTTGTAAAATATATAATGCGGAAATTGAGGGGTGGAAATATTGCCATAATGTACAATTGTCAGAAATGTATTGATGGATTTAAATTGACAGTGCCATTATTTGTCTATAACCGATGAATTATACATGAGAGGTGGAGGCTTTTCTTTCCTTCTCTCTCTCTCTTTAAGATATCTGCGAAGGTCCATGAACTTTGGCAAGAAATATGCGCGGCAATAAAAGAAAAGTTTAATGACAATGAGCTATGATATGGCAAGGAAGCAATTTTCCACTTTTAATGTCATGGGATTTAAGTGTGTAGAAAGCGTCTTTATGGACGATGTTTGGGAATTTAAGAAGATATAAACATACAGAATGGCTATAATGTCGTTAAATTTCATGCTAAATGCAAAAGAAATTCGCGACAGGATGGAGGGAATTTCTTCGATAGTCCTTTCTTGCGTTCAATGTCCCATCGTTGCCTCACGACATGAATTCAAATGAGGAGGAAATGTTGCGATGGTTGCCAAGGAACCATCGCATTAGTGCTCAACTATTATAATTAGATGGTATAGAATTTGTAGGAATATGGCGCACTATTAATTCTCCGCAAGGGGTTGATAATGTTATTGAAAAAGAAACAAATCTTGTGTTATGTCTTCAAAGATTAATCGGATGAGGAAGACGAATTTCTCAGTTGAAAAGCTTGAAAACACTGCAATAAATAGGAAACCTTGGCTCAAATACTTATATTTAATCGGATATTTACGGTTTTACGCAAGGTTTTATGTCAAAAACGTATTTTGAATTTGGAAATCTTCCCTAATTATTGCAGAAACGAGAATCTTTAAAAATATAGATGAAAATGTGTTAATCAATAACATATAGAAAAACCGTAAAGATGTCTATTAATCGTTCAATATTAATAAGTTCTTCTAAAACCGTACGGAAAATACATTTTTCTTACAAAATTTTTCTTCTAATTTTCGTATTTAACACAGATTAAGATTTTTCTTTAGTCTGTTTTCGTTTAAAGTCGCTTTCAGAATGTAGTCGGTCAGAATGTATTTCCTAATTTGGATGATTTCCAAATTGTTTCAAATTATTCTATAACTATTCTTGAATAGACTTGTTAGATCTCTTAATCTAGATTAAATATTTCTTCGAAAGACATAAAATAATTCTCCAGTGAATTTCTATTCGAACCTCTTGATTGTCAGTGAGAAAACGTCGTTGGAATCGCAGTGGAAATTCAGTGTACACAGATTCATAAGTGGTAAATTCGGGGAGGCCTTAAGGGTGGCTTTTCCGAATGCCCTCGTTAAATGTTGTCATGGGATTTGAAGGCAAGAATTATGAATAAACTCTTCCTCAATGCGACTCAGTAAATGCGTAGAAATTCGGCTCGTCTCTCAATTAGCAATCCTTCATGGTCGGTGAGGCCATTCCGGATGAAAAATCCGCAACTATTGCCCTGCAACGTGGCCTGACCGCAGGAGGTGGGGGAGGGGGTGAGAGAGTATCCTCTGATTGACTACACTTTGCTCTGTGGCGGTACTTTAGAGGCGTTTACATATAAATTAGATGCGAGTGCACAGCTGGGAACCTTTCAAGAGTCTGACTGAGATTTATGATTTGGAGTGTGTGGTTTCAGTTATGGGGATGAATATCGAGTCCAACATCCCCATTTTCTGTTGTGACGGAATTACTAAAGCTCTCCTGAACTCTCTCTCTCTCTGGTCATTCTCGGCACAAAGCGGAAGTGTTATAAATCAACGTCGCCTCTTTAGCTGGGGATTCCCAAGCTTTGCAATCTTATTTGAATTTGCACTTGTGAATTGGGTCAGATGACTATTTTGGTAATTTGTAGTGGCATTCATTGTGGGGGTTATGCAAAAATGTTGATTGGAATATTTTCCCATGAAGCTCTGGATGCAGAGCTTTAAGTCTCTGAGATTCTTCAAGACAATTCCCAAGCAATTACCATGTCTTCCTTTTATCTTACATTGGATATCCAAAACAACTCCTCCTTTGTCCACAATCTTGGATGGTTCTCAATATAATTCCACAAGACTTGCTCATATTGTCCCGAAGGTGAATCTTGATTCCGATTATTCTCCTCTGTTGATTCCCAATTATCGTCTTGCTTGATTTGCTAAACAAGCAAATACACTCAGGGCAGCAAATATTGATATTCAATTTCCATTCATATTCGATTGCGTCAATTGTGCAAATGATATTCAACATTGGAGAATGCAAAGAAAAAAAAAATCTCTTCTCTCCTTGTTATAGAAGAGGAGAATATAATTAGCGTAAGTGGAAAGTGGAAAAAAAAGAAGAAACTTTTTCTCCACATAATGTTGAAAGTTTCACTTCTGACTGGAAAAACATGGGCGAATTGTGTGGGCGAAAAGTATCACAGCGAGAGAATGTCAATGTAACATTTCCGAAGAACTCTCTAAATAACTATGAGAGTTCTTGTGCTTTTTGCCTTGGCATATGCGAAGTGGCGGCGAAGAAGGCAAAAGTCCAAGGGGTTGCTAATATTGGGGATGCAGTGTCACTATCTTGTTAATTCTTCATAATTTATTTATAAAATTATTATGCACAACTTAAATACTTAATCATCAATCGGATATTTACGGATTTACGCAAAGTTTAAGGTTAAAAACGTTTGTGACACTGGAAAAACTTCCTAAATTTTGTCAAAATGCTAAAACCGTAAAGAATCCTTTAATCGTTCAGTATTAATAAGTTCTTTCTGAAAATTCACCACAAATTACATTTTACTCCCACAAAATATATTTTTCTTACAAAATCATGTTTAAAAATGATCTCCAAACTTATGTAAAATATTCCCTTAATTTTTTGAAATGCATTTTTTCAATACAAAAACATTTAAAAAAAATTTCTCCCTCATTTTCTAAATCCCGTTCAGAATTCTCGGATTCATCAATGTGATCTTATTTTCTAAGATGTCTGAATGTTGAATGAAGCGAATCGCGATGCAGCGAAGATGCTGAGACACTGAAAATCTACTTTAGCAACCCCCGGCAAAAGTCTTTGGGAATAAAGTTATGGTATGCGCTCTAGCATTTCCAGCCCCAATCATCATCATCACATAAGGTATTCCGTTTGATTCCACGCTCAGTCTCTGGCTGGCGAAGTGATTACAGAATCATTGCAGTTTTGAGAATATGCCTTTTTCTCTCGTCACGCTCTGGAAACTTTGGCATCTCGAGATGGTAAATGAAGCGGAAATGGTGAAAATTTGGCTGTGAGAGAAGAGAAAAAAAAAGTTTGACGGCAGAAAAGCGCAAAGAAGGAGAATAAAATCAATTCCAAGACGGCGTTGATACACAAAACCTCACTCAAGGAGTGCTCAGGATGAAGTGTTGTACTTGGTTTTTAAAATATTGTTGCCAGAGAAGAGAATCGGTGGAGTTTCAATTTTGCGCCTCCGCCCAATGTCGAGAGGAGCTAAACAAAGGCGAGTGTATTCTCATGCAAATACCCCTGAACACCAATGCCACTTGACAAGGAGAGAATCCCTGGGAAACCGAAGCTATTGAAGGCGCTCTCCATATACATACACCAGTGTAATCCTTTTCGCAATCATACCGAACGACACAACAAAGCATCCTCTATTGAATGTCACCAGAGATGAAATAGTCCTGTGAGAGAGCTTCTATGCGAAAATATCCAACATTTTTCCACACCATCCCTTCTTCTCACAGAACATGCGGGACATCCCTTTTTTCCAGCACTTCACAAGGCATCACTGATTCTCTGATTAAGTATGAGGGCGCGTTTGATTATTTTTTCCCTTCTGTTCTGTCATTCAAATATTTACCAGGAAAAATCTAATATTTTTATTCTCTCTCGTTCATATTCTTTTGATGCCTCTGACTTTGAGAAATCACATCGTGTCTTCTCAAGTGGATTTTCCAGAAGAGACACATCGACCTGATTTCAACAACGTGACTCTTTATGTGCGACTCTTAATACTTTGAACAAATTGTACAAGTTTCACCACAATTATTGAAGTGCAAAAAAAAGAGCGTTTTTGAAGAGTTTTTTTTTACTATATTCAAGTGAAATGAGGCACAATCGGAAGCTTTAAATAATAGTATGAATTTTAAATGAATGATTTCAGTGGAAAATGGGTCACTCAATTGAACTTTCAAGCTATTTGGCAGGCGCATTTGCATCTCTTTCTCTCTCTCACTTTCGCTCTGTGTTGGAAAATATGACACAAAAGTGATTATCCAATTTTGGAATTCATAGCTAAAGTTGTGACAGCATTTTGGGAATGCACACACTCTGTAACTTTTCTAATTTCCACATACCACACCTGTCGGCGCTTTTTTGCGTCTTTCCGGCCGAGCGTGAGTGGCTCTGGTTGGCTGGATAATCAATGGATTTCTGTGTGCGGCACACATAAATTCGTTGAGCCGGATTTAGAGCAGAAGCCACCGAATGGCCTTTGGCCCATGAGCGATGGAAATAGCATGTTTTATTTTATTTAATCAGACCCCCAGCAATTTTATCAATGAACATAAATGGTCAGGTTGTTGGAATAAATAACAAGGTGGAGGGCATCGGTGAAATCAATATTCAATTATAGGTAGTGATGATTAATGCTTTCCAACGCTCTTTTTCCCCGCCACTCGCAATCCGACGATGATATGATAGGAGGGTGGAAAAGCTCTCATGTTCGCCTGAGCTTTCACACACCCACACACACTCGGCGAGAGAGTCTATCTAGCGAGCCGCGTTGCGGGTCATCGTTCTCACTAAACACGTGACTTGTTTTACAATATGGACTAAATTTTTCTCCGTATTCCCTCTCGAAGAGCTGGAAAAAAAGGATTTCTCCCCATTTAATTCCGTCAGCAGCAAATGCTTTAGAATTTATTTTTCAATTTCATTTGATTGAACTGCAATCTGAGATTTCTCTCTTCGCCCCAAAATAAAATGTTATTCTTTGTGCTGACTCTTCTCTCTCACTCTCTCTCTGTTTATCCCTGGGAAAAATAAATCTGAGCCCTGTGTTTGGAATATTTAATAGGAAATCACTCCTTCGTTAGTTGTATTTCACCCACTGTCATCATTTTGGCCACCCAGAAATGGCAATTCGCAAACATTGTGCCATAATTGCGCCACGCTTCATTTCACATCATTCTATTATCATAATTTTTGGAGCTGATATATTGCTAAATTTAAATAATTTATCGATTTGGCCGCAAATTTAATGGGATCACTGGCACATTATGGTTTATGGAAAAATGCGTATGCAAGAGATTTTTTACCAAAAGGGTTGCTAATATAGATTTTGAGTCTTCGTAGCAATTTGCGACGAAAATTCCGTTCAAGATTCAGGACATCTTAGAAAATAGTGCAAAAGAAAGCGTCAAATTGTCTTCTCGGCAAAAGTTCTAGATTTAAAGATAGATTCTGAGCTGTTACAAGCAATAAAAGGTTAAATATTTGAAGAAATAAATATAAATCAGTGTTAAATACAGAAATAATGTTCAAAAATGCCAGTATTTTTAAAAATTCTCATATGTGCAAAAATTAGGAGGTTTTTTTTTCTAGTTTCACACTCGTTTTTAACGTAAAACCTTACGTAAATTCGTAAATATTCGATTAAAGATCAAGTATTTTAGCAATTTTGTCTATTTATTGACTGTTTTCAAGCTCTTCAGCTAAAAAATTCATCTTCCACTCTTTAAAAATTGAGCACAATTATTTTATAGATAAATTTTGAATAGAAAATAAGATAAATTATCTGTTTCTTAGTCGATAACAACCGTGAAATCGTTCTATGAAATGAATTCTCTTGTGCTTCTCAAGTGGCAATGCATCCCCAATATTAGCAACCCCTTTTGGAATTTTACGACCTACATTATTATAGCATTGCAGTGATGATAAATTACTCGTCCTTTGTAATCTGGGCTTTAAATTAATCCCGCTGTTTTATGGAAAATGTCTTGAAAGAGAATGACTTTAAAATTCGCAGTCATGTTCATCAATTATGGAGCAATGAAACATATTTTTTATCGTGAAATATTAATAAATTAATCCCGGGCAACGTGATCAAATGTGTAATGGAGGTGTAATTTAATGAATTTCCACAATTTTTCACACTGGTTCAGCGGTCCATTCAGAGGCTGTGCCAACAGATGGATGAATTGACTTCAAAGCTTTTCCCAAAAGGGTGTGAGCTTTGATCGCGCCCAGTGTGATAAAATCCCATGACTGTTGGTAAAAATTTGTCAAAATGTCAATACCACGCTGTGCGATAAAATTTCCAAATGAAATGCAATAAGTCCTCGAGAATGTCCATGTATTTTTCATCGTGGAGACGCGCCCGTTGTGACTGTTTCTATTTATTCTCATATTTCACACGGACATTATGAAAGCCATCCCTCAAAGTGTTGCTTGTCCATTTTCCATCCTCCGCCACGATCTCGCAGAAGCTCTTGTGATTCGCAAACTTTGTCGATTCACTTAAATGTGCATGGCAAGCACTTCTTTTTTCGGACGGAAACTTGGGCGAATTAAGTTATAAAAAGTCGAAAAGGAAAATATCTGTTTAGTAGTTGTTAAAATATTTGCACTGATTTAATTTGTGTGCATGAATGGCTCTTTCTGCAACTTTGCTGCAAAAAAAAAGTGGAGAGAAAAGGAGGAAAGTCAGAATGGGAAATAGTTATGAGAATTGATTTATCCATTTATGGTAGCTTTTCACTCGGAAGAGTGTCAGATTCTCTTTGATTCTGGATTTGAGTGAATTATCATGGGGAATTAGCAAGTTTTCGAGGTAACTTTCTTAATGGTTTCACAACCGAAAGTTGCTTCGAAGAATGCATTTCTAGACACTCAAAAGTGGGCAACAATGCAATTTCTAAAATTTTCGCACAGTTGACTAAACATTGAATCTTCAGCACTTTGAGTAATTAAATTATTGGAAAGACGTGCGCTCTGGCTGGCAAATAAGGGTTGCTCTCTTACCATCGACCCGTTGACATGTGAATGTTGGCTGGCTGCAAAGTATGGGTGTCACAGTGCAAAGGAGCAATTTCTTTGTTTGCACGCCTCTAACATGGTGACAAATAGATGGAGATTGCATGTTGTGCAGCGTCAGCCAAAGCATAACAAAAGGAATGCGAGAATCACCGAAGAAATTTCCACCAAGATAATCAGATTGCGAGCTTCAGCACCCCAAATTTGCCCATCTACATTCATATGGAAGACCTGGGATTGTTTATTTGCGCCTCTGACAATGTGCAGTTAAGGGTTAAAGAATAAAATTTACATTTTCACACCCCCACGAATGCAATTTACACATTGTGTGGGGGTGGAAATCATGGTGAAATTGTACAAAAGAGAAAAGAAATTTCATTCGTACGCAAATGAGATGGAATCTTTCCTCCACATCAATATTCCCACTCTGGCAGCGACTCTCATTCAATATATTGTTCTGAGTGACAACAGAGGAAGTATTTTTGCATATTAGCTGCATAATTTGCACATAAGAACTCTCCACGACACTTGGAGACACACGAGAAAGTCCAAAGCGAAAGCACCACTCAACTCCCACTTGAGTCATATAGAAACTTAAAAAGTTTATTAAAACTATAAAATTCCATGTACATTGTTCTCTCTCTCTCAACGGCAATACGAGACGACCAACTTTGGAGATTTTCAATTCAGAAAAGAAATGTGATTTTTTGCCCATTGCATGAAGAGGAGCATTTTCGTGCCGAGCTTATGCTGCATCCACTGGCGCTTTTCTCCTCATTCTTCAGCAATATTGCACTTGTATTGAATTTCCAAGTGTGCAATTCTTTCTCCACTCATATTTCACATTCTCTTATTAGTGCTTAACATAATATAGTTGCGATTCAGAAGGAAAATACTGAGGGTGGTTAGGAAAACTGATCATTTGTATTATTTTTCAAGCTATACACTTTCCCTTTGTTGTGCTTTCTCTGCACCACAAGCATTTTACGGAATTCGTCTTAAGAAGGAGAATTCCAAGGGGTAGATATGTTAAAATGTTAGAAAAATCATATTTTGTTGTTTTTCCACGTTATGTGATTGATTTAAAACTGATTCTGGCAATTAGAAGACCCTTGAATTCATAAAAAAAAATTTTAAAGCAAGGAATAATTATACTCCAAAACATTTTGGAGTAAAAAAAACAGCTTAAAAGTCAATTATAACTTCAAAAATAATTTTTTAGTCTAAATAAAATTATCTTTTTGAAATCATTTGTTAGGTTTTTGCTTAAAAATAGCGAATTTAACGTCATTATCTAGAAAAATTTTGTGATATTCGCCGTATTTACTCATTTCCAGATTTGAAGGGATTTTTTTTAGACCGAGAAGGATTATCTCATAACCTCACAATTTAGTTTGAATTTTTCTAAGTATTTTCCGAGGACAAAACTGGGAAATTATGATAGAAATTGTTCATGAACAAATTTTGGGACATTTAAATCAATTCTCACAATCTCAAATCTAACCAATTCAAGAGAATAAACTTCTTGAGACGAAAAAACCAACATTAGATTGTGATAAGTTATAAATGAGACTAAAAAACGATGGAAAATGCTCTAAAATGCGTTCAGAGGTGTCTGAAAAGTATTAAAAATTCTGCTCCAGAATCTGTAGAAGTGTCAAAAAGCAAATTATCTCACTATTGGAGAATTCTCAAGAATATACTTTGCATAAAGCTACATAAATTGTGTTTGCTTCTTTATTATTTCTTATTATTCTGCATTTCAATGAGAGAATTGATAAATTGATTGGTCTGAAATATTCATGCCACTCTTCAGCTCGGAAGTGCAACAAAGAGTGATTCTCCCTTTTCTTCCAGATGCTGCTGTGAATGCTCAGAGGGCGAGCAATTGTGCGCCCCGGAGCAGAAAGCTCACGCACGGAAAATTCATTCAGCAAATGCGCGCGAAAATGTGGACTTGCTTCCACTGCTGAGAGAGCTTTCCATCCAGTTGATCTTCGGATTGAATGACGAGCGGGCTGGTTGTGAGTGGATGATGGAGTGACTTTCGCGTGCCAAGTGGAGAAAACGGAGTCACGAAAGCGCATCTCGAGTGAGAAAAGTTGACGCTCTTCAGAGGCGCACAAAAGGAATCACAAGGAGTGGAAGTTCAGTGTCGACAGTTGAGGCCTCTTGTGCTAAATTGCCTGTGTGCTTGTCATACATCTTTCTGAGTGTCCGCGCGATGCATTCGATGATTGAATGACGGCGTGAACGTGTGAGAAAATTGAAGATCAAAAGCATACAACTCAAATATTGACTGTGCCAAATTTATATATATATGTTGATTTGCCTAAAGCGTGTGGAATTTTGAGTGCATTCGTTGTGAATTGAGTGAATTTTGCTAAGACGATAAATTAAGGATAAACTGGAGGAGAAGTAAAGCCAGAGTAGAGAGAGAGACTATTTACCAGTGAGGTAAGGAAATTCCTCATGTTTATCACTCTAATGTCCCTGTTTTGTTCTCCTTCACAACAAAATATTAAAGCTACAATTTATGTCGGTGGACGGAAAAGCCCTTCACCGACAACCGCACACATTTGTACGATCTCACGTTTCCGTGGAGAAAGTTTGCGTCGTTGAGAAAAGTTGGACCGGCAAGGAAATTGTCTTATGCCATAGACACAATTCCATATACTTCTCTCTCTGCATTCCAGAAGAATTGTGTACAGTTGTTGCCCAGAAACTTGAGGCGCTGTCAGTGCGAGAACTTACGATTTACATGGAAATTCTATTACCATTATTGGACAGAAATTTCAATCATTGCATCTGAGTGAGAGGGAATGTTTGGGTTTTGGACATAAAACCCCGCTTACATGATGGACAAGAACATTTGCACGCACTCTCAATGATAAACATAATATAGCGTCTCCTCAAGTCTCACACCACCCCCCGAAAACACAAATGCTTTATGAACATCCAAGAGTGGATGCAAATCCTCGAGCACTCGGGGTGGATTTATTTCATGTCGCTCTGGCCATTTCAATAAACAATTCCCACCAGTGAGAATACGCAAAATGCTGGGCGAATAAAATATTTACGATGAAAAACATCAATCAACAATTCCCATAAACTCCCTCAAAATTGCCATAACATTAATTCTTAATTTCAAACTTCCCCAAATTTATGGTAATCACTTGGAAAGTCGTGTTATTGTTCAGCGCGGGAAAATCGATTATCGGCCATGGAGAAAAGGATTTAAGGCGGAAAATAATGCTTTGGGCAAAAAAAAAACCCCAAAATTTAATCGAAGAAGAATCGCTGACTTTCCTTACCTGTTTTTTAAGGGATGATTTTTATTCTTCAACACAGCGTGAATCAAAGTGAAATAATTTCGGTGGAAATTATGAATTGTGCAAAGTTGACTTAATTGAAATGAATTTTTGAGCATTTTCTTAGCATTTTGAGGATTTTCAGCGAAATTTCCCAGGGAAAAGTTGCATGGAAGATGTTAAATTCATGCGGGAGTGTAGAATTTTGACGAGATGTTGAAACGAAGTTTCTCAAAGCATATTCCATTATGTCTTGTCAACATAATCAAAATTTTAAATGAAAATTATGTCAAACTGGAGGTTTTGAATATCGCGCATTTTGCCGAAATGCTCTTCAAATTGAGATATGATAAGCGAAATGACATGCACAAATGTTTTCGAAATCCTCCGCCAAAATTGTTTGTTTCAACCACAGAAAAACAGGCGAAAAGTGCAGGAGGAGAAATCCAAGGGGGAGATAATACAGTCAGAAGTGGTGTACAGCTCAGCAGAAGTACTTAAGAAGTGGAAGTGTTCAAAAACTTACAATATTCCTTTTCTGAGTGCTTCTTTTCCCGACAAATCATCTAAATTCTTAGCATTTCCTTCGATTTTTACGCAGAAACAAACGTAATAATCTATTTTTTAGGTTATGTAACGAATCAAAGACAAATTTAGTGAATAATTCGCATTCTAGCACATACATTTTGGAAGTCCTTAGCAGAATTAAGCATTTGCAAGCAATTAACTGTGATTTTTGATCTGTTGATGCCAAGAAACACTGAAAACTGTGGTAAAATTGAACATAACCTCAAAAATAGTCATTTGTATTGGAAAAATGTCCATTTAGACAACTTTCTGGGCAATTTTGAGTGAGAATCAGCAATTTTAAGATCATTGGTAAATTTTAAAGATTTCTGAGTGATATTTTTGAGGTTATGATCGGAAAATATGTTCAAAAACAGTGGTTTTAAGTCGATTCTTACAGAAATATCGCATGAAACTTAAAGAGAATAATTTATTTTAGAACTAATGCGGAAACAGACTACAAATTTCATGTTCTAGAAGTGTCAGGCAAATTTGGAAGGGATGTACAGATTTGAGGCATATTTTCTCCCCCTTGGAGAAATATCTCCGTGATGCCCAATTAGGGTGGAATCTCGCACATCAGATCAAGTGATGGCAAAGATATGTTTCTACATAAATTCTTGTTGATGAGACCCCATTTTTCTTTCAATTAGATCTGTTGAAAAAAAAAAGAAGGGGCACGTAATTAATCACAATTTCTTCCGCAACAGAGGTAAATTGTATTTAGACGGCTTCGCTCATCGTGTTCTGAGAAAATTCATTCCAATTATGCTTCAGCGTTTTTATTCATATTAAATTGATGCTTCTCGAATTTATGTACAAGCAGTTTAATGATGCCTCTCTCGTCTTGTGGCGGCATTCTGGTGGTGCGGAATTCTTCTTCCGGGGTTGAGAGAGAGAGAAAAGTATTATGTCAAGATAATAGGGAGGAAAAGAAATGAATTAGGAGGATCTTTTCTATCTCTCTGGGTATTTAATTTTCCTCTTGGCTGTTATTTTTATTTGCCTTTTAATCCCTGATGGCGTTGCAAATTAAATGAATTGACATATAAAATGAGAAGAAAGAGAGAAAATCTTTACTTTTCCCAGCGCAGATAAAAAATTGTAAGTACGTCCGCTGCGTTGGGAAGAAACTACTAAGACATAAGGATAATAAAACACTTTTTTATCTCCATACACCACTGCGGCTTTTCATGTTTTATTTGCATAACTCGCTTGGGTGTACGAGGAAAACTTCATTTTAATTCTACACCACGGAGAAGCAGTAAAATATTCAATTCAATCTTGAAGCAAATCACAATTTTCCGGGAGGAAAACTCTTGGCGTCTTGCGCCAGCGTTAATGGCATACACTGGAACAGTGCTTTGGTTGTTATGAAAAGGTGTGTATTAGGGAGATTTTATCATTAGGAAGGTGATTGAAAATTTCCATGGCATAAGGAAAAGCCGTGAGTCTCTTCAAAGTGTATAAAAGTCTCCATAACCACTTTCCATTGTGTGCCTTTTACAGCCAATAAATCCACTGGCGCTTCTCTGTTCTCATCAAATAGTTATTCTCTTCAGTATCTTCATGAAAATGTTTACGACTCTCCCAAGATCCACAGAGCGAAGCAACTGAACTGCTTTGGGCAAATCAGGCGGGAAACCATAAGATTGCTTGATGAAAATTGCATGCGTTCATACAAAATGTATTCAATTACAAAAGTTTTAAATTACTAGCAAAAATTCTCCTCACTTCAATCGCACTCACAGAGTGAGATTGAATTTTTCTTAGATATATTTGTATTTCATCCGAAGAAGTGTTGTGCGTTATAATGCGTTTTTTTTTCTCTTTTCTTCTTGTCTATTCCTCAAATAAGAAAACGGGAGGGATTTTGGGGGGGAGGCGAAATAAAATCCCTGGAAATAAAATACAGAATGAATCCTTTCCACTTTGATCTGGCAATATTTTCCTCCCTCCGAATTTGTGGATTTTTCTACCCGAATAATTCAATTCCCTTCGACTTTCATATCACGACTTGCCTTTCGCCCATAAATCCGCGCTCACACACACACACATTCAAAATAATTTCTCCTCTCTATTATCTTTCATATCCACTGATATATTTCAAGAATTGTAATTTCCCACAATTCCTCTTCGTCGCCACCCTCGGCTTTCGCCACCCTCAGCGCGTGATATATTTTATGTGGAGCAACACATCGAGTATTTGCATTATCAACACCTTTCACCCAAGCCACACCATCGCGATTATCGGTATATTGTGTAATGTAGCGCATTTTTCCACCCAGAGACGAGAATCACTTTTCCCCAAAGATAAATGTTGAGCTTGAGAGAATTCGTGCCGCCACATATGTATGTACATTAGAAAATTTATTCATAGTTGATGCATGTGATGCGATAGATAAAGTAGCATCTTTTCCCTGGTACAACGTGAGATTCCCCACAACACACTCCAGGCAATATATATGCTTCCGCGTGGGTGATTTCTTAATTTTTCAACTCGATAAAATATATGTTTGCCCATTAAGCAGAAGAGCTTTTGCTCTTCTGCTGGCGCTTTTTGCGGGGCGTTCTTTCAGAGAACCTCCAGGCGAATGGAGCTTTTCACGTTCTTTGATGTTTTTGGGTAGCTTTTGATCCGCGCCAGTCGTGTGTGTTTCACTATTTTCTCGGCACTGTATTCAATGTGGATATTTCACTAAAGGCAGTACTCCAATATTCAGTGTGAGGAAAGAAATGTTTTCGCAGAGCGCGAAAAAGTGTTAGTAAAATGCCACACGGTTTCAGGAGACGAACAGAGACAGCGCAGTCCAAGGGGGAGATAATATGCCTCAAATCTGTACACCACAATTCCTCTGCAGAATCTTCAACACTTCCAGACACTTCTGAACGTCTTCAAAAGCATTTTTCATCGCTTTTTAGACTCATTCAACTGCTTTTCACACTCAAATCTAATTTTTATCACAATCTAACCAAAGTTTTGCCTTCAGAAAATGCTTTGAAATATTCTGACCAAATTGTGAGGTTAGGAATTTGGCTTAGAAAATCTTTTTAGGACTAATTTAGATCATTATAAACATGGAAATGAGATTGAATTTCTCACTTTAAAGCAAAAACAGCGAAAATAAGTATAACCAAAGAAAAATTCTTCTAGGCTGAAATAGAATTTTTTGAGGTTATGATTGACTTTTAAGATTTTTCTCACTCAATATCAAGTGTTTTTCGATCAAAAATGTTCAATTCTGTGGAGAAAAACAGAAATAATTCCAACTTGATGTCTTTGAGGTTTATTAAATCGACAAAATCTGTTTAAAATCAATCACATAACCTAGAAAAGCAATAAAAAATTTTTTATTCATGTAAAATTATATAGAAAATGCCTTAATTTGTTGAAACTGATGCTTTTGCTATGCAAATATTCCAAATATTTTACTTCCACAAAAACTGTACACCACTTCCGACCATAATATCTGCCCCTTGGCGCAGCCAACAACCCCATCTTTATATATCGCAAAAATATGATCACCATAGATGTTCATATGCCACACTGCAGCTCCTCTCTCGGGCTCATACATCCTCGTATGCACAATAAAATATACATAAGTCGAATACATGTTTTCTCTCAAGAACTACAGCTGCTATAAATTCAGTCCTTTTTCATATTGTGTGCAAAATTCCTCTTGAAAATATCGGGGAGAAATTCATTTTTCCGCATAAAACCACCCAAAAGATCTTACACGCCCGTGCTTTTTGGTTCCCTAAAGTGACGAGCTCGAAGCTTTTCTGCCGAAGCTCTCACGATGCAAAAACAACACCCTCAAACCTAGCAAAACACATTTTAGTTTTGGACTTGCGGAATGTAAATACACCAACTGACCAAAGTGTGATGCGCATATGAAGAGTTAAGTGGCAAAAATCGTATGATTTTGATGGAATAGTTGAAATGAAAGCTTCTTTTGCAACAAATTCAGGCATTTTCTATTTGATTATTGCTTTTATACGTTATGTGATTGATTCAGAATCGATTTTGGGGATTAAGCAACCTTAAAAATTATCAAATTTGAGTAAAAGCAGGGATTATTTCACTTTTTCTTGTCAGAATTGAGCATTTGCAATCGAGAAACACTTCAGATTGGTAAAAATTTCAGTGCAAAACAGCTTAAAAGTCAATTATAACCTCTTAAACGTTACTAGAAGTCTAGAAGAATGTCTCTTTGATGAGTTAATTCTTAGGTTTTCGCTTTGTTTACTCATTTCCTGGTCTCAGAGGATTAAAATTAAGTCAAGAAGTGTGTTTTTAGTCAGATTCTTAATCTCACAATCAATCCTTTCGAAGTCAAAACTAGAAAATCAAGATAGAAATTGTTGAAATGAAACAGGACACACCGTGTCTGTCTTTCCAGTGAGATGGTTTCTGGTCGAATGCTTTCCACCCCGGGAAAACCTCGACACACCCTCACCAGGGTGGTCTTTTTCCTTCATTCTCACCGCCCACAATAGGTCACCGTAATAAAGCATTGCATCATTTCTCGCTCTATAACGTGAACTCTCCATACGCGCCCTGATAAAGCATTTCACTTTCCATTGTCTTGCGTGGCATGAAATGATGTATTGCCGCCTCAACCGCCTCTCCGCACAATTCCAACCACCACCCCCTTTTGGGCATCGCCATTTAACCATTACTCGGTGGAATTTTAATGCAAAACGAACAACTGAGCGCACTTTAAGTAAATGAACAGTGAATCTGCCACAACTCCAATTCATGTCGGAGTTGCAGTTTTGCTGTGGATGGAAAATTCTCTTTGGAAATCACCCCCATTCTGTCCATGGCAATTACACTCCCCTTCTCTGACTGACTGTTCTCTTGTTCTTGACTCGAAACCTGCAATTTGCATAGAAATCAACCATGATTTTTACCTCTCCAACAATACCACTTTTTCCACCACAATCGACTATTATTATAACTCTGGGAGAGCAAACATTTTCTCATAAGTATTTCTAGCCATGCTTTTTGCGGATGAACCGAGCACACTCGCATTGCATAACGATCGCCTGTTTTCAATTCTACAAAGTGCAAAATGAGAGCTTTGTGCAAAGCCTGAGCTTCTATTTGTCACTACGGAATTAACATTTATAACTTTGTTCACACAACACATTTTATCCTGCAATAACCAGAGAATATTGAGGGTGTTCAAAGAGTTAGAATGATTCCTACTTCGTGGAATTGCAGATAAGCTTTGCTGTCCAACACATTTTCCCAAGGGGTTGCTAATATTGAGGATGCAAATTCAAATTCCAAAAAAACACGTTTCTTTCCTCGTGAATCTTCGGATCAATTAATAGAAATTAATATTTTATCTTGTTATCTTTTCAAAATTTATTCATAAAATAATTGTGCACAATTTTTAGAGAGTGAAAAGCGAATTTCTTAGGTAAAAAGCTTGTAAACTCAAATGAATAGACAATATTACTTTAATATTTGATGTTTAATCGGATATTTACGGTTTTACGCAAGGTTTTACGATAAGAATGATGAAAAAAAACCTCTTAATTTTTGAACATAGGAGAATTTTTAATAAAATACTGACAAAAATCTCTAGTCGAGGATAGTAAAAAACCGTAAAGTGTCTTTGAATCGTTCAATATTTTTCTTAAACTGAACCCAAAATTTCTTTTTGTACCTTCAATTCTAATTTGGCAGGTAAAATATATTTTCACCTTAATTTCCGGCTCTTTTTGTCCAAATTCCGCACAGAATTCTCGACTCTGTCATTTTGAGCATATTTTCTAAGATGCTTAAATCTTCAACAGAGACACAAGATGTTGATGCCTTCAAATTGCATATTAGCAACCCCTCGGATTTTCCCCACTTTTCCCCAATGCAGTTTTTAGCTGATGTAGATTTGCGGTGACGGCGGGAATTTCACTGCAAACACATATGATATGACACTAGGGAAAAATGCTGGGATAATCCGCTAATGACCTAAAAAGGACTCTGAATACCACAAGTTGTGCTTCCTCGAAAAATGAGGTTAAGCCCCGAAAAAGTCCTGCGGGGGCTGGAGTTGAGTGGCAAAAAGTGCGGCATGAAAGAGAAAAGTCCTTTTGCGGTCGGAAAACCGCTTCAGTTATTTAGGTCACTGACCAAAAAGCAGCCCCACAGAATCCAAAAGATTTCCGTATATGATGAAAAAGAGGGGAAAATTTCATTGGGAGAAAGATTTTTGAATAGAGATGGAATTTTTGCCTGTGGCGAAAGTGTGAAAAGTGACGATAAAAATTTCCCGAATCGCGCACGGCGAAGGGAGAAAGGAGAGTTTTACAAAATGTGAAAATGCGCACAAATTGCTTGAGGTGCAATTATTTTGGGTGGCTGTAAAGTATTGTTTTCACCCTGTCAACACTAATTATAACTCCTTCAGCATTCTCCAGCGGCGCTGAGGAAGTTCCAATGAGCTCTCGTAATAGCTGAATTATACAATGGGGATCTCCTTGGGATTCCCCGCGAGTTCCTCATGAGTTCCAAAAGGGAAATAATGGGTCTTGTCGAGCAGATCCCCCAACAAACAATTAAAATGTTCTACCCGATGAGTTGTATGCATTCACCGAGCTTGCGGCACTTTGGAGCCTCAGCCAATTTGCATAATGGCAGCATTTGGCGAAGCTCAAGCAAATACTTCTTCCTCAGACGCATTGACGATGAAAGAAGATGCTCCTCATCAAATTGGCTGCGCTGTAAAACATCTCTCTCTCTCTCTCTGTGAAGAGTTTAAACCGAAAACTGTTGCTTGTAAATTAATATCTGCGGAATACTCAGGGAAAACTCGTGGCCTTTTCTGTGTTATCAAACATTTTATCCTCTTGCGCTCTCGTGGGAAATGTGTGAACTTTTTTTTCCACTGCACGAGTTTCGCGCGCTCGTGGCATTTTGCTAAAATATGGACAATAAACAGCAATTTCAGGGGTGTGTAATTCAGCATCCCCCCCCATTTGGGGATGTTTGCGCAAATATGGCATACTTTTATGTGTTTTCCTACATAATTTCATTGGCCCACATTTTGACGCCATAACTCTCCCACACATTAGCAATTCTGGACTCCGTTTGAATTCCCAACACCGCAAAAACACGTGGGCAATTAATATTCGCAATTAGCGAAGGAAATTGCAAGCATGAGCACTAATCATCCCCGTGGGTGGCGTAACGCCTGAGCACATCGGGGGCACGTGGGACGCGCGCGCGGGAAAAAGATGCGGGAAAACTCAAACATGAGACACACTTTGGATGTCACTTCGCAGTTCTCCCGTGGGGAAAAGCTAACCCACAAAAGGGAGGATATCGGTAGAAGAGGGGGTTGAAAAGGCTTTCATTTTCAATTTAAACTTGTGTCAAGTGCCTAACATTTAATGTGAAACAGAATAAAAGTCGCTGGGAAATTTTCGACAAGTGAAAGAGGCGTCCAAAGTGCCACTCACAGCTCGACTGGAGAGCTTTCGGTGGTGGAAGATTAAAAGTTTGAAGATGAAGGAGTCGCGCACTATGTGGCAGAAATTGAGAAAATGCCACAATGATGGTGCGATTAATTCATTTCCTCGCTTGACTCTCTCTCTTTTCGCTCGCAGTGGTGCCTTAATGAATAAGTTCTATATATTTGAATCCCACCCATGAAAAGGTCATGCCTTCTGTCAGAGCGAGAGCGAGTGAGCGAAAGAATGAGACAGAAAAAAACCCACCGCGAAAACCGAAAAACCAAAAAGTTTATTAAAGTTTTCTTAATTAATCTTGGCGACTGCCAGTGGGTGGCTAATGGGGCGAAAACTTACCCTGAAGCCAATTTCCCAGTGTGAATTACAAAAATGTTTATTCATCTTCAATCAGTGGTTGGCGCAATGTCTTAACATTCACCCCGAGATTTCTCATTCTGCGCGACCCTTGTTTTTTTTAATTTCAAATCCACCCGCGCCAGAAGTTCATGAATAATGAAAAGCCAGCGAGTCTCGCTGTGTTTTTTTCCCTCCAAATTTCGCCCCTTTTTCTAGCCATCTTCATCACCTTCAACCTAGAGATATAATATTGGGCAGCTTTGATGAATGATATCCACTATTGTTTCAATCCAGGCGCTGTTTATGACGATGAGGTGTTTTTCACTCGAATACCAGCAGAACTTCGTCATCTGATGAAGATTGATTCATTCGTCGCTTTTTCCCAATCTCACCAAAATCATATCCCAACTAATTCATGACTTTCCCATTATCTGCTCTCGAGACTGTGTGCGGTTCAAGGGGAAAGTCAGTCACGATTTGAGACAATTAACTTTGTGATTATTCAATAATTTCTTGATTTTGATTGAGAAAAAGTCACAAATTTGCCATAAACTGCCAATTTCGCGGTTGGAAAATACAATCGGAACTTCTTCATGCCTTTCAAACCTGATCAACTGATCATTTGATCATGTTCCTGGCTTTTTCTTCGCGAAAAGATTTTTTCACGCTCAATTTTCCTTGTCTTCTAGTCAAGATCACGTCAGGAAGTCATAAAGTGTGGAAATGCATGAGAAAAGAGAGAAAATTATGCAAAATACGCCATATTATAAGCGTCCCCCACTCCGTTTTGGCTGCCCTCTAGCGGCGATATGTGGGGAATATCATAGAATATTTAAATTTAAATTAAATATGCGGAAAATATCCAAATTTTGACTGTTTTGCAATTTTATGTGGAAAATAATCACTTTTTAAATTATTCTTCAATAAATAATTAAATATGTGGTTGAGACCACGAAGATTCCTCTAGAATTGCCGTATGACTTGCCTCTTGGTGTGGTAAAATTGTTTATAAGACTGTGAAAGCTGTAGAAATCAAAAAGGGGAATTTATGCTGCGAAATGCGACGTTCATAGATGCTTAGCAAGCAGTTGAATGTCATAAGTGAATTATTGATAGCAACACTGATAAGAGCGTTTACTCTGAGAAGCAGGATTTTATAATAACGACATCCCCTGGAGGACCATTCTTGGTCCTTTACTTTAACAGGAGCGCAATATCCATAAAACTCAATTTTGACGCTGAAATATGCCAACAGGGACGAATTAGCTCCGATGCTATGATATTGAATTTGAAATTGTGAATTTTGGGCAACAAAGGGAGCCACACAATTGCCATCTCTAGCTGGGCAACTTTAAGAAATGTGTCTTGGCAATTTAAGGCACCTGAATACACATCACCTTCCCATTCAGCATTGTGCAAATATTTCGATATCCCGAGAGTTTGAAATGAAATATCGATACATTACAACTTTTCTCTTCATCAATTTTCAATTGTAAGGAGCTCGCAATTGAATGACAATTGAATTGGAATACTTTTGTCGAAGGGAGTGACGGTGAAGACGCGGCGCTTTTCCCCGAGAGTTTTATAGGGGCTATGCGAGGGTTTGGGGGTTGGAGGAGCGGATATTGCGGAGGAGATGTTGGGAGAAATTGAAAGACATCTTCAAGAAGAGGATATAAATACCCCAATGTAGTTTAGATGCCAATAGCGCTATCCTCTTCTCATTTGTAATATGAGCAACAGGAGCAACATTATATGTTTCTGCGCTTGCATGACTCCGAGACATCATTACGCGACGGTTGGAGTGACATAAGTTTGCAAGAATGGGGTTCTTCGCTGTGCAAGGAAAAAAAAAGAGGAACTTTAACGAGTCCCTCAGCCATCTAAATATTTCATCTTCAGTGCTGTGCAAAGACCGTGCGATGCTGAGGATGCTCGCTCGAGTCGCTATTAGAAATTCAAATGCAAGAGTGGATGATTCTCGAGAGCTCAGTGCGAAATTCAAGGGCATAAAAATGGAGAAAACGGTAATAACATCATTAAATTCTTAGTCTTCGCGCGAAGACACTCGAGGGAAGCGTAAAGACTGACTGAAGTGTATTTAGAACTGATTACGATGGAATTTCAAGTAGTGCGAAGCTCGATTTTTTCTTCATTTTCACGTTTGGTGTAATTTCTGCTAATGATTGCATTCAAAACAGGTATCAAGGGGGAGATAATATGCCTTAAATCTTTCCAATTTGCCTGACACTTTTGGAATATGAAGTTTTTCCTAAATTATAATAAATCTGCTAAGTTTTCATCCGATATTTATGGAAGAATCCACTTAAAACAGCATTTTTGAGCGTCTTTTCCGACTATAACCTCAAAAATATCACTAAAAGTTCTTTCAAAACTGCCTTTTGAATCTTTCTAGATGAGAAAATCATCTTTTTGATTTGATTCAGAATCAAAATCATGCAGAAACTTTTCTAAATGAACATTTTTCAAGTACAAATGAATATTTTTGAGGTTATGTTCGATTTCAACACGATTTGTGGTGTTTTTTGGCATCAAAAGTTCAAAATTGCAATGTTTAATGAATGTAGAAACTTAATTTTACCAATTGACGTGTTTGAATGCGAATTATTCACTAAATTCGTCCGTTATTCATTACATAACCTAAAAAAAGAATTTTTTACTGCTTTTGCGTAAAAATCGACGGAAATCCAAAGAATCAGGATAATTTTTCAGGAAAATAAGTCCCCAGAAAAGGAATATTGCAGGTTTAACTACTTCTGCTGAGCTGTACACCATTTCTGACTGTATTATCTCCCCCTTGGGCCTCAAGATCATCATTTGTCACTAGAATCTGCTTTGCTGTGTGATGTTTGAAAATTGTAGATTGAATTGCATTCGTGTTCATGAAAGAATACCAACATGAAATTTGTTGCAAAAGTGTTCATTCCGCAATTTAATTATCTAGTTAATATTTAGTGTATTAATTTGTAAATAAATGGCAAAAACAGGCTTAATTAAATTGTAGTTTATCGATTGGCTCCATTTCATTTATTTAATTGCGGAAAAACGAATTGCAATTTGTGTTATATTTGTGCAGTTTCAGCCCCAGAATACTTTTCAAGAAATATAATGTATAATGGGCATTTGGCGCCATGTAAAGCCATGCAAATTCAGTTGAAAAACATACAATTCGCTGTCGTTTCAGCTAATTGAATATTTTCTCATAATTAGCTTAAGTAGATTTTGAAAGTTTACCGAATACTGTTTGACTGTGCAATTAGCCGTCGTAAAATCTCCAAACACTCGTTCAGGATTCAAGTCGAGAAGAGTGTGTGTGGATTCTGTGTTGGGATGCTAAAACCATTCTCGCTGAGATCCGGGAGGAGAATGATATTAATTGGAAAGTCGTATATGAGCGCCTCCCTTCTGAGGTGAAAACACACCATGTAACGTGTACAAATGCTGATAATATCAGTCAACATGGTATAATTAAGTTGGTTGCCAGCTACTGAAAACTTTTCAGTCTCATGGCTCGAGAACAAACAACAACATTGCAGCTTTAGGGGGCGGGGAAAATGCCGTGCACGGGGAAGAACAAATAGGGTGAATCTTGTGGGGAAAAGGCGATGGAAAAGTTTACCAAATTCTCGGCGCATCGTTTTAAGTCACACAAGTTTCGGGGTATTTTTTTTCTGTATATACTTTCTTGTGGAACACGTCACGCTCAGTTTCAGCAACAGGATTGGAAAGCTCTGGGCGTCCTTTTAATATATTTATCAGAATGTTGCTTCGGTTAGAGAGGAAAGTTTTGCTGAATTATTTCGAGTTGTATTAAAAAAATTACCATATTTAGACATTTTTCTCACAAAATCTCTCAATGTTATTTAGAGTTGACAAAGAAGAAATGGGCAAGAAAGAGTGGATAATAGCAGAGTTTCATGAAACTACTAGGAACTGTTGCTAATTGGTTTCAGCAAGGGGAAGATAATTTGTATGAAAAATCCTTAACCAGACTAAAATCTAACCAAAATTTGTAAAATTGCACTTTGGCATATTTTTTCTTGATCATAATGCTTTATTTCATAGTCTTTTTTTCCTTCCAACTCACAATCGCGACAATTTATTTGAAAACAAAATTTATTTGGAGCATTATATGTTAAAATCACGATTTTGATAGAGTAAAAATGCGCAATTCTACCAATAAAGTGAAATTACTTTCAATTTAGGTGAAAGAATTAATGTTATTTAGTCTTAAATCAGTCAAATAACCTAGAAAAATATGTCAAAATTAGGATTTGGATAAAAATTTATTTCTGATCCAATTTTTCTGCTCTCCACTGTTGATGGTGCGAACCTGCAATTCTCACTGTCTGTGACATACTTCCTCGCCATAATCCCGACACTGGATAGATGGCAATTCGACACATGCGATGACCAAGTGACAGAGTTGAAATTCCAATTGGCAAGACGGGACGAAGGTGCGTCGTAAAAGTTTCATTTATTGCGTCTGGTTTTATGGTGTTACATAGATCAGGCCCAAAGGAACTGTCATGAACATTTTATGTTAAGCACCCAACAATCAACCTCTTGGGATGAAATTGAATTTCTGCACCACGGAGAGACGCCCGGGAGGATGAAGCTTGTCCATTCTTTATGTTGGGCACCGCACGTCTGGAGGTGGAATTTTACGTGTTTGCCTTTCATTGACACTCCTGCAAGTCAGCGTGTGTGTGTGTGTGTGTGTTTTTGTGCAAATATTTCAATTTTGATGCGAAAAAGACAGTCAATTTGTCGTGGGGGTGGCGAAAATCAATCCGGGCGGCGGCCTTTGAGGGATGAATCGTGGGTGAGAAGGGAAATTAGGTGAGAGTGCAAATGACGAAATAATAGCACGTCTGGATGTTCACACCCGTGGCGCATTGGGAGGGTTGAAGCATCCCATAAATATGATTTAACACAATTCCCATGAATGTGCCACTTTTTTATACTGCACCACAGCCACACAACACCTGAACACCACGACATAGTTTCAGATTTCCAACCACATCACAATTTTGACTGTGTCCCTGCCGTTGCTCCTTGTTTACGACGCTGACGCGTGTTCCCTGCGAGAGCGAATGAAAATGATAATTTACACCACGAGTGTGAGCCAGGAAACATGCCCGAAATTAGAATTTAGAGCCAAGACGCCATGCCAGCAATATTTTATGCTGCGCCTTGTGGTTCATTACCGTGGAAGACGAGAGCCACGCCAAGACATTCGCCTCCAAAGCTCGCCAAATTGCCTAATCCTCGTCACTTCCTCTCCACTTAACATCAAAAGAATTATGATTTATACACCTGAGGAGAGTGCGCGACAGGCGAAGGGGTTAATGAATGAATGTTTATTGTTCTGCTGAATATTAAATTCAAGGGTTTATGAATTTCCGAGTCGCTTTTGAATGTCCTTCAATGGCGCGCACTGTCGCTTGAAAGAAAGCTCAAAAGCAACTTTGTTCCTGGGAATCCAATGAATACGACGGTCGAAAAAGGTGGAATTCTGACCTCTTCTGACTTCGAGGGGATGAAAGAAAGTTTTTGGCGAAAGTTGCAAAATAAATATTTATGAATGTGAAAGTGAAACCCTAATTAAATAATGGTCCTCGCGTGGGTGTCCTGATAAATAGAAGAAGGGAAATTGTTGTCCTCCGGCAAAACAAAGGATTCCTGGTTCTGTTTCTGTACTGGAAAAATTCCCCCTAAATTAACAATCGAAATGTATAAAGTTATTCTGTGAGAGAAAATATGGACAAAGCGAGGGTGTAAAAATCACTCACAGAATTGCAAAAGTGCCGCGAAATTGTGTCAAAGCGTCATGTTTTTTCGTCCTCTCAAGTCTCGGATCAATTCACTTAAACACAATTTGACTGTGATGCCATGGATCCCGAAGGATTTCATGTGCGTCCTCAATATCCCAGAGTGTGTGGCACAAAGTATCGTCACGTTGCGCATTCATCTCCCATTCTTTCGCCCCCAACTGCCGATCTTTTGAATGATTGAATGTCACCGGATGTGAATTCGAACGACAATAGTTTATCAATGTCGAAATGGATATTACATTACTCTGGTTCGTGACGAAAATCACGAATCCCAGTTGCAAAGGTTTGCGATTTATTAATTTTATTTAGTTCATATTGTCACCAATTGTGGTTTACTGAAGGGTTTCTTCGGTTCTTCCAATTTCTTCGCTCGGTTTCGCTGAAAGTTCTGGCTCTGCAAGGGAAACTTTTTGTCTTTTCCTCTCTAATATCGATCGATATTTTGTCAAAAGGAAAATTACTCGCGATTTCAGGACATTAAATTTGGGATTATTCAATCATTTATTGATTTTTCATAATTTTTATTGAAATTTCGATTATTTTCTCCACAAATTGCAATGAGCTAATTTGGGGTATTTAAACACCACAAATAATCCGATATATAATCAAAACTTCTATATAAATTTCCAATTTAATCATCTAATTAGTTTATGATAAAAGTTATGCAAAAAATTAGAAAATTTTGAATCATTTATGCATAATTAAGAAAATTATGCGAAAATGCGATATTATTAGCGTCCCCCACGCCAACTTTACTGCCCTCTGGCGGCGATATGTTGTGATTATGATCAAATGTTTGAATATATTCAAATTTAAATGACATTATCAAATAAATATTTAAAAATAATTTGATTGAATTAAATATTTTGCCGAAAATATCTAATTTTTTTCAATTTGATCTGGAAAAAACATCTTTTTTTTATATATATTTTTTTAATTTCAAACAACAAATCGATATTTCAATATTTTATTGAGACTATAAAGATTGCTCAAAAATCGCTGTGTGATATTTAATTAATGTTTAGCAAATATGCAGCTTTGCTCAAATACGAAACACCTTTCGTACTTCGTAAAATCCCTTTTCGCGCACAGAACAAGCAACACAACTCAGGACACATCGCAGTGTACATGTGTTCTGTATCTCAGCCGGCGAAATGTGAACATCCAAGAGTGTAGAGAAAGCATTCCAGAGCGATTTGTGTGACTGGAATTCATAATTGGGTCGCAGAGCAGCCCAACGGAAAATGGGAAATGGATTTATGATGGCAAGATATTCAAACAAAAGTATACATATAACTTTCAATTTGCGACGAAAAGCGGTCTCACCAAGGATTTTCCGCACACCATCCCCGCAGGATCTCCAACTAATCCTGCTCTCTCTCTCTCTGCCATCGCCGAACTGTTAATTTAGCATTTCATACAGCTCAATGTTTGTTGTTGGCGCGCTTTTTGCTGCCGCGGCGGCTTTAATTAGAATTATGACAGGACGAAGGCATTAGGAAAAAAGCTCTCGATGGGATTTCAACCTGAAAATATCCCCAAAACATATTGCGGCGCATTTATATATTTTTCAACACCTCATCGGATTAAGTATCGGAAGAGATAATCGGGAAAAATTATATGCCGGGATTCAGAGTGATTCTTTGTTGCCGATTAAATCTGCTTGTGTATTTTTTTTCCAATTATTTTCTCACTGTTTTTAATCTCCTGATTTTCAATAAGCATCTTAGAGACGTGCGGAGATTCTCTATTGACTTGCTGGACAAGGGAAATCTTCAATGAATATTTTCTTGATTTGCTCTTCTCAAAAGAAAAATTCCATCCCAGCAAATTTCTTAGCAGAAGAGCAATTATAATGCAAAATCTTCTCCTCCAACCAAGTGAAGCCGCGTGCAGTTTTCCCGATGGAAACTACATTTTAACAATATTCATATAATTCCACAGAGTGTTCTTCAGCTCTTCTCAGTCCCAGGCATAATGGCATGAAATTTAAGGGAGCAAATTAAGAGGAGTGCTGAAGTCTGAGAAGAAGATTTTCCACAGCTTATGGCGGGGGGGAAATACTGTTGCAACTTGCTAGAGCTTTTCACGGAAACTTTTCCAGCACATTGAAGTATGATGAGCAGTTTGAAGTGGAGATTGATTAACTCACACTGGGTTTTTTTTTAAATCAATATTTGGCACGATAGAGTTAAAACAATTGACATCTTTTTGCATGCAGATGGAAAGCATATGGTTGTGAGTCTGTCCAGTGCATTCCTCCTGTGTGTGGGAAATCCCGCTGATATGTGTTTGAAGAGCGAGAGCTTTCGCAGCAACACAGCTGGATGGCGGGATGAAAAAGCGCCACGCGCGCGTATTGTCTCAAACATATAGGTGGAAAGCGCGCGCACGTATTGGAAGTTTCAGCGGTAAATCAAAGTGAAAAGAAATGGAAAAGTCCTTTGAGTATCTGGCAGTGGAATCTGAGGGGGAGAGGGTAGTATAAAAATCGAATTAAGCAAAGCAAAGGCACGTATCTCGAGGACATATCTTGCCATTTTCACGTGATATACGAGAAAAGTTGCATCAGAGATTGTCACAAATATAATTTGTCATGGGTTGAAATTAAAATTTCAAATCACGTTCATCATATTATTTCAGTAATACTCCCTCATTCGAGCACGCACGTGAGCTTTCTATATATACATATATATTGCGGCAAAAGCGGCTGAAAGGGGAAAAAAAAAGCTCCGCGACGAAGCATTTGACAATGCTGAAGTGATTTTGAGGAATATCACCACCGTCTTGACAGAGATTGTGTGTCCAACTGTCACGAGGAGAAAGCTTGACATAGAAGAATTATAAATTTCCTCTGGAAGTTCCCGTTGGGCGCAAAGTAAAAAGCAATTCCAACTTGGTTTGCCGTCAGAGGAAATGCCCCGGTATTTAAGTTTCATGTAAAGTCGTCTAGTTCGGACTGTGGACGAGCTTATCTGATAAATATTTATAGAAAAAGTTTTTCTGCCACGAAGAAAGCGTGCGGGAAGAGAGAGAGAGAGAAGTCAATTCCATATTGACGAAGTGTTGCGTGGAAAATTGAACAACACCTTGATTTTTGAACTGCAACAGCAGTTTTATTAATACAAAAGTGTCAACTTTGTAAATGCCTTGCATAGTAAATTAGTCACCCACTTCACCATCCCAGGTAATCAACGTCTTTTGCGAGGAGTTCTTAGCCGCAATTTCCGCCAGCCTGGGATACAATCGGGAAATTAGTCTTTGAAAATTCTCTTTCAATGCATATTTTAAAGTTCATCAGCCGCTTAGACGCTGTGACAAGAGACAGAATCAAAGCCTCTTAATCCCTAAAAGCCATTAATTATACTATACCATCAGGCACTCTTAGAAGCTCATCAACTCTTGCGGCGTGTCATATCAAGGCAGCTTCAAGATTATAAGCAAAATATGTATAGTGTGAATTTACCGATACAGAGAGCTTCGTCTTTTCCAAGCTCATGAATACTTTGAATGACTAAATCTACCAAATAGAATGATGGACGAAGAATGTAATTGAGTGTGAAATATTTCTGTGAAACACCCATTAGAGATCCACTTGTAATTTCTTACATTTAATTTCATTCTACCCAAAAGCAGGAAAACTCCGCCGATATGTTAATGTCTTGACTAAATATTCCTATAACAACTGTGCTAATTAAAAGCGAAACAGCACAAGCCGCCTAATCTGCTGATGAATTTGAAAATATACCTCTCAAAAGTGCCATTTTCGTCTCCGCACTTCTGAATGTATAATTGAAATGTCGTCATGCATTCCAAGTGCCCAAAGATTTTCCCCAGTCGAGGGAAAAGACAAAGAACACGCGTTTGATAATCTCGCTTCGTGGCAGCCCTTCAAGATTGTGCGTGCCAGAATATATATGAAAATTTAACGCACTTGACGTGGCCCAAATTGCCGCCCCATATGTTTGGCCCCACACTGATCTCGCCTATTGAATTGATTTGCCACCACTGCATATGAACAGTGTATTTTTATAAATTTTGTGGGAGGATTTTCTTACTTTTCCTCCGCTTCCCCATTCGCCCACGGAATATTCAAACATGCCGCTTCACTGCGGTGAAATTTAGGCGAACGCTGTTGAAGAAAAGGGTAGAAGAATTTCGCCATGTGTTCAACATTCAATGTTTAACAAATTCTTAAAGACTTTCACGGGTCGTTGCAACATTGCTTTCATAACATATTAAATAAACTGTCATTTATATTATTTACTAATGTGGGGAATTTATCTGGGAAAACCATGGAAATAGACAATTATGATGATTTTGTGTAGATAAAAACATATTTATTGAATTCTTCAGGCCATTTGTACACCTTTTAATACTCCAGATTGAGGTTATGTCTTTCTAGACGTCCTTCAAGAAATTTACTATTTTGCTCTCTTAACTAATTTTTAGCATTGAAAACATCCTTAGATCGCCGAAAACTTCTGGAATTCCTTTCTGATGAACATTTATTTACTTCCGGAAGTTGGAATATTTTGCTTTTCGACTAATCAAAAGTATTCGCAATGAATTGACTTTTTGACAGTTGAAATTCGTATTAAATAATGTCCCAACTTTGCATTGAAACGCTTTTGCATTCGTATTTCATCCATACTTTACACTAGCGCCGCCGGACGGTCGTCAATATAAGCTATGAAACGTGAAGTAGCAATGTCAAATTGGTAGCTTTTACGAACTGAAATCTGTAATGTTGCAACGACGCCTCACAGCAAAATGCTAATCCAACTATTTCTGTCAAAATTGCAATTACTTTGGCATATTCTCAGTAGTCAATTGCAAGATGATTTCACTTGAAGCAGGATGTAGTCAGAAGAACATACATAATCAATTGATTTTCTCTCATCCACCCGGAAACAGCTGAGAAGGGCGCGAGTGCTGAGGGCGCGAGCGAGGGAGTTGTGTTTAAATTGTTCACACGAGAGGTGAAATGAAATTTCCTATACGGAATAAATTCAATTTTATGTGTCGGAGAGACAAACAAAGAAAGTGCTTCCGAATATGCGTGGCAAAAACAAATTGTCCCTCAAGTGATAATAAAATTTATCCCGGCGAGATTGCCGTGCAGTTGGCGAGAAGTGGAGTCGCAGGGATGAATTTTCCAGAGGTGTACCTGTGCTGAGATATCATCTAATTGTGAGCAATTTGAGTTGTTTTTTGCCTCATTTGCCTTTTTGTGTGTGTGACATGGCAACTTTGCCACATTTTGCCCCGGATAATTCGATAAAAGCATGTGCTCCAGCCTCCCCAAAAGTCGTCCAGTCGTGATGAAAACAATGTGGGGAAAATAATGATCTCTTGCTCGCTTTGAGCAATGATGAGATTTTTCTTATATCGCACACACACACACACACACACACACATTTGCCATATGGGCCGCTCGTGGGGGGGAAAGTCGTGGCAAAAAATAAATATAATTCTCCCCAGACTGACGCAGAGGGTGGCAAAAAATCCACCCCACGCTCGAGTGACTGACTCGAGACTGGCTTTTTTGGGGGGTTTTCGGGGGTGTTCAGATGATGGACGAATTTGTTAGCACACGACTTGGGCAAAAAGCGGCGTGGTAAATGGCTCAGAGTCAATTGGTCGCAAATAGATGTTATTTGTACTCTTGGAGATCATCTCGATGACTTCTTGAAGACACTCGCGCTCAAATTAATTGACACTGTCACACTCCTCGATGATTTCCACAAATGTTGGAGCATAAAGTTGCGAGTGAAACCTCAAAAGTGGGTCAAAATTTCCGTTCCTGTGCAAAGGAAAAGGATTTTTCCTTTGCTAAACCAGCTAAAGTCCTTAAACTCTCTCTTATCGTCATTTAAATTTGATAATATTGGTCAATTTTTATTATTTTCTCTACCTTTCAATTGATTTCATTGGTTGGTTATTGAAATACTAGTGGAAATATGCAGAATTGATAGACAAACTGAAGATATTTGATTACTAAAAGTCGGTTTTTGACAGTTTTCTTCGTGCTCTCATTTTGAACAGTTCGAAAAAGGCAACTTTTCACATTTTTCCTGTACACTTTATTGATTATACAACTGCAATTTTGACAATAGAATAGAATTAATAATTCCACTGATCTTTTTTATATAGTTTTATTGATTTTTATTCAGAATTTCACCATAGTTTAAAAAAAAATTTAATTAAGGATGCAAAACCACTGAAAAGACATAGAAAAAATATCCGTTCGTATGGATTTCTAAACCAATTGCAAATAAATAAATTAAATATTCAGTAGATCTAATATTTCTCCTTCAATTTCATCAAACTTTTTAAGATAAATCCGATTTCTTTCATTTTTTGCCCATGAATCTAATATAATATTGTCCGACGTGATGGAAGATGTCAAGATTTATTAAAAAATTCAAACGACTTTTGATAGTTTTCGAGAAAAACCGTCGAATTGTTTGTATATTAAATTGAAAATTAAAGCAAAACCAAAAATTCAACTATAAAAAACAGAAATACAATTTATAAAGCATAATGAAATGGGTTAAATTTAAATCAAACTATAAATAAAATGTCTGTGCAACATAAAATTATGTGTTTCAAACACATATTGTGGGAGAAATGAGCAAAATACGCACAAATTCCATATTTTATGCCACACACAAAATGTACATCCGGCGAAAAGTTTGCTGTTATTAGATATGTGCGCTCATTCGAAACGAATTTAATGCACACGAGCGAGTGAGTATTTGGGGATGTTTTATGAGCATAATATGATATCTGGGAAAAGCACAGGAAAATCGCAACGACTATTTAAATATATACACATTTTTCAATGTATCACTCTTGATTAGATTATTATCTGTTGCGCAACTCAAAACGCTTTTTTTCCTACATATTTGTCTTGAAGCATCGCATATTTCCACTCTTAATCGCTAAACAATTTCCCATAAACATGCTTTGGCAGTTAATTGAAAAAGCATTTTCAGTGTATGAAACTGAAAATTTCACTCCGATTAACTATAATACAAGTTGAAAGTTGGCAAATTCTCTTCTCTTCCACACACTGAATATGTTCAAAAGCTCAAAATATTTATTGCAATAGCGGTAATTTAATGAAATTCTATATCATGGCATGTGAAAAGCTCAAGTTACATATACAATTCGATGCGCAGAAATAATTTTATTTAACTTCGTATCACGGAAAATTCACTGGTGAGTTTCAATTTGAATGTCCAGTTGAAAATATGTTGGAACATTCAAAACTATGCAATAATATTATCTTTCCCATTTAGTTCTTTTTTTTTCTCTCTCTCTGTCGCTTCAACTTTAATTAAAAAGCATTTCCCAGAGTGTTGGAGATTTATATTCCAGTAAAGGGCAATTTTTCTGCAATTTTATTCAACTTTTTTTTTTCAAATACACTCGAGCTAGATGAAAATTGAATGCGTTGTTAAATACTGTAACTACACTTTGTAAATTTATTGCACAACAAAATTGAAATTCACAATTACACCACGCTTTTTTCCCCACTTTTCCTGCCGGCAACTGAGCCGCTCTCCTAACTTAACTACGCCGCGACTCGTTGTTGCAGAAGAAACGTAATTGGGAAGCTGAGATGAGCTTCCCAGGACTCTCAGGCTGATAGGATGAATTATTAGGAAAAGGCATGGGACAATTATTGTGCCAATTTGCAGAAAAGAATCACAAGAAGAGCAATTAAAAAGCTATTAGGTTGGATATTTTGCCGAGCATTTGGATGCAGAGTCCACAAGCAATTATCAAGCCCAAATGACAAATTGCACTTTTTGCCATCTCACAGCAATACTGCACTATCTGCCCACTGAATTCCTCCACTTCTTCTCTCTCTTTTTAATTCCAGAGATATTTATTTGTAATTTAGTTAAATTGTTCAATAATTTTCTCTTAGAGTTTCAGAGAGGAAAGCAGAGAATTTCGGGAATTTCCCAAAATGCAATTAACTCAGACTGTACTGTACTATATATATAACAACACATATTCGTGTCAAGAAGTGTTGAAACGGTTGAAGAAAAGACACCATCCGGATTTTGCAATTGACTCTGGCGGTTGAATATACAGTGACTTCGAATTAAATAGAAACACATCGATGTGCTGCGAATTTCCACGTGAAGCTAGAAGTCTGAATTTTTCCACTAATTTTCCCTCATTAATAAGTAATTATCATGCCAAGTTTCAAGACAATCGACCTAATCCTTCATCCTTTTGTGACACTAAAGACACACTCTAAATTAAATAAAGCCCCAAATTCGCGTTTTTTAAGAAATACGAATCTCGGGCTTTAGGAAAATGGCAAAAAGTTCTGTGTTTTGATGGACTGAAGTTCACCTGTCATGGATCTGTCATGATAAGAGATTTATTTGGCGCCTCAAAAGCCAAGAACTCAGCTCAAAATGCACGAAATCAGCATTAAAAGATGACAAAAGAAATGCAATGTTTTGGGGATTTTTGTTCTGTGCTCTTGCTTTTCGTGCTAGACTCATGAAATCTGTTCCTCGTGGTATTAAAAAGGATTAGAGAGAACTTAAGAAACAATCCTGAAAGGATCTTCGATGTAATAAATGAAAATCGACAGGACAATTATCCTGAAGATACTTCAGATTCATTTAAACCCCATTAAGAACACGACCACATATTTAAGTCACTAAAATTCAAATGTTACTCTATGACGATTTATTTCTCCTTTTGTTGAGTTTTAGTATCATAAACGAATTAAGGATTAGGCTGAATGACGTCAAATTTAGCATGGTAATTACTTATAAATGAGGGAAGATGGGTGGAAAATTTCAGACTTCTAGCTTCACTTTGAGAGCTTTGAGAGGCTCTATTTAATTTGATGTCACTGTATATGTGCACTTATGTATACTTTACGGTGTCGGCAATCGAATATCAATTTAACCTGGAGTGTGAGTGATTTTTGGAAGAGGAAGTCACACATTTAATATGAGTGATTGCATTGAGCATTGTTGATTTTCCACTCAGCAGCCATCAGAGCTCGGGGCGGCGAACAACCCCTCCGGAGCCCCAACAATGCCACCCTGTAATGTATCCTCTGACATGATAGAATGTGTTGGGGTTGCTGTTGAACTCGGTTGCGGTGAGCATTTTCATTTCAATCGACATTACCGTCTCGACCATAAACAAGTTGAGTGAAATTACCTTTGCGTGCACGGATGTGCGGATTTTGGGGTGGGGTTGGGGGGTTGGGGGTTGGGGGTGGAGAAGAGCTCGTGAATTTTGCGGTTCTCACATAACTAGTGCTGAATTGTTTTGATTTCAATTAACATTCGCCATTCTAATGGGTTCTTGTTCCAATATTAAATTACATGATTCGCCCTTAATTTGTATTATTACATAATATATGCGCCATGACGCTCGCTTGCGCGCGTGTTTATCATTTGAGGATGGGATTTTAACACTCCACATCGTAGACACAAGCAAGACAAATATTTCCTCCCCCTTCCCACCCCGAATATCCATCATACCTCTCTAACACATTTCACACATTTACATAGACTGAATTTTGGAAATTGTTTGGATAACTTTGCAAATCGCACAGCATCAAACATTTTGTGTTGTTGCACAAAAAAAAAACCACCGCAGAATTTGACACAAGACCTATTTTGATAGCCTAATTGACACTCTGCACGCCACTAATGAACGCAAATGTGGCGCTGAATCGGATTCTCCAGTCAAAATCAAGGGGAAAGTCAGTCGCAAGTTGAGATCATTAACTTTGTGATTATTCAATCTTTTTATCGATTATTTGTGATTTTAAGTCAAATTCTAATTATTTTTTGATTTTTTTTTCTGAATATGTAATCAAAATTTGATTATTTTTTGAATATTTTTGTATTCTTTTTTGAATATTTAATGAAAAATTGATTATTTTATACAAATTCTGATTATTTTTTGATTATTTTCTGAATTTTTTTTTTAAATTTTACTTGGAAAAAAATTCTTTTTTTTTAAATTATTTAATTCGGAATTTGATTCTTTTGAAATTTTTTTTTGTAATTTTTCTTTGGAAAATAATATTTTTTTTGATATTTTATTTAGAATTTGAATATTTTTAAATTTTACTTTGGGAAACAATTTTTTTTATTATTATTTGATTCAAAATTTGATTATTTTACAATTTTAATTTGGAACACAATAATTTCTTGATTATTTTATCCAAAATTTGGTTTTTTTATCAACTTTACTTTGGAAAATAATAATTTTTGGATATTTTTTTTTTAAATTTGATTATTTTTCAATTTATTTCGAGAAAATATTCATTTTTTATCACTCAATTCAGAATTTGGTTATTTTAAATTTTTGTAATTTTTTTTTGGGAAATAAAAATTTTTTCCAATTATTTTTCTTTTTTAATTGAGAAAATATAATTTTTTTGACTATTTTATTCAGAATTTGTTTATTTTGATTTTTTTTGTTATTTTACTCGGGATAATAATTTTTTTTTAATTATTTATTCAAAATAAGATTTTTTTTTCAATTTTAGTTGAGAAAATAATCTTTTTTTTTAATTATTCAAACCATAATTTGATTATTTTTCAATTTTACTTGGGAAAATAATCATTTTTTGATTATTTAACTCAAATAATTGATTATTGCATTAGAGAACATTAAGTTTCCTCAAAAATCGCCTTGTGATTTGCCCCTTGGTCAAAATTGAGCTGAACTAGAAATCACATGCTTCACAGCTTTGTGATATGATTAATGATTTAACTCAGAGAGAATGCTGAAGTTGTCAAGGGGAATCCCCAGACACAAAAACAAGACAGTGGAATAATGAATTCATATTCGTATCATTTTTATTCTCTGCAACCGGTTCAGCCGCGAATCTTTTTGTACACATCCAAAGTGACGTATATAATTACTTAATTGCAAATTCACGGTCGTTGTCATTCATAACGAGCGCAGAAGATTGTGTGAGTGAAGCGATTTTTGCCGCTGACGAATCTTGTCACGCGTAAAATTTCTTCTTTCTTACATTTCACAAGATAAACAACTTCTTGATCGATACTTGAGCACATTTGTGAGGTTATCTTAGAGCGCCAGAGACCAAGAATCTTTTGCATATCATATTTTGCAACATATTTCTTTATTGAGTGACACAATCAATACAGACACGTGCTTGTTGTCTGTGTATTTGCCACACAAACGTCACTTTTTCTTCACCAAGCGATGGAATTAATTAAAATGCTAACACGAGCATTATAAAAGTTCGATAACTTGTCATCTGATCGTGACGATCAGAATTGAATTAAGCATTCACACTTGTTCAGATTTCATATAAATTAAGCTCGTCGGCGTGGGGATCTCCAGATCAACTCTTTGCATGGCTGTGTTGAGGAAGACAGGTTTCTCGAAGACATAGGAATTGCCCAGATTAAGACATTATAAATACGATTGTCTCGTCGCAAGTTTCTTCACTGTGTAGTTGAACTTGAAGAAGACTGGGTGATCACAAGATGCTTTACGTAAGGAAAAATTAGTGTTTCTCTGTGGAATATTGTACTGAATTCGTTGATTGTTCTTCACAGATTGTCGTTCTCGTGTTATCAGTGGTGATTTTGCCTCAATCTTCAGCGCAATCGCCTGAGAAAGTTGATTGGTGTGGCCTTGAGAAGGATAATTGTGATCAAGATGTGGAACATGTTGCTTGTTTCGATCCAGAAACCGACCCAAAATTCTGTCATGATGTCAAATTACTCAAATTGACCGACGAAAATAGGCAGGAAATTGTGAAACGCTACAATGAATACAGAAATCGCGTTGCTGGCGGAGAATTTCCCGGCATTCCTTTCAATGCGTCGCGAATGATTCAAGTTAAGTGGGATGACACTTTGGAGTATTTGGCAGGAGTTGAGCTGCAAAGGTGCAAATCCAGCTACTTCTGTCGCGCCGTTCCTAATCGCCTGACGAAGACAGCTTATCAATATCACGAGTGGAATACCACAAAACCGTCCGAAAGATTGGGTCAAAGCTTCAGTGATTTTGACACGATGTTTGGAGGCTTCATCACGTCAGAATATGAATTCATGGACAGCCAGATCAATTGCAATGATCTCATTGTGGATGTGGAATCGAATAAGGTGCGACTGAAGAATGCGCCGCGCTGGGATCATTTGGATTTCTACTTGAAGAATATCGACGAGACAGCTTACATCTTCGGCTGCGCCATGGCTTACACGCCAACGTGGGAGGATCACGATGGACAGTGTGGAAAGGTGTACGTTAAGTACATCTGCAACTTCATGTTCACCGAACAGTACAGCTACAATACGCTGACCTACAATATCGGACCTGCGTGTTCAGAGTGCGAATCGAAGGGAATGCGTTGCAGCAAAGATTATCCAAATCTCTGTGAGATTTACAAAGAATCCTCTGGCAATGTTGTTGACAGTTCTTAGATTTAGTTTTTCGTCTGAGGACTTTCAATATCTTTCAGTTACTATATAAACAAGTGTCAACTACGTACTTTAAAGCTCTTAAATAATAAATAATTGTGCAAATTAATAAATGCATTGTTTACTTATTGCTACAAAAGATAAATTCAATTTTAACGGAGGATTCTCAGTACAATTCGTGCAATTTTATCCACTTTCTTAGTCAGATTAAACACAGATTTACAGAGCTTTGCAAAGTGTGAAGACAACAATCTGATGGTGACGTTTTATCAGTGTTGCCATCATTAATTTAGTGACAAAACATCTCTTTTCGTACATAATATACATGATGATGGCAAAGACTGGTTTTTCGAAAATATAGGAATTCTTTACAGATTGAAATGTTAAAAATACAACTATCGCGTCGTAAGACGTTTCACTCCAAATCTTTGTGAAAATTATAAGAATAAGAAAGCTTCTGGAAATTCAGATCGCAAGCCTGAATTATCAGTTAAACACTGCGAAGCTCCTTAAATTACTATTTTTCCATTGACAGTCAATAAGTCTGTGAAAATTCTTCAGCTTGCAAAGATTCGCACATGTGAATGAAGACAACGATCTGCCGATGCCGCCTTATCGATTCATTTGGTGACAAAATGTGTCTTTTTGTATAAAACATCCGCGAAGACTGGTTTTTTGAAAGTAGCAATTCTTTACGCATTATGTTATAAATACAACTGCCTCACTTCGGTGTCTTCACTGTGAAGTTGAACTTGAAGAAGACTGGGTGATCACAAGATGCTTTACGTAAGGAAAAATTAGTGTTTCTCTGTGGAATATTGTACTGAAATCGTTGGTTGTTCTTCGCAGATTATCGTTCTCGTGTTATCAGTGGTGATTTTGCCTCAATCTTCAGCGCAATCGCCTGAGAAAATTGATTGGTGCGAATATGGCGATGAAACTTGCGACGATCTTGCGGCATCGCATGTTGGCTGTTTTAATCCAAAAACCGACCCAGAATTCTGCTCCGACGTCGAGTTATTCCAATTAACCAAGGAGGACAGGAAGGAAATTGTGAAACGCTACAATGAGCAAAGAAGTCGCATTGCTGGCGGAGAATTTCCTGGAATTCCGCATAAAGCATCGCGAATGATGAAAATTCAGTGGGATTCAACTTTGGAGTATTTGACACGAATTGAGCTGCAGCGGTGCAAACGCATAACCTTCTGCAGAACTATTCCCAATCGTTTAACAAGATCAATTTATATATACAGCAATTGGGTTGAAGTCACAGCCAAGAATGGCACAAAATTCAGAGACTTTGTCGAAGTGTTTAGGCCTGATAATGGAGGATTTGTTAACGATGAATATTGGAATTTGCAGCGCTATATAGAATTGCAGGATATCTTTGTGGGCGTGGAATCTCAAAGAGTGAGACTGAAGAATTCTCCTGGGTGGAATTTCTTAGACTTTGTTCTGAAAAATCTGGATGAAAGGGCTTATCGTGTCGGTTGTTCCTTTGCTTACACGCCTTCTGCGCAGGGTGAGGAAGAGGTCGGAAAGTTGTATATGAAATACACGTGTTTCTTTATTTTCTCCGAAAATACCGATTATAATAAGTTCCCATACAAAATTGGAACGCCGTGTTCGGAGTGTGAATCAAATGGAATGCGTTGCAGCTCAGATTATCCAAATCTTTGTGAAACCTTTGAGAAAGTTTCTGGAAATTCACGTCGTAAACCGTAGAAATCTTCTGAATTCTTCTTTTGCACTGAGACTATTAGTTTAATATTGTGTGTAAAGTTCTATTATGCTGCCTAATAAATATTTTCTGTATATTTTACTGTGTTTATTAAGTATATTCGTCTTGGTTCAATACTAGATCCGATCAAGGAGGAGATAATGCAGTCAGAAATGGTGTACAGCATAGCAGAAGCGCTTAAGAAATGGAAGTGTTTCAATATTTGCAGTATTTCTGTTTAGAAATCTGTTTCTTAAACAATTTATACATTTTTTTCTCTCAAAAAAAATCATCAAAGTAATTTTCATTAATTCAAATAAAACAAGAAGTAAAACATTAATTTTGTGTTTAGAATTTTCCTAAAATATTATTAGAAATTAAATAAATAAAATATTTGGCATGAATTTAAATTATTTGACTTGAAATTCTTTATGTTTTATTATGAAAATTAATTTTTTCACAACTTCTTCTTCTTTAATTTTCATAAATCTTGTCATATTCAAAATACATAAAATTTATGTATATTTATCAAAGATTTTCGTCACAAGAACTGCATTTCTGAGATCAGAAGAAACACAGTGAGATTTTTCATGCAAATTTATTCCACTTGACAGTCAATAAGCGCGGATAAATTATCTCTGAAAGTGATATTGTTCGAAAGGGTGGAATTGGGCGGAAGAAGGCGGCGCTCTTGCGGTGTTTTATCGATTTTGTCATCGCTAATTTAGTGTCACAACACTCGCTCGCCGACGAGGAGTTCCAGAGCGCCCAAATTGGCGTGCATGACTATTTCTCTTCATTGACAATGGGTGAAAATCGCAGGAAATGCTATCAAATTGCTCCCACATTAACTTGGCAAAGTGTATTCGTGCGAAATAATTTTTCCTCCGCCAAAGTTATTAATGGTTATTTATTACTTTTATTATTCCCACCACTTTCGCTTATAGGAAAGCACACTCTGTGTGCCAAGGGGGAGATATTACGGTCAGAAGTGGTGTACAACTCAATGGAAGTATTTGAAAGTGGAGATGTTTGAATATTTGCAATATTAGGCGTTAAAAAGTCACTTTCAAAACGACTTAACACAATAATTGGAGAAAAAATTGTTTTTTCACAATTTTATAGGTTATGTTATGGATTTTAGGACAATCTTTGTCAATAAATAACCTTCAAAATCATTCATTCTTGCGTGTAAACTTGTATAATTTGCAATTTCCTGCCATTATAATAATGAAATCTGATAAAACAGAAGCTTTCAATGTTAAACAGTGTTAATTACGCTAAAATAAAACATAACATTTAAAATATTGTTTCAGGACACAAAATTTGCTGTTTTAAGAGCTGTTTGATTGATTTTCTACTCTAAAACAGCAAATTTCAGCTTATTCTCGGTTAATCTTGCCTTTAAAATATTTCTAATAAATTCTTTTCAAGTATTTTTGTCGATATCTCAAGAATTTCTAGGTTATGTTCTGAAGTGCTTCCAAAAGAACGATTAAATATTTTATCATATCAAAATGTCCACTGGAAACAGGGATTATTTCAAAAATACAGTTTCTCACTCAGTTTTCAAAGTCATAAAAGTAAAATAATGCGTCTTTTTTGGGTCAAAGACTTTGAAATTTGAGGTTATGATGCTTTAGGTGGTTGGAAAAATCTATACAGTTCCGAAAAAGGTGCCGAAAATAAGGAAAGAGCATGTTTTCAGCGGTGCTGATGTTCTGGAAGTGTTTTTCACACAAAACTGTGAAAGTGTTGTACAGATTTCAGCCATATTATCTCCCCCTTGTTCTGGGGCACATAAATAAAAGATTAAATCACGCAAATATACTCAACCGGAGAGCACAAATTAATGTTTTCGCATTGAATTCTAAATAGTTGGTCGGCTGTACATCATGATTAGAGTTGAAATTTCACCCCCAACGAAAGCTTCGTCGAGATATATATTTCCACGTGAATGCGATGGTGCGTGAATTGCTCTGGAGGGAGATTTATGGGGGAAAAATTCGCAATTGGCGAGTGCTACGAACCACACGATAATGAGGCCCGAAGTGAAATGACAAGGAAAATGTTTAACAGGGATTTTTTTTCACCCCCAAACAATTTTCCATCGTGAAATTTTGCCCGCGCGATTCTGTTCAGATGAATAAATTAGCTCAAACGATGGTTCTCTTGGATTAGTGAGGAAAGAATGTTTGACGTTTTTTTTTCCCGCCAAATGGTTTAAAATTTTCCCCAGACAGAGGAATTAAATCGGGCGAAATGGCTGAAAACAGCAAAAGGGTTGCAAGTTCAGCGACCATATGGAGCCCTGGCAAGAGCCATTAAAGTTTATAAAATGGTAGTTTAGTGAGGCTCCTATTAATGTGACTGACCCGGGAAAGCACTGAATAAAATTATAGGAGAACTTTCACTCTCTCTCTCTCTCAGCCCAGAAAGTCACTGCTTTCGAGGGTCGATGCCAAATGGTTCTGCAAGGGAAAGACTAGAAATCCAAACAGCTGTTGCTGCGTTATTTATTTCAACCGCCACAGAGCCAAGTAATTGAACTGGTGCAAAATTAGTTTGCATTGTGGGCAAGGGGCTGCTAATGTTGCAGATGTAAAATTCGTCGAATAAGTGGAATAATTGGAGAATAATTCTAGCAAAAAACCACTGAAAAAACACATGAATTTATTGCAGTTTTGCCAAAAATCCGTCTTCATTTTCTTAATTTTGTCTTTGGTAAATGCTTAGGAAACTTCTGACTGAAATTGTGAGGTTATGAAACTGATTTAACAAAAAATCCTTTTCGGAATAATTTTTAATCCTTTGAAACTTGAAAATTTGTAAATATTTGAGGCTTTATTTGCCACTTTAAAGCACAATGTGCGGAAAAACCTAAGCAAATAAACATTCTTGTAGGCTGAAATGACATTTTTGAGGTTATGTTTAGACTTTTAAATTGGTTTTAAGTTTCTTCCAATACAAATTCTCATTTTTGTGCCAAGGAAAAGAGAAAAATTCCCAACAATAACACAAATTAGGTGATTTTGAGGGTTATTTAACCATGAGAAACTGCTTTAAATCAATTCTCATAACCTAAAAATGCAATAAAATTAGTTTTTTCTACGCGAAATAATTTAGAAAATGCCTAAATTTGCTGGAGTTTGTTTTTCCACGCCATCTAGGTGACTTCGAATCAAATTAAATTAAATTCGAAAATGTTATCCTTGTTATTCCTGACGTTTTCTTCGCTGAATAAGATTTATCAAGAAATAACGAGGAACAATGAGAATAAATTGTGAATAAAAGGAATCAACTCATCCTCAAAACGTGAATCATTCTGGAATAACAGAGAGATTCTGTGGCACTCAAAACCCCAATTAGCAACCCCTTAATTATGTGTGGTTTTCACGCTAATTTCCCCTCGTAATTCTAGATGGAAAATTTGTAAATTAATATCTTTGGATTAAAAAACACAGTATAATTTGCAAACTAATTTCGTGGCGACACTAAATAGTAATAAAATGTTGTGCGCCTCTTTGACAAATAATAACCACAAAATGCGATGTGTAATTTCGACTGAAATTCAATACATTCTCGTTACAGAGTGCAATTATGTTTATGCAGTGAAGCTTCACACGCACGGTGACAGAGCATTAGAAGGCATTTAATAACATACAAATAGATTTAATTAATGAAACCTAATGAAGACATTTACATGAGAATGCAGTCATTTAATTTCGCAGTCGTGGTGAAAATTACCACGATGCATAGCAATAATTCTCAGCTATTGATTCCCTCATTAGAGAAGATATTTGAAATTCCAATCGTGTCTGGCGATAGTTTGTGAAAAGGGGGTGAAAAGGCGAGAATGTAAATGAACATGACCATCCATTGACGATACCAAGAAACGATCCTTTTGTCGAACAATAAATATTTGTTATGCGAGAACATGAGTGGAATCTCGTATGAGAGGAAAAGGAGGAGGGAAAAAGGCTTTTTTTTTCTCCCATCCGCAAAATCTGCAGGCAGAGCTTTTGGCTAAAAGCTCTATTTTTCCTGGGCGTTCAATTGATGAAAAATGACAAATGTATTGATTGTGAAATTAAGGAATTTCGAGAGCAAATTGTCTTTATCCAAATTCATCTTATTTCATTCGTTTTTCTACGAATTTTCTCACGCCACGCGTTCTCGTGAATACAAAATTAGTTGCTGAAGCCTCATGGGAACTGGAGCAAATTGGAGTGAATGTGACTGGAGAGCTTTTCATTAAATTTATATTCAAATTTATCATGCATTGGTGGCAATATCGTAAAATACTGCCTCACCACTTCCCGTCGACATTGCATCAATGTATTTTGCGCCTTTCTCTGGCGCCCCAACAAAAGCTCCGTGGGTATTTATGAATGAAATACACTGTTTGCACACTCCGCGTGTACTTTTGCAAATGGTCAAATTTATGAATTTGCAAATAGCTTTTATTCAAATTAACTAGCCCAGGGAAAAAGTGGATTTTGTACCAGCAAATATGCATTTTGCACGCACAGTTTGCTCCAATGTACCTGCGATTTCGCCATTCACCAATTTTCCTCCCGATAAATATGTGGCCAAATAATGGCTGCAATCGTGAAAAGCTTTATTGCATCGCTACAATTATAAATTTGTGAGATATTCGATGTTGCGATGAATCAAAGTATTGCAAGTTGTCAATAATGGGGGAGGATAATAGGCTTTAAAGGCATTTTCCATCACTTTTAAGTGCCTTTCAATTACTTCTTATCATTTTTCCGTTTGAATCTGGCTTGAAAAATCCTTTTTGAGCTAATTTTAATCTTCCTAAACCTAAAAATGAGTAAATAGAGCAAATATTACAGTTTTTCCACAAGATAATGAGGTTAAATTTCCCACTTTAATACACAAAGCGCGGAAAAACCTTAGAAAAGAGATATTTTTCTCGTCTGAAATAACATTTTTGAGGGTAGAATTGACTTTCAAAACTCTTTTGAGTACTGAAACTCTACAAAACTGAAGTTTTTCGAACATAAATACTCAACTCTGCTGCGATAAAAGATAAATATTCACAGTTTATGCACAAATTTGATGATTTTGATGGTTTTTGTAAGCAAAAAAATTTCTTGAAAAAGCCTCAATTTGTTGAATAGTGCAAAACACTGAAAAGCTCTCTGAAATCTCTTCATTTATCCACGACATCCATAAAGTGTATAAATCTTTATGCAAATATTCCTGGTCGTTGTGGTAAAAATCCACTTCTTTTCCACCGCAAAGCTTGTGCGAATGGTGCTAATTGAAAAATGCTGCGAGTAAAAACAGAAATTTGCATAGATTTTATTGGGTTCATTGCGGCTTTGTTGGGCGTTAATTGAATTTATGTTAAAATGCTATTAGTGAAATTTTATCTCTTGGACACTAACACAATAAATTCCCTGAATAAATAATCTCTGGATGGCACGAGGAGAGCAAACAAACCATCTGGAGGAGATGGGAAAGCTCCACGTGAAAGCTCCTCACCAGCTGACTACCTCATTTCTCTCGTCCTGGCCGTAATTTATGCATAGCCAGAGTTAATTTGAAAACTCAGCGATGAAAGTTGAGAAATTTATCTCTCGACACCGGAAAATTTGCACTTAGCAACTAATTTGCCTTATCGGAGGTGTATTTTGGATTTTCCCGTTCGGTTCACATTTAAAATACATTTTTTTGGGTAAAAATTTACGCTTTTATGGGGGGAAAAATTCAACTCATGAATTTTTCCCAGGATCAGTGTCAATGCTGTGAGCAAATTGATGTGTGCGAAATGCAACTGAATACATAAATTTTAATTAAATTTGTCAATCATTGAATAATTCATGAGCAATTCACCCCCAGGTTCTTGTGTATTGCAAAATCACCCATTCAGTGGTAATTGAATTTCAAGAAAATTGGAACATTGAAAAATTCAACAGTGAGAGATAGAGGATTTAATGTGAGAGCTTTCAAGCAAGTCCTTTTGAATAAACCAACATCATCACTTTCCCATCTCAATTGCTATGTTTTAATTAAACGTTCCTATTGACAATTTATATGCTGCGACTGACGGTGAAATTGATACCGAGAGAGTTAAAGTTGAACTTTGGCAAGCAAGCACAAACATCCCCCGAAATCCCAGATAGTTTGTGTGGATAAAAGTTTGTGAGATCAGGGCATAAAAGGACCATATTTTTCCGTAATATCATCACCGCACAAATTTCATCCCCTTCGCACAAGAAAAGACTCTCGCATGCAACAAGTCCACAAACCCAATTCCACTTGGAGAAAATTGATTTTGCCTCCCCCCCCCCCGAAAGATTATCATTAATTCAAATGCCCGTGTGGGGGCGCCCTTTTTCGCCTCCCCACCAATTACTGCAGCGGCACGCAAATGCTCAATGGAATGCTTATCGGATGGAATATGGCAAATTTTCACCCACCTGCTCCACAAACCGCAACTAACATGCCCATATTTGCCGAAGGGGCCATTCCGCCCCCCACCTTCGCCCCTTGTGGCGCAGCCGAGGATGTCGAACCGCTCAATTGTAGTAAATTTCCTTGTAATTTTTCTTCCCCACCGCACGGAATATCGCATTGTTCACCCACATTGAAAGCACTGTCATGAGCTTTCGCAAACAGCTTTGCCGAACATTTATTTGGCGGCATTTTTCCATTGAACACTCTCTGCAGATCTGTGGCAGAAATATTGATGCAGATTTTTGAACAAAACTGCGAATAAAAATAATCAAAAACATGATTAATTTCCAAGAAATATTTTCTAAAAAAAACAAAAATGGAAGATTTTTGGCAAAATTCCAAATATTTCAATAACTATTAAATATTAGAATATTTTCTCTGCACATCGCCGCCAGAGGGCAGTAAAATTGGTGTGGAGAACGCTAAAAATATCGCATTTTTCGCACAATTTTCTCTCTTTTCTCACGCATTCTCACACTTTATGACTTCCTGATGTGATCCTGGCCAGGAGAGAAGGAAATTTGCCGGTCAGAAATACAATCGGAACACCTGCATGCCTTTAAAGCGTAAACTGATGCCCTCTGACGGCAATATGTGGAGAAAATGATCAAATATTGGAGTTTTGATTGATTAATCAGTAAATGACTGAAAAAATCATACAATTATCAGATTAAAAATTTTGAAATCAACCCTTCGTTTGATGTTTTTCCAAGGGAATATTTTCTTATAAATATTCCATCATGTCTCTGCATAATTTGCGCAATTTTTCGCACAAATCTTATGCAGACAAAAGGGAGACTGTTGCCCTTAATATTCGCACCTCTGAGCCCAATTAATTACCCCGGTGAGTCACTCTCGCGAGCGCACAAACAATTTTTCTCACGTTTGCCATGGCAGGCGAGATGAATTTCCATCGCGCGCGCGGAGGGATGGAAAATGGTAATTTCGCTTGGCGCGCTTTGGAAGACAAATTTTTCGCATGGCGTTCCAAATTAAATTCAATACAAATTATCCTCGGAAGGTATCACCGCGGAACGATGAGTTGTAGCCGGGAAGGTCGCCTGTGCTGGTAACCTTTCAAGGGAGGCGCGCAAGTGAAAGAAAAGTCTCCGAGGAAATACGGAAAAACGTGATTGCCATTTATTATCGAACTGGCGAAGGAGTATACTTTTCCCAACACAGGAGAGAAAATACACGACCGTGCATCTGTGTATGTAAAATCAATTCCAGGCCCTCGGGCCACGTCTACGGAGTTGAACCCACTCCGTTTTGGGCTTGCCATGACTTTCCCACCCCCGCTGGAAAGCGGGCGGGGGTGGGGAGAGAGAGAGAGAGGGTTTGGGTGGCAGGTGGGAAATGAGTTCATAAATAAATGCTGGAAAACTATCTTCAAGTTGCCACTGAGGATATTAAAGAGGGAGTGATTTCACCTCTGAGCCCACCTAAACCACCCCCATCGCACTCAATTTCGTACAAGCCGGGGATCTCGCGATGGAATGGAGATAATTTGCACTCGAGCATGCTTCAGGTGAAATCAAGAAATTAATATCACTCATTTGCACCGCCTTTGAGACGATTTATTTGCCATTCGCTCACTCTTCAGCTATGGCTCGGCAAGGAAGTGAGCACTCTTATCGAAGGGAGGAATTTCCCTCGCGCTGGAGTTGTGAAAAAAAAAATCACACACTCCATTGAGCTGAGGATTTTACATCCTCGCTGTGCGGAGATGTAATTAAAAGCGAGATTCCTGATGAAGTGTAATCAAAGGGAGTTTAAGCACTAAAACAGCACGGGAAGCCTTTAAAGAGTTCAATGAGAGCTTTCAAACAAAGTTTTGACAAGGGTTTAATGCAAAAATTGGACTGGGTTGTCTTGAAATTTCTATTTTTATCCATTCAAATTGCATTGACACGAAGTTTTCTCAACAGTGTTTGCGCATATCGGAACTGTTATACATTTTGTATAGAGCAAACTATTACTCAGGTAATTGCAATATGAAATAGCTTCCGGCGTAGAGTAATTGAACACTTTAATAAACAATCTGAATATGTTTTAATCAATTCCATCAATTCTCATTAATATACTCAATAATTAAAAGGTATACTATAGCTGAAATGTCACAATGGAAATAATTTATTAACCTGGCATTTCATCGGAAATATTTAATAATTACTCTAAAATAAACTTAATAATTTTGTTGCATTTTCTCCTATTAATAATATTCCCTAAATAAATCAATATTGAGGATGTAGTGTCACTTTTGGCTCGAGACATCCAGATGCAAATTCGAATTCCAAGAACTTGTTGCCTGTTTTGTGAATTTTCGGATTATATTTTCCGTCTTTAAAAATCTCTAAATCTTGAGCAAATCTTTCTTCAAAACCTTCAAAACACATGAAATAAATTCCAGCAAGGACGCAAGATGCTTTGGCATTCAAAATCTCCATTAGCAACCCCTTTTTTTTGAGAATCAATCATTTCCGGTGTACTTTAAGCCGATACACAAAACGTTAAATTTAAATTGAGCGGGTAAATTTTGGAGAAATATTCCCGAATTTTAGAACACAGGATATTTTTATGGCACAGCAAGTCCTCACTGAGTCCCAGCTAAGCGCAGTTCCTTCCGCTCTGCGAAATCTCCGCCACAGTGTCCTTTCTAGTTGGGCCGCAAGGATATCGATTCAGCCACGCGTGAGCAACTTTCTGCAGATGGCGCGAGTTGTGCTGGCGAGAAAGCTACCAAAAATCCTCTTGCGAGGATTGTATTAAAAAGCCATTTTTAGCGAATGTGTATATCCTCTCGCCAGGACGAAATTTTTCATGAGACTCTCCCGAAAGGGTGGGGAGGAAAAAGGAGAGTTCATGCAATAATTAAGGTAATAGTATTAACTTTCACTTTGGCATTTCCCGCCCGGAGTTTTCACACACACACACAGACAAAAAAATCCTTCACTAGGCAAATCCTCCAGAATATCCCTCGGTGGTTCCGGTGGAGAAGTCGGGAGTTTTAATCTCACACTGTGTCGCATTTCACCGCTTTGGCTCTGCCGGTTTTTGAGGAGCAAACAACCATCAACACATAAAAAACGTGATATGCAATTACAATATGCAAATTCACTCTGAATTATTCATCCGTAGAATGTCTGCCCGAATATTGCTATATTCACTCACTCTCGCCGCGCTCACATGAGAATTTTTCGTGATGGAGCAAATGAGTGTGTTCTTGAGCATCAAACTAGGAGCGGAGATCCTTGGTTGGGTTTTTGGGGAGGAGGAGGAAAAAAAGGACTCGCCAGTCAAACATCGCGCATGAAAGTCATCCGAGAGTGAGAGAGAAAATGATGGAGAAAATCGAGCTCTCGACGCGGCAAAAGCCAACATATTCTGAAATGCATGAGAGACTGCCCTTGTGAGTGATTTATTGGGTGAATTTGTACAAAATAATTTTATCTATCTCGCCAGTTGACAGTCACTTTCTGCACAAGAGTGAACTTTAGTGTGTCATGCGCGGAGACAACCCCAAAGTTATTAACCACAGAGAGAGATATTTCAATCGATTTTCCACACGTGCTGTTCTCACTCTATCACAATAATGCATCTAAATTGAGGAATTTTCGGGTCGGAGGGAGTGTCCTGGTGGAGGATTCTCTTTTGCTCTGGTGCATCAATTAGTGCGGGGGATTCCCTTCCTCATGCATAATTCACACGACAGTGAATTCTTCTTTGGCTTGCGGAGCAGGAAAACTTTCTGCTGCCGCGCGCCGTTAAAGTTGTCCCCTTAAAGGGACGCCAACATATTTCAATTTGCAGGACACAATCCGCAAAACTGAGAGGGGACACGAACAATTTCATTATGGCACTTCTCACGCAGGAGTCATCTGTTGTCAACTTTCCCTTCCACCCCCCCCCGAAAACTGCGTCCAATGCAGCACAAGAACTAATATTGTGGACACAACACTTCCCTCATTTTATCACGTATCCGCTAACTTGTGGATTCATGCATCCTGTGGAGGATGATCCGCCCGGAGGACACACTCTTATTCATTTAACTTTCAACCCATTATTCACCCCCACCCCGGAACGACTTATTGTGATGTCGAGGAAATGGTCTTCTGAGGAGATGCAAGAAGATTTCCTCTTGCCATCACTCATAGACTTTGTCCGCGATATTTTCCCTCAGCAATAAGGCAAAAGAATTCTCCCCTCGAGCTCTGAGGCTCAGCGTTATAACTTTTTAAATATATTTAGTGGAAACTTTCCGCTGTGTGTGCAAGAAAAAAAAAAGTCCTCTACAAGGCATATTGTCAAATAACTCACAAACTTCTGCACCATGAGATCCTCTATACTTAGAAGATTTCCGCGAAATCACTTTCTGAATTTCTGAGCAGCCCAGCTAGAAAACTATATAGCGCGACTAGAAAACATCAAAAGCCCAAGACTGACTCTTCTGCAGCTCAACATTACTTTGCTATCCAACATTTTTATCATGTTTATCCCGCAGAGTTGAGCAAAAAGTTATTACACATCGACAGGTGAATCGGCGATTTATCCAAGTTTACGTCTTATAAATTGTTGAAAAACTTTTTATTTGATCTTCCTGTACAACAATTTTGAGATTTCTATCTTATGAGACAATAGCAAAAAATCTTATTTATCCAAAAAGCACAAATGGAAACAAATTGTCATGTTTTGCGAATGAAAAGTCGAATATTTATTGTTTACGCTGTACAATTTTTCCAAGAAAAATGTCTCAAAAATTGCAGTCAAACTCATAAAACGTCTTTTAAGAAAATAATTATAGATTTTCAGAATTTTCCTAAAATGTTTTTTAGACTTTAGAATATTTTTCATGTATTTTAAAATTTTTTGAAGTATGAGAAATTGATTTTTCAGAACTTGTTTGGATTAAATCGATTTTTGAAAGTAATATTTTCAGATTTTCCATTAATTTTGCCATATTTTGGTCAAAAATTCCAATAAATACCAATAAAATCAACTAAAATATTTACTAAATAAAAAATACAGAGCAATTTTTGCACTTTAAAGGTCGATTTGAAGGCTTCTTCAAGATTTCAAAGTTAATTTGGCAAATTTCGCCTCTCTATTAACGCTAAATTTTCAACTCGCTCTGCTGAAAAATGACGATTTTGGCTTTTCATAGTTTTTGACTCACTCGTCGACACATATTTTCACTTTCAAGCGGTGAATTTGTGTGTCCACAGTAGCTCTGCTTCACCCTATATTTTGTCACATTCGCAGAAAATACTTGTGGATTTATCTGGAGAATTTGCATGCCATCGAAATAAAGCACATTATATACTCTCGGGTAATCCCAGAGGTAATTCAAAAATAGCACACTCGCAATGTGTGGTATTGCTTTCCGCAAGCGCCGGCAAAGGAATATCCCTTGGACTTGTGTTGCCACAAAAGGTGTCATTTGAATGGAATTCACGTTTTTCACGTGTGTGATAAGATTATGCAAAGTGATACCGATTCCAATAGGCGGATATTTATTTGTACAAAATACCCCAATATGTAATTTTCACATGGGGAAAATCTTGTATCTCTTTCAGAATCTCCTTTCTTGGGAGGATAACTTTTTGCTGAGTCAATCAATCTGGTAAATCTTTGTGCAGATTGTTGAGGGTGCAAAATTAAATTGAAATCTCTCTCTCTCACTCTGTGTTTTCGCCAAAATGGACAAGGATTTTCTCCACCCCTCCCCCGAAAACATTAAATGTATTTTGCAAAACAACGACAATTTGAGTGAAACTTTCAAGCTCACATGCTCTGGCAGAAGCTTTATTAAATATCCACTTGAGAGAAATGCCAGAAGTAATGACAGAGTGGCAAAAAGTCCTCAATGAGACTCATGAATGCGACACACTCTTGCTAATTGTGTTACAAAAGGTGTGGTAATCTTGACGGCGCGCATAGAAGCTTTTCCTCCCTGCATTTTTTGCCACTTGAGCTCACTCTCTCTCATCAGATAAGTGTCACAGTCATTGAATCGGATTTAGCCGCTTCGTGACATGGCGAAAATTTTCCACACCGTATTTATGTGCTTTTAGGAAATTCACGTTCGCAATCCTTTCATGCACAGTGGCAAGGAAAAAGGGAGAAGAAAAGGGATTTCTCTCTCTCACTCTCTTCCTCGAATGATGATGACGAGAATGCACTCGAGTCGCTCTTAAAGAGTTCAACCTCTAAATGCAGAATGCAATCCTGATTGAGAAGTTTACGGCAAGAGATAAATAAGTGTCTTTCACGGATTGAGAGATTTCGAGAGGCAAATTTGATTGACAGAAATTCAATTTTATAACTTAAGCTATGACAGTCAAAATATTCGCGTTTTCCTCACGTTTGACTCAAAATATTAAACAAAGAGTAAATTATTGGTTAATTCAATAAGTAAAAAAAATCCCAATGAGCCAAGAAAGCACGTATTTTAGCTGAAAAAGCTGAGATATTGAAGCTGAAATTTTAGCCATTTTCCTCATGTTTTTCGCTAATATATTTAGCTAAATTTATTGCTCTTTTCTGATCAGAACTTAGCAAGGACACAGAAAGACTAATTTCTATAGACTGTCCTTCTTCCGGAGCCTGTAAATCTCTCAATTTTGAGGTTATTTGCATGGAGTTATTTATACAATTCACTTAAGTGTTGTTATCACGAAGTATATTATTGAAATGGAAAGGTTTTTATATGATGCGACATTAATGCATTAAAGTGCGTATCAGTACTTTGATTGATCACCGCTACGTTTGCTAAATTCTTAGCAAAAGAAAGCGAAGAAATTGGCTTTTCAAATCTCAACTTTGAGATTGAGGAAAAACATTGAATGAAGTGAAGCTGACGAGTGTCTCTCCGCCTTTGCAGATGGACAAATCGGCGTGATACAGCGTGAGCCAGGATGTCCAACAGTCACTCCGGCACGATCGGCCGGAACCGCGGGCTGGCGTTCGGCAGCAGCCAGATGAGGCGCCAGAGGTCCGTGGAGTGGTCGCACGAGCGCGCTGGCTACAGCAGCAGCGACGACGACGAGCGGATGGCCAGGAACTCCATCGGGCCGACGGTGGACAGCAACTTCCTCGCCACCCTGATAGCACAAACTCAGCAATTGCGAAGTGAGTTTTCAGCCCTTAATTAGTACCCCCCGAAAACAGACCCCAATTGACACGCGACATTGAGGAAATTTGCCAAACATGGCGAAATATTGTATTACACGCGTCATATCGACCTCTCAATGGGCCCGTGGTAATTTATAAATTATTCCGTGTACAGGCGAAGACGTGGGTCTATCTCGGAGACACTCGAGAGTTTAACCCAGATTTGCCATATCTCCACGGGCCCGCCCTTTAATGGGGTTGCCGAGGAGGAAGTAAATGTGTCAGATGGCATGATTAATCGCGTATTGGGGTTAGATTTGTGTAGCGAGAACATTTTAAGGCGGGGGGGTTAACTTCTAAAGTGGTTTCAGTCTTTCGGTCTGGCAGTCTAGACTCTTATTTACGTGCGCGATGTGTGTGGAACTGCAGAATAATGCGAAGATGCTCGAGGGGCGAATGGAATTCTGTACATTACCGCGAGCGCCAAATAAACTCCAACAGCAAGAGAGGTTTGATAATGCTTGATGGCCAAAAAAAGCGCCCCCTTCGCAACTTTCGCCCACAGAATCCATAGTGAAAGTCACCCTTTCGCCGCGAGTGAAGATGCCGCGGGATTTGAGGAAATTCCACTCAGCCACGCAGTGCTTAATGTAGCGATTTTTATGCAAAATTAACTATAAAAGTTTAATTAATGAATTATTGAAATTTGCAGCTTAATTATTCTTCAATGACTTCACCCAAGCAATTATTTACCCCGGCAAACACTCTCTGTGTGGCAAAAGTGGAGCCTTTAAGTGATCCATTATGTGATTTTGCAAGCTTCGCCTGCACTTTTCGCAAGGCTAGTCAGAGTTGAAAGACGATTAAAACGTCTTGATAAGGAAGATTAAAGAAAAAGTACTGTTTTCTTAGAATATAATCTGGAATAAAGAGAATACAGAAATTCAAGATATTTCTAAAGTATTAGAGAGAAAGCCTAGAATTATGTAATGTTACGAATTTTATAAGATATGAATTCTAACCCTAAATTGTCTCATACTTGATAAATTTGTAAAATACAAATTTGATCGTTTAGAGATAGCAATTTAATATGGCTGCAGTAAATTGCTCAGTTTAACATCAGTTTGGTTAGTAAAGAATGCAGTTTTGCCAGTAAAAAATCACTTTGATCAGTAAAATATCATGTTTAGTCAGTAAAAATTACTATAAAAATAGTATTTTTACACTTCTCTCAGTAAAAAAATGAGTTTGATCAGTAAGAATATTGATCAAATGTGCAATTTTTACATTGTAAATATGCGACGGTTTACTGATCAAAGTCAATATTTTACTGACCAAACAGTAAAAATACTGACAGACTTTATTATTTGAAAACTGACAAATTGAATTTTTTTTACTGAATAATACTAAATTATTTAATAACCAAATTATTTGTTTTACTGATCAAAAAGATCTATTTCAATGCAGAAAGTATTTGTGCCATTTTATATGTCAACACTTTATGAGACAAAGTGCGACATCTTATCTTATAAGATAAGATATGAAAGTAGAGTTGCATCGAGCCGTGAACGCTATTCCTTCGATGTTGAGCACATTTGGAGCGAATCATTCGCTGAATAGGTTAAAAGTTTGAGCGAATGAAGCAGTGGAGATCCTTTTGATGGGCGAATTGAACCTAGAGCGCTACCTATATGACACTCCGCTTATGTGCTGTCTGTGAAGTATACAGTGCCATTTACTTTATTGTTGCAACTCTCTTTAATGTCTTGTGCGGAGGGTGGCGCGATGGCATGCAGACGAACACTTAATTGTGATGGCCGAGGGTGTGGGCGCCAAGTGTGATGTGGGATTGTGCGGAGGAGCAATTAAACTTTCCTGTTACTGGTCGCTGGGGCGGTTGGTCGGCGGCCTGGTGGGTTAGCACAGTCTCGCTCTGTGCATAGATCCGCGGGGCGAGTTTCTAAATTGAAATTTATTGTTATGTGATTTTAAGCCTTGTGGATATTGCAGTCTGTGTGTATAGTGTTACTTCATTTTATGGTTCTTTGTGGTACTGTTTGCTTTTATGGCACCGCCCGACCACAATGGCAGCCTCCTTTTGCCACACTTCTCGCCATCGACACCGACTCATATAAAATAGATAAAACGCTAAATGATTTTTAATTAAATTTTAGTCAAGTCTCACCCCGCCAAAATGGATGCACACAAATTAATTCGCCTCGCAAAACATCACAACTCTCTCTCCCACTTTCGCCCCAAAATCGAACTCCTTCACCGACTATATAGTCGAATTTGTTTGCTCATTTTTAATTGGCACCTTCCCATCATTAATTGTAACTCCGGAGTAAAACTCTTCGGCGCTCAATTGCAAACTTCTCCCGTTTCACTCCGTATACATTTTATGTGCCATCATCCATCTATTCGGGCCCTGATTCCGACGAGTCAACCTTATTTCAAATTATACGGATGCTATTATTAATTAATCAAAATACGAATCCCGAGAACAATACTTCGCACACCTACCCTTGCCTCTCACCCCCCCCTCAATCTCCAGTCTCTTGGGACTTTCTTTCCCTCCTGCCGAATATCCTCGTGTATCTGGGTAGATAATTAGTGCTCTGGAAAGTCTCGCCTAAAGTTTAAATGATTCTTGAGATCCCTTCAACTGATTTGTCTGTCTGTTCTTCGTTTTTGGTTTCACAAATGAATATTTCACCTTATAATTTGATACTTTTGCGAAAGTCAAGGGGAAGATAATGTTTCTAAACCCTTCAAAAATTTGCAACAACCTCAAAATTATCACTAAGAGATCTGAAAGACTCTATTTTGAAAGCTTTCAGATCAGAAAATCATCCAAAAGAACAATTTTCAGAGTACAAATCAATATTTTTGAGGTTATGTTCAATATTTGCACGATTTTCAACGTTTCTTGGCATCAAAACTTCAGAAAAGCGAACTTTATTGCACAAAAATGCTTAATTATGAATATTTGCACGATTTTCAGTGTTTCTTGGCATCAAAACTTCAGAAAAGCGAACTTTATTGCACAAAAATGCTTAATTATGCCAAAAACGGTCGATTTTTCGGATTTGAGTACAAGAATTGTTGTGCTAAAATGCGATTTATTCGCTAAATCCGTCCTTGATTTGTTACATAACCTAGAAAAAGAGTATTGTGATGATTTTTGTAAATAATCGCGATGATTTGGTGGTAAAAAAAAGCACTCAGGATAGGAATATTGTAATTTTTCAAACAAGTTGATCTGTACATCACTTCTGACTGTATTATCTCCCCCCTTGACGAGAGCTATAAAATGTCTTCCTTTTGAGGATACAGAGGAATAAATTAGCAGGACTTTAACCTTCTCTGTAGACACTGACAATTCGTAAACAAACAATTGATTTAGTTAAATGGTCACACTTGAAGGCCAACGTCCAGATTCGAGACTTTTCCCCCAAACCTGGGAAAACATGAGGCCAAAACCGAAATTTTCGGCTCAGGACGAAAGTCAGAATATATGCGAATATTCATTACTTATTATTCATCACTCGGTAAATGTCCTGAATATTTTAAAGATGATAATAAATTGGGTTGAGTGTCTTTTTGATGTTTTCCACATCATTAAAGAGCCACATTGTGTCGTCTGGAAAATCAATAAAAACACTGAATTAATTCGCAATGGAGAATATTTCTCGGAAAATACAAACACAGAGAGAGAGAAGGAGTAAAAATTGTTGGAATTTAGTGGTCAAATTTATAATATTTTATATCTATATATTGCAGATATGCATTTGCATTTATCATGCAAATTTTGCGCTAAAAGATAAAATAAAAATATCGGGGCGAATTAATGAGATGGTGAGGATAGTTATATACAATGCTGGCTCATACTTTGTATCTTGTTCTGCCGCATTTGCTGGGCAACATTTCCTACGCAATTCGCTCTCCGGGAATAATTTATCATTTCCGTATTTTCACTGACAATTGACAAATGATACGGGGAATATTCATAACTTTCTGGTAAACCAGGCGAAAAATGGGAAATAAAATGTAAAATGAATGGCAGGGAAAGTTTTGCCTCACTGCTTCGGGGGGCCAGCACTGATGGTGGGGATGTTAGTTTGCCATTCCACGAGGGCGAAGAAGGAATCTCGGGGAATCCACCCCCAAAACGGCCTCACATAAGGCTCACTCATTCTCTCCCTCTTGCATGGGCACAAATCACGGGAATAGAAATCCAATGAGGGGAGATTCTTACTCGAGAGAGAGACTTTCTTGGCAAACACCGAATTGAGATGTTGCGAATGCCATGGTCGAATTGTTGTTGGAGTGCCGGAGGGAAAGTTTTGTCTGAAAAATTGTTAAGCATTTAGAAACATAATCTGCATAAGCCCATTGAAATTCCACTCTCTCTCTCTCTCTCTCTCATTTTCCCTGCGATTTTTCCATCTGCGGGGGCGTAGAAATGCGGGGTGGTTTGAGAGAATTCCTCTTCCGGCGAGTGAAAGAGAAAGAGAGCGAATTTTGACAAAAGTCTCTGGCTTTTTGAATACAACAAACACACAGACACACACATATTTGGGATGGCAGAGGTTGGTGGAATTATTTTCCGCATAAATGACATGTCGCATGCTTCAAATTGTAGTCTTTAGTGGAGATTTTATGCATCCCAGAAATTTCCGCTGTGATCATCCGATGGGCAATTGGAGCTTTATTCAAAAGCTCCCCATTCGCACTCGATTAGCCATGGCAATGTACGCAAACTTCTCGGGCAAGGGAGCAATACAGCACCCCATTTTCTTCAGCCACCCTTTCTTGACGCAAATTTATGGGCAAAATAGTAATCATGCAAAACACCCTGTTTAATGTGTGATAATCGTTTAATCTTCAGCAATATTTGCAGTATATGTAAAGGGCGATTAACTTTAGAATATGGTGATTGTTGGGATTTGCATGGAGCTTGTTTATGTTGCCCTCAAAATTGATCATGCGTACGTTTTAGAGTTGAATTCCTTCCCATTTTTCTTCACATTTTCACAGTCTAATTGAGAGAGTTTTTGCTAAAAAGAATCATTTCGCAAATACCTGGAACAAATTTGCCTCAACCATCAGTCAATAAGAGGAAGTCTTGTATTTGCCCATCATTTGAAGCACATTTTGTGATTATTTGTGTTCAATTATCGTGGCGGCAACCGTCTCTTCACTCCAGTCCAGAATGCATATCGTCAATTGCACCACGGAATGCCGAGACTGTCTTGTGTGCTGTGGAATTTGCGGCATTAAGGCCGCGACCTCGTCATCCCCAGCCAAGGAGGGCGAGTCCGGACTGCGCAGAACGCTTCAGCAACCCGCACAGCTTCCAGCGCCGACAAGACTAACCCCTATGAAATTACCTGATTAAACTTTCATATTCAATCTTGACTTGTATACCCGAGAGACCCTCTGAAAATATCTCTCATCCTTAATTGTATTTCAAGAATTTCCATGAAGCGCGAGCGCCAGCGAAGAAGCACGAGAGCAATTTTGTGCAAAAGTGGAGTATTTGCGAAAGAAGGCATTGAAGCCATGCGATGAGAAGTTATGAAAAAGCGAAATGGAAGTTTTCTTCCTCTCAAACTGCTTTCGAACTATGTATTTTCAAAGCTCTTAACTCTTTGATTCCTTTCTCACCGACTTCAGAAGCCCAACAAAGCGCAAAAGCTCAGTCGAATCAATCGGAAAACAAAAACAAAAGGCTTTGTCATGCCCAAGGGGGAGATAATATGCCAGAAATCTTCCAAATTTGCCTGACACTTCTAGAACTCAAAGTTTCTAGACTGTTTCCACATTAATTCTCAAATTATAATGATTATCATAAGTTTCTGTCCGATATTTCTGGAAAAAATCGACTTAAAACCTCTTTTTGAGTACCTTTTCCGACCATAACCTCAAAATATCACTAAAAGATCGTCAAAAATTCCATTTGGAACCTTTCTAGATCACAATATTCTCTGTTATAATTTGAAAAATAAACTTAGAATTGGTGAATCAGAGTCAAAATTGTCTATAAAGTTTTCTAAATGACAATTTTTGAGGTTATGTACGATCTTAGCACAATTAGAGGTATTTCTTGGTATGAAAGGAGTCCAATTCAAGGAAAAGATTATGTTGGATTAAGTTTCTATCCGATATTTATGTACGAATTCACTTTAAACTAGTTTTTTGAGAATCTTTTCCGAACATAACCTCAAAATATCACGAAGAAATCTTCAAAAACTCTGTTTAGAAGCTTTCTAGATGACAAAATGACCTGATTATGATTTATCAATGAACTCAAAACGGTCCAGAAAGTTTTAAAAATGAACATTTTTCTATTTTTGAGGTTATGTTTAATTTGCAGTGTTTTTTGGCATCAAATGTCCTAAAAAATGCTTAATTCTGCCAATGATTAGCAATCTTTTCGACTTTAGCATAACAATTGATGTGCTAAAATTCAAATTATTCACTAAATCTGTCTGTTATTCACCACATAACCTAAAAAAGACATTTTTATGCTTGATTCTGCGTAGGAATTTCAAAGAGAATACAAAGAATTTGGAAAACATTCTTTGTATTTTCTTTGAAATTCCTTCCACTTCTTAAGTACTTCTGCTTAGCTGTACACCACTTCTGACTGTATTATCTCCCCCTTGGGAACATCCCCTTTGGATGATGTGACGAAATTGTCTGTTGATCAAATGTTTTGCTTTGTGGATTGTGTTGAAAAGTTGTGCAAATGGAAATGAATTCATATATGATGGAGTCGGTGAAGCCTGCAGTTTTCATCAAATATCTGTAATTGAATCTTTTTGAAGCGCACTATTGGATTGATGTTTGCTGTGTGGCCGAGGCATGAGCAGAAATTGCTCTAGTCGAGCAGTACAATTAAATCTCATCACTGTGCGAATATTAAATTTAATTGAAACGTTTATAGTGTGGCATAAACTATATGAACATTTGAGTGTTTCATTGTTTTATCAAATTAAGTGTTGGCTATTTCGGCTATTTCACAAATTTATGCGTTTGTTTATTTAATTATATGCACATTGTGCGCTTATTAATTACCAATTCGCCTCTCATTCGCTTAAGCATTTCGCCCCCAAAAAGCCGCACAACTGACCGAAGCCATCAAATTACTTCGAATGCTATCATAGGAACATCTCTCCTCTCCGGCTCTCAACGTCTTGCGCTCAACTTTTCCAATTACATCAGCATGTGAAGGAGGAAGACAGTGTCTGTTGCCACCCTCCGGAAAGCTCGGAATTCCTGTTTTCCACTCGCACTCGGCTGGGGTGGAATTCTTTATATAGAATTACGTATATTTTATGCCACGGCGTGACAGTGAGTTAAATGTTGGCGAATTAAAAACGTGTGGGAGACAAGAATTGGACACATTTTCTCTCCTCTCCATTTCTCTCCATTTTAATAAATGTTCGGAAAACACAAAAAGGCGCCCAATTCCATCCGAAATGAATTCTAAATGTGTTAATTTGGTAATCGTCGCACGTTTATGCCGCGCTATAATCTATAGAAACAGCCACATTGCGTCTTCACGGCGTGGAGAAATACATTTTTGCATTATTTCCAGGAATTTAGGAGTATAAATAAGAACAAATTTGGCGCAGAAAAGGGAGATTTTACACAATTCCCGACGACACAGCAAGATCTCGCAATTGTCGTTGTGTTTTTTTGGCGAATTGCGAGGAAAGGAAGAAAGTTGTGATTGAATTAAAAAAAAAGTCCAGAGAAAGGTCATCACTGGCAGAGCGACATAAATTCTGATAAACAAGGTGATTTCGCCCGTTGAGCGAACATTTTGTGCTTCTGAACAGATTAAGCGACTTCTTCGTTTCCATTTCCCCAGTTTAGAGACAAAATATTAGTTTGCACGATCTTAAACCATTGACTTTATACACCCAAGAATAATAATTATATTCTTATTTCACAAGAAGGCATTATTCTCCGCAACATTTGCCCAGACTTGTGCAAAATGGAATAAAAATTCAGACTGAGTTCAGTGAATTCGGCAAACGAGAGGTTAAGATTCTTATAAAAATGCTCCAACATTCGCATAAAGATGCTCGAGTAGAAGTTGTTGAATGCAAAAAATAATAAAAGTTCATGTCTTTGCAGAACTTTTGCCTGAATCTGGACGACCTTATGACTGTGATACAGACGATGTAATTAATTCTCCCAACACTGCCAATCGTCAATCTCCCCTGCAACTGCGCCAAGCGTCCCCCTTTCCCCACGAGGCGACAAATTCGCGCCGAAAACACTACGCCACGCCACACGAGCGCCTCAGGAGCAACGGTGAGTCCTTTTCTGGCCGAGGGGAGGATGTTCGGAGGAAATTTTGAAGTCAATCGTGTTGAAGTCAAAAATATTTAAATATTTTATTATTCTTTGAATTATTTGATTTAAATGCATTTCATTTTAACTATAAAGGCATGTAAATGTTCCGATTCTATTTCTGTATAAGGCAAATTTCGCCCTGTGGTCAATGATCTGGCCTTTTGATCCTATTTTTAGGATTGCGAATCTAGTTTGTAGAAAACTTTGAGACTTTTTTTTCTATTTAAATTAAAAATTTATTTAAATATTCAGAAAATATTTAATTTTTGATTGTTTTGGAATTTTACTTGGAATTAATTATTTTTTAGTCAAATTTATTCAAATTTTGACCCTCTGAATATTTTCAAAGTAAAAATAAATCTTTAAATAATTGATTGAGGCCTTAAGGATTCCTCAAAAATCAATTGGTTGTTTTTTTCCTTGTATAAGAGCTTTTTTTGAACTTTATTGGATTATTTGTTTTATAAAAATTATTCTGAATAGAATGATTCCGTGAGAATTTAGTAGCGAAATAGTATTTCAAGGACTAATTTGTATTAAATTGTTGTGACGTGAATGGCAAATTGAGAGAAGCTTTCATCATTGTTTTTGGGGGTGAAATTGCGCAATTGCTGATGGGATTTCGTCATTTCCAGGGGAGCTGCTCTTCTCCAACTCCTCCAAGGCGATCCTGCTGCCGGGAGGCGCCATCAGGAGCAGCCGTGGGATGACGTCGTCCAGCAGCGCCACGTCCTCCGTGAGCAACCACAATGAGCGATCAGCGCAACAGGAGCGAGACATCCCGGAAAGTGTAATGAAATCGACCAATTCCAAGCAGCACATCACCGAGGATCTGGGTAAATTTATTTCCTCCCTTCGCCATATCCTCCAATTCACGCCCATTAGCACGCAGCATTGGGCTTAATGGATGTGTCATGGAACTAGTAATTGGAGGAAAAGTCAATTAAAAAGCCCTCCACTCTGTCACGCATTAGTTTTGCGCTATAGAGCCGTTTTTTTTTCGCCGCTGCGAGAAAAGGGTGAGAAAAAGGGGTTTGGAATTGAAGAATGCGCGATTTTGACTTCACTCATTGCCGTGAGATTTTCTCTAAATTTGACAGTAATTGCCAAATATTGGTCGCGCCAAACTTGTGGTCGAAATTATTACAGCAATGTGGAGTCACTGTTGCTGCATTTCTAGTGCCAAGGGGGAGATATAACGGTCAGAAGTGGTGTACAGTTCAGTCGAAGTACTTGGAATTTCAAGAAAAAGAATTGTTCAAAAAGAAATCACCCATTTCTGCATTAAAAAAAGAAAATTACAAGCTTTCAATGTTAAACTGTGTTATTTACGCTAAAATTCAACATAACCTCAAAAATATTGCTTCAGAATACAAAAATGGCTGTTTTAAATCCAGTTTGATTGATTTATCTAGTCTAAAATGGCAAATTTCAGCTTATTGTCGATTAGTTTTGCCTTTAAAAGGATTCTTTTCGATATCTCAAGATAATTTCTAGGTTATGTTCCAAAAAGCATCTAAAAAAGCGATTAAAAATTGAATCACATCCAAATATCCACTGGAAACTTAAATAATTTCTTAAACACAGTTTGTTCTGTAAGTTTGCAGAGTCAAGCAAGCAAAAAATGGCGTCTTTTTAGGTTAAAGACTCCTAAATTTGAGGTTATGATGCTTTAAGCGGTTGGAAAAAATCTATTTCATACATTTTAACGGTAGATTTTAAGTACTGGAAGTGTCTGTGATTCTCCCACGGAATTTGTGGACGTGTTGAGCTGCATTATCTCCCCCTTGGTTAGTGCGAATCACTCAATAAAATATCATGACGTCAGCAGTCACCGCGGGCATTTTTCACTGCGACACGGTGGCATTTCCGCGTTTCCGCGCGCTGGAATTTGCCTATTCCGGCGAAGAGGCCGCCTTCCTGGAGGATGTGATTGATAGAATTGGATACATTTTGGGGGATGAATGAATATTGTATGCGGAGCAGAAAATTCAAACATGCACCCACAATCATCTAATATTTAGAAGTCGCTCGCAGCCGAAATGGCACGTGAGTGGGAGCGAGAGAGTCGATTTTGTGAATAATAAATCATCAAATAGCTTCGGAAATGCACACACACACACACACGCCGGTGTCGCCGGAGTTATGTAACGTTCAAACATCGAAATTGTGACTGCCGAGGGAGCATGGAATAATGAAATGAGTTGGACGAGAGAGAGAGAGAGAAAAATCTCAATTTACCCTCAGCGTCAACAAGCAATTTTAAATCCGTCCTATCAGACCCAATTCCCAATCCTATTCATCAATAATTATTTCCCTCGCAGGATCGTCCGCCAAAGTCCCGATCGAATTTCGCGACTGCATCAAATTATTCCCGGCGCAATATTTTCTGTGACAAATCTCATTGGGGGAGGGAATTGAAAATGCATTCAATTTCCCCATGTTTCGGGAGATGCACCGAAGCGTGGCATTATTATCCACTAATTGCAAACTAGTTCGAGCTGCCTTCATTACTTCAACTAATTTGCAGAATATCAGTTGCAGCGCCTCTCAAAATAACCCTCGTCGATGCTCTTCGATAGAGACATGCAAGTTCTCATTTGAATTTTGATTGGAAATTCCGTGTTGGTGTTGTTTTGAAAACCCCAGAACAGTGGCAAACAAAAACAAACCAAATCGAATTTCCCTTTTTTTTCCATGTTTTAGGGTTTGTCCATTAAGAAACGCGCGCGTGTTGAATTGAGGTGAGAAATGAGACGAACGCGTCGTTGCAACTTTACTGATGATTTTGTATTTCAGTCCGTATAAAATACTAATCTGGTGTTGCAGCGTTACGCTTTTCATAGCTTATATTAGCGATTGAGAAAGCGTTGCAATTTCAAACTGGCAAAATTTCCCTTTTGAGGGTGTTTTTAGGGCAGAATATTCCAACTTCCTGGCCATTTTTCTCCACGTGGAAACAAGGAAATATTCTTCAGTGGAAGTGAAGCGCATTTTCAGGAGTTTTCGGCGATCGAGGGATGTTTTCAACGCGAAGAATGAGTTAAACAGAGCAAAATAGTGAATTTCAGCGTCAGTCCTTGACATTGGGCGTGTTTCCGATGGGATTCTTGAAGGATTCTGCTGATCAAAATGCCCAGGAAGATATCTTTGTATTGACATTTCAGCACAGCTGCACTTTTGAAATTAATTATTTTCCTTGGGACGAGTCGAAGGACGTCCGGAAACACATAACCTCAATTTGGTGCCTTGAAATGTGCACAAATGATCAGAAAAATCCAATAAATACGTGATTAATTACATAAAAACATCATTATTGTCTATTTTCTTGATTTTCACGTGAATTTTCCGGCTCTTCTTGTCGTTAACTTGTGAAATATTTCAACTCTTGCACTTTCGTAACTGTTATGAATTATAATCTTGCAACGACTCTCTGCAAATTTATATTTTTGACAGCTTATTAAGAATGATATGAACTGAAAGTTGGAACGAGAGCTGAAATCCTTGAATAAAGCCTTGTTTTCCCAAAACATCACCGTCAGTGTTGGAAACATTAGGGCGAAAAGTCGCTTCCTTGTGTGGTTCGGCACAACAATATTGGGTTGTCGAGATCGAATTTCGATAGAGTGCAGCTTCACCCACGCAGGGTGTAAATTAGTGAAGAAAATAATTGTGGGGTATTTATTAAGCCTCGCCTTCGATGGAAATTCAATCTATTTGCTCTCTCTCGCCGGGTGAGAAGGTGGGAAATTGCTTCGGTGGGTGCAATTAGTGGGAATACGATTATTTTCCCAACCTCAGTCGAGGCTCAACGCACACACGAAACTTACATTTGACCACAAGGACGTGTAAACAGAGCGTAGAATTCGAGAAGCTCCTTCTCTCTCTCCTTCATTAGCAAAAAAAAAAGTCACCCCCGCTCAGTAAACAGCTCCTCATATTTGAATTAATTATTTTTCTCCTCTAGCGCTGGTATTTTTAGCCCAAGTGCGCCTCTGCGATGAGAAATCTCCATAAATAATATTTTAAATTTAATTAATTTGCAACCCTTCCCGCATAATCTATTGCGATGACGCCGCGGACGGAAGGGTTGCTCGGCTATCCCGCTCTGTCGATGTGATGATGAGAAATTTCACCACGAATTTAAATTTATATTATTGCATATTTATTAAGGAGAGTCGCTGCGGAGGGTTGTAAAAAATTGCCCTCTTGCAAGGCACTTCCGCGCGCGGAACTTTAATGGATGCCATTCGGCTTTGGCCGCGCCAAGGGGTGGATATTCTGGTGTAAAAGCATTTTTACTGCTTTTCTAGGTTATGTGATTGACTAAATAAGCCTCAAGATTATCAAATTTATATTTAACGTAGGAATATTTCTTATTTTCTTGGCAAATTTGAGCATTTCTGCTTAAGAGACAATAGATTGGTTGAACTAAAGTAGTAAAAACGAGCTTAAAGTTGATCATAACCTCAAAAATTTCATTTTATGCTCAAAAGTGCAAAATTTAACCTAATTATCACGTAGAAACATTGATAAATTCGCTGTATTTACTCATTTTGTGGGCTTCAAAGGGGTCAAATTGGTCCAAAAAGAATTTTTAAGACGGATTCATAACCTCACATTTGATAAGAAATTTTCTAATAATTTTTCGAAGACAAAACTACCAAAATACAGACAGAATAACCCAGATTGTGAGTGAGAAAAAGCCTTTAAAAGCACTCGGAAGTGTCACGAAGTCATGTAAAATAGTTTTAGGCACATTATCTCCCCCTTGGACAGCGCAGAAAGAGGCAAGTGACTTACACTTTGCGGTCACGCCACTGGAAATTCCATCCCAAACTATTTTCGACAGTTGTGGTCGAGTTGGTCACTGTTGAGACGCCAAAAATACACTCTTGTTTTAGAAAATATTCATAGTTATTTCGGGGGTTGCGTGATGAGTTACATGAATTGTTCACCCTTTTGCGTCGAACTTCTTTTGTACATGGAAAAGCACCGCAAAGGTTCATTTGTTTTTGCTGGGCTCGAAGGGAATCTCTTTGAGATCTTTCTGCGAGTGCTAATAAAAGGGTTTTTCGTGGTGGAATAAATCAAATATAAGTTGAAGAGTCTATTTAAGGGTGAGTTCAATTTTAGCCCACAATTCACGTGTCACTGAAACGATGAATTGTTTCAAGGCAAAACCAAATTTGGAGAAGGCATTTTAGCATGAAAAACTACCACTTTGGAGGGAATCTGGTGAAAAATTCGACTCAGTCCTTCAGACATTGGTAAATTATGCACGCTAAGATGGCGTGAAATCTTCTGCAATATCTTCAATACATTGAGCTCTTGGGAGGCGGGAAAGGCGGGAAAGAGTGCGCGGGGAAACAGAGTGGAGTTTAATATATTCCAGACACATCGTTGCTATAATGTTGTGCTTTTAATTTTAAATTTTAAACAAGATCAAGCACGAAGAGTGAAGTTTAATGCACTTTAAGGACTTGCTGTTGAGTAAACACGCAGAGCTGGAGTTTTTTTCTTATTCTCTCTTTTTTTTCCACCCCCGCAGACGCTCGCAATGACGAGCCCCCACCTGAGCCGGCGCCCCCAGAAGTGCCCCCCAGAGGCCACTCGCTCCTCCAATCGATGTCCTCAATGCGTAAGCGCTCCGATTACCAAATTCACATACAGGAAAATAACTGCGACCAGAAACACGAAGAATTTATCCCTCAGGAGAAGCAGCAAGGTGAGTTTGGCTTGTCTTTCATCCCCTTCGCAGTCGGGAGAAATATGTAAAATAGGTTTATGTAGGAGAGCTACATAATAGAAATGGTGTTATTCAATGAATCGTGGTCTGCATACAAATTACTCCCACGTATAATCTCATTGTCAACATTTAGAATGATAATCTAGACTAATTTAATGATGCTTTTTTTCTCTTGCTACAAACCTTGAATACATATTGGAAAATGCGCGCGCGAATATTTGATCATGTTTCGTGTTGATTATAAAAATACTATTGGTGGAATTTAATTGCTTTTTCCCAATTTAACCAATCTAAACAATGTGCAATGTATTATTTTATTTGACTGTGTGTGTGTTAAATTTTTTCCTTCATCCACAAATTTACATGGCGTCAAATTATTTTTCAATCATTTGCAAAATTGTCGTGTGTTTTTCCTTCAGCATCAATTGAAACAACCACTAATTAGAGGGAGAGAGAGAGAGAGAGTTCTTGTTTGTTTGCCGCGAAATTTTCACATAATTATCCCAGCGTATATAAATATACATAAAGTATTTTTGGATATATAAATAAAACTCCATTAAATGTGTGGCAAACGGAAATCGCGCGCTGGAACTCTTTGCGCAACATTTACTCTTGTGTTTGCCATTCGGAATTGCCATCTGAACAATTTATCTCATATCCTGTCTCACATATTTCCTCCTCCTGACGTCTCCGAATATTTACATTCAAAATTAGACTTTTGCTCCGGAGAATCAATTCCCATTTCATTCAAATTCCACGCTCTCTCTCAATTGCAGCAAAGGAAAATAACTTGTTGCTCTTGTGTTGTTTTCTTTTCCACTTTAGAAAACCCGCAGACGAATTGTTTTCTCAATCGCAATATTGATTTCTTTTTCACCTCTTCCAGTACTTTTTATTCACATGGTTTCAAAGGGGTTGATAATATTGGGGATGCAGTGTCAATTGACTCAAGATGCGCAGAAAAGATGAAAAACAGATATTTATTCTTGTTGATTCTTCTCAATTTAATCATTAAATTATTGTGCACAACTTAGAAAGAGTGGAAAACGAATTTCTTGTGTAAAAAGCTTGAAAACACCCTAATAAATAGACAATATTTACACAGGGTTTTACATTGAAAACGCTCATGATACATGGAAAAGCTTAATTTTTGCAAAAGCGAGAATCTATAAATATCCTAAAACCGAAAAGAGTCCTTTAATCGTTCAGTATTAATATGTTTTTCTTAAAGTTTGCCACAATTTCCTTTTTATACCTACAAAATCTTTTAGACTAGATTTAGACTTTTCTAGAATTCCGCACAGAATTCTCGAATTCATCATTTCCAGCCTATTTTCTATGATGTCAGAATCATGAATGAAATTTTCTATATCACTCAAAATCTATATTATCAACCCCTATCATGTGTTTATCGAGAAATCGAGTGGCGGCGGTGAAAAAAAGGTTTCGCCCAAAATTAATAACATTGTTTGGCATCTGCGAAAATATGCTGCGTGCTTAAAGCTCTCATAAAAAGCTCTCTGCAGCCGTACTAAAAATATCGCATTTACACAATCTCCAGCCAATCGGTGAATTTCTGGTGATTGTGTGGAAAATATATATTCGAATTACCCACCAGAGTCAAGACCATGAGTAAAAAATGCAATCTTTTTTCTTCCCCACCCGTAAAATTTATATATCATGTGCAATAGGATAAAGCACAGGACATGCACGAGAGCAATATGTAACTGAATAGTCAATTAGCATTCAGTGGCAAAAATGGCATGATATGAATACAGGACGCAATATGCACTGCCAAATGACGCAGCATTCACTTCATTAAATTCGCATGTGTGTCCCATTTGCTAATGAATCGGAATAAATTCTCGCATCGCGGGGTGAAAACTATGTAGAACTGCGATTGAAAATTGGCGGAAAAAAAAAGTGAGCGGAAAGTCTCTTGGCGAGGAGAATTATCGAATTTCCACAATCTCGTGGGCTTATATTAACCCTTTGTCCGCCTTTTCATGGGCAATCGTGCGGGGGGGGTTTGGGGTGCAATTTATGGGCAACAGCGGAGGTCGAGGGGGTGGGCGAAAAATGTAGCCGCAGAAGGAGTGAAGCTTCCTGGGCGAATGGCACCGCACTAATTTAAAAGGTACGCCTGTAATCTGTTAAAACGTTGGCAAAAGGTTTTCCACATCATTATCACGGCCATTGTCTGCTGAAAGTGTTATGGACCACACTCTAAACTACACACTTTCTGCTGAAGCATCAAATTACGTGATTTTGCCTAACATTAAACCATAACCGTTCCACCTCAAAAACTGATCTCTCCGGCATTTTCCCACCTTCGCCCACAACCCCCAAAAAGCACACAGCTTTTATTGCTTCGCCATTATATTGGAGAAATTTCCTACGCGCGCTGGATGGAAAATCTCCGGAGCAATGCAACCAAGTATGCCACGGGAAAATATATATATATACATATATTTTGTGCTGGTGAAGCTCTCATGAGCAGATCCTGTTTCTCAAAAGGATATAATTTGCATATGAAGTCTCTGGTAGACAACTTTATGCTGTATCATGATGTCTGGATTACATATTTGTCTAGCTGACATGTTCTGTAATTTTCCGAAACTTTTGAATTTTTATGCATCCTCCTCACCATTTCCAACTCATCTTCGGGTTATTGACAAAGTCAAACTTCTCCCAGTCCATACATATGCAAAATAGTTGGAAGTTAGACTGCCAACTGGGAATTCTTGCACGGAGTGTATTGGCTTTCTCTCTCTCTTGCTGAGAGAAATCATCAAACTATTTGAGTTATAATTATTTTTTTGCTCATTTCCACTGCTTATTGAATATATTTTCTCACTCAGAAGCACAGCAGTTAATTCAACTAATCCTCAAATACATTAAAACACGATGATTAAAGCTCTGTTTTGTTGGGAGAAGTTCGCCAAGGGGCAAGTTAGAAGGCGATTTTTAAAGAATCTCGATGATCTCAATCAAATATTTAAATATAATTTGTTTTACTTTGTATTGAAAAAAATTATACAATCAAATTTTGAATAAAAACAATCAAAAAAGTGATTATTTTCCAAGTAAAATTGGAAAATAATCAAAAGTTAAATATTGTGTGGTAAAATATTAAATAAATCAAATCATATTTAAATGTAATTTGTTGTCTTTGGATTGACAAAATATAAAACAATCAAAATTTAAATATTGTCAAGCAAAATATTAAATAAATCAAAAAATATTTAAATAAAATTTCAAATATATTCTGAATATTATATAATAGACATTTTCTCTCCATTTTTTCCTGAAATTCAATCGAGTTTGAAAGGCATGAAGAAGTTCCGATTTTATTTCCCAGAAGCAAAGTTGTCCAAATAAATAATAAATTAGCTTAAATAAATAATATAAATCAAAATAAACATAAAAATCACGGAATTATTGAATAATCACAAAGTTATTGGTCACAAATCGCCAGTGATTTTCCCCTGGGAATTTACAGTAAAAATTTTAATTATATATTTTCTTCTAATTCTCTTCTTAACGGATTGATTGAAATTATTTATTATTATTCACATTGCATAAAGCAATTGACATTTCCTGCTCTCCAAATTGCGTTTAATTGTGCAAAATATTGGATGAAACTAATTTTCACATCATTTTTACGCCACGCACAGAAATTGAACGCTGGGAAAACTTCCTGAGCTCAAAGCTTTCAAAAGAGAAACAGAAGGTTTGTCGGAAAACAAAGTATACGCTCGATTTGAAATGGCAAAAATAATGTGTGGAAAAATGCATTTTCCCAGAACAACAAAAAGGAGGGCTAAGCAATAGGCAAACATGGCAGAAAAAGCGCGGGAAAAAAAACAGTGATGGACGAACAAAGCATAAGCAAACACGATCTGAATGCAGATTAATTCCCCAGTTAGATCTAACTAATCACATCTTCATGAAGCGCAAAGCATTCTGCTGATGCCATACTTTTACATGACTTTTTACACCATCGCGAGTTGGGGATGATATTTGCCAACAGGGGCGGTTTTATGTGCTTTTTGCAGTGCATTGTTTACACGTTGCAGCATTATGCATGTGCAAAATCATGCGTGAGCAGCAAAATACCATCGCCAGGCGTTTGTGTTCTGTGTTAACCAATTAATGGAGTCTCGCATTTTGTGCTGTAAAAATCGCTGAATTTCCACCACAAACACGGGGGGGGAAATTTGAGATGGAAAAAGGATGTGCCTTTCTGTGATACAAAAGGATGAGAAAATATAGCGCACGACGTGGATTTTGAATGAAAATCGATTGCCCCAGTTGTTATGTTGAATGACGCGTCGTTGAGCGGCGCATTTCAGGACTTGTTCTTCCTCACAACAGGATTGTATTCGGGAAGTCCGAGGGTAATTGTCTCAAATCGCTCCAGAGATTTCCAAGCGGAGCACTTCCAGTTGCATGATTCCACACAATTTCGATCGAATGGCCAGATAATTGTGCTCAAGACGTTGAGATTCATTCACTCTGATTACGTTTTTTTATGACTTTGATGGTCTCTGTTGCGTTGGAAAATACTGCGTAAACAACATTTCTTGGCGGTTCGAGAAGGGAAAATGGCGATGCTTATGAAATGAGAAAGAAGAATGCAAATCCGGAAACTTAAAGTTCCACGAAGGCATTCTGAGGGAATAAGAGAAATAGGAGGAAGAAAGGTACAAAGGCGAAGTTTCAAGTGGTTTGGAATTTCATAATTGCTGCATTTGATAAAGTTCGCCAAAGTATTTTAATATTACATAAGAGCAAACGCAAAGTTCACACAAGTGTCGGTAAATATGTGCTAAATATGCAATTTCCCACTGACTATGACAATAAATATTGCAATTATCCTCAATGACGATGAGGATATCTTTGCCGTAAATTTAGCAATTTAGAATAACATCTAAATCCATAGCTGATTATTGCATTCGCTGAATTTTCACACTAATTGTATATTATTGCACTCAATGCATTGACGAACTATAGCGGAAATTTGTGAGGAAACTTTGAGTTTGTATCGCGCAGAAGAGCTCCATGTTGGAGAAGATGATTTGCCAAAACAATCCTCCAGGTATAAATTGCTGATTTTCTAGATAATAAACGCATCAAGAATTTTAATTTTATTCTTAAGAAAAGGGGAAGATGTTACAAGTGTTAAAATATTTGCACTGCCAAAGCTTCTTTTCCAACAAATTTAGACTTTTTCCAAGTGATTTTGCTTGGGAAAACCGATTTATTGCTTTTCTAGCAAGTTTTTTAGGTTATGTGATTGATTTATAAAAGATTTAGTTGAGAAAATAAGCATTAAAAATATGTTTAATCTTGGAATATTTCTCTTTTGCTTGACAAAGTTGAGCATTTGTGTTCAAAAAATTTTATATTGATTGAGAAAAAGCCTTGAAAGTCAAACATAACCTCAAAAATGTCATTTCAATCTAGAAGAAAGTCTATTTTCTTAATTATTTAACTTTTTCTTGTTAAATCATTGAAAAATTCGCTATATTTACTCATTTTCCAGTCTGACAAGATTAAGATTAGTTCCAAAAAGGGTTTTAAGCTGGATTCATAACCTCACAGTTTGATCAGGATTTTTTTAAAGTCATAAATGAATGTGAGAAACAGTTGAAAAGGTCTAAAAAGCGATGGAAAATGCATTAAAAGGCCATCAGAAGTTTGTTTCCTCACATTTCTTTTGGACTATTCCAGATTAATCGCATTCTGTGACAAAGCGAAGCTCAAAAGTTTTATGAAATATTTCGTGTGTCATTCGAAAGTCCTTAAGAAAATCAAACATCTCGTAAAATACTCCGTGAAACGCCCACTGTAAAGGTGTGCAGAGTTGTGCAAGACAATGGCATATCTTCCGTATCAATCTGCAGAGTTGTTGAGCTTCCCCAAAATTTAATGACACATCCCTCGAAATTTGAGTTTATGTTGAGAGGGAACTAATTATTTCTCCACCCCCGCAGAAGTTGAGGAGCCTTGAAGGCGCGCTGAAGGATTAGGGACATATCAATGACAGGAGCTAATCGAGGCTCGGATTTCAATTAGAGCGACGGGATGGGTGTTTATCGATGGTATCGTGTGGGAAATTTTCAAGTTGTTCATCTATTGCGGGTGTGCGAAGTGGTGTGAATTTAAAAGTGGCCAAAAAGATAGGAAGAGAGAGCGACACTAAATGATGGGTGGCGAAAGGTGGTGCGAGAGTGCAAGGGTTCATGAATATTCAAGAACACGCCAGAGTACAAAAGTATTCGTACATTAGCCGGGGTGAGTGTCAGCAAAATGCTTCATTTATAACTATGTATACACAATGCTTTTTGCTATGTGTCTAACTACGAAAATTAATTACTCCCGTGTCCAGGTTGGGAAAGTGGAAGAGACACTCTGTGTGCTGGCCCCTGCTATACATAAAAATACTAACAAGTGGAATTAATTATGCGAGCTAAAATAAATTCACATAACTCCATGCATCATACAGAGTGGGTGGCATTGGCAAGCAGCTCCGCCCGCTCGGGAGAATTTACATTTCAAATAGAATGCAGCGCCACAGTGCTGCGCCATCAAGATTAAATCCATCCAATATCCAATTCTCCAAGGTGGATATTTAACAATTTTCGCAAAAGGCACCACAGCTCAGCACTTGTCCATCCACCCCTCAGCCAGCACCCCATCATCCCCCAGTGTGAAATGATTTGAATCCACCCCGCTCGCATCATCCATATGCATATTCTAATCTGTAAAGTGTAAAGGCAGGCAAAATTCTCACCAGATTTTATTCATAACAATCAAGCGAAACTAAAACTATGCATATATGATGAGAAATACCATTTTCACATGGTCGGGGATTTCCCCGGAACGGGGCGGGGGGCGGAGGGGAACCGGAAGAGCCGTGCTCATCAGCCAACACCAAATCTGCACTGTGACAGCAATACAGACATCATACAGAGGAATATATTCACTTCCTGTGGGACTTTGTAAGCTCACACTACTGAAATTTGTATGTAATTTTGATGCAGGGCGAGATTTGTATATTTTCCTAGCTTTCATCGCTTTCACAGAGAATGCAAAACTTATTTGAGAAATACTGTTTATGACTCCCACGCGCTATAAAATCAAAGTCAAGGCGAAAACGACTAAAATCTGTACAACATTTCGGCAAAGAATCAAGCTTTCGGAGCTTTTTCAGCGCATAAAAAATTAATTTTTCACCTCTTTCAACACTTAATTGACTTTTTTAAACTATTTCTTCATTTAGTCGACAGTTTTTAGTAATGTCTTTGAAAAAAAATCAAGAAGAAAGACACTTTACGTCTTTAAAAAAAAATCTTAATGCTCTCAATAAAATATTTAAATATTGATTTTTACTTTAAAATAACCAAAAATGGAATATTTTCGGCAAAATATTGAAACAAATCAAATTATATTCAGTTTGATGAAATATTCAGAAATTGATCAAAAAAAATTTCAAAAACCAATCAAATATTGAATTATTTTTTAGCATAATCAAAAAATTATTGAAATTTTAATGAAACAATCAAAATTTGAATAAAAATCACGAAGAATACAAAAAAATTGCGGAAATAGTCTGAAATTTCGATGAAAATTTGCTTTAAAAACCTGTTTCTGTTCTCAATTTTTAGAAATATCGAGAGATTATCAAACATTATGTTTTTCGCGGTAAAATTCGGTAATTTTTCTAGCATTTTAGGGGAAAATCTCGTGGAAAATGCACATTTCTTCCCTTCTCGGCAGACTTTCAGCCCTTAAGTAGGGTTCAGCCTTAGCTTAGGCTTTCTTCGTGACATTCTGTCCCTTTATGTCTGGATGTGAAGTGCGAAATGCTTCCCCTTGAAGGCCACCCCTAATTTCTAATATAAAGTTTGATGGGCGTTGCTCGGGTTTTCGCCCTGCGTCTTCCGCCCGAAAGTGTGGCTGAATGTGGAATAATACAGCATTAGACGTGATACATGTCATGTGTGTATTTGTAGTGTAAAATGAGAAATGTGTGTCTCGAAGGTGCCCTGCTGAAATTTGTTTGCTTTCGAGGGTGGCAGTTAATTGAAGAGATATAGTCATGTACACACTTGAAGTGCGGCACACAATACGGCCCCTCTTCTCGGGTTTCTTCACCTTCATCTTCGGAATCTAATTGCTTGTGTCGCAAATTAATTGACTTTGCATTTAATTGTGCTTTGTGGGTGGCCTCTTTTTTGCCCCCCCCACGTGCGTGGGTGGGGGCGAGAGCTTTTGCGTTGAAAGCTCTCTCAGGCAGATGGCAATTGTCTCTCGGGGGTTGACATGTGACTTTTGGCCACTTGTGTGAAAGGCTCCTAATAAATCTCTGGCAGAGGACGGAATCTATTAATGTTATTGTGGAGTGTTTCGGAGGAATTCAGAGGAAAAGCAGTGGCATTGTGCGGAGTGGGGGTGGGGGGAGGGAAAGCGCAAAAGCCATTCGACGGGCTTAACAATTGGCATCTAATTGCATACATTTTGCAGGCACGAGGACCACCAGGGGGTCATCGAAAATGCAAAACGTGAGCTGTGTCCACCATTATCTGATACAGTTATAATTGAGCTTTCATCATTCACGTGGTGTTGGCATGCGTGAGGACTCGACCCGAGAGTCCGTCTGTGATTACATAGTGGGATGGATGGACTATTAAATCACGTCGAGAATATGGCTATATAATAAGTGCCACACAGAGAATAATTTTGTCTCTGTAAACCCAGAAATGGAAATGGAAATGCGGTGAAAAGTCCTACAGTCGAGCTTCCACTGCTCGAAGCGATCAATGTGCGCAACAAGGGGGAGACAATACATTCAGAAGTAGTGTACAGCTCTGAAGAAGTATTTAAGAAGTGAAAGTGTTAAAAAACTTACAAAATTCCTTTCTTAAGCGCTTCTTTTACCGCCAAATCATCGTGATTCTTGGGAAAAACAATCACAATAATACTTTTCTAGGTTATGTTGCGAATCAAGGACGGATTTAGCGAATAAATCGCATTTTAGAACATCGATTCTTATGCTAAAATCCGAAAGATCGACAGTTTTTGGCATAATTAAGCATTTACAAGCAATAAAGTTCGGTTTTCTGAACTTTTGATGCCAAGAAATACTGAAAATCGTGCAGATATTCAACATAACCTCAAAAATATTGATTTAGAAAAGAAAAAATGTTTTTTTTAGAGACATTTTGAGTGATTTTGTAATCAAAAAGCTGTCAAAATTGCGTATTTATCTCATTTCTTTGGATTTCTTTACCTTTTTACTTAGCCACAATTGTAAAATATTCCTTTTCGAGGTTATGTAACGAATCAGGGACATATTTAGTAAATAATTGGTTTTTTAACACACCAGTCGGTAGTCATTAGCAGAATAAAGTATTTGCCTGCAATAAACGTCTCTATTCTGACGTTTTTAATGCCAAGAAACGTTGAAAATTATACTAGAAGTCTAACATAACCTCAAAAATAGAGTTTGTTTAAATTTCTGCACAATTTTGACTCTGAATAAGCAATTTTGGCTTTATTTGCAAATCGTAAAAATTATTTAATGATCTAGAAAGCTTTCAAACGTGGTTTTTTGAACATTTCTTAGTGATATTTTGAGGTTATGGACGGAAAAGACGCCCAGAAAGAGCGGTTTTAAAGTCTTCAAGTGATGGAAGCGATGAAATAGTCAGGCAGTCTGCGAAGTTCTGAGCTTTGCAGACACACACTCTTCACAAATTGCTCATGAACACCTCTTGGCGTTCTGTGTGAGGAATTCAATTGATTCCACACATTCGTCTCTGGCATGGCTTTGGCAGGAAAAAAAAGCGAAGAACTTCCGGCAAATGTGTGGGCGTCTTCCAATATCGCATGGGCTCGAGTGTGAAAACTAAAATTGCTTCAATTTCCTAATATGTGCTTGGTGGATGATGAGGCGCACAAAAGACGGGAAAATTTCTATATTTAAACTATATGACTGAAAATTGAATGCAGCAGAAAATTCCCAAATGTAGCCATGAGAGTTGAAGTTGAGCGAAATTTTATTCATTGAAAGGCTCTCTCGCCTGATGGGAAAACCAAATATTCTTTCCACTCAATCGAACTCTAATTTAACATGAATTCAATGGGAATGAATTTTCATATTACGCTTGTGACGGTTTCCAATTTTCTTCTACACTGAATATTCATCATGTAAATGTAATTTCCATAAAGTTTCATATGGACAATGAGAAAGTTTCCCCCGCACACACAGATTTGCCAGCCAGTGCCGTGAAAATTTTCCGACTGGGCTTTTCAATTTTGAAATTTGTCGCGCTTATTGTCACGACACTTTTCTTTTGTGCTGACGCTCAAGCATTGTCACGAAATTATTTTAATTTTTCCATCCCAGAGAGTGAATTTTATACACCTAATAATTTTGTGGTGCAGAAATTGAAAAGCCACCGCGAGGAAAAAGCGCGCGAAAGCTTTTCTGGTTTGGCAGAATGTTGTTGAATTTCATGGAATTTTCGTGTGCCATTCACAATTGTCGTCATTTTTGAGGATGTTTTGTGGCGGAAGTTGAGGGAAAAATTGTCGCAAGTGATTTTGTAAGATGATTTATGCAGAATTTCTGCTGAAATGCAACCCCTTTAACTTGCTAATATTAGTCCAACATTGTGAGCTGTGGAACAATCAATATTTCCGCATGTAAAGCGAATTATAAATTTACATTAATTCCGAACGCACGTCTGCACATATCACAGCTGTATATTTCATGCGGTGGCGGTGCGGAAAAGATTTCCACACCGAGTGAGTCACGCTCCTTGTGTATTTCCCTGGCATATCCCGACGAAATCTCAGCATCACCTTCTCACTTTCATGATGTATGGAATCCTCCTTTGCTTTCTGCACCGCAACCCTCGCCATGTACACAAAAATACCTTATATACATATATATCGCCCAGGATGCAGGATGCGGAGGGACTGAAGGACTAGACTGAATATATTTTCGACTAATTTATACTCTAGTGCTGAACATTAAGGATCTCTTTCTCCAGCCAAGAGTGCGCTTCTTTTCCAAGGCAACTGCCGAGGACGATGCTCCCCTTTCATCACACTCACTCTCGTGTTTCAGTTCATATTTCATGTTTCACTGGACACCCTCGAAATTGATGCATCCCAGGGCATAAACACACCCTCTCTTCGCACACATTCACCCCCTCGCTTGTTGATACAGACGCCATCCGAGTAGAAATTTGCACCCCGACGGTTACTATGGCATATTATGGAGCATAATGAGGTGAAAAAAAATTTGTCATAATGTTCACGTTACATAGTAAATTTATGATTTTCCACCTCCCGCCACACTTTTCACGCGCAGAGCCTCTTGGCGAACAGAGACATCCGACAAGAGGTGGACTTTTGTGAAATTATTCATATTGTGCCCCCGCCCAACATTTTTACCCTTACTTTAGAGCCCCTTTTGAGGCCGACAAATGAGGAAGACTGAGATGCATTTCATAATTAAGTTGGACTGTAATACTTCTCTAGGCTTTAACTGCTCTGAGTGGAGTAATAAAGTGTGAATAGTCGCCTTATTTACTCATGCAAATAAGTGGCCTCGAAGAACCATCAATAAGGTGTGCCATTAAGACTGAAATCTCGAGCCCCTTTTCAAGTCATTTTCAAAAATTATTGCAGAGCAATATAGCAATTTATAGCACCGTCTGGACTTCTAGCTCCAAAAGCTCTTACAGCCCTTGTCGCAAGGGGTTGTTAATCTGGGCTTTTCATTCCATTTATTCTCCATTTATTCTTGTTGTTCCTCGTTATTTCGGGATAAATCTTATTCAGTGAAGAATAGATCAGGAATAATAATTTCGCAAGCCAGGAAAGGAAATTTAGGCATTTTCTCAATTATTTAGCGTAGAAAAATATAATTTTATTACATTTCTAGGCTATGTGATTGATTTAAAGCAGTTTCTGATGGTAAAATAACTCTCAAAATCATCTAATCTGTATTTAAGATGGGAATATTTCTTTCGTTCTTGGCACAAAATTAAGAATTTGTGTTGGAAAAAACTTTAAATCAACTTAAAAGTCCAATCATAACCTCAAAAATGTCATTTTAGCCTTTAAAATCGTTTATTTGCTTGGGTTTTTCTGCATTTTCTGCTCTGAAATGGTAAATAAAGCCTCAAATATTGACAAATTTCCACGTTTGAAAGTATTAAAAATTATGTCAAATAGGATATTTTAATCGGATTCATAACCTCACAATTTCAGTCAGAGGTTTCCTAAGCATTTACCAAAGACAAAACTAAGAAAATGACACATAAGATCAATTCTATATGCAGTTGTTCCTGGAAATTCTACAATTCATGTGTTTTTTCGGTGGATTTTCCTTATTCGACGAATTTTGCATCTTCAACATTAGCAACCCCTTGCCATGTCGTGATACCTTTGCTAAGAGAGGTTATCTCGCTTCATTAATTCTACACATATACGAACCGAAAGCATGCGTAGAAATTATCCTTTTTCCACCAGAGCAGTAAATACCCAAATTTATGTTATATGCGAAAAAGGTGAGTTGAAGGAAATACGTGCTAATTTATCGAAGTAAAATTTCTTTTTATTGTTCTCTCCTTGGGAGGGAAAAACAGCCTTTCACCTCGCACATTCCTGTCCACAGGCATGAGCCTATTTTGTGCCTAAATTGTACTCCTGATGTATGATGTGGGGCCAAAAAGAGTTATTTTGCATGATATCCAGCTGTGTGTCGGTCTCTTCGTCCTCTCTCGGCAGCTCAAAAATGTCGATTTTTATTACAATGTCCTGACGACGAGTAATATTGCTAAAAACACACGAAGAACATTACTTGGCAAATAAATAAGGGCAAAGGCGACGGGCGGGGGTGGAGAATAGTGAGGGGGTGGTTCATTTATAGAATATTTGTTATTCCGCTTCGTAGTCGAAAATATGTTTGTGGCTGTTCTTCACTGTGAGCTTTAGTTTTTTTTTTTCTATTTGTGGGTATAAAACAGAAAATTTTTATTATGTTACACACAAAACTATATAACGAAACGCGCGTACATACAAATGTGGAGCAGAGTTTGAGCATTTTCGGTTGGGAAGTAACACAATTTTCCTGCTATATAGACTCCAGTCACAGCAGAGATTTCACTTGTGACGGTTTGCAATAGGAAAACTTTCGTCCGTTTGGCGGTGAAGGGAGGTTTTTTTTTTTCTTTCTGGGGGGGAAGTTTTGCGGTGATAGAATTGATTGTGCGAAAATCGCTGATATTTCGTCCTGGATGGTGTTTAAAAATTTTGTGCACTAAAACATGGAAACAATTTGATTGTCGATGCTGAAGAGATGCTTTTTGTCCACCACTCGATGGCTTAATTCAATCCATTTGCCCAGTGATTGGACGCGTCCCCAACTGGGGCACTTTTGTGGACTTGGCCAAGCAAGAATTGGGGGACAATTTGATTCAATTTAATTCTGTGCCGTCCCATGACAGTGGCGTCCAGCAAAGCATTTTAACTTTTGATTGTTGTACAACGCAACTGGAAATCATGGTGAAGCGTCGACAAATTACTGTGGAACGTGTCGGTGAGTTATGGCCCTTGAGCGTACTTGCACACTTCATTCAATTTTTCACAGAATAAATCACTCATTGAGTGGGAAAATACATCATTTTTCAGTGATAAAATTCCAATAGCTTTTTGTCAAGCAATCTGCATTGAAAGCCCGCTAACGATTTAAATACACAGAAAGAAAAAAAAATTATACTAGGAATTTGTTATATTTTGTACAAATAATTTCTATTCGATCAAATTCAGCTCATAAAAGCTCGTAATTTTTTGACGAAAATCCTTCTAATGAGTTCACATACTTGCGTTTTTTATGTAAAATTTTCATGGGGTTTTTTTTATGGAATGTAGAAAATTATATTTATTTTTTCTTTAGTAATTTTATTTCTAAAACAAATGATATATATATATCATTTCCTAAATTCAGAGTTATAAAGTTGGAAAATTTGCTTAAATTTCTTTAGATTTGATATAAAATTACGTGTAAAATGATATGTTAATATGAATTCATTCCGGGAATCATGAATCAACATTTTACTGATTTTTGCATTACTTGAGAAAGTTAAAATTGCATTCTGAATCTTCTGTTTTTCTTGCTTTAGAAGACAATCTTTAAAATCATAAAGAAAACTTACATTTTTGAATATTTTTGAGGCGTTGAAATTCACCAATTCACACAAAAAGCACAATTCCACACTTGAAGATGTGAATGAAGAGCATTTTTACTTATTTTCCTTGAGAAAAACAGCAATATTTGCTGAATTGCTTAATAATCTTTTGGCAACTGTTTAATCACTTTTGATAAAAGCTTGTAAAAATGTTCAATTCTGTACATAAGACTCTTTTTACATACTTTTTCACTTTATAGGATTAAATTTTCTTGCAAAAATTCCCCTTAAAATTGTCTTAAATTTTTAAATTTTGCACTCCTTCTTAATAGTTTGATTTGCAAACTATGGGATAAATGTGCATGTGAGCAATAAATTCATTCGTGAAATGTGAGGATTTATTTAAGCTCCCCAGAAGCTCGAGACACAGTATTTAATGTTGTACGTACTTCAGCACCATATATTCCTGCAATTGTCACATCTAAATTAGCCATATAGCAAAGTTTTGTTCGTTAACACCATCTCGTCTTTCTGGGTGGGCGGCAGAAGGTGCATTTGGCGTACGTGCCAAGGTGCTCCTCCTCGTGCGCTTAATGTAAATTGATCACGAGTCCTGAGTGCAAAATACAAGACACTGTATCTTATTATTTACAATGAAATTTACAAAATTACCCCTGCTTTGAAGACACACACTCTCGTGCGCTCGCGAGGCAGTCGCGCGAGAACTTTGCACTTTTGCTAGGCTGCAAAAGCTCGCGCGCAGTGCTTTTTTGCGGGGGCGGTAATGATTTTTGAGCAGAAATTCTAATATCAATAAAATTACATTTTACGACGTCGCGAGAGCGAGCGATCTTTGAAATACACGTGCAGCGAAATGTTGTAGAAGACTGTAAAATAAATTGTCATTTTCTGTGTTGTGTGTCGTCAAGACTGATTTTCCAAGGGTGTTTCCACACATTTTTATATCGACGGGTGCCGTGAAGACTATCAAAAGTCAAAATCGTCATTTTTCAGTAGAGCGATTTGAAGTTTGAGAGATGATTTTGCTTTGAAATTTTACTAATTATTCCATAAACTCTCTGTTATCTTTCAGTAAATTGATAAAATTGCTCAATTCTATTTTTATGCAATTTTTCCCAGGTTTTTCCACTGTTATTTGTTTGAAATATTAAGTAAAATACGAAGAATTAATAGACAAATTGGGAAAATTTGCTACAATAAGACGATTTTTGATAATTTTTGTGTACTTTTTTTTCAACCAATTCGTAAAAATCAACTTTTTACATTTTTCCTGCCCATCATTTTCCCAAGAAAAAATTGAAAAAATAATCAAATTATGATTTAAATAATAAAAAAAAGATTACTTTCTCAACTAAAATTGCAAAAAAAAAATCTAATTTTGAATACACAAAAAAAAAGATTATTTTCCCTATTATTTTTATAATATTATCAAAAACTAAATAAAATAGTCAAAAAATGAATATTTTCTCAAATAAAATTGAAAAATAATTGAAAAAAAGAGATTATTTTCCCAAATAAAACGACAAACAATCAAAATAACCGACAATTGAATGAATAAAAAAGATGAATATCTTCTCTAGAAAATTTTGAAAAATAATCATTTTTTTAATAAAATAATCAAAAAAAAAACAAATCCCAAGTAAAATTGCATAAAAATCTCAATAATCAAATTCTGAATTAAATTATCCAAAAATGAATATATTTTCCAAAGTAAAATTGAAAAATAATCAAAAAATAATCAGACTTTTGTACGAAATATTCAAAATTTGAGTAAAAATCACGAAATAATCGAAAAAAAGATTGAATAATCACAAAGCTAATGGTCTCAATTTGCGCGACTGATTAGCCCCTTGGGCGTAAACTATCAAAAGTCGACTTTTCATACTTTTTAACGCAACATTGAGAAATTTTCTACACGCGGAGTTTTTAAGAAAAATCGTATTTCTTTATTTTTTGCCGATGAACCCAATTGAATATTTTCACACGTGATAAGAAGACATTAAGATCAATCCAAAAATACATAAGACGTCAACTATCCAAAAACGACTTTCAATAGTCTTCGATTCACCCGTCGATATACATATTTTTTACACCACAACTTTATGATGTTTGCCAAGAGCACATCAAATAGTAGAATTATTGCACAAAGTCTAAAAATTAATTTATATATATTTTCTCTCATCCGACAAAAGATGCGCGATTTTTCTTCAAGTGCAAAATTGTTCTTGTCTTTTTCCATATTATGAAAAACCTTCGCGCGCACAGCCTTTTTCGGTTGGCATTTTATGGTCGGTATATGTACATAACCTCATTAGTATCTTAATTTATATACAGCCCATTCTCCATATGTACAGAATGAGCTTGTGGGCTATAAAATTTATGCCTGAATTTATGTTAATAAAATATAAATGGGAAAAGAACATGGTAAATAAAATCAAGACTTTTACTTGGCAATATGAAACTTTCGTGCAGAAATGATATTAAAAGACGGAAATGATATGTTTACGGAACGAAGGGTCATGCTGTTCATCGTATTCCACCTTCTCATGCGAGACCAGCCAAAGTCACTTAAAAATTGATGATGTCACAATATAATAAACCCTGCAATTCTTCCCCCTGTGCGCACCTTTTTCACCCAAACAGCCCGCGAAATTGTATCCTTCCGTCCTCAGATTTTGCCAAGGATTCTGCCGTGTAGCATTCCCAAAACCCTGAGAGATCAGTGAATTATGTACATCGCCGTGTCGTAAAAGAATGGGACGACGATAAAAATTCTGTCTCATCCACACAGTGAATGTCAAATGTGGCGCAGAGCTAAATTTTGCATGGAAAATAACCGATAAAAATTTGAATTTTGAGTATTTCTCAGCACAAGAATACTTGGAAAATTAAATAGCAGACCAAGGGGGAGATAATACGGCTAAACAGTGTACTTCCTAACACTTCCAGAAGTTTAGTAATGCTCAAAACATGCGATTTCCTTATTTTCAATCACCCAAAAGCATCATAACCTCAAATCTAGGACAATTTAACCTAAAAAGACTCCATTTTTTACTTTTACGACTTTGAAAACTTACAGAAAAACAGTGTTTAAGAGATATTTCAAGTTTCCAGTCAATTTTTTGATGTGAATAAATTTTTAAGCGTTTTTTGGATACATTTTGGAACATAACCTAAAAATCGTCTTGAGATATCGAAAAGAATCCTTTTAAAGGCAAAACTAATCGACAATAAGCTGAAATTTGCCAATTTTAGACTAGAAAATCAATAAAACTGGATTTAAAACAGCCATTTTTGTATTCTGAAACAATATTTTTGAGGTTATGTTGAATTTTAGCGTAAATAACACAGTTTAACATTGAAAACTTGTGATTTTCATCAGATTTTATTAATATTATGACAGTTAATCGCGAATTCTACCAGATTAGACGCAAGAATGAATGATTTTGAAGGTTATTTAGTGGAAAAGATTGTCTTAAATTCATAACATAACCTAGAAAAATGCAAAAACCTATTCTTTTCCTTGAAGTATTGCGTTAATTTCTTTTGAAAGTGACTCTTGAACGCACAATATTGAAGTTATTGAAACACTTTCACTGAGTTGTACACCACTTCTGACTGTATTATCTCCCCCTTGGCACATCTCGAGCACTCCCTTGTCATGTGAATGATGGTGCTTCTGCGATGGGCAGACAAGAGTACCGCAGGTCAATGTCCAAGGAAGTCTGCATGTGAGGCGGAAACCCAATGAAGTTCACCTCGCAGAAAACGTCTGCAGCAATTGGTTTTCGCCATAAGTTGCTCAAGTATAAATGCAATTAGATTTTGATGGAAGCTGACAGATGTATTTGAGAGAAACAAATAACAAATCAATTGAATTGAAAGACAGAGAGAAATTTTTGCTGTGAAACTGCGCCGTGAAAAGTGAACCAGACGATTCTGGCGAGTCTGCAAATTGATGGAGAAAATTTTAATTGATCACCTTTGAAGAAGTTTTGAGCGCAAAAACCGGCAAAAGTGTATCTGAAGATGTGTCCGAGATGCTTTTGATTTGATATGCGATCAAATCGTTTTCTCATTTTCCTTCCTGAGCGACGGCTTTTCAATTACATCGGCAAAATTCCTCCTCAAAATTGTTTATATACCTTGAGATAGGGGCGAGAGAGAGGAGTGAAGATTGTATCGTAGTTACGGTGGAATCAGTGGGAAGAATGAGAGGGTGTATCTTGAATTATTAAACAATTCATCTTCCGTCGTGGAGCTATTTCGCTGGGGCAGAATGGGAATTTCAGCTTGACTGGGTGGGGAAAATCAATTACAAAAGTAAACATTAATGGTCGACAAATTTAATCCATCAATTATTTAAAAGAAAATTGTTTTGGTTTCTCTCAAGATGTCCTATCCATTACAATCACATCCGGCCACGAGGCACAGAAATAGATCACTTTCTTCTTCTGTGGACCACATCAAAAGCGCCAAAGTGGAAAATTCAATTGAGAATTATGTATATAGTCAATCAAATTCAATTGGCAAATTAATTGAATTGAATTTTCCCCGCTAATAAATGTTGTTTCAAATACATTCTCCCCACCGAAAAGTACATTATTTGTCGTACAAATAAGTTAGGAAAATACTTATTTATTTCCCATGAACTAATTATTGCAAATAAATCATTTCAATCACAAATTGGATGAATGGAAATGTTAAGCGGAATTATACATTTCCTTAGCAACATTTTCTTTTGTGTGCTGCTTCAAAAGCCACAAGCTCCTTCCAGAAACTTTAACCGTGAGCTTAAAGCTCCATCATTCGACGTAATACATTGATGATGCATTTGTGTGACAGATCATTTGTTTGCCACGAGCAAAATTCACAGCCACAGAGTAAAAATGGAGTAAAAAGTGGATGAAAAAGTTCGCAAAATTCGCGCCAAATGAAATGAAAAAGTGATCAATCAGCCCAACATTGGCGCAATTAATCCAATTGTTTGCCACATACAAATGTACATATTTAATTTTGAAGCATTTCCAACTGACGAGCATTAAAAATGAAGGTACAGAGCGCGATTCTGCAATAGCTGTAATTGAATCAACCGGGCACAATAGTTAATTTCATTACGGCTGAATAATTTTTTGATGACAATGTAATTTATATCTCAATTGACTGCACTTTGTTGCTGGCAATTTTGAATAACTCTCGCCCATCACAATTAGTCTCTGCGATGTATTTCAGCGATGAAATATGTATAGAATGTTTTCATGAAAAGACGGCCGGTCTGTCAATTATCGCTCCAGTGATTGATTTCGTTCTTCTCTCTCTCTTGCAGAGTACTTAATGACAGGAAGTCCTCGTGCTGCAGGATATCCGGCCCGATCGCCCATGTCCAATGGTCCTCAGCATCAAGCAAGGTGAGTTGTTTGGCGAAAGCAAATATACTTAAAACACAATAATGCTTTCAAACCGACGTCAATTTTCACATTTTCATAACACTTTTAATTCCATTAAAAATCCTTTCAACTCCCATAAATTGAAAAATGACTTTCAAATTAACCGCACTATTTCATGGCGATCATTTTGCTAAATACTCCACCACAAAATACAGTTGCGAAAATTACTTTAGAACACATAAGGAATTTTGGGCCTGAAAATTCAATATTTCTATCCATTTTAGAGACATTTATCTTAAGACAAAAATTTATCTGAATTTCATGGCCTTTCAAATGGCGTTGAGATCATGGAGATATCTTAATTAAGAGCCGAAATATTGCAAAAAATTCAGTTAGGACACTCAAATCATGTTATAACCATAATACAGAATGGGATAATCACATTAAATCATGAGTTTAGAATGTTCAGAAGACATTTTCGTCAAAAAGCGCCTTGATTTGGACTTGTCAACTTGCATTTTCTGTGTTTTTAGCTACAATTTAACGCTTTTGCACCATTTCTTCCGCACAACCGCGGCCCAAATCCTGTTCACAAATTCTCTACGAAGTGTAGAAAAGAATCCCAATTTAATTATTAATGGTGAAAACACAGCATTTGTAATTTGTAATTTGTCCACGATCATCTCTTTCTTCCCCTCGCGTTTCGTGTATTTTCCTTCCTACTCGCACAGTGGCTGTCTCGACATGTCAGAGTCGGCCGCTGACAAAGTAGGAAGGAAAATACACGAAACGCGTGGGGAAGAAAGAGATGATCGTGGACAAATTACAAATTACAAATGCTGTGTTTTCACCATAAAGAACAATTATGCAGTCGTGAGAATTACAGCATTTTGCTCACTAGAAAGTGTGATTTTCAGCCAATTTCTTACTATAATGTTGAGAAAATCAGTGATTTATTATTGATTCATGGCAGGAAAATGGTTCTGAAGTGTCCTAAACTAATTTTCGCTGCTGTATGTTGACATCAGTGGGGGTGTGGGGAAAAGGGGTTTCCTCATCAAACATTTGTGCACATAAATATCCTGTGAATTAATTTAAATTTTATTATAATTGATGATGCACAATCATCAAACTATTTTTACCATGTTTGTGAGGCAAATGTAGCAAAATATTTGATTATTGTGCATAAATTTAAATTAATATTCAATTCCAATCAAAAGTGAGTTTGTTTGTGTGCTTTTTTTCTGCTTCTGTGACTTGCATAAACTTAAAGCTCTGCAGAGAGCTTTTCGGGGCGCCTCAAGCTCTCCATCTCTTGCCTTCCAATCCATCTGTTAGCTCTTGTCGCAAGACACTCCGTGCTATCTCTTGTCAGTGTAATTACCTCCCTCGAAACAGAGGGATTTGCCTTGATACAGTGCTCAACCGCACTTTCTGTCGCTCCGCTTCGGTTTTGCAAGCAATATGTATGCCGAGGCTTATGTCTATTTACCCACATAGAGACATTTATAAATATTCGGGAGACAAAAGGCAAGACGTGTCAGAGGTTATCCATGCAAATAATTTTCATTCTCTCCTCATTACAACATATATAGTGAGGCGACGTCCTCAGCAAATTCGTTATAAAGTGTAGCACATATAAGTACAAATATGTATCTGGAGAAAATCACTATGAGAATGAGGGCTGTATTGATGGTGGAGAGCTCGCAGTGTATTCCTCCTTTAGCCATATATTTGAACTCTCTCTCTGGGTGTTTGCGAGAAGGATAGTTATTTGAGGAACATAAAAGTAATTCTATGTAAATATAGGAGTGTTTCAGCACAAATGGGATTTTCCGGGGATGAAAAGTAATATGATGTGTGTGTGTGTGTGCTGGCGTACAAAGCTTTTGCGCCTTTTCAGTTTGGTGATTCTCTCTTTTCACACGTCTCATTCATTTTTGAGGAGATCTGCGGAAGGGCGCCGCCGCCCACAAAGCCACCCACTTTGATTGTCATCAAAATGTGGCTCTGGATATCCATTGAATTCTTCGGCAGACACTTTATTTGTCTTACACAAATGGAATCTACAATGAGTGCCAACGCTCTACATTCGCTCAGAATGCAGACTTGGGCAATTTCACTGCTGCTTTCCACATTCCAAGGGGGAGATAATATGCCTCAAATTTGAATCTTCAACACTTCAGACACTTTTGAACGCTTTGAAAGGAATTTCCAGTCGCTTTTTAGACTCCTTCAACAGTTTCTCACGCTCAAATCTGACTTATCACAATCTAATGAAATTGTGAGGTTATGAATCCTTCTTGAACTAATTTAAATCCTTTCAAACCTGCAAATGAGAACAGTGAATATCTCAATGCTTCTACTAGATAATAAGACTGAATTTTACACATTAGGAGATATTTTTTCTATACTGAAATGATATTTTAGAGGTTATGATTGACTTTTAAGTTCTTTTTTCAACCTCAAATACTCAATTCAGCCACGAAAATGAGAAATATTCTCAGGTTAAACTCAAATTTTATAATTTGAAGTGTTTTTTAACACAGAATCTATTTGAAATGAACCACATAACCTAGAAAATGCCCTAATTTGCTAAATCAGAAGCTTTTGTGATGCAAATATTGTAATTATTTCAACACTAATAATTCCTTAGATTCGTTCTGATTTGCTAATGAATTCTCTCTTTGAGGTTATGTTAGATTGTAACACAAATTCAGTATTTCTGAATGTCAAAAGTCCAGAAAAGCGCATTGATTATTGCCAATTCAGCTAGTAATCAGCGATCTTTCCACCAAAACTGTCTTAAATTAGTCACATAACCTAGAAAAATAAATTTTATATTTTCTCTAGGTATAAATAAAAAGAAAATTTAATGGATTATGCTGAATTGTTACAAAAGAAGCGCTGAAGAGCGAATATTAAGATTTCTGTTGATTTGTACACCAATTCCGACAGCAATATCTCCCCCTTGACAGATTCAAATTCATATTCTCTCTGTTTTCGGGTGGGATTCTGTGTTTATTTCTAAATAGATGCAAAATTGTACATGTCACTGCAAATAAACCAATTTGTATGGTATAAAATGTAGTGCCACAATATTGGGCAGTTCAACTGCCTCACACTGCACAGCAAACTATTTGGTGTAGGAATACTGAAAGAGCGCCGCCGAAGGAACCCTGAGAGGAATCAATCTCGACACGCCGTCGCTTCCCTTCACCACAAAGTACTCTCGTCCGTTGATGTTCTGCCTCTGGAGGCCGTTCGACTCCCTCATGGCGAAGTCCTTCTGCTCCGCGATGCCGCCCAGGATGTTGCGGCTGCGATTGAAGAGCGTGGTGTAGGGCGGCGGCGGCGTCACGCTGTCCACAGTGACGTCATCTCTGACTCTGGCCCACTTGTGCTTGTCCGCGCGCGCCTTCGGCACGCAAATGCCGCGATTGTTGAGACACCTGAAGAGCAGCTCGCTGAAGAAGACCGCCGTGGAGGTGCAGAAGCCGGCAATCATGATGTAGTACGTCATCATCAGGTCGCCATTCCTCAGCTGTCGCTCCGTGCTGACGAGATTGGACGGACAGATCTCGGCGTCGGGCAGATCCTTCCACAGCTTGTACTTCACGATGCCCGACTCGACGAGGTGCAGCAGCACGGGATCGAAGAGCAGGTGAAGCGTGGAGTTCTTGGGATAGGCGAAGGCTCGCTTGCGCTTCATGAAGGGCGTCTTGGCCACGGCGAAGGGACACTGAATCTTCTCATCCGTCAGACTAATTGTCTTCCTGTACACGTAATCGCTGTAGATCAAGTGATTGATCGCCGGTCTGTCCCTGACATACAGATAATTCCGCCTCTCCACATCCTGCAGCAGGATCTCCGTGTCATTGAGCGATGCCGAGAATTGCACCAGATTCTTCTCCACCATCCGACTGAGCTGCGTCAGGGCTTCGCCGTTCTGCGGGGGGAGGGGAGAAAAAGAAGGCGGAATTGCGCGATTAAAATTGAATAATTGGCTTAGCAAACACGCAAAGTTTATTTCAATTGCTGAGCAAATACCGTACGTGAAAAATGTTTGTTCTCCCTTGTTTACACGTGGAAAAGCGGAAGGAGGGCCTTTTTAGAGGAAATATCGCAACACATTATTAAATTTCAATGAATGCCACAACGCACAAGTGTGGCCACGCAAAGGCCGGCTTGCATGCGAGCGCCACTGGCACGATTCCGGAAAAGAGTGTGTCGTTAAGTCGCAGAGCAATTATATGTGTTTTCCAAGGTCTGTCTGTGAAGTCCAATTGGCCGAAGAGGCAAAAAATCAAGGATATGAAAGAGATTTTTTGGTTTTTTTTTTGTCCATTTTCCCTTCATTTGAATTCCAATTCAAAAATTACTGATGCCTTGTTGGGATAAATTCCACCCTCAATTATTGTTTATTCTGGCCTATTTGCATGTGAATTGATTGGATATTCATCCGATATGACGCCAATCATTTGCAATAAAAATGCTTCTCATATCAATATTTTCTGGCATTATTAATTTGATTTTGATTAAAAACCACTTCAAATGGTGGAAAACAATAAGAAAAAAATATATTTTTCGACAAATAAAAATAAATTGAAGAGAATCAAATGGATTTTTTTTCCTGTGATTGGAATATATATGGAAAAAGTTCGAATCAATCAATGCAATTAATAAGATAAATAGAGCTTTCATGTTTCCCAGTGGAGTTTATTTGTTGACTTACAGCACTTGACAACCTATCCCACGAGTGGTAATTCAAGGGCAACGCTGTTGAACTTCAGAAGTCACAAAAGTCCATGACTCAAATTGTGACCAATGTCAAATGACGAGCATATTTACTCAACTTTCTGTAAATACAGTAATTTGTCTCTCTTCTTAATCATATTCCGACCGGACGTGATAGGTTTGGAAAGGTATTTCTCGCACTAATTACGGTCATTTTTCCATGACTTTTCTCACTACTGAAGATGTCGAGAAAAGTCAAGGGGGAAATATTATAGTCAGAAGTGTTTATAAAGTAGAATTGCTTGAAAATGTGCAATATTAAGCATTAAAGAGCTATTTTCAAAGCAAATAACCGTAAAACTTTGAGAATTTTTGCACTATTTTCTTCAATAAAAAAATCTCATTGCTTTTCTAGGTTATGTAAACTAACTTAAAGCACAATTTAGTCGTTAAATAACATAGGAAAATTCAATTTATACACTCAAATGGCAATAATTCACATTCCTTAGCAAAGTTAAGCGCTTGTGATCAAATTAAAATTGTGTTAATTACGCTAAGATTGATCATAACCTCAAAAATATTGTTTCAGGATACAAAATTGTGTCTTTCAAGAGCTGTTTGATTGATTTTCAATTCAGAAAAAGAAAATTTCAATTCATTATAAATTTAGAACGAATTAATATTGGTGAGAATCTGTTTAATAAATTGAATTTTGAGGTTATGGTCAACAATGCATCCAAAAGAGCGTCTTGAAATTTAATCACATCAAAATATCCCCTGAAAACTTCAAATATTTCTCAAATACTGTTTCTCTGTAGACTTTTTCAAAGTAATACAAGTAAAAACTGAGTCTTTTTGTCACAATTACGACCTAAATTTGAGGTTATGATACTTTAGGCGGTTGGAAAACTCTAAAAAGTTTCAAAAACGGGTAAGAAAATAAGGAAAACTCGTGTTTTAAGCACTGCCACAGTTTTGAAAGTGTCTGTGATTCGACAGGAAGTGATTTTAGCCGTATTATTTCCTCCTTGGGAAAAGTTTCACTCACATTCTTTATGGCATACTCAACAGCTCCGCCACGATTGGCGACAAAGTTCTTCTGCTTGCGCAGAATGTCGCCCACATTGTTGATGGGCAAGGTGAACTTGGACAGCGTGAGGAAGGCCGTGAGGTTTGCCGTGTAGAAGGATGTCAGGATGGTGATGAAGATCCACCAGGTGGCGAAGAGGAGGCGCGTTGAGTCTCCGATGGGCGACAGAGTGCTGCCTTGCTTCATCAGGGCGCCATAGACGAACCAGATGCAGTAGGGCAGCGGATAGATTGTCTGCTCCCTGTCCCTGGTTAGCTTCGTCCTGATGATGATCAGGGCGTAGATGATTGGGCCGACGCAGATCAGCGACAGCAGGATGAGAATCCACACGTTGAGATCGAAAGGCGCCCAAAGTCCCGATCCTGTGGCAGATTCTGCCGGTCTGGTCATTATCATGATCCACTCACCCTCGTCCAGGGTGGTTTTTGAGTAGTAAATGTGCTCCCGCGCGTCCGACAGGATGGGCAGGAAGGCGGCGGCAAAGTCTGCCCTTCCATCGCCCAGAATCTCAATCAGACTGCCCTCGATGTCCTGCGTGGAGCCCAGGATGTTCTTCTCCGGCACAATGAGTTCATAGGTGAAGTTGAACTTCTCCGTGAGAAACTCAAGGAGATCAAAGGACACTCCAGTGCCAGTGAGACTGCCATTGATTGTCTCGACAAAGCTCAAGGGTTTGTCATTGATTGTGACGACTTTGAGCGTTTTGCCGTTGATTTCCCGCTTGATCTGATCCAACATGTGGTTCTTCATCTCCCACGACGTCAGATCACTCATGTTGGTCGAGATGCCAACGGTGTAGTCACTCTCCGGCTCACTGTCACACGTCGAATTGCGGCAGACGCTCTCAAAGAGCATCTCAATGCCCTCCATGGCGCGCTCGCTTCTAATCACGAGATTCACAGGTCAGAAGTTCACAAGAGACTGCCATCTGATTACATTTGCCGGCCAGAAATAAGGGGACTGTGCAGCGTAGTTATGAAAATTACACGATATGACGGGCGGGCGCGGTTTCGAGGCGCTTTAGGGGTGGATTAGAGCTACCCTTGTATGCGTGAAAGTTTCAAAAGTTTCATGTTTGTGGCATTTACAGCGACAACTGAAACTTTCCCTGAAGCTTTCGCGCTTTTTGATATGTTGTGTTGTGCGTCCTGGAAAGTCAAATCCCCATCACTGCGTGGCTTTTATTGTCCGCCCCTGCAATTAAATAATTCCAATCTACAGCCCTTTTGCCGCGTTATATTCTCGGGATACAAACACCAAAGTGTCGACATTGTTGCGCTTTTCATTTGAAATAATCGATAACTCTACTTTTTGTATTCATTTTCTGTATTATGTGACGCAATGTCAACAAATTGAATGATAAATCAATAAAAAATTCATGCGCTCAGAAAGAAAGTAAGGTCACGAGAAATTACACATCGAGCAATTTTTCAACCCCCTCGAAAGCCGCACACATTCCCGAGTGCGGCACACGGAGTAATCTAACCCAGTGTGAGGAAATGCGAAAAATTCCCCCCAAAGACAATCTATCTGGGGGTGGAGGCAAGAGGGAGATAATAAGGCCAAAAGTGGTGTACAGATCAGATGTTTTTGGGAAGTAAAAGTGTTGCAATTAATTCAATATTTGATTTACAACCATGATTTTCTATTGATTATTTCGCTCTGATAAATTAATTCTTATCCAAGTTTTAATTTTGATCAATTTTTCTGTGATTGATTTGTGACTAAATAACGTCTTAAAGACGAATTTCTTGCGCCTAAATTACCTTACATTAATTTTTATAACAAACTTGTGAAATTTGGAGTTAGAATTAAGAAAGAAAATTCATTAAAAGGATTGTGATCAAGAAAAATACGTTAAAGTGCCATTTTCATGGATTAAAATAATAAAATATATGAAAATGTGAGTTTTTAGTTAGATTTTGGTTAGATTATAGTTAGATTTCAGTTATTAGTTGATTTTAGTCACGTTATAGACAATCTTTAAAGTCTGGAGTCCTGGGAAGTGTGAAGGACATTGTGGAAGTGTCAGGAAGTGGTGTACAGATGTCAGTCATATTATCTTCCCCTTAGGCGGAGGAGGAGGAGGAGGTGGAAGTATTCTCATGGCGACCCCACATGTATATTTTTAAGTATGCAACCAACATGCCTCAAATAACCCCCATGAATTTGAGTTCCACTTCACCCCTTTTCATCCCCCACACAATCAACTTCAATCCCCCACTTTGAGTGTGTTTCAGTTTCCACACAATCCTAAAATATCACTTCTGCGGCGCTCTGAAGAATGGAGCTCTCTGGTCGGAGGCACTTTTCCCGCCATGGCGTGGAAAGACGCATGGATTAGGGCTAATTTCAACGAGGAAAATATTGTCGGTGGCGCACAAAAATGCTCGCCTCTTTGTTCTCTCCGGCCACAGACACGGACGAGAAACTTAAACACACCCAGATGTTTATTCATCTCTCTATTCGCCACGGAGTATTTACCGGCAGCGGCAATTTTTCTGTCCCTCAACACACTTGACTTTGCGCCCGGCGGAAGATTGAGGGATGGAAATCTGCTGGAGGGATGCTTTCGCAGCCACCCTGGCTGGCAATTGCACGACAGTTAATTGTGCCTCTGCGAGCACTATGTAAAGTTGCAAATAGTAATTACAATTCAAATTAAACTTCTGCATTTTGTGGTGTTTACATCCCAGAGTTGCATACGAATTGCAGATTTGCACTGAAAACACATTTTTATGAAGCTCTGATAAATGGGAAAAATGTAATGCAACTCAAATGTGCAAAAACGAATTATAAATTCCTGATTTGCAATCTGTTATGTTAATTATGTCCAAGAAATACTTTAATTAAATAATTTTTGAAATAACTTTAGTGCATTATATAATTTGTTATTCGAATTTGAGGGTTGATTTGTGCATTCCCAAAGAGAAGATACTGCGACTGACATTCGTACACCACTTCCCAGGACTTGAGACATCATGGATTGCTTAAAACAAGACTAAAATCAACTAATAACTGCAGTATGACTCAAATATGACTGAAATCTAACTAAAATCTAACTGACAATTTTATTAGTCTTATTTTCAGACTGTTTTAACCACGTTAACAACCATAGACAGTTTTCTTTTGATGATTTTCTGCCCTTAACCGCACTTTTCGATATAAATTCTCAAAGAATCTTTGAAAATTTGAGGTTATGTTTAAAATTCTTTACCATTCAGCATTCAGAATAGATTTTTGCAGAGTGAAAATGCTTAATTGTACTAATAAATGAAAATAATTCAGTTTCCACTGCAAGAATTTCTATTTTTAACTCTTTTTCTGTCTCAAATGAGTTACATAACCTAGAAAAATATGTCAAAATGTAAGATTTGGATGAGTATTTACATCTGAGAGTAAAATAATCAACAGAAAATCAAAGCTGTGAATCATATATTGCATCTGTACACCACTTCTGACCACATTGACTCCCCCTTGCGCAACCCCACTGAGTTGTCTCTGAGATTGTCCATGGAAATCAGTGGTTTCGCTCGTAAACTCTTGTAATTTGCGTGTCGATTCGTCCCTGGCGATGTTCTTGGCTATGCGTTCCGCATCGCCATGAGCACAGATAACCAAAGGCTGGCCGACCTTTGACTTGTGTGGTGTTAAATCTTGCTCGGGCCCCTCATTTATTCAGAGCAACACATCTAAGCAATGAATAATACACCGTGACGACCTGGCTCCGGGTCAGCGCTGTCACAACGCATGGAAATCCTCTCTGGCCATCAGATATTGATGTCCAGGACCATTTTGGGCCATTTCTCTCGCTTTTGCTGTGTGTTGTGGGTGGAAAAAACAGCGTCGTCTTGAGCGATCAGACCACCACCCCCCGAAATGAGTGATGGCAGGGAGCAAATTGCTCTTCAGCTCAGTTTTCGCGAAAGTCCATTAATAGGACTGTGTTTTAGTAACATGATATATTTACTTTGGGCACCACCAGCGGAAAAAAGGCGAGAGCAGAAGAGCGGACAAAAAAGCTGGGAAGCTGAGATAAATTGTGTTTATTTTTGGATGCTTTTGATTTAAAAGATATCACATTTCGGTGTGAAGAAGAGTACTTTTCACAAAACCTGCACTTCAATAGCGCCCGAGAGAGAGAAAGAGAAGGCAGAGAAGTGAGAGAGAGAGAGAAGAGTGTCGAGGAAAGTGTGTAATTATGATGAATTTGGAAGCTGTGATGAAGAATAATTAGAAATTGACCTGCGCGACGTTCAATTCTAATCAAATTTTCTTGTTAAATTCCCTCAAACTCACTTCAACCGCACATCAATTGTCTGACTCTCCGTGAGTTTGAGGGGACTTTTGATTCACAGCTCTTCGACTGTATGTAAATATATGCCCAACTGGGGGTTTTGGGGGTTTGGCGTAATGATAAAATTCAATTAACAAATATTCACAGAGAAGACCGTAATTGAATTTTCCAATAGTGAGTGTCTTCTCACGTCTAAAATTGAGAGTTTACCGGCGCATGGAGTCGGCGGAACCAATCAACATGTGGTTGACTGATGAAAGGAGTAATTAAACATGTTCTTAAGTGTTCCGAGGGACATATTGAAAGGGGATTTTGCGACAAAAGGCAAGTGCCAGAGGCTGTATAGAAATTCCTCGTGAGCAATCCATCTTTTGCCAATTTCATGCCACACAAACTTTCCGCTCTCACATTTCACCATCATGACACGCTTAACCTCTGATATTTTCACTTTCCCAAAGCCTCGTTAAATCATCACTGGGCGCACCCCTTTCTCGGCACAGCCCCTTGTGCAATGGGGGTAATTAGCATTTTGAGTGCTGTGCGTTTGAATGGGAATCCTAACAAAATAGCATCCCGAAGATTGAGAATTTTCCTCTCCAATGGAAAATCCTCTGGGATGTTTTGGCTGAAGCCACACACAAAATTCAACGCCTTTCTTTCACATCTCCCACAATCTTCTGCAGCCGCTCCCGAAGGAGCCGACTCGATTAATGTAATTAACTCACACATTTAATATTTACCTTCACTTATTCAAATACCGAAGCAACCCCTTTTTGCTCGGACTTGGGAAGCAGCTCAGCTGCACAAGTCCAGTCTGCACACATTCATTCACGTTGAGGGTGGTTAACTCGTTACCACTTCCTCCAGTCACCCTCGCCATCCGTCCACCAACCCTCAGAACACCTTCCCTCAATGTTATGCGCTCTCTGAACACACATCGACGATGCGGCGCAAGGGTTGAGAAAAATAATATTAAAGTGACGCTGCCGCGATATTAAATCATAAATTCAAACTCATCCATTTGTGAATTACTGCCAGTTGTCCAATTAATTCCAATTTATGCGTGTTCGACTGCTTGGGAACTCAAAAATCCATCAAAGTGTCTTAGGGTTCTAATTAGCTGCTCGCTTCCGAACAAAGTATATTAGGAAAAATGTGTTCCATGTCGACGGGTGAAGAGAAAACTATGAAAAGTCGATTTTTCATAGTTTACATCTTATGTATGGACAGCATTTGCTCCAAGCGGGAAATTACACGCGACTTGAGACAATTAACTTCGTGATTATTCAATAATTTCTTGATTATTTCGTGATTTTTATTCAAATTTTGATTATTTCATACAAATTTCAATCATCTCTTGATTATTCTATTCAAATATTTAGATATTTAGATATTTACAGACGAATTTTCCTAAAATATCCCTTAAATCTTGAATAAATAAAATATATGTCATGTCTTTTAATTTTTTCATTTGAAAACCCTGAAGAAAAGTTCATGTAAAGTGTGAAAAGTTGATTTCTTAGATCTTGTTTGGGCAAAATGTACTCAAAAACTATTAAAAATCCACTGTGAAAACTAATATTTTCAATTTATTTATTAATTTTGACAATATTTCAGGCAAAAATCAACTGAAAAAATCCAGTAAATAATTATTACAGAGCAATTTTATCAGTTTAACAAACAATAAGAAAGATATTTTAAAAATGATGATTTTGATTTTCCATAGTTTTCTCTTCACCCTTCGATATAAACTATACTCATTGAGGAAATCGAGGGGAGAATTGTGCGATGAATGAAACTATTTAGAGAAATTGAAGAGTCCTTCAAAAAACCCTAAAATAAACTCATTGTTTAGGATTTTCAGGGAATTTCCATCACACACTCAAGTGATAATCACTTCAAAAAGTGATGAACAATTGAATATTGAGGGAAAAGTATTTTTTAACAACTTCTCTTTTCTGTCACACAACACAATTTACACGCTCTGGAAGTTAATTTATTTAAATGGAGATGGAATGTAAATTCTTTCTTCAGCGACATTGCTTCGTCGGGGGAGCAAAAAATTGGCTCGTGAGGTAGTCACGAAGTAATTAATTGACAATTAAACTCAAACAAATGGGAATGCTTCAAATTTATCGTCAATTTAAATTATTTATAGCAACCCTTTTGCCACCTCTTTTCTCGTTGGGGGAGGGAAAAAAAAAACTTTCGTCAATAGCAGAGTTTGCTGCTGAAGCGAATGTGTCCAACATTAACACCTCCTTTTTGTGCGCACACACTCGAGAAGAGCGGAGTTTTCGGGATGGAAATTCTGTATGGGGAAAAAATGTTTACGAACACGGGGTGGAAAGGGCTTTTGACGCACTCATGAAGGATGCGAAATGATTGAGAGACACAATTTGCCCCCAAAAGGAGTGCAAATATTAGGAGGGATTCGCCTTGGGATGGTGGGGTTGAATCGGTCCTCAGAGAAGTTTAATATTTGATTTAGGATCGGAACAGCGTACAATTGATTTTCATATTGCACCAACTACGAATATAATCTTGAGATGGTAAAAAGGGCCTCGATATGGGAAAATATTACGGCCCTTCGTGCATTTTGCCATGGGAGAAATTGGGAGGGAAATTGAATGCGAGGGTGTTGAATAAAGGAACAATTTCCTCGAGGATTTTTCCTTCACTTGAAATCTGACTCTTGCAATATTTCCTAATGTTGCCAAGTGGCGATGGGGAGCCTATTGCCATCGAGGGGGTGAGAAAGAGGCTCGTGAATTTATTATGGGGGTGATTTTCAAGACGTCCAGCGAGACGCGCTGAATTGCCATTTGATGATATTGTCTCTCTGAGTCACTTGCCAAGGGATGATAATTTGCCTGAAATCTGTACACCACTTCCAAATGTCGTAGAAATTATGTTTGCAAAGACGATTCAAGTCAACTTTTGGAATTTTTACCTTCTCAAAGCAAATTTCTTTGCAATATTTTGTCAAATTAGAGCCTCAAATCCTATCCGGATCGCTTAAATGCACAATTAGAGTATATTTACGATCCTTTTAATGCACTTCCACCCGAAGAAAAGGACATAAGTTGCTCGTTTCTGTTCCTGAAAGAAGTTCTCTTGATTTTTCATCGATTTTCCTAGGCGTTTGTCACCTCAAACTCTGTTTCAATCTCTCGAATCAATCAATTTCTTAAGTCAGTATAAATTTTTGTAAAGTATTTTCGGACAAATCAGCCAACGATGCAGAAATTTTCAGCCGTTTTATTTCCCGCTGAGGCTCTTGCGGAATAACGGCGGCAGTCGCAACTCGAAGACTTCACTGTAGAAAATTGCAAAAAGGCTCGAATGTGAGAAATATTCTTATTCTTATTATTGGCGGTCTATTGAATGCGAGAAATGGCTTCATAAGAGTTGAAATTGATATCAAAATTTAGACTGAAAAAGTTTCTGCCGCAGAATTTTCTTCCTGAACCGGGAAAACCAGAATCAAAATCTCTGCAGCATTAAGATCTGCTCATCAATAAGAATTGCCGATGATCGTCAAAGTATATTTTCTTCTGTTTGAACGTGTTTAATGACACATTTTGTGCTGAGAAATTAAAAATTCTTGTGTTTAAAAGCATATATTTTCGGGTGTTTCTTGTCCTCTAGAAGACTGAAAACCATGAAAAATGGGATGAATTTCTCAAATTTATGAAATTAACTTGTATTTTAGAACACTTCCGAAAGAATGTACACCACTTCCAACCACATTACACCCCCCTTGTCACCTGCAATGGCTGTGAATAAGTTAAGGCCCAATGGAAGAATACGAGGCAGTATTTCCTCCGTGGCATGTTTGATTTAATGGCAGAAAAAGGGGAGTCAATTGCATTGTCTTCTGTGGTGGGTGGGAAGGCGATGCTCCTTTTGCCGTGTGGCTCATCATTAAAAAGGGGCCAGTGTCGCCTGTGCACCCTCACAATTGACACAATCGAAATATGGGCGAATTGTATCGGGATTTAATTAATGGAAAAGGGACCAATTGTCTGCCCGGAAGTCATCAATATCGCTGCGAGAGTACAATAAACACACACGTCTTGGCACAAAGGAAATATTTATTCTTTGGCTTTTGTGTCGCCCTCGAGTGGTACATCTTTTGATCATATTTATTGATTTATATTCCAGTCACTCACTATGCAATGTATCATGTGTAGATTATGTTCTATGTGGAAAAAAGGTATTGGAGCAAAAATGGGGAATCGTTTGTCGAATATAAAACCGTGTATTTGTTGGTGAAAATAATAGGGGGAGAGCCGGAAAAAAAATGGTATTACTCTTTTTCTCCTCCACTTTCATCCCCCCCAAAATCTTCCCTCTTCCGCCCTGCGTCAGAGGCGCAGAAAATCAATTTCGCCACACATCAGCAGTTCACTTGACTCACACTGTACACACTGTAATCCACTTTACAACATGCAAACATAACTCACCGCGACCCTCAGCACAGATTTCACTTTCTCCGCCAAACCAACGCACATGCATAAAATTTCCATGAAAATCAGCGACAAATCTTCCAACTTCGCCTGATGCCTTGCTCGTGATAAAGAAAACAACACCCTTTGGACAGTCCTTTTCTTGCGAAAACACTGGAATATTCCCTGGAGTGAAATTGAATTTTTCCTAGCATTTTTAATGCGTGTCAAGTTATAATTTAGATCCTGTGCGGCGGGAAGAAATTGAATAACGCCCTCGGGAAGTGGCGAATGCAGTTCAAGGGGAAATTTAAATTCATTTGATTGCTGTTAATTACACCCACCAGGAGTTTATTCGACAATTTTTATCAATTTATTGGTTGTTAGAAGGCATGTTTTAGTTCAAACTCAACCCTCCGTCAGACGAATTCAATTAATGCAGCCCATATTTTGTCCAAAGTCATTGACAAAAGGGAAATTATATGGATGGAAAAGTGGTCACGAGAGTGATTGCAAGTTTGTGCAGCAACTTTTCCGACACCAATTCCCCATCAAGAGCCTTAAAGCTCTTCTAATTGCCATGGAGTGCATAGTTTGTGGAATTGTTTCGAGGTGTTATTCGATTAAATTCTCCTTGGGAAGAGAGCAGAAAGCATTTTAATCCCACATCTTTGAATTTGCGTCCAAGGGGCAGATATTGAGGTCAGAACAAGGATCGAAAGTGGTTGTAAAGCTGATTAAGAAGTGTTGTGAACTGTAAATGGTAAAATATATCGACAATTTGAACTCCAGAACCATATTTTGCTACAATTTTATGCATTTTCTAAGTTATTTTGCTTAGAAAAGTATATTTTATTACTTTTTTAGGTTATGCGATTGATTTAAGATGAATTTTGGCAGTTTAATAACCTTCAAAATCACCAAATCAGCGTTTAATCTGAATATATTTCTCTTTTCTTGTCAAAATTGAGCATTTTTGTTCGAAAAATACTTCAGATTGATTAAATTCCAGTAGAAAACAGCGTAAAAAGTAAATCATAACCTCAAAAATGTCATTTCTAAACAAGTTTCTAAGCATTTTCCGAAGGCAAAACTTGAAAATGAAGACAGAAATTGCTCATGAACAAATCCAAGAACGTTCAGATCATATTATATAATCTTAAATTTAAATATTTGAAGAGGTTTAAGTTCCTGAGACGGAAAAACCCGGTTTAGATTGTGATAAATTAGATATGAATATAAAAAAAAACTGTTCAAGGGGTCGAAAATGCCTTGAAAAGCGTTCAAAAGTGTCTGAAGTGTTGCAGATTCTGCAATGAAACTGTGTCCAGATTGAAGCCGTATTTTCTCCCCCTTGATTTGACCCTTCAAGACACTGGCGGCGAAGCAAATCCAATTCAACTCTTAACACAAGTTGATCGGGATTTGGTTGAAAAGTAGAGAGAAAGAGAATACGTTTTATATTAGATTTGACTCTGTGGAAGGTAAAAATTTATCATGTAATAATGTTTACAGTATCCTGAGTGTCTCTGGAAAAATAAAGCACTTGAAGCGAGAACGTGTATCCCATTTTATACCTCCAGCATGCAATTCACCCTTGGAGATTTTTATGTGGCTAATATCAGTGAATTTCACAAGTGATTTCCCCCGATATACAATTACAAACGTTTTTCCTACGTGACGGAAGGAGTATCGAAGGCGTTTTATGCTTGGCATTAGGTTTTATATGGCATTCCGCATGGAAACCCTTCAGTGTAGTCATGACTACCAATCATGTGTCTCTCATCGCGTGGAATGCCAGCAATTTGACTACAGCCAGATCACTTGATGAATTCGCCTTTCCCATCATAAAGTGCGCGCGCTTTTGGGCTCTTGTGTGCGATTGAACAAGGAAGCGCGCCCACACAAGGATTCTCACATGTAATTATGCATCTGAAGGACTCACGCTGAGATTGTTTCCGCTCGCAGAAGAATACATATATAAAGTTTAATTAATGTAATGGGAAAAGCTCGGCAATTGTTCACTCCAGCCACTGCCAAGGGGCAGATATTACAGTCAGAAGTGGTGTACAAGTTCACAGAAGTGTTTAGGAATTGAAAGTGGTAAAATATATCAAATATTTGCATAGCAAAAGCTTCAGCTTCAACAAATTGAGGCATTTTCTACATAATTCTCTTCAAAAAAAATCAATATTATTGCTTTTTCTAGGTTATGTTATTGATTTAAGACAGAATCGGGAGATTAAAAAATCCTCTAAATCATGAAAATTGTGTTTCATCTAGGATTATTTCTCTTTTTCTTAGCAAAGTTGAGCTTTTTCTGTTCAAAATACTTTCATATTAGGTAAGAAAAAGCTCAAAAGTCAATCATAACCTCAAAAATTGTGTTTTTTCTTTGTTATTTCCGCGATTTGTGCTTCAAAATGGCGAATTTGACGTCATTATCTTGTAGAAACATTGTTTTCTTCTCCATTTTCACAGATTGTCTGCTATTAAAAGTTCAAATTAGGTGAAGAAAGACTTTTAATCTGCATTCATAACCTCACAATTTGATCAAAACATTGTTTTTAGTATCTTCTAAAATATATAAAACTAGAAAATCAAGACACAAATTTGCCGTGAACGAGAAAAACATGGATTAAATTTGTGATGAGTCAGAAATTCGTGTGGGAAAACAGTTGAAGAAGTGTAAGAAATGTCCTGAAAGACGTTCAGAAGTGTCTGGAAGATTTCATGCATATTATCTCCCCCTTGGCCACTGCTTATCTGTCGCTCCAATCCAGGGAGTCGCCATAGAAGCACCCCCAAATGGCGAGAGGACAATGTGGAAGACAGGTAATGTCCTCTCCCATCCGTGTCCTGTTCGGCCAAGTAATTGGATTCAAGCACTTTTTGTGTCTTTTAATTATTTAGGACGGGGCGAATCCATCACGACGACATTCTGTCGCTCGCAGGACTTTCATTTCATTTTCAAATTTCTGACAATCCAAAACAATTTGTCTTTTCTTCCAGCATTTTGCTGCGAATATTTGCCATTTTAATCTTTCATATGCCAAAAAAAAAACAGGAGAGAACTTTTACGGGTTCTTCGAGGAAGAGCAGAAGAAGAAAAGAATGATTGTATCTCAACACAACTTGAGGGGTGGAAAATAGAGTCAATAATTTCATTACTTCATTAAGAACAATCATCAAACATGTCTGTCCAGGTCAGGAGGATAAAATTATGCCGCCGCAAGACATGATTAATTGGAAACCAACAAGGTTTTCCCATAGCTAAAGTCTGTTGAATTCTCTGGGGTGTATGCAAAAATCCATTGAGAGTGCATTCACGTGGAAAAGATTTCATATTCAGACGAGATACGTCATTAAGCTCAAAAGCATGTTTTATGGGGAATATTACTCGCTCTTCCTCTCTCACTCTCTCTCTCTCTTGGAGAGCATTTTCCACTCCACATGTGGCTGTTATTCTTTGGCAAAACATACACTTTTTATTAAATTCTTCTTGGGGTTCTTTTTCTGTTTTCCTACCTTTTGCAGCATGCGTTGTTTTCCGCTCGAAAACACCCGAGTGAGATTCATACTTATAGGATACATATGAATGAAATTATAATTGCCAGTAGGTGAATTTTCCTTTTACGGGGTGTATTAAAGGACGAAGGAGTGGATGAAGAGGAGGAAGAGAGCCAGAAAGAATGATTTAATTGTATTCCATCATTTTCTCTGAAATTTTTTCCGAATCTATTTTCTTTTTCTTTATTTTGCCAACAAGAAAATGACGGGAAGGTTAAAAGAATACACAAATTGAACTGTATTTGATATGTGAATGGCGAAAACAAGGAGGAGATAATATGCATCAAATCTGTACACCATTTCCTGACACTTTCACAATTCCTCTGCAGAATCTTCAACACTTCAGACACTGCTGAACGTCTTTAAATGCATTTCTCACTCAATTCTTACTTTTATCACAATCTAACCTAAAATTTGCCATCAGAATGTGCTTTAAAAAATTTTGACCAGATTGTGAGGTTAGGAATTCGGCCTAAAAAACCCTTTTAGGACTTATTTAGACCTTTTAAAACCTAGATATTAGTAAATATATTGAATCGCTGAATACTTCTCTAGATAATGTGGTTGAATTTATCACTTTAAAGCAAAAACCTCAAAAATAACTAAACAAAGAAAATTTCACCTAGCCTGAAATAGGATTTTTTGAGGTTATGATTGACTTTTAGGCTTTTTTCACTCAATATCAAGTGTTTTTCGATCAAAAATGGTCAATTCTGTGAAGAAAAGTGTAATAATCACAGTTTAAGCACAAATTTGATGACTTTGAAGGTTATTAAATCAACAGAATCTGTTTAAAAATCAATAACATAACCTAGAAAAGCAAAAAAATTTATTTGTCTAAGTAAAATTATATAGAAAATGTCTCAATTTGTTGAGACTGAAGCTTTTGCTGTGCAAATATTCCAAAAATTATTCTTCCACAAAAGCTGTACACCACTTCCGACCATAATATCTGCCCCTTGGGCGGAAATAAGTTGAATTTCGCTGAGTTTTGCGCTAGGAGATATAATAAATGCAAGAATGCCTTCGAGAATGTCATGAAGTATGGTATTTTTCCTGAGAAAGTCCTGCAGTCCTTTCCCATCTTCATTTACCCACGCTTAACTGTATGTTTATGTACGTGTAGTTATTTAGTCAGACGAGGTTAATGACAAACTTTTCTCCTCCTTTCTTTGCAGGTGAGTTGCCTCTTAATTACCGGAGAGACACAGAGAATCATGGGGAGGAAGATGGTGCATCCATTCGTGAACATAATTAGACCGTGAGGGCTTCCTTAATGTGTTTAGTTTTAAAAGGACCTCCAACACTGGCTGTGCGGAATTAAGATAGGTCACGTAAGAAGAACCAATATAAAATAAGGTAATTTGCTCAACAATGGGCCCAAGAAAAGATGATAAAGTTAATAGAAATTCCCGCAACAACTCACTCTCTCTCTCTCTCTCAACCCCATTCACCCCCTCAACCCCCCAATATTATGGTCACGTCTCTGTCACAATTTGTGGGATCGAAACTTTTGCGAAGCCCTTACGACTTTTCCTCATTTTTTATCATTTACAAACTTCTAAATATATAATGCTTCCCTCACGCCCCAGTGCAAGTCTTGGGGTGGAAAGTCTTGATGGGGCAGATGGAGGAGAAGTTTGCCGACACAAATAGGGCTCTCTGGCTCTTTGAATACCATTCATTCTTTCTCGCATTCACTAATTAAGAAATAAGAAACTAACAGCAATTCATACAACATGAACACTGCCTCGGAGCTTGATTGAGTTTCAGTTGAAAATACCTTCGTGCTATGTACGTGCTATTTATCGAGAGGACTCCGCCTCGGTACATGTAAATAGGAAGTAATTACGAACCTCAGGAACACTGGGTCTCCATTCGATAGCTTTTGCTTATCCTCATCTTCGTACTTTCTCACCAGGAGGAGATTCAGGACTGTAAGTGGATATTCAAGGAAGAGCGCATCCAAAACTCTTCTCGTCTCGATGTGAAAAACAAGAAATTGTTATGAAGAAAAGGGGAAAATCACTCGTAATTTCGAAATCTTTGTAAATATTCAATCATTTTGCTGATTTTTCCTGAGATAAATCTTGATTATTTTATCAGCTCTAATTTATAGAAATTAAACGCCCACAAATAATCTATAAACCACTAAAATTCCTATAATTACTATAATTGAACATAAAATATATGTTTTAAAAATTATATTTAAATTTTTAATCTATTAAATAGCACTGAATGTCAGCAAAATTGAGAAAAAGTCACAAAATTTACCACAATTTGGATTTGAATACCTAAAAGTGGGATTAAAAGCTCAGCGCTTTGCGAAATAGATCCGGAACTTTTGAAACTTGATCAGTTAATTCGAAACCGGACTTTTTTGACGCGAAAAGCTTTATTTTCACCTTCAAATCTTCTTCTCTTCTAGTCATAATTGCGTTAGAAAGTCATTAAGTGTGAAAATTGCGTGAAAAGAGAGAGAAAATTATGCTAATAACACGATAAAAATAGCCAAATTTGCTGCCCTCTGGCGGCGATGTGTGGAAAAAATAATCAAATAATAAAATATAAAATGTAATTAGATTTCTTTGAATATTTTGGTGAAATATACAATTTCAGAAGACACAGATATTGCTCAAAAATCAACCAATGACTTTCCCCTTGTTATGAAGATGCGCTTTAGCTTGAAATTTTGACGATGCTGAGCGCAATTTTATCAAATTATGTACACGAGTGAAAGATTTTGCAAGTATTGAATGTGTTATGTTCGCTCTCTAATGCATTTTCCCTGGGAAATCACTCTTAGAACGACACAAACACACACAACACGCTCACAATGTGTTATGTCAGGACATGAAGAGCAAAAGTCATATTCCTCATTTCTCTTTGCACTTTATTGGCTGCAATAGTATTTAATTTATTTTATGACTTAATTACGCTGCCACCATATCTTCAGCATCTAAGTCTTTTGTTGTCATTAGATAAATTACTACTGCAGCCGCACTTCCTTCTCCGTTCCGAATGCGAGGCGAAAGAAGGACTCTTTCCCGCCGCTTTATTTTCCATTAATTTACGTGGATGCTTGTCGGCATGGCGTGTTTCATCTATTCTCATTAGATGACAGTAAGTAGGGCTGCATTTTAGTGGTGGTCCTAATTGGATTCGATGGTGTAATTGGAAATTATGAAGTCAATTCGTTCAGTGGTGACCCAAACGATGTGCGGAATCGCAGATTTTTCAGCTCTGCTGCCGGAAAAGTGTGTGTGAGTGAGAGAGAGAGAGAGTTAATGCAAATGAGGTCGTGTTTTCCACCTTTTCTGCATCCCGTGGATTTTTCCCAACATATCTCATCAGCGCAAATGTTCCACACTAACCTTGCATATAATTAAACTACGTGTCTTTACGGGGAATCCACATTCATCAGCTCACAAACACACTTTTCCACCGCGAATTCCGCTGAGAGATGCTGCGCTGGGGGTGCATTTGGGGTTGATGGAAAATTTAGCGGCGGAACAAATTCACTTACATCAAAATTTGCGGGGGAGGGAAAAGAGTTTTAAGGACAAAATTTTTGTGTCAAATTTATATGTTTGTCGCTGCATAAATTAATGACTGACAAGGGGGAGATAATACAGTCAGAAGTGGTGTACAGGTCAGAAGAAGTACTTAAGAAGTGGAAGTGTTCAAATACTTACAACATTCCTTTTCCGAGCGCTTATTTTACTGACAAATTATCACGATTCTTTGGATTCTCTTCAATTTTCACGCAGAAATAAACGTAAAAACTTTTTTCTAGGTTATGTAACAAATCAAGAACAGATTTAGTGAATAATTCGCATTCAAATAAGTCAATTTATGAAATAATTGGCAGAATTAAGGATTTTCAAACGATAAACATTACAATTTTGAACTTTTGATGCCAAAAACCACTGCAAATCGTGTTGAAGTCGAACATAACCTCTAAAATAGTCATTTCTTTAAATTCTATTCACAATTTTGACTCTGAATCATCAATTTTGAGGTTACTGACAAATCATAACCACATCATTTTGTGATCTAAAAAGCTTCTAAACTGTGATACTGAAGATCTCTTGGTTAGATTTTGAGGTTATGGTTGGAAAATTTGTTCAAAAAAGCGGTTTTTATATAAATTTTTCCAGAAATATTGGAAGGAAACTTAGAAGATTCATTAAATTTGGGGAATTGATGTGGAAACAGTCTAAAAACTTCATGTTCTGTGTTCGGAAGTGGTGTACAGTTTACAGGCAGATGATCTTTCCCTTGATGGCCTGAATATGTAGTTGAACTCGTCGATAATTCGGTTTCATGCAATCACTTTTGCAAAGCTATTACGTCGTGAATGAAAGTCTCTCGCTTCAACTGTTATCATCTTCTTGGCACACTTCTTGGGAAAACTTTCCTCCTAATACATTTACACAAGTTTCCCGTGTACGATAGTGATCTAAGTCAATAGCAGTTGGGGAAGAGTTAAACAATTTCAGCTGGAGATCTTTTGGAGGGCAAAAAACGATCTGACAACACTTTATCCGACACTTTCTTGCATACATTCACATGGTGCAAATGGGCGTCGTCATGAAAGTTATGTGAGTCATTAACATAATTCATTTTATTTTTCATTTTCATCGGGAGTTGAACCATGAGATGCGGAGTTTTCGAATTCCTGCGCTGTTACACACAACTTTTCCCCAGAGTGGAAATTATGTCAACGATGAAATTGCTCAAGATTAGGAAATGTCTTCGTGATTGTTCCTCCTTGATTTGGGAGTGTCAAAAAGATGCCATTCAAGAGACCCCTTTTCTTGTGCCATCACGCCGTCGTTCTGCCGCGGAGAGAAAAAAAAATATGCACACAAAGGCAGTAAATGTGAAAATATCTCGACAGAATATATCACTCTCAGGCGACAGCTTAGGAGTTTTGCACGACATTTCTTCTGCCCCGCGCGCCAAGAAGTGTGTGTGTGACTTTCTCGCCGAAGCCCAGCAAACTTTCCCACATTAATATACATAACAGCATTACGGTCGTCGCGGTGTTCCGAAAGGTAAATCGTCGCTGTTGCGACGATATAGCGATTTAGTGCTAAACCAAAATTTATTGTAACACAAATTGCACTCTATCTCCCTTTTAGACGCTACTTTGCATTTCTTGTTTATCGAGAGTGAAAGAAAACTTTCCATTTATGCAAATGCTCAAAGCGAAACACGCGGGGGTGAATTTGTAGCTTTTCCTCCCTCTTAATTCTTTTCATACATGCCAGAATATTGTTGACGAAACTATTGGAGTTGCTCCACCAGGAAGCGCAGCTATTGCTATAGTTGGCGAATTCGGGAAATGTTGTTTCAAGGGGGAGATAATATGCCTTAGAACTGCTTAACCTCAAAATATCACTAAGAACTCTTAATAAAGTCCATTTGGAAGCTCAAAATGCACTCAAAATTGCTGATTCAGAGTCAAAATTGTTCAAAAAGTATGTTTAAGTAGGGTTTACCAAGACAAATTAAGTATTTTTGAGGTTATGTTCGATTTTAACACATTTTTCAGCATTTCTTGGCATCAAAACTTCAGAATATCAATGTTTATTGCTTGCAAATGCTTAAATTTACTATAATTATTAGCAATTGATGTGCTAGAATACTAATTATTAGTTACATAACCTAAAAAGGAATATTTTACGATTATTTCTATACGTAAAAAGGTAAAGAAATCCAAAGAAAGGAGATAAAATTGGAATTTTGCAAGTTTTCAGATCAGAAAATCATCCAAAAGTTCTCCAAAAGAGCAATTTTCCTTGTTCAAATCAATATTTTTGAGGTTATGTTCGATTTTAGCACAATTTTCAGCATTTCTTGGCATCAAAACTTCAGAATATCAATGTTTATTGCTTGCAAATGCTTAAATCTACTATAATTATTAGCAATTAATGTGCTAGAATACTAATTATTAGTTACATAACCTAAAAGGAATATTTTACGATTATTTCTATACGTAAAAAGGTAAAGAAATCCAAAGAAAGGAGATAAAATTGGAATTTTGCAAGTTTTCAGATCAGAAAATCATCCAAAAGTTCTCCAAAAGAGCAATTTTCCTTGTTCAAATCAATATTTTTGAGGTTATGTTCGATTTTAGCACAATTTTCAGTGTTTCTTGGCATCCAAACTTCAGAATAGCAAAGTTTATTGCACTCAAATGCTTAATTCGAGTAAAGACTATAACGAATTATTCACTAAATCTGATTTTGATTCGTTACATAACCTAGAAAAAAGGTCGTTTTTTATTATTTCCAGTGCAAGAATCAAAGGAAATCTTAAGATTCTGGATATTTTGTCTGTAAAATAAGTGAATCTGACTCCCCAAAACTTCTGCTGAATTGTACACCACTTCTGACTGTATTATCTCCCCCTTGTGCTGTTTAGTTAATCAAAAATCCAGATTCAATTCCGTCATTTGCATTAGTAAATGATGAAATTTGGACAGTCTGTTTATTATCTGAGGAATTTCCTTCACCATAAGATGCTTCGGTGTTGGCTGAAGAAGTTTTGGAATTCTCGAATGGACATAAGTTTGAGTTTGCAATGCTATATTGATGTCACTTGCGCCAATGTGGCGCTTTCTCGTGAATCGGCCAATCCATCAAGTTATTCATCCCATAGATTGCCCAATGCTTCCGTGTATCAAACACAGCGGAGATCTATTGTGGCTGTACAATATGTATGACGGCACAATGCAGATATAACTGAGGCATGTATCGATTGCCAGGGAGTAATCTATCTGTCTATCTGGCAGTTAATATAGTTGGGGGGTGGTTTTCGGTTGCTATCGCTCCCGCTGGCGCAAGCTAATGCCATGGCGGAAATGTGAAGTGCAGTGGATATATTGAGGAACTGGTGGATTGGAAATGAAATTCACATGGGGGTATGATGTGCTGAATTATTTGTCGAATCTATTTTCGATGTTTCCGCCAGCTTAATGTGATGGTTTTTGCCAGCTTAATGCTCCCCCACCCTCCGCCCAATTGTTCCTCCACACACAAACAGTTGAGGTGAAATGCATGTCAAATGGAATTCAATTCACGCATCATGCGTTGTGTGACTTTTATTCCGGCAACTCTGTTTTGAGGGGTTTATGAAAATCAAACCGAGAATTCTGCCTTTAGTCGCACTTGTGCGTCCGGATATTTGGTTATATAATTCATTATGGATGATTTCGCATTTACATTTCGCCCAGTGAGATTGATTTTCACACAGACACACACACAGTTTGCAAATTGCGCAACAAAATTTGGCGGGGAAATTGGGTCAATGATGGAGTTGAGAGAGTGCGTTTGAGACTAATTGAACTGCGAGTGTGATGGCGAAGAGGGCAGAAATCTGCGGGTGGAAATGCCATTATCACACACTTTTCCATCACCACCGCCCAAAGTGGGTGAGATCCCAAATGGATTACCCGAGAAGAGAAATTGAAGTGTGAAGAATTGTGTAACATTTTCTCACCTTTTGGCCACCTCAACTTTATCAGGTGGCAAACATTCGCTCACCCCAAGAGACTCTCGCCGCCCTTTCAGCTCAATCAATTCAACTGCGGTGTGTGTCAATCAACACCGCACAATGATCAGATAACACGCCCCGCTGGCAACCACTGACCCTGGACGACAGACGAAAAGATCAACCCCTTAAGACTCCGGGGCGCATAAAAGTAAAATACTAGTGGCTCCAGTGGCAAATGGTGTAGTTATTTGCTGAATCCATACAATCCACCAAAAGGCGCATACGTGAATCCCATCGTCTCAGTCTCTCTCTGTGCCATTTCCGATGCGAGAAACGATTACCATGGGACACACATTGTCTTATGGCGTCCCCTCCATAAATGGACAATCTCCCAGTCACTTTTCCAATGGCACACAATCAACCCCCATAGCACGCCTATCCCCCGAGCCGACATGGGCGAAAAAAGAGCGCCAAGGAGGAGATAACACAAGCTAAACAGTGTACAACACTTCCGCAATTCCTCTGCAGAATCTTCAGACACTTCTTAACGCCCTAAAAATGCATTTTCCATAAAATGTTTCCGGTAAAAAAATGATTTTAACATCCCAGAATTTGTTCATGAACAATTTCTGTCTTGATTTTCTAGTTTAATCTTCAGAAAATGTTTGAAAAAAAATTTTAACCAAATTGTGAGGTTATGAATTCGACTTTAACAAATACTTTAGGCCTGAAAATGAGTAAATATAGCAAAAAACAAAGTGTTTCTATTCAATAATGAGGCTGAATTTGCCTTTCAGAGCACAAATCGTGAGAATTACTAAGAAAACAGGATTCTTTAGGACATTTTTGAGGTTATGGTTGACTTTTAAGCTGTTTTCTAACCTAATCTGAAGTGTTTTTCGGACGCTAATACTTAATTTTGCCACGAAAAGAGGTAAATTCTCAGTTTAAACACAAATTAGATAATTTTGAGGGTTATTTTATCACATAACCTAAAAACAAAGAGATCAAATTGATTTTTCTAGCTAAAGTAATTCAAAAATTGCCTCAAATTGTCGAAACGGAAGTTTTTGCAGTGCAAATACTAGTTTACAGTAAAAACCACGAAAATAATCAAGGAAAAGCGACATTTTTCTGCATTTAAGTGATATTTTTGAGGTTATGGTTGACTTTAAGGCTTTTTCTCAATCAATATGAAGTTTTTTCGCACAAAACTGCTCAAATCTGTCAAGAAACAGAGAAAATTGACGATTTAATTTGTTTTAAATTAAACATAACCTCAAAAAAGCCAAAAAAAAATTGATTTTGATGCAAAATTAATTAGGAAAATGCCTCAATTTGATTGAAATGGAAGGTTTATTAGTGCAAATATTCTAATATATTTTGCCACTTACACTTCTAAACACTTCCTTTCACGCTGTACACCACTTCTGACTGTAATATCTCCCCCTTGAAGAGTGCCATTCCATCGGTCCAGAGAGAGAGAGAGAAAGAGAGCCTTAATGTAGATGTGTTAGGACTGTAATGGTTTATCATGATTTCCACTTTGGAGTGTGTATAAAAGATGGGGAATATCCATAAAAATATCATCCATTTGCAGCATTCAGTGGCTCAAAAACAAGTGTTCACAATTACTCTCCATTGCTATTTTGAGGAAAATATCACACTCTTCGCATTTCGCCCCCGTTTATTGCTTCCCCCTGTCGATGGAGACATTTTCCATACGGCCCCAAATCACGCTTCATTTGCCTCAAGCAATCACATTTTCCGAAGGACCCTCCGAACATCCCCTAGGATAATTACATGGCAGGTGCTCTCGAAGATGAGCCACAGAGAGAGAGAGAGTTGAAAACACTGGACAAAAGTCCGCTGTGGCGGAAGAGGATCAATTGTCATGTAATGACATCGTGATGACGTGCCTTCAATCATTTCAATCAGCAGCACAAAAGCGAAGATTATGGAATTCTGCACCGGCATTTGTCCATAGATTAAATGGTCATAGTGAATAATTACTTGTGTGACGCTCTTCCCCCTTTCGCCCCCCCATGAATTCTTGATTAATCTCACGTGTAATTAATTACTTGTGTACATATGACCTCCATACCTGGCAAGATTAAGCCATTTACACACATGTTCATTACACATTTCACCAACACTTGTCAATGTACTGACAATAGCTTCACCAGACACAATTTGAGGAAACATTTGCGATGCCTTAGAAATTACTCAACAAAGTTGCTTTCAGTTTCACAATAAATTCTGCATTTGTACACATGATTTGCTGCACTTTGTTTCGCCCAGGTTTCACTGAATAATAATTGGAATTGAGTTAGAATTGTGCAATTGAGTTTTCTTTTGATTGGAGAGAAAACCTTTGAACCAACAACCTTTTCTTCTGCTCAACTGCCTATGAAAAGAAGAAGCAGTGCAACCAAGAGGATTGTTATTATAGATTTTAAAAGCTCTTCAGAGAAGGAAGCTTTCGTGAAGGAAACTCTTTAGAATCTAGAGAAAAAGAGTGGAAAATGAAGGAGAAAATATATATTTTAGGTGTCAAATTGTCTCGTCGGGAGAAGTTTAGGTCTGAAGATTGATTTCAGAGCACCGAGAGAATTTTTAGGGTGAAGATGTGGGAAAGGAATTATATTCTGTACATTCTTTTAAGAAAAAATATATATAAATCTGTGTTTAAATACAGAAATTTGAAAATTTTGCAAGAAAAATTTATTTCGTGGGTAAAAAAGAAGTTTGAGGTCCAATTTAAAAAGAATATTGAACGATTAAAGAACACTTTATGCTTTTTCTTTCTGTTTTTCCAGTTTCTCACTCGTTTTTATCGCAAAATCTTGCGTAAAACCGTAAAGATCCGATTAAACATCATTATTAGTAAAGAAATATTGGTGTTTGCAATCTTTTACGCTGAGAAATTCGCTTTAAACTCTTTAAAAATTATGCACAATTATTTTAAAAGTCAAAACTGACACTTCATCCCCAATATTAGCAACCCCTTGAATGTAACTCGACAAATAGAATTGCGAATACAAAGTAAGAGAACAGAGACAGGTTTTGCTATTATTTCTCTCTGTCAAAATAATAGCAAATTGCTTTCTTTTCACATTGAATTTTAAATCTTTCTATCGCTTCTCACATTTAATATGGAAGATAATTGATATCAATTAAGTGCAGAAAATATTAAAGCAAGACAGCTTGATGTACAGCATATAAATTTAGCATTTTCTCCAAGCTCTGATCCTGACGATGACAAATATGGAAAGACATTTCAGGGGTAAATTTTGAGTAAAAGCATTTCTGCACTTTTCCCCAATTTTTCACCATTGTCTCTCTTGGCAGCGTAACAGAATAAGTGGCGCAACCACTTAAATGCGAGAGACTTTTGCAAAGGATTAAGACGAGCGAATTTTCCTTGAGACGCGCGCAAAACGACGAGGGGTTTATATTAGAAAATGGGTTATGCAATTGTTAAGTACCGCAGTCTAATTACTTTCTTAATTAAGTCGCTGTTGTCATGTGGCAAAGGAGAGACCCGAAGTGCTGTGTCTTGCCAATTTGGCTGAAGATGAAAAGTTTTGCTTGAAAATTGAGTGGCTTCTTGATTGAGATTTAATACATTAATTTAAAATAAATCCCATTATAAATCCGATTATATTCTCGCAATTCAATTGTCTGTCGTCTCCGAGAGTGTCTCTCTTTGGCGCTGAAGCATCTTCCACCCCCACCCCTTTTCCACTCTTGGTGGCGTTTTTATTTGGAATATTGCGGGGGTGGCGCTGTGTCATCCCTTCATCGGTCGCCACCCCTCAAGCTCTCAACTATTGAGCTACAATTTTCGCAAGGGGGAACCGAAAATTTCCATAATATTTCGGCTCGCTTTTGTTGTGCACAACGGACAAAAAAGGAGGCTTGAATTTAATCGCCACTAATCTTCTCCTTTTATCGTCTTTTGTACAAAATTTATATAATAGTGTGATTATAGTCGAAAGATTTTCCCCAAGATTCCCAACTCGACCGTTCTGCATAAACAGGAATTCGTGGAAGTGACACAAGGGTGGAAGGGTGGTAAAAAATGGCAATTTTCTAGCAAAGGCAAAAGGTAATTCATTGCAGAATGTTTGGCTTTCTCTGGGGCGGTAAAGATGGTTGAATTGACCTAAAGAATGTGAATTTATGCTGTTATTAAATGTATTAGGAATTTATGTCTTCTCAAAACAACCATAGATAATTATTTTATAGAGCAACATTATATATAAAATGTAGTTGTTTGAAAATATTTCAATCAAATGATTCGGCATGAGTGTGATGTTGTGTATTGATTGTAAAACGACAAATATTTGCTGATTGATTCAATAATATCCATAGTACAGAGCAATTTCGTGTATAGATTTTGCAGAGAAAAATAAAAATCAACAGCAGAAGGTGATGCTGTACATAGTGATCAAACACAGTGCTTTGGGTCGAGTGTATTTTAATCCAATTGACGCATTTTATTTGCTTGTATGCTTATATCAAACACAAATATCAAATGCTGTAAAATTCAAGGGAGAAAAATGCTCTCATAACTTATGTAATTCACTGGGTGTACATATTTTCCCGGGCGCGCAGGACATTTGCGGAGATACGGCAGGGTTTTTGCAGGTGGCCGGAAGAGGTGGGCAGTCGTCCTGGCACGACGCAAGAGGATATGCCCTGGGATAAGCGAATAAGGGAGAGAGATTAGTGCGAAAAATTACCTGCACTCGTGTTTTAGGGGCCAATGAAAATATCATTAGTAACGCTTGACACACGTCGAAAAGGAACTCCGGGTTCGAGTCATTCGTGTCCTGATAGTGGAAAAGCATACACGAGAGTCGGAGGATCAGGACATTTTCCCTGACATTCATGCGCTCGTGGCGAGCATTTTTTTCTCTCACTCTCTTTTCCTCCTGGTCCACGGGTTTTTCCCACCTCTTAGGATTTTCCCATAGCTTCGCATGTATTTATATGTGTATCACGTTTGACCTAAAATCTGCTCTCTGTCATATTGAAGTTTCTCTCTCACTCTCTGTCCATGTCCAATGAAATTCTGTTTCTATTTATTTTCCACTGTATGTCGAATATTTGGAAAATCGCACCCACTTTGACCCTGACGTGAATTTATGGGAGGAAAAGTCTTCCCACAAACACCAGAAGATTTCTCCTGTCGCACAACTTTCTCTCATTATGGGTGAAAAATTCTATTCGCCAGCAGGGCCATTTATAAATTTCTCTACCACTTTTGTCCACTCCAATGGAATTTCGCCTGTGTCACGTGGGATTTAAAGTTTGCACGTGGAAAACGCCATCCATCCAAATCACTCATATCAGATTCGACAGAATATACAGTGCGATGGAGAATTATTGTGTCGCCGAGGAAACCGCATCAATCTTTGAAATCCTTAAAGTCTACAATTGACGATAATTTGCACAAAATAGCCTTTATTATTTATGTAAAATTAGTGAATGTGATTGATTGTGCTTTTTTTCATTTAAAAAGCCACCATTCGTATGAAACACTATTACGAGCTATTGAGGGTTATGTTGAGATCCTAAATATGCACGAGCTTTCCTCCTGGGCACGGCCTTTTCAATGGATGGTGGAAAATGCACAAAACCCAACGACGGGGCAGCGTTAGATTTCCCTCGCGGGGCAGTTTTAGCACACTGCGTTTAGCAGTCTGATATAACCTCACTTATGTATGCTCACTTAGTTGCCACTATTGACGCTTGGTGGAGTTGCAATATGTGAAAAATGACAGGAAACTTGCTTTTCCCCCAAAAATGTTGACATTTCGTGCAAAAGGGTTGAGAAAAGACGCGAAAATAGTCATTTAAAAGAGGTTTTTTTATGAGATTAAACAGTCTCAGTGTATAAACTAGACACCGAAGTGAATTTTTACTCGTGATTCAACAATTCAACGCTGCAATTTATGATAAACAAAGCAGCAAACGAACACTGCCCCACAGCGGGGCAGCGTTGGAATATTTACAACATATTTTCAATATTCTCTGGAGGAAAAGCTATGAGTTTTAATTGCTCAATGTAAGGTATTTTCTGAAGCTCAATATAGACGAGGACTTTTAGAAACAACACTGCCCCACTTTACCGCCATGTGCAACATTTGCAAGGACATTTTGCGGAATGCTCGACAAGGAGTGTTAATCATTGTTTCTGCCTGCGTTCTGAGATACATAATAAAGCATAATTTAAACACACATAAAGATTCACTTCCGAGCCGCCCGCAAACCTCCCCTGGCCAGTGTACACTTGTGGGGGAGGCGGAGGGCATATTGTGGGGAGGGCATAAATCTCAACTCAACCACTTGCCTACGAAGAATGTCTATTTGCGGCAAAGTTTGGTTTGGTGGTTGAGGTAAGCCCAGAGGCCTCCTATTTCCCCGTGTGGTCTCTCCATTAGCTCACCCCCCCACCCCCGCGTTTTCCCAGAGGTTCAGGGCACTCAGCCGCCCCAGAATTCAATATCATCTGCAGATTATCTCCAAGAGCACACTATTTGAGCAATGTGCGGTGCCCAAGGCTCGTGTACATTATAGTTTTTAACTCACAATGCGCACCGCAAACAAGCCTGATATGAAACTGAAAATATTATAGCTCAAATGTTTACACAATTTTCCACCCTTTCACGAATTGGTGGAAAATTCACCAGGGACGAGGGGTTGATAATATGGATTTTAAGGCCTCAGCATCTTGCGTTTCCTTTGCATCGCGATTCGTTTCGAAGAAAGCGCCGATCTTAGATAATATGCCCAAAATAACGGAAAATGAAGGAGAAAAATTTATTTTAGTTGTCAAATTGTCTCATCCGGAGAAGTTTTCGGTCTGAAGATAGATTTTAGGGTGGTTTTAGAGAATTTTGAGGTTAAGTTAAGGAAGAATATTAAACGATTAAAGACATTTTACGGTTTTCCTCTACTCTTGAGATAAGATTCTCTTGTGTGCAAAAATAGGAGGTTTTTCTATTTTCATACTCGTTTTTTATCATAAAACCTTACGTAAAACCGTAAATATCCGATTAAGCATCAAACATTGTCGGTTTTGTTAATGTTTGCAAGCTTTTCAGCTGAGAAATTCGCTTTTTATCCTTTAAAAATTGTGCACAATTATTTTTAAAATGGTTTTTGAATTCTTCGGAATTTGAATTTGCATCCCCAATATTAGCAACCCCTTGGCCAAGGATATTTCATACGCTGAGAAAAGGTTGATTTATGTGGAAGAATTAAACACTATTTGCAGTCATGATTTTATCTCCCTCTGAACGGCATTTAATTTTAACCCTTCAAGAAGATCTCCACTTAGTCAAAAGAGGTTGTTCTTAAGCAAAACTTTCTTCACACTCTGTGAATTATTTATGAGGAATTCCTCACATAAATGTGTGTTATGGAGATTAACTACTCCACTTCATGTGTATTTTATAGCACAGCAAACATTCCCATGGTTAAAACACACACAAAATCTTACTAATTATTTTACATGATTCTCTGTGCTCTATTTTCCTCCCAAGTCATGGAGATTCTATCTGTTAAAAATTGTCATGGAGTATAAGATTTGCATAAAAGTCGAGTGGAGATGGCCTCTGAATGACAATGAAGTATAATTATTTACGGACTTGACGCGCTGCGGAGAGTTTGCTCTCAAATTTTCAATATCGCACCTTATTAGCCCTGGAAAAACTCGCGAATGACTGCGTTCACGGTGTGAATTTGAGATGAGGCTGATGGGCGAATTTACATAAATCGAGTGGATGAATTAGAGTCTGTCATGCATAGATAAAGGAGGTGGATTGTCGGAGCCACCCTTAATAAAAGTACAACATATAATGGGAATCGGGAGGAGAGTGTCATTCACTGATTCACGCCGCTATTTATTGCGCCATCGCCGGCGTCATGGAGTGATTTTGCTGTATTAAGAGAGAGAGGCGAAGAGAGGCGCATAAATCTCTAGACGTGAATAAAATCTCATCCAAATAAATGCCACGAGTGTACACAGTGAGATGGCGATAAAGTGTACTTCTTTTCCGCCGCCCCACCCTCGCACCCCCGCGCTGATTGTACATATTGAATGAGTGTGTATCAATTCATGCAGAGTTTATTGTTGTATAAATATCTATTTATGTGAATGTATTCACTGAAAAATGTGCGCTTTGTAAGAATTTATTGCATCACAAATGGGGGTGGCGACACGCCGAGGGACGATAGATGGCTGGCAGGACCGAAAATAGAGACATCTTCGCAAATCGCGCCCACATTCAGTGATGATTTTGCGTAGGCAAATCACCAATCAACGGCATCATCTCATTTTGCACAGCCAATTTCACGAAGCGCCCTAATTTCAACCATGACCGTGTCTAATATTAGATCATGCTATCAGCATGTCACCTAATCAAATGTCAATGTCAGGCTCGGGTGCGGAAAATCATGCCGAAGAGCCACTCAAATGAAGGAGAACCATCTTCAGAGGCTCTCAATTGAGGGATGATTTGAATTAGAAATATATATATCAGCACAGAATTGAAAATTTCGCGTTAAGCTTGCTGAGAAATTTGCCAAAATTACCCCCAAAACACCTTCTAAACCGTAGAAAAAATTTGTGAATGTTTCAGCTGATTTTCAAGTGAAAAAATTAAAAATACATTACAAATATTATATTAATTTAAAGTCTATAAAGATTTTAGGAAAATCCCGAACGTTTAGAATAATTATGTTGATCAAAGAGGCGTTTTATGTGTTTTACTGCGATTTGGGACGATTTTCCTTGCTTTATTCCCAGAAAAAAATGTACGGAATAGAAGATAAATTGTCGACTTTTCATAACTTTTGATTTACCTGTTGAATTTGAAGTTTGGGATGCGAAATCACTTCAAAATTAGGCTAATTTTCCCCTAAAATTTCCTTTTATCGTTCTTCAATTTGATATTATTGCTCAATTTTAATTATTTTCTACAACTTTCACATGATTTCTTTAGATATTTTATTGAAATAATGCCGTGTTGATAGACAAACTCACGATATGAAGTACAAAAACATGGTTTTTGTTAGTCTTTTATCTAAACAATTCGTAAAAAAGCAACTTTTCCTTTTTTCCTGTACATTTTGTTATTAATTTATAGGATTTACAAGCTGCTTTTCCAAATACAACTCATAGTTTGATTCATTTTCCGTGTAATTTCATAGATTTTATTCATTATTTAGAATTATTTAATATATTTCATAAGTGGACAGAGCGAAAAGTGCTGCAAAAACTCTCAAAAATTGAGTTTTCAGCGAAACATAGAAATTTTCTACTCACTGATTTTTTAAAAATAAAACAGATATCTTATATTTTTCACCAACGAAGACGCGATGGAAGTCATTAAGATCTATCCAAAAATACATAAGACGTCAACTATCATTTCGAGGAATCAGTCGACATGTAAACATCACGCTTAATTATCTATTAATTTCGAATAGAGATGATTGCATTATTATCGATCCACTTGAAATGCTCACAATAAGGAAATTGAATTAGTAATTGATGAGAAATTTGACAAATGTGTCATTATAATTCTATTTTTAGTGTGCTTCAATGCCTTCGGAGTGTCTCTAAAATCTCTCACGCTTCTCTTATCCGCCAGCAAATTTTGTCTCAACTCCAGAGAGTCATAACACTTTAAAAATTGCCTCCGAAATGAAAATCTCCCTCCGCACAGGATTCAATTTGGTCGGAATTTTAATTGGATCCCAACATAATCTTTCATGGTGTGCGCGCGCTGAATGACGCTCAAGACTTTGTATTTTCCTGCTTGTGATATGTATCAATAAGGCAGTTTATCATCAAAGTGTCACCATCAGCCGGTTAATGCGGAAATATTCCCTCATTATTTATGTATTGCGTCACCCACTAATTGTATGTTTGCTTACGAAATTTTCGGGTTTGGATATCATTAAACGCCGCAGCTCCTAATCCTGCACAAACAAATAAATCGTCTCCCCATGAATGCCACTGGATTCACTCTCCAGCGACGGAACATGACAAGAGGCAAGTCAAAGCGATTTTTGAGGAAACTTATAATGTTCTCTCTTCAAATAATCAATTGATTGAGTAAAATCATAAAAAAATGAATTTTTTCCCAAAGTAAAATCGAAAAAATACTCAAAATCTGAATTAAATAATCAAAAATTGAATTTTTTCTCAAGTTCGATTACAAAAAAAAATCAAATTCTGAATTAAATAATCAAAAATTGAATTTTTTCTCAAGTTCAATTACAAAATATTTAAATTCTGAATTAAATAATCAAAAATTGAATATTTTCTCAAGTTTAATTACAAAAAAAAATCAATTTCTGAATTAAATAATGAAAAAAAAAGATTATTTTCCCAAGTAAAATCGAAAAAATACTCAAATTCTTAAATAAATAATCAAAAAATGAATTTTTTCTCAATTTTAAATTACAAAATAATCTAATTCTGAATTAAATAATCAAAGAAAAAAGATTATTTTCAATCAATCAATCAGAATATTCCAAATATTCACAATTACTCAATTATATATTCAAATTTAGATTGAATATTCCGAAAATGATTCAAAAATAATCCAGAATTTGTATAAAATAATCAAATTTTGTATTTAAATCACAAATAATCAAAAATTCATCAAAATCTGTATGAAAAAGAAAACATTTTTTAATCAAATATTCAGAGAATAATAAAAAAAATATTGATTATTTGTATTAAATAATCAAAATTTGAATTAAAATAGCAAATAATGAGCAAAACGATTGAATAATCACCAAGTTAAGGGTCTCAACTTGCGACTGATTGCCCCCTTGGAACATGATGAATTTGACAGATTCCTCCGGCGGACCACTCTCTTGAGAGCTTCTTATCCATCAGGCTTCGCCACACGACCCATAATGGGTCCGATTTCATCCCATTTTCCGACAGATTCCACCCGAAAAAAAAACCACTCATCAAAATACTACCTCAACCATTACGCAATACAGCCCCTCAGCCGGGGGAGGGGGTGGAGAAGTACAGGAAAAAAATACACTGACATAACCGGGAAAAAATTCCAAAAGGGTTCAACGCTTGTAGCTGCTTTTTTTCCGCGCGCGCTTTTCGTCCCCATGAATTTCATTAATTAAAAGCCTAAAGGGGATAAAATCCAATATTGTATGTGGACATTACAAATGGAAATGATGCTCTTTGATGTCGCCGGGCATGATGACAAAAATTATGAGATATTTTTTGGCCCTATAAAATATACATGAAAGTCAATATGAATGTCAAAATAATACACCTTGTCACAGATTATTCATACTCTCAAATTGCTGTATAATTTCTGTCAGGATTCATTAACTCATTTGAATGTTCCACACTCGCATCGCTTCCAGTAGTCCAGATGAAAGGGATGACAGTTGGAAAAAATCTCCCTTGTGCGCCTTTATTTTGTCCAGGTTTAGGATTTCCCAAGGGGGAGATAGTGTGCATTGAATCTGTTCATTTTGACACTTAAGACTTAAATTGCGTAAGAAATGATTTTAATGTCACAGGATTTGTCCAGACACAGTTTCCGTCTTGATTTTCTTAGTTAAGCTTTCAGAAAATGCTTTAAAAACATCCTGACTGAATTGTGAGGTTATGAATTCGATTTAAAGAAATACTTTAAGCCTGAAAATGAGTAAATATAGCGAAAAACACAATTTTTCCACTGATGAATGAGGCTAAATTTGCCTTTTCAGAGCACAAATCGTGAGAATTACTAAGAAAACAGGATTCTTTAGGACATTTTTGAGGTTATGGTTGACTTTTAAGCTGTTTTTTAAACTAATCTGAAGTCTTTTTCGTACGCTAATACCTAATTTTGCCACGAAAAGAGATAAATTCTCAGTTTAAACACAAATTAGATGATTTTGCGGGTTATTTTATCACATAACCTACAAAAAGTGATTAAATTGATTTTTCTCGGTAAAATTATTTTTAAAAAATGCATCAATTTGTTGAAACGGAAGCTTTTGCAGTGCAAATACTATTTTACAGTAAAAACCGCGAAAATAACCAAGGCAAAGAGACAATTTTCTACATTTAAGTGATATTTTTGAGGTTATGGTTGACTTTAAGGCTTTTTTTCAATCAATATGAAGTTTTTTTGAACGTAAATGCTCAATTGAGGGTTATTCTATCACCAGAATCTGTTTGAAATCTGAAAATTGCTGTTTTCAACATGGTGTCTTAAATCAATCACATAACCTAAAAATGTTGATAAAACATGATCTTTCTTCACAAAACAATTGAGAAATTGTCTCAATTTCTTGAAATGGAACCTAATTCTAAACCTAAACACTTCCTTAAGTGCTGTACACCACTTCCGACCATAATATCTGCCCCTTGGGCGTTTCTTCTGTCTCTCGCTGAAGTGCAATTCTGTTTGGCGTTGGCAATTTGAATGGCGCCGCCATGATCAATTGGCCAAACAAATGTTACCGAAGGTGTCATATTAATTTCTCCATAATAACATTTCGCGTGAAGTTGATGGAGAGCGGCAAAAGGAGAGGGAAGTTGGCAAGCAAACAAGCTCGAGTGCATTTGAGACACTTTCAGTCTCAGCGACTGTAATGGGATTGATATTTGCGAGGTAAAACCCGCCGCAGGGCTTCACAACTCTGCGGGCCGTTCAATGTAAAAATCATCAATCATGCTCACTAGTCAAAGTGTCTCAAAAACTCGCGCCACGAGGATGAATTCGATGATGAGTTTGGGGGGCGAGAGAGAAGCGTCTGCGAAGGGATGGAAATTACGCCATGCATTGTGTATCGTGTGTAAACAATAACAGAACACACACACACAATTTCCACGTTTGACAGAGGATGGGGGCCCACCAGCGCCCCTCTGCATAATCCGTCATCGAGAGGCTGTCATCGCTTCTGATTGAATTTAGTTTTGTACATTTTTTCCCCACGAATTGGATTTCCGAATGGCTTGTTTTCACTACCCAATGTTTACCACTCTCTTTGCACACTTTTCTCACTCTTTTTTCCATGCTTGCACACTTGACACTCCGCTAGACAGAATGTAATTTCCAAGCGTACACTTTATGATTCACACGCGACAGTGTGGATTTGATTTCCCAAAGGACCGTGTTTTTCCTACGAAATATTTGCTTCATAAATCTCTGTTCGAAGGAATTCCAATCAAAATTCAATTCCTCGAATTATGCAAAAAATTATTGCTGTGAAAATGAACCAAGAGAAGAGTTACTCTCGATTTTAGACCAATTAATTTGTGATTACTCAATCATTTTTCCTAAAAAAAAAAAACGTTAAAAAAGTGCTATTTTGTAAATATTTCAGTTGATTTTGTTTGGCATTTTTTGAATTTTGTGACTAAAATCTGGCAAACTTAATAGAAAACTGATAATATTACTTTTCAAATATGATTTAAAATACTTTTTGAGTACATTTCATTTGAAAAAATTTAATTTTTATATTTTACATTGACTTTCTTTCAAATTTTTTGAATGAAATAATTCAAAAATATGACAAATGTTATTAAAAATTCATTCAGCCTAATAACATTTTAGGAAAATTCCGAATATCTACAAAAATATTTTTTTTAATTATTAAAGATGCATTTAATGCGTTTGACTGTAATTTGAGACGATTTTCTTAGAAAAACGTACAAAGAAAATACAAAACTCAAAATTTCTTTAGCAATAATATCAAAATAAAAGAGAAAAATCGAATTTCCACAGATTTAAACATTTGATTATTGTATGAATTTATATAATTCTCTGGATATTTAATCAAAATTTGAATATATTTAAATATTTAATATTCAAAATAAATGTAGAACTTCCGATTGTATTTCCCTGTGGTAAAAAATACTGTAATATGAATTAATTCATTTAAATATTATGCAACAAATATTTATTCTTGATTATTTGATAGTAAAAACCAATATTTAAATATTCGATTAAGTTGAGATTTTCTCAAAAATTGCCTATGATTTTCCCCTTGAAATGTACTGAATAATAAATGTCTGAGATTTGTATAGAAAATGCATTAAAAAAGCACTTCACGCCATCATTAAGACATAAAATCGCCATTTGCTGAATTATTTATTGTGAAATCTTTTCTTGCACATTGACCTTCTGAAAAACGTCTTCGCTCTGGGCAAAATATCTCCTAAAATTCCCTCAGCGTTTCGTCAATTTATGGGAAGCTAATGGAATGGGTTGTATTCATGACACCCGCGGAGAACATTAGAAATTATGGAAATGCCATCTTTGAGGCGTTATTGGGTAATTTCTGCTGGCTTACAGTAATGTCTCTCTCTCTCCCACACCCCAGAGAAGCATTTGACTTATCACGAGACGGATTTTTTCAGCTTCAGCAGCACTGAATGAATTTATTTTGGCACTGTGAACCCTTCGCCTTTGTGCTCTGACTGTCAAATGGGTGTAAGTCATAATTCACAATTACGTCTTGGTTTTAAAAGATTCCTAAAAGTTTCCTTTTTCCGAGGGGTGGCAGAATGTGATTCTCATTTCCCAACACACACACACACACACACACACACACACACACACACACACACACACATGTACAGAAGTTGAAAGTGAAGAATTTGGAAGTCATAAATTAACCTCGGCAATGGATAAAAGATTTTGGGCCTTTTGCCAATTCATGCGATCAAAGTGACAGGTTTTAATAAGTTGCGTCCGACATGGAGAGAATGTCGAAATGTGGCAATGGGAATCCTCTCTCTCTCTCTCATTCAGCTCTTGTAATACTCAAATTGCTTCCACCACCCCCATCTGGACGGGGGGTTGGTGAACCCTTTTCATTTAGAGCCCGAGCACAAGCACACACAAAGAAGGGAGGAAAAATGGCTCAACTAGCATTATAAAACCGCAATTCATCCACATCATGACGAATTTCGAGCTGACTCTCCCTTTGAACTTGTGTGTATCGGACTCTGTAGGGGTTTTGCCATTTCAAAGACGACATCTTTTGCCTTTTAACACAGAATAGTTATCTCGGCGCCCCACACTTGCGCCCCCGCCCGCATCACGCGCGCCAAACTTGTGCTCTTGCCTGGGAGTTTCTCTGTCGGCGGAAGGACACGAAATCCTCTTTGCCGGGAATGAATCTTTTGCCATGGAGTGAAAAACGGGGAAGCTTGAAGTCCTCAAAACTCTATTATTTGGGGGGAGGGAAAACAATGGGGCGTGTGTGTGTGGGAGGGTGGCTTTTTTGTCATGAGACGTGCTGGATATATATTGTGACAATTTTGAACCTGCGATAGGGAAAAAACTTATGCCCACAGAGTTTTCGATGGCGTTTTATGCCAAAATGTTGCATCCCACTTGTGATAGTGGCCCTGTTCGGACAATGTGTCAAATGCACACACTTGTCCGTTGTTTTATTTAACACATTTGATATTTGCAAAATGAATAAATACACCCAAATATGTCGTCCGCCTGTCACACCCGCAGACAGCTTCGCACCGCCCTCAGATGATTCCCATTTCGCCAGCAATTGACACACACGAACTGTTTACTTAATCATGTAATTACTATGTCACATGCAAATAAGGTGAATCGCTCACAGCATCAGCACAGACATCATCAGCATATCGCTTTCCACGCGGCGATATGAGGGAAATTCACCGGGTTTTCCAAGGAGAAACAACACACTTGTGCTGAAATTCACCCCTTTCGCATCAATACAGACAATTAATGCGCGAAATACTTGCAATTTGACATTCGGAAAACTATGAAAAGTCAATTTTTCATAGCTTACGTCTGATATATTTTTAGAAAGCTCTAAATCAGTTCTACTACTAAAAGTTGAGATTATTATTTCACGAGAAAATAGCAAAAAATTAACTATTCATTATTTTCGCTGCGCATTTTTCCTAAGAAAATTGTCAATAAAATGTCTTTTTATAAACATTCTAAGAATTTCTGAGGGAGTTATCACACTGTTTTGAAGTGTTGGTGGAGTTCTTCTCAATATCGTCACTTATCGATAGAAATTGCGTGAATTTTAAATTTTTTTGACACAGTTTTTCATTTTTCATCATTTTTCATCATTTTAACCAGGAAAAACTTACCTACACTTCAACGTGATGGAATAACTCCCTAATTTAAGATTTTCTTAACATGTTTAGAGACTTTTAATAAGAATATTTGGCTTTTTTGTATGTTTATTAAATGACTTTGGCAATAAAGTATTCATTAAATACTCGAAAATGATTAAAAATCGACGTAAAAAAGTGATATTTTAAAGTAAAATTATTTAATCAAAATTACAGAGGGAATATTAGCTGTTTAACGGACAATTTGAGGGTGTTTTGAGGTAAAATTGACAAATTTCTCAGCGATATTAATGCTCAATTTTCAACTTGCACTCTCGAAAAATTATAGTTTTTTGACTTGCTATAGTTTTCGATTCAGTCGTCGATTCTGAAAATGGGTTTAAAAAGGCGAAATCACATAGTTGTGCTGCAAATTAATGACCACAAAACAGTGTTTAAGTGTAAAATTACAATCACTTCCCTGTTATCCGTCATGTGACACATTCTGCAAGCCGAGCATTTGCGATTGAATTTCCAGGAAAACGGCGCTGTAATTAAATGTTCATTTGACAGAGAAAGCACGGCTGCATTAAATATGAAATGTAGTTGTGGAAAAAAATGGCGAGAAAAATACAAAGTTCTCTCGCCGCGACAGTACAATCAATTTGGTGGGGGGTTGGAAAAGGCGCGCACACCAAATTCACCATCTCACCCTCGCCGATGGCATCGCGTGAATACTAAAGTGGCATTTTGTTCGGGGTGCAAATCGATTTCCGCCTTTGCCTCCCTTCGGCGGCAAGCTGTGTGATTTTAATAAATTTTCATTAAATTTGAATTTATACGCGCAGATTTGCATACATGTCGGACGGCGCAATCTTTTGTGCTCCTTCAGCAATTTGCCTCTTTGAGAAGACTTTTTCTTCTTTCTCCATCAAGTTTAGCGAAAGAAGCCTTTATGTCTGAGGACGGCAGTTGGATAAATGAAGGAATATTCCAACTTGTCAAAGCATCCTCGCCGTCAGTTGCAAATCATCCCTGTGATTTCCTTGTGTTTTGCCAAAAAATACACACGCGATTTAAATTTCAACAGGCGCCCCGTATGCATAATATATGATCGGTTATATTTATGTGCGAAGGCGCCATAGACATAATTTAACGCACAGTTTAATTTTGAACACATTTATTACACTTTTTTCCTGGGCTGTGCGGCATCATAAATAAATTTATTTACTGTGTCCACGCTCAAATCACGCTCACAAATCACTCCCTTGTTAGACAATTACATATTTTAATCAATTTTAAATAAGGCATCCCCCATGAAAAGCAACCATCCATTTTCCCCATAAAACGTTAATCAATACATGAATATCTGAGCTTTTGGGGGGGGGGGTGAGAAGAGCACACACACACACACTGGGGGTGAGCCTATAATGCCTTTTCTTGTCTGCGCAAGAACTTCCCAAGCATAGTATGCAAATTTCCACAGCTCTCTGTATCCCATCCGGAGAGCCAAAAGCGGGAAAAAGAAGCCCTGAGAGGCGAATACATAAGACAACATATTAGGAGTTACATTAAAATTCAACTCATGATTTTCACTTGAAAATATATACTCCGGCTGGTATCCATTAAAAGTTTTGACACATTTTGGTAAAAATCCGATTGAAAATCCAGTCGTACGGAGCCCTTAATGTATCATGGGTGGCATTTCTGTGTACAGGAAATTCGAATATTTATCCTCGTGGGTTTGAGTGGATGATACATAGCGCCCAGAGTGTGTAACTTTCCCAACTTTGTACATTTCATCAATGTGGCGCTCTTCTCCATCTGTTTCTATCTGACACTCAAATGCACTCCAATTACATACTTTTCAAAACGTGATTTACACACTTTATTGTGATACAGTTGAATTAGCTTTCGAACACTGCCAGCGAACTATATAAATTTCCTCTTGGAAAAGACAATTTTCCATAGTTTATGTCTTATATTTTTGAAGCGATATTTATCTGTTCTGAGACTACAAAAATTTTGAGATTTGTATCCTTGAATGAATTTTCCTGCCTGTTTGGAAAATGATTTAAGATCTTCTGAATTATCATAAAATGTTCTTCGAATTTGAATGAATATTTCTCAAATTTTTAAATTTTTTTCAACTTGAAAAAATTAAGGAAAAGTTCATTCAAAGTATGAAAAAATGATTTTTAGAGCTTGTTTTGGATAAAATCGACTTTGGAAAGTAATATTTTCAGAATTTCTATTAAGTTTGTTGTATTTTAGTCTAAAATTCCAATAAATACCAATAAAATCAACTGAAATAGTTACAAAATAGTAATTACAGAGCAATATTTGTACTTTAACGAACGATTTTGAGGTGTTTTGAGGTAAATTTCAGCGAAATTATCGCTAAATTTTCAACTCGCTGTCATGAAAAATGGTGTTCTTGACTTTTCAACGCCTTCGATTCACTTTTCGTCCTTAAAATCGTATAATTCTTAAGTCTGACTGCTCCTAAAAAGGTCAAAAGTGTAACGTTTTATCATTCCTTCCTTCCTTTTTTCGAGTGAGAGTGAAAGAGACAAAGAGTCGTCAAGTGGTTGAAATCAAAAACAACTTTACACATGTAATATTGTAACATGTTGAACAAAGGAGACAATATTGCACAGTTTCCCACAAAATTACTTCTTTTCCTCCTGCCGGGGAAATGGCAAAATGTTTTCCTGCTTTTCATGGGGTTTTCCTCGCCCAGATAACAAGGAAGGAGAGCGAATCTCTCGAGTTCGCCTGCATATTTCTTTAATAATAATAACACATCAGTGACAGAATCAGATAAGTTGTAGCTTTGTGAGCAGCATTTTCTCTGTTTGTGTCCCGAAGAGAGAAAGAGAGGGTTTTTCGACTGTGGGTGAAAGGAAAATGAAACCAATGGAAGTCGACAATTTGATTGTGCGAGAGGAAAAGCGCTTCCCGCGCCACTCTTGTATGGAAGAAAATATTTTCAATTATTTACGGTTTGTTAGAATGGCAAAAGCAAAACTATATTCTAACGACGGGTTTCTGCGGAAGTTGCTCTCAAAGCCATCTTTCAAAGAGAGCCGTGCGCGCCTTTTGAGACCGCCTTTTCTTCGCCCCGTCCGACCAGCTTTTCGGGGGTTTGGGGGAAGTTCAGGTGGTGAGTTGGAGATAATATTCAGTGGATTATTTGGCTCTTTGATCGATGTACCAGTGTTTCGGGCTGCCTTTGTCCGCAGATGAAGCCCCTGATAAACCATCTCTTTTCTCTGGATCAAACAATTTTCCGAGATCATGAGGGTTGGCCATTCATATTTCCCAGGCTATTCAGGACTGCCAGGGACCAAACATATGTGCGCCAGTGTGTGAATGTGAAAAGGGTTGAAAAGAAGGGCTTCTCTGCAATTATCCTCGAAGCTGAGGGAATTCAATTGACAGGGACTTTTCTGGCATATCGCATTTTTGCACACACACACCTCGCCTCAAAAATCAATTAAATCCATCAATGTCCAGAGAACGCACCAAATGAAGTTGCTGCAAAATGCTCCAAAGCAGTCGTCAAAGCAGCGAGAGACTCTTTGCTCGGGGTTGAGCCAGAAACAATTAAAATCCAGTGACCAGAAATCCAAAATACACCCTTCTTTGGCGCTCACAGAGCACACACCATAAATTCCATGGCGGAGATATTATGCCATCAAAACTGTACACCACTTCCAGACACTTCCACAATTTGTATGAAGAATCCTTAAGACTTCCAGAACATCAGCAGTGCTTAAAACCTGCGTTTTCCTTATTTTCTTCACCTTTTCCCGAACTTTATAGATTATTCCAACCACCTAAAGTATCATAACCTCAAATTTAGAAGCATTTGTTCAAAAAGAGACGCAAATTTTTACTTTTATGACCGTGAAAACTTACAGAGAAACAGTATTTAAGAAATATTCGAAGTTTCCTGAGGATATTTTGATGTGAGTTAATTTTCAATCGTACTTTTGAATGCACTTTGAAACATAACCTAAAAATCGTCTTGAGATATCGAAAAGAATCCTTTTAAAGACAAATCTAATCGACAATAAGCTGAAATTGGCTATTTTAGAATAGAAAATCAATCAAACAACTCTTAAAATAGACAATTTTGCATACTGAAACGGTATTTTAGAGGTTATGTTCAATTTTAGCATAATTAACTACAGTTTTAAATTGAAAGCTTGTGTTCTTCATCAGATTTCATTATTATCTCATCAGTAAATACAAATTGTACCCGTTTAAGCGCAAAACTTAATAATTTTAAAGGTTATTTCTTGACAAAATTTGTCTTAAATCCATAACATAACCTAGAAAGATACAAAGAATAATTCTTATCTCCAAATATCACGTGATTTCCTTTTGAAAATGACTTTTAATAGCATTATATTGATAATATGCAAACACTTTCACTTCCAAATACTTCTACTGAGCTGTACGCCACTTTTGACATATATTATCTCCCCCTTGATAAATTGAAGTGCATGTGAAAGTTCGGCGAAATACCCAGGCAAAGACACCATCAGCCAGGGTTGGGGTAATTGGGGTTTAAAAATCCATAATGGCATTTCCTCCAGGACTAAAAGCCATACAAACAGGAAATTAGTTTCGTCTTTGATATCAATGATCCGAAAGGCGCTCCGTAGATGTCCTGTCTGCGAAAATGAGCTCTCTCTGTGGTGCACGTATCCCCATTTTGAGGCATCGCCATACACTTTAATTGTATTTTAAATGAAGTCCCTGCGGATGTGACATATTGCCGGAATGAAGAGATTTACATAAATAAAATGAACTTTGTACATATAAAATGAGAGCGAGGGGATTTGTCATTGTTAAATAAATATTTGCAATTTGCGATAGGAGAGAATTGTGTGTGTGCATCTCAACTCACGCGAGGCATTAAATTGATCCGGAAAACGGGGACAATGCTGTGAGACTTTCTCTTCCTTCTAGGGGTGGGTTTTTCTGCCTCTCCCTTCCAAACCCAGCGGGTCAACGCTCCACTTGCTGACCCTCCCTTTATTGCCCACCAGCCGGAATGAATTATTTTGGCCATTAATTCGATGCCGATCATCGGAAACTTTAAAATATACACAGCAATTTTAGTCACATTGCAAGGGGTGAGTAATGGATGTGAAATTACATTCGGGGACTTGTGTGCGTATTGCAAAGGCTTAGTTCTTCTGCATCACTGCAAAATAGATCCTGATTGTAAGTTTTAATAATATCAAATGCAATAATTTACTGCATTCCAATTTATTGATAATTCCTCTGCGATTTTCTCTGCGCTTTTGCTTTTGCTGCTTTCGTGTATTGTGTTAAAAATATGTGAAATAGTTGGATCAATTCCCACTCAAACATGAGTGTTAAATAACTGTTACAGTATAGTGTAAAATATTATTTTATACACTAAATCACTCATGTAAGGTTTAAAATGGTGATTGTGTTCAAAAATTGCACAATGTGTGTTAAGAAATTCACCACTAATGCTTGGAGCAATTCTCTGTCATATATGAAATGTAAAACATGGGTTATTTTGGTTTAAAACACGCTTTTGCTGTTGTGAATCATGCATTTAAGGCTTAAAACTGCGATTCTGTTAAGAAATTCACCTCAAATGTTATTTGCATTTGTGCCTTACACATATTAACCCAATGTTACTACTTCGCTTGTCTTACAGAAGGTGTTAGATAAACTTAAATTTCTCTAACATTGTTTTTTCCTTTTTGTTTAGGATGATAAACTTTTACATATTTTAAGATTAACATTCCTGTGTTTGACTAGGAATTGATCCAAAGTATCTCAATATAATAAATATGCTTCATTTCTGATTAAACAAACGTAATTTCAATTGCACAGCAAATCGGTAGATTTCTTAATCACTTTGTCTCATTATAATTGAAATGCATTTCGCTAAACTTACGCCTGTGGCCGCGTTCGATAAATAGAAATAAGTCCTCGAGGCTCGTGCGGAAAGCCGAAAAACGTGTCGAAAATGTGAACAGGTGCATTGTGGCAAATATTTTGCAGTGCCATTTGCACTAACAAATAACGCGGCGTTATTATATAATGCGGCGTGTCCTCGGGAGAGGACGATTCTGGGCTGTGACTGGAGTGGCCGAAATCCCAGTCGTGTGGAGGGTTGACACCCTGTTTTGTGCAATATTTCCGCAAAGACCAGAGCAAATCAAAACTAATTCCCAATTTCTCCTTCAATGAATGAATAATCAGATTTTGCGTCGCGCATCGATGTTTGGCCACTGATCAATCCCTGCGCCCCTATTTGAGGTGCCACAGAGGCGAAGAGGGTCCTGTGATGCCTTGGCAACGACAAGGAGGCTTTCAATGGGTGCGACATGTGTCAAATAAATGATTGTAACGCGTGTTTCGCCTCTTTTTTTCCCTGCCGAAACAGAGATTATGTCGTGTGCATTATATCATCTTTCGTACAATTCAATGGAGACGTCTCGAGTTCTCCAGCATATTTCGCTCTTCCACCATCGCTATGGCGACCCTCCGCTCCTACGTGAGCTCCTTGGCATGGCGGGATGGTATGCCGAGTTAAAATTAAATACGATACAATTGTCCTTCGGTGTATTGAAGGCAAAGGATGTGAAATTTCTTTCACCCGGATTACCCGTACAATACAACATTGTCATATCCTGAATGGCTCTTTAGAATGTGTGCATCATTAAATTCAATATTCCTCCCCGTGAAGCGCACTTTGGGGGTGGGAAGAGGGGGAAGAAAAAAATTCAATAAGAACCTCTCGAGAGGCGGAAGAGATACGCAATAAAATTGAGAATTATTGCAACTCTTGCGGGGAGCATTTCTTGTGTGTGTCTTGCTGTGTTCCTCCAGATGACGGCAATTCCTGGCAGATTATATTCTCACGGATGCACAGGCGAAACCCCCTCAAATTGCCCACAGTCGAGACTCTTGAGATCTCGAGGCTTTATTGCATGAATGCAAATGGGGTTGAATGTAATGAAATTGGCATTCAAACGATGATTAACTGTTGATATAATTCAGCACACCACTTGAAGATTTTCCCTGGAAGTTGACCAACTGGAAAGTCTTTCTCTAAAGTGATTCACGGACTATTGTACATCGCGGTTATTACAATTCTGTGGAAAATGCTTAACATAATTTACCCCCAAAGCATCCCTCGAGCCTCGCTGCGGCCTCAGTTGCCCTGCCAATGTTCGTAATTCATAATCAAATCTGCACGTTTGAGTTGATGCGCTGAAAAAGTTTATGGTTAATCCATTAAAAATTGAAAATTAGCCCAGGGACTCCATCATCGCCGCACACACAGGAAGCTGGGCGAGAGGAATGCTTCGGGAACTTGTGTCATGACTCTCGATGGTGATTAAATATTAAAAGCCGGGTAGCGTTAAGGGTTATTCAATTCAGTACGAGGGGTTGCTAATATGGGCTTTTGAATGCCTCAGCATCTTGCGTCTCCGCTGCATCGCGATTTATATCTTAGAAAATATACTTAAAAGAGTTTTAAGTCTAAAGTTAGATTTTAGAGAATTGAGAGAATTATTTCAAATTAGAGATCGTGGACGAGAATTATAGGGAAAAAAGCGTGGAAAATTAATTATATTTTGTAAATACTTTACTTTACTTTATATAAATCTGTTTTTAAATACAGAAATTAGAAGATTTTGTGAGAAAAACGTATTTTGTGGGCAGAAAAAGGAATTTGAGGAATTTAAGATTCAATTTAAAAAGAATACTGAACAGTTAAAGGACACTTTACGGTTCTTTTTAGAAGGTTTAGGAGGTTTTTCTCATTTCTCAGTCGTTTTTATCGTAAAACCGTAAATATCCGATTAAACATCAAATATTTTACAAGCTTTTCAGCTTAGAAATTCGCTTCTTACTCCGTTAAAATTTCGCACAATTATTTTATAAATACATTTTGAAGAGATAACAAGACAAAATAAACATTGAACCGAAGAAGGAATCGATTTTCTTGAATCTGAATTTGCATCTCGCGCCAAAAGTGACACTTCATCCCCAAATATTAGCAACCCCTTGATTCAGTACGAGACTGGGGAATTTGCTGTAAATTTCCCAGTGTCGAAAATGCGAGATGATAGTGTAATTTTCAGCGGAGAGAGAGAGAGAGGATTGCCGTACGTAAGTTTAATGTGAAACTGATGGATTATTCAGGATATGGTGGCAAATGTATGAGGCGAACGCATTAAAATGGATATGAGATTCGACTCCCCGTGTCGCTCTGGATTAGCACTGACCCAAATTGCTGCGCCTTCAGATAGAGTCATCCAAACAAAAATCAATTAAGTAATGTCAATATCATCGCACTCATTGTCTTCGCAGTTAATCCCCGCAAGAAAGCCGACGGGGAAATTTATTTGTCGTCGTCGACATGAAAGAAATTAAAATCTTGACTCGAGACGCGCGCGTGGGGGTGAATTTCGGGTGAATTTCGGGGGTGTGGGGAGGTCTTTTGCAAGTAATTTAAAATTTAAATATAATATTTTGAGGCTGCCGACACGCACATCCATCTCACTCTCTCCTCGTGCACGCGCGGTATCAAAAGGATAATGAACGGATTCTCCCATGGCAGTCTTGGGAAAGTAATTTGCGGAGCAATTTAACACCTCGCTGGCCCATGAGATTGTTACTTAGCAGTGCCTGAGGCGCTGGGATGGGCGCCGATTGTCGCAATAAAAATCTCCAGAGTCAGCTCGTGCAATTAACCCAGGCCTTAAACATCCTTACATATTTTGCTTTGTGACACTCTCAAGCCCCGCGGGAAGTTGGAGAAAGTTGAGAGGTCCTTCGCGCACAGACGCCAGGAGATGAGGAACGAGAGAAGAAAGGATTTCGCCATATAGCGCTGTAGGTCAGAAAGGACATAGCGAAATGCAATCAACAATTGCAATCGTGTTTTCACACGTCGCCCCATTTTTCCAACCCCCCCCACGCAAGACTTTCCCTTGAGCATTCACACCAGTGTCTCGACAGAGAAACTTTCCTCACGCTTAAATGCTATACATACAATTCAATTATGAGGAAATTTTGCAGAAAATTGCTGAAAATTGTATAAAACATTCTCTACTTTGCCAACTTTCACCCACTTTACACATGCACTAATATGTGTGGCGCTGATGTAAATAAAGCGTCCGCTTTGCTCTCCTTGCATTCATTCACGATGAATATTAACAGTCAGAGGAGTGTGTGAAGGGTTTCAACATCATTTTATGCGCCTTTTCATATCCCAACAACACGGAACTTCCTTCAGAGAATGCTTGCACGAGTGCACTTTTTCCTCCTTCACAGAGGTCGTCACTCATCCTCCGCCATTCGCTCCATGAATGTGTGAACAGTTGAGCATTGTGTCTTTTAAAACTATATATATTCACAAGTCGCTCTCGAGCAACACAGTGGCTTTCACTGAAAATTGCACGTCAAAGGAATTGCCAGGCAAAAAGAGCGCAGAATTTTGTATCAAACCCAGAAATTACTGCAAAACTAGAACATAAGAAAATCACACGACGTTCAAAGAAATCAAAGAAATGATGGAGGAAAATGCTCTGATATGAGAATCAATTGAAAATACTTAATAAGCCGTGTATTTATACAAAAACACATTTGATCAAGGGGGAGATATTGTGGTCGAGCAAGTTTTCGAGTTATTTTGCTCAGAAAAATCAATTTTATTGCTTTTATAGGTTATGTAATTTAATTAAGACAGATTCTGGCGTTTAAATACCGGCAAAATTATGAAAATTTCAATAAATCCTGGGAATATTTCGCATATTTATTGTAGAATTAAACATTTCTGTTTGGAACACCTGATATTCCTTGAGAAAAATCCTTGAAAAACAACCATAACCTCAAAAATGTCATTTTAGTCTAAATCAATGTCTATTTTCTTAGTTATTTTACCCAATTTTCTTATAGAATCATTGAGATTTTATTTATATTTACACATTTTCAAATGTGAAAAGCATAAAATTAGTCCAAAAAGGATTTTTCTGCGGGATTCATAACCTCACAATTTGGTTACAATTTTTCTAAGCACTTTTCGAAGGCAAAACAGTGGGAAAAGATCTAAAAAGCAAGGGAAAATGCCTTTAATTGTATTCAAAAATGATTGAACACTTCGCTGAAGTGTCAAAAAATTGTGTACAGAATCAAAGCATATTATTTCCCCCTTGCATTTTGTTATATCGCTTTCTCTTACAACTTATTGCCATACTTTTAGTATAGAAAATATGCTGTTTGGAACTTCAGCAGCGATTTCTTTTGTAACACAATTTCCAATGAAAAATTCTTGTAAATTCCATACAATTCGAGAAATATAGGTGAATTCCTGCGTCTGTAAGTCCGTCTTTCAATTCACATATTGGCAAGAGTGGCTGGAAAGCATGTTCTCGAACATGGCAAGAGTGGGCACTTGACGTTCCTCAACTTCTTCGTGCTTCAGCACAATAGCATTTAAAAGTTTCCATGCCATAATATGATTATTGTACATTGAGGCTAAGCCGAAGCATCGCGCAAAGTTTACTATCATTTGCTGGAAAAGTTCACGTATATCCTTTCAATTGCATTGCAACTTCAATCACATTTGCTGAGGGGTGGATTTATAAGTTTAGCACTTCATGGGGTGCAATAATTAACAATTTATCGGATTGAAAAAGGGCGGACTGAGTCGCTAATTCCATTCAATTACTGGGAAAGATTGCCGAAGATCGGGTGAGTTTCCCTCGAGATGCACTCCTTGCAGTCCTTGCGCTCCTTCCAATCACATCAGAGTCACTTTGTGTGCTAAATATTGCAGATTCTCATGCTCCAGTCTCATTTGCACATTCCAATGTCGACGAAGAAAATTTCCTGTGAAAATGGGGAGTATTTTTTCCTCCCTTCTTCGCCGGGAGTCGAGGAAAAACTCCCCGGGAGGAAGTGAGCACATCCCCTGGGTAATTCCATCAATGGCAGAAAGGAGAGGAGAGTGGAAGACAGACAAGTGGAAAGTCTCAATCGACAATAGTGTGTAATGGAACTGTGAGGTTTAAAAGAGAAGTTAAATAGAATGCAGCAGCAGAGGAGAAGAAAAAAAACTCAATTCCATTAAAACATTAGCACTATTCAATTTCGTGGAATCCTGTTAGAAATTGCACTTGCCAGTGATCACAATTAGGTCTGAGTACCACAGATAGGACATAGACACTCTCTCGCCATGTCCTGTGTGAAAGGAGGAAATGTTTCGGCTCATTCCATTACAGTCGCCGCTTCTCCGGTTCGATTAGATTAAAACTGGCACGATGCAGGCCAACTTTGCATCCAATGCCACACCATCAACTCCTTTTGTCACTGTCTCTGGAGCGCCATGGCCAGAAACTCATTCGGATGTTTTGCATGCTCGCTCGTGTTGTCAAAAGGTGGTTTCACAGCACAGCGCAAAGGGGGAGATAACATGCCTTAAATCCGTTTCTGTGCAGAATTTTCACCACTTTTCAGACACTTCTGAATGCCTTTAAAGGCATTTTTCATCGCTTTTTCAACTGTTTCTTGCACTGATTTTTAACTTATGACAATATAATCCGGGTTTTTCCTGTTTCCAGAGGTTTAAGCTCTTTGAATGTTGAGATTTCAGATTGTAAAAACTGATTTTGAAGTCTTAGAATTCCGTCTTCATGAATTTCTGACTTCATTTCCCAGTTTTATCTATGGAAAAGACCTAGAAACTTGTCTAGAAATATTCTAACCAAACTTTGAGGTTATGAAAACCGACTTTAAAACCTTCTTGGACGAATTTGAATCCTTTCAAACCTGAAAATGAGTAAATTCAGTTAATATCACAATGTTTCTATTGGATAATAAAGTAAAAACCACGAAAATTACTCTTCTATGCTAAAATGACGTTTTTGAGGTTATGTTTGACTTTAAAGTAGTTCTTTACTTCCGAAATTTAAGAAATTTGAAGTTTCTCGAGCACAAATGCTCAAATCTGCCAGGAAAAAGAGGAATTTTCCCAGTTTAAACACAATTTTGATGATTTTCAGGGTTATTTGAACATCAGAATTTGTCTAAAATCAATCACATAACCTAGAAAATGTAATAAGATGGATTTTTCTAGTCAAAATAGTGTCAGAAAATACATAAATTAATTGAAAATACAATTTCCGACCACAATATCTGCCCCTTGGCGCAATTGTGGAGATAGTTTTGGTCACAAGAGCTCAGGAGATTATTAAAAATTGTCTCAAAGGCCACAAGAATGAAAGAATGAATGACTGGGCGCATTTTACTACACAATGTCACGAATGAATGTGTTGAGAGAATAAAGCGGCGAAGCATTTGCAGTGATTCTTCGGCGAAACTTTCCACCCATTTCACTCATTTAGCGCATTCACCGTGAACACCCCCGAGGAGCAATCAACACAATGATCGGAGAAAATGAAACTTAATATAAATAAATCGGATCCGAAGCGTGCACGGCAAAAGTTCGTCTGAGCTCAATTCAAAATGATGAACTTTTAATGAGGTCGGAAAATTATAAATCGAGAGAGAGAAAAAAATGGGGAAAATATCTCTTCTCTTCTGCCGTCTATTGATTTGTATTTTCCCGGCTGTGCTGGCGTGGGAAGCACTGCTGGTGCATCCACGTGAGCAACACACTCGCAAGTCGTCTGAAGGCGCTAATTCAGCAGCCAGACAGATGGAAGATGGGTGAATTGTTAATAAATGATTCACATGGCAAGTGATATGTTTACCTGCAACGAGAGGAAACAATATACAATTAAGAGTCTCTCTCTCTTCCCGCTCGTCTCCGTGTCGCCATTTCGCTGAAGCATTCAAATCAAGTGTGACTCCAGGAGCGGAAGTGGGTGGAAATGACTCCAAATTGAGATACACACACACTTCTGTCACCCCAATGTTTGCCCAGCAAGCAACACTGGCGGAGCTTATGTAGCAGTGCGCGCAGAAATTGAGTGGGAAATGCGTAAAATTCTGCAGAATTTCCACCCAGCAATTCAATAAATTTGCGCCAAGCAAGGAAATTTTCTCAAATGGCATTCTCCGCGGCACTCCCAGTTCTGAATAATGTCTTCATGAAGACGCTGCAATTACTGTGATGACGTATTTTCCTTCCGGTAACTCTCTGCATCGTCACATAATTTACATACACACATAGTTGATATTTTCACTGTGTCGACGAGCGTCGTTGGAGGGTAATTTCGTCAAAGACATCTCAACGCAGCATTCCCAAGGCTCTTCTGCGCTACCTTTGACAATGACACACCCCCGGGGTGAGTTCTGGGATTAAAATTTTCCGCATTTTTCGCATACACCGGCGAATGATGCTGCTGCCTTTCAAGTGGAGTAAACGACGATCAGAGAGTTAACTAAATTCGGAGAATCATAAGATGAATTCCCCAGAAATCATCTTCAACAACACACAAAGTATTTTAATGCCACAAAGTCGATTCTGGGGCAACAAAAGAACACACGCAATATCAAAAGAAAGTGTGAATTGGCTGAGAATTGCCCTTGCATGGAACCTAATAAAACGACAAAAGGATCCCCACTTTGTAAGTGAGAAAGAAATGTGGCAAGTTGCCTTCGTCTTTTCCGCCTTTTTTCTCCATCAGAATCTCCTCAGCGCGCCTAATGTACTCGACTTCCCCTGGCGTTGGAAAAGCAATTTTTCTTTGAAGTCATCCCAATACATCAGTCACACATTGAGGCAATATCTCACCCATCAATCATAAGACGCCATGCACCATTGAGCATAATATTCGATTTGCTGGAAATTTAATGCACTTCACCGGAAACAATTGAATAAAAATCTCTATTCTCCCCCCTGGCAGCCACCCACACATCGTCATCGCAATCTCCAAGGGGAGGATCAAGGGGAAAAGAGCATGCCTTCAATCTGTACACCACTTCCGATTACATCAATTCCCAAATTACAATGAATCTCTTGAGTTTCCATCCTTCTTTCTATAAGAATCGACTTAAAACCGCTGCTTTTAAACGTCTTTTCTGACCATAACCTCAAAAATATCACCAAAAGATCTTCTAAGACTCCTTTTGAAAGCTGTCCAGATTACAAAATCATCTCTTTTGACTTGTCAATGAACGCAAAACTGCAGATTCGGACTCAAAATTGTTAAGAAAGTTTTCTGAATAACAATCTTCCACGTTGAAATGGCAGTTTTTGAGGTTATGTTTGACCTCAACGCGATTAGAACTGTTTTTTAGCATTAAAAATGCAGAATAGCATAATGTTTATTGGGTTTATTACATGTTAAATGCTTAATTCCAATTTAAAACATGAAAATCTGAACTTAAAACCAATCAAATATCCTAATCTTCTCCTCAAACCGATTGAACACTAACTAAAATCTAACTGGTAATTTACAAATTGAAGTTTTCAGACAATATTTTATGATTTTCTCCTTTAATGGCACTTTGAATATCTTCTTTCGGTGATCTTTGAACTATATTTAAAACTGAGTTCTCAAAAAAGATTATTTTTACAGAAAAAAAAATTGAGGTTATGTTTGACTTTAACACTGTTTTATCGACTTAACGTCCAGAATTACGATTTTCATTTAACTAAAAGTATTTATTAAGATTTTATTTAGCTCTAAATAACCTAGAGAGAAATATTGGAAATACTTAAGCACTTTTGGTGATCTGTACACCACTTCTGACTGCATTATCCGCCCCTTGGCAGTTCCTGCACAGTTGCTATGTATACACAGCCACGCATTTTATATGGGTGAGCAGGGCACTTGAGCGCCCTCTCGCTGGGATGGAGGGCTATAAAGGCGAAAGGCCGAAACGATAACAAAGTTAAAAAACAATCTTCACAAAAGATTTTTGCCGTATGCATCGCCTTCAGCCCATCGAGTGTATTGAATTTTATAGTTAGAAGGGCAATAAATGGGGTGGTTCCGACACAAAATCACAGTCATTTCCGATGAAATTCAAATTGCCCTGTATTATACATATAACTCACATGTTGGGCTGTAAAAACAATGCTGGTGGACGGAACCACCCTATGTGCTGTGCGAGAGTGAATATTTCACCCCGGCGAGAGTAAACCCTCGCCCAATACATAGCGATGATGTGCGGAAGAGGCTCACGAGCAAAGGTACATCATTTCGACTGTGAAATTATTATCATCCGACTTCCACGAGACTCAAGAGTGAGAGTTTTGAGAGGTTTTCGCCTTTGTTACACGCCAAAGTGCCTCTTTTTATCTGTTTTACACAAAATATTACCTTTCAACCCAAGCAAAATGGGCAAAATTTACACCCATCAAAGTCACGCTTTGATGCCTCAGCCAGAGATCCTTTCTTCACACTCTGATTGCGCCATCCTGTGATGCAAGGCTTGTTGACTGACAATTCAGAAATCAACTCGGAGCCTCTCTCCGAAGATTATCCCAATTTAATTATTGAGCTCATTCGACTGTTGCAACACTGTTTGCTAATCAAATGAATAGTTTCTCTGCTGTTTGTGATAAAGTGACAAAGCTCAATTTACTCTCAAACACAACACTTCGGCTTTTGCCAAGGAGGAAGTCACAAGGCGATTTTTGAGGAAACTCAGTGTTATCTAATAAAATAATCAATTATTTGAGTAAAATAATAAAAAAAAGGAATTTTTTCCCAAGTAAATTTGCAAATAATTGAAATTTTGAATAGAATAATAAAAACAATTATTATTTTCCCACGTAAAATTGCAAATTTTCATTGAAATAAAGAAAAAAATAGTATTTTCCCAAATAAAATTGCAAAATAATCAAATTGTGAATAAGATTTTAAAAAAACAATTATTATTTTCCCCAGTAAATTTGAAAAATGATCAAATTTTCAATAAAATAACCAAAAATTAATATTTTCACAAATAAAATTGCAAAATAATCAAATTTTCATTAAATATTCAGAAAATAATCAAAAAATAATCAGAATTTGTATGAAATAATCAAAATTTAAATTAAAATCACAAATAATCACAAAAAATGATTGAATAATCACAAAGTTAATGGTCTCAACATGCTTTTTCAACTGCAAATTCAGTAACTTTCTCCACTCCTTCTCTTGCCATTCTTACAAAATTATACGCAGATTTTGTTATAGTTTTTTTTGCTGCTACAAAAGAGTAATAAATGCACAATAATGCAGCAATCAGTAACGCATTTTCCCAATAAATGGCCGAATCAATTTTTTGCATCGCTGCACACTTTTTCATAAATATTGGTCCGTGAAAAATTTCGGTGGAAAAAAAATTCAATTACTCTCGCAATGCTTATTAAATATTCATAGGGCAGAAAGAGTTGCAGATTAAAGTGAAAACTCGGTGGCACAGAATTCACCCAGTGCAAATGTATTAAAAGGATCATGGCGGGGAAAATTGAGGGATTTTGAGATTTTATTTAATTAAAATTGACTTTCACGATGCAAATAATAAATGTGTGTGTGTTAAATTAATAAGAATTTCCTGGTAATAGTAAATCTATCAACTATTCCGGAGCGCGCTTTCTCCGGAATTTCACCGAAATGACCCAGAATCGAGATCACTTAGGACAAAGTGCAGAATGAAATTATTGAGAGCCTTAATGGGGTTTTCCGGTAGATTCCACAATTCAAATGCAATAGTCTCTATGGCTCACAGGATATTCCACTAACTGAAAATGCTGGTAATTATTTGATGAAATGAATAACTAAATTATTTGGTAACTTTTTAAAAGCTCATGAAAATGTTGTTACGGCTGCCCCTGTGCGGTAATTGCATTTTCCTCCCTTTCTCTTGCCGGGGCGAAAAGTGCGGGGACAGCGTACAAAACACAGAGTGAGAAAAGTGCCAAAACCAACATCTATATAGAATCACCCCCGCACATATATAGTTGCAGGGCGAAGTCCGGGGTTGGAAACCTGATCCATTCTCTCTTCCCTTCAATTTTCCCCAAAAGGGGTTGCTAATATTGGGGATGCAGTGTCACGTTTGGCTCGAGATGCAAATTCAAATTCCAAGAAAGCGTTTCTTTCTTCGTAAATCTTCGAATCATCGTTCGAAAATTGATATTTTATCTTGTTATCTCTTCAAAATTCATTTATAAAATAATTGTGCACAATTTTTAGAGAGTGAAAAGCGAATTTCTCAACTGAAAAGCTAGAAAACATAATAAATAGACAATATAACTTGATCTTTAATCGGATATTTACGGTTTTACGCAAGGTTTTGCGCTAAAAATGAGTGTGAAACTGGAAAAACCTCCTAATTTTTTGCACATAAGAGAATTTTTAATCATGCTGACGAAAATCTCTAGTCGAGAGTAGAGAAAAACCGAAAAGTTTCCTTTAATCGTTTAATATTCTTCCTTAACTTAACCTCAAATTTCTCTAAAATCCCCCTAAAATCTATCTTCAAACCTAAAATTTCTCTCAACGAGACAATTTGACACCAAAAATATATTTTTCTCCTTCATTTTCCACTCTTTTTCTCTAAATTCTGCACAAAATTCTCATTTTGGACATATTTTCTAAGATGTCTAAATCTTGAATTGAGCTTTCTTCCAAACGAATCGCTCTGCAACGGAAACGCAAGATGCTGAGACCTCTAAAATCCACATTAGCAACCCCTCGTCCTTGGTGAATTTTGACTCTCTCCGGGTTTTGTGTGATAGAGAGAGAGTGCGTGGTGCTGTATTTGCCATTCCTATTTCACATCAACTTTGATGTTTCCCTGGAAAAGTTTCCACTCACCCCGTTTGGTGTGGCTGGCGAAACTAAAGCTCTGGCAAAATCTTGTATAATCAAATTTTAATACGAATATGCGGGAAAATTGAGAATCAAGGGGCGGTTTTTTTTCTGTCACTCCTCTGTGCGGATTTTCTCGTGCGGTTCAGAGAGAGCGAAAATGCCGAAAAGAGTGTCCACGACAGCCAAATTGCACCTTTGTTCGCCGTCATTGCAGTCAATGTCGAACCTTCTTCTTCGTCTTCTGACGCCGCAATAACACACCCCATTTGAGGGGTGAGTTGTCATCCTAACAAATTGTTTTTCATTAAAAGCTATAAATTGAATTTGTTACGACGATGAACTGTATCGCGGGGTGGCATTATTAATAAAAAAGCAGAGGCAATTTTCCAGTTTCACCCTCAACGAAGTCAACTGTTGTGTGAGGAAAAAATTGCACCACCATCCAAATTCTCAATTAGACACGACAAGGGGCCCGGAAAAACACGCTGTAGGCGTAAAAAAATATGATATAGTGAGGTATCAACATGTGATTAAATTCACTGCTGGGCCAGGAATGACTGTGAAATTTCACCCTTGACCCTCAATCATCCAAATGACTCGCGCACATGGTAGATTGCCAATAAATTTCATCCGCGTAACCACAAATGCTTTCGCTTTACGAGAACCTCTTTTTGTGCGACATTAGAACTCTCGCGCACTGCATCATTTTGGGCAAAATGAAGTCTCTCTCCAATATATATAGTGAAATGCAGTAATTTTGCAATTATCGCGCATGATGAATTCGAGATGAGACGCAATGATGCGAAATATATGATTTGCCCAAAGCGATATTAAAGTTATAAATTGGTTTTTAAAGTGTGTTCGCTCATAAATCAACCGCATAATCAATGATTTAATCTGATAATTCACTCCATGAGAGTCAAAACCACAATGATAGGGGCAAATGCAATACAAATTCATCTATTTGTGAATGGAAAACTATGAAAACAGTTGATTTCTTTTATTTCTACAAAATTAAAATTCAGACTCATTTGAAAGAAATGGAAAAAAATGGATATTCGACTTTTTCGAAGCATGAAAAGTCGATATATAATGAAAAAGATTGCAAAATAATTGATGTGATTAATAAATTCTTAAGTTTAATCAAGAATCGAGAATAATCAAGGAGAAAATCACTCGCGATTTCAGATCAGTAACTTTGTAATTATTCAGTCGTTTTTTATTATATAAAAAAATTAAAATATTTGATTATTTTCTCCATAAATTGCCGCCAGAGGTCAGCAATTTATACTTTAAAGGCATGTTGAAATTTCGATTGTATTTCTTCCTAATTTTCTGACTGTTTTTGCTGTTTGAATTTAAATTTTTATGTAATATTCTGAAAATATTTAAATAAATTTCGATTTTTAATTATTTATCAATTTACATGGGAAAATAATCGGTTTTTTCTTGATTTCTAAATTTTTCCAATTGAAATCATTAAAAAAAATACATGTTAAATTAGAGAAAGTCTTTTGGGGTAAAATTCAGCAAATTTTCTAATTTTTCTCTCCTGAAAAAATGAGTTTCTTGCTTTTCATAGTTTTCCATTCACTCGTCGGCATGCAAACCACCCTTCAACCCTGCGCCGCACGAAGATAAGAGCCAGAATATTTATCTGTCTTCAGAACTAATTACAGAACTTAATTGGAAAAAAACTGAATAAATCTGCAAAAACACTCTCAAAGGGAAATCACAAAAATGCCATGTTAACTCTGAGGTTGATGGCATTGTGTCTGCGATTTTCCTCCATTCTTGACGGTGAAATGCCGCGATGAGAGGAAATTTCTTTAAACAGACTGAAAATCGTTTACCAGACAGCAAATACGTTAGTTAGTATAAGCATGACGGAAATGAAGAGAACCCGAAAGCAGAGGGAAATGATGATGTAGTGCAGCTTTACAAGCGATTCAAGGAGACAGAAAAGAGAGACCCTTCACTCTCTGTTGTCTGGCGGAGCCGGGAAAACAAGCCATTAAAAAGAAACAAGATCAAGTTGACTGAAAGAAATAGCTTTTGCTATATACATCGAGCCAAGGGGGAGATATTATAGTCGGAAGTGGTGTACAGCTCAGCAGAAGTGCTTGAGAAGTAAAAGCGATTCAATATTTGCACTAATTACTGGTTTAGAAATCTATTTCTAAACCATTTTATACATTTTTTGGATAGAAACTTGAATTTCACTCAATTTATCTTCTAGAAAAACTCATCAAAGTAATTTTCTAGGTTATGTGACGAACTAAAGCAAGACTTCTTAGGAAAATAACCTCCAAAAACATCAATTCTCACAGTCAAAGTGGAAAATTAGGCATTTCCATACAATAAAGATTGCAATTTTGGTTTTTGCCTATTAAAAAATGGTTAAATTGTACGAAAGTAAAACATAACCACAAAAATGAGGGTCAAATTTGAATAATATCAATTTTTAGAGGTTTTCCATAAAATATTGAGTTAAAATCTTCAATTTTCAGCCGCTAAAAGAATTACAACACTTGAAAATATATAATTATTTTATTTTAAATGTTTTTCGGAATTGTCTTCAGTCTGTAATTGTTGTTTTTTTTTAGGTTATAATTGGAAAAATTTGCAGAAAAGTAATTTAAATACAGTTCTTCACAAAAATATTGATCAAGAACTATTTAAATTTAAACTTCGGCTGATAATATCACAATTTACCCGGGATTTCTTCCGTGATTTTCGCAAGACGATTAAGGAGAATTTAAGGAGTGTTGGAAGTGTCTAAAAGTGGTGTACAGATTTTATACCACACAATTCTTCCCTTGCATTGAGCTTTATTACATTTATAATTTTTCTTTACGCCATTAATGTAGAGTTTTAGGGCATTTGATGATCCTAACATGTCCTTCTTTCAGTGGCGCAACAGCAAAAATGCGCGCCGTTTTTGCAGAAAAAAGGAAAAGTTTCCCGCACATGGAAATTAATTAACAAAAGGAAAATCCCTCTGCACTTAACATATATTTCTTCGCCAGCAAGGAAGAAAGTTCTTCGTCAGGAGAGTTTTCTCCAGAAGCGCCGCATTTTCTCCACCACAAGTATTAATGAATTGTGTTGGCGAATTTCATCCTTTGAGCTAAAGATTTTCGGTATTTATGAAATGCCAGAGAAATGGTGTGGTTTCTTTCGCGGGGGAATATAAAGCCGAGCACAATGGCGGCATTTTATCCCAAAAGCATCGCGTTTGGAGTTGGGGTGGAAAATGTCTGTATTGAATTGTGTAAAGTGCTTATCGCGCGTATTTTTGAGGTATTAATTACGAAGACTCAAAACCGCAGAGATTGGGAAGGAGTTTTCGGCTTGTATTCACCTTCAAATGGTTGAGAGCGAGAGCGCGGCGGGTAAGTCTTTAAACTGTGAGTGGTTTTGCAAAGCGATTTTCCATGCCGCCACTCTGTGGTGAAAATCCCTCTCCTCCCTCCCCAGGGATGAGCGGGGAGAGTCCGAAATCTGCGAGAAGAAAGAGTGATGCTTCCCAGGGAAACAGTGAATAGTAACCGATATCCATCGCTATTTTTCCCTCTTTTCTCCTCTCCATTTGTATGGATTCTCTTCGGTATTTCTGCACTCGAGACATTACCATACATTATTGTTCAGCACTCATGCCAATAAAGATGCACATTCATTGGCACAACTCTGCACAAGTTGCAACTGCATTTTTAAAGCATTTCGCCCGATTCTCGGGCGCCGCATGAATAAAACAATGTGAGGTGGAAATTGTATTGGGGAAAACACTTATGCTCCACACTCAACCTGAAGGATGAATTCTAATCTGGCACTAAGTCCAATTCACTGTCCTTCCGACCCAATGCCTTTTTCTTCTTCTCCTGCATGGCAAATGAAATCAAAGGTGAAGCTCTCTTTTCACTTTGCCACTTTCATTCACTTCCAGCATTTCATTATTTGACTTTCATTCAAATGCACTTTTCCGAAGTGAATTCGATAAAGAACACAATTCCTTTGACTCTCTCCTGTCTGGCGAATCGCATTTCTTCGCTGAAAAGGAAGGGGAAGGAAAATATCGCAATGAATGATCCTTAAATTCCATTAAGCTTCGGCAAAGTCACTTATCGATCTCAAGCAACACGGAGAGTTGCAATAGCATTTAAACATCAAAGTCGAGAATTACTACAAAAAGGGGCCCAAAAATTGGTCGGTTCTGGGTTATTAATCGTACATTTGTCGGTCATACGATTCAATTTCGACCGAAAACGATCGAATTTCGTTCGATTTGCGTCGCATCGAACGAAATGTGTCTTTAGAACCATTTTAGATAAATGTTAATGTGCGTGAAATCACAAATTAACATTCAAACTAACTAACAGATTATCCGAAAACTCGATAAATCGATGCCAGAGACTCTAAAGGTGTGGTGGGTTGTGGTGGGGGTGGGTTTTGGTGTTTTGGGTTTTTTTTTTTGGGTGTTGGTTGGGTGTGTGTGTGGGTTTGGTGTTTTGGGTTGGTTTTGTTTTTTTGTTGTGTGGTGGTGTTTTGTGTTTGTTTTTTGTTGGGGTTGTGGTTGGTGTTGGGTGGGGTTGTTGTTTAATCATTGTATATTAAGCGCAGAAGTTTTCAAGTGATTTCCTCGAAATGCGTTCAAGATGACTTCAGCATGACTGCTATTTCGCAGTCGTCTGACCACCAATTTTTGACCACGACTTGAAAATATACTTCACTAAACTGTCACATTTTCCGGCCTGGTCATTTGGTGTCACTTGGGATGCCACTCTATTTGGTACATTTTGCCGAGATGAGATGAGAAATTTGTGCGTTTTTGTAATTTATCCTTTCCTATCAATCATATTCTTCAATCTCCTCAACATGTCTCGCCTTCTCTGTGCCACAGATCAAAGCCACAAGAGACATCTTGTGATGTTATGAAATTGTCGATTGATTTCACAAAAGAGAAGAACAAAAATAAACGCCTTTCTGCCTCTCCTGTGTGGCTTTTTCCAACTCTTTCAGTGCTCCTCAAGTGCGGAGGGTTAAGACAAATGGCACCAACAGAGACTCTTTCTCTCTCTCTCTCTGGAAGAATAATCCGTTTTCACCACTTGGTTTCCGTTTAAATAATAATAATAATTTGAATCCCGCGCCTCGTTGAATGACACGTTCTCGGGAACCAATTAAGAATTGTGTGTATGTAATTCTAGAGGATCAAACGCGAGCACACTCACGGTTCGAATTTCTCAAGGCGGATGAAAAAACAAACACCGCAGAAGCAAATGGTATTCATGATACATCGAATGCGGCCGTACTTTGAGATAATCTGGGTTAATTTTAGATCGTTTGCGGTATTTGAATGAAAAACTATTTGCATCACTTGAAAAATAAGTGAATGGAGAGCCTCTAAGTAAAGGACAAAAATACACCACACTTTTCGTTAGAAGTGAAGAAAGGGGAGAAAGCAAAAGTGCTGAGTGGAATTAATTAAGAAGATCTGTGTTGACCCAAACGCCCTCTCTCTGTCTCTCATGGTGTTATTGTGGAAATAGCAATACAGCAATTTCATTGAGACACTCTTGCACTCCTCTTTATCGATTATTATGCCCACCAAATTGTGGACTTTGATTGCACCACAAAGAGAAGACATTTTAATCCACGCGAGACGCAGAATTATCACCGCGTGAAACACAATTTAAGGAGTTGTATAACAGAATTTCCCAGTGTGAAATACGCATCCTGAGCGAGAGAGATCCTCCCCTAAAATTTTGTGATTATACAATGTGCATAATTTACCTTCTCATTCTCAAGCCATTTTCCCCAACCCCGTGCGGCACATGGAAAAGAGCTACCTTTCTCTCGACTCAACTTTTTCCCATTTACCATTTTTGTTCCATGAGCTGTGCAAGGAAAGTTTCCTCGATGCTAAACTTTTCTAAACTGCATTACTTCCAGCACAAGATACCTATAATGTCAACGAGAGGAAGAGCGTTTCTGTGCCAATACTTCTTCTCTAATTTCACCCATTTTCCACCCGCAACGTACAAAAACACCCCCGAATTTCCATTCTCTCCTGCGCTGAGAAAGAGTGTCGATAGACTTTCCTGGCTGGAGGGGGATGAAAGTGCGAGGGTTGCAGTACATTTTCCATGACTTTTCACGCTTTACAAGCATTGATCTGGAGAGTCATAAATACTGGAAGAAAAGTCTCAATTGACATTGAGTCTATAAAACACATCTTTCACATTATCCCAGCGCTGAGAGGAATCACTCTCTCTCTCTCGCCTTGCCATGACTTAATGTCCTTCACGTGCAAAAGGAGGATCGCGTGGAAAGGCAATCACATTCACCCTAATTTTACTTTACATCCCAATTCTTGAGGTGAGGCGAAAATAATTGAAATAAAATGACGGTGCAAACCGAAAAAGCATCATTAGGAGAGTGAAATAAAGCAAGAACATTACACTCATTACTGATTACACTGACGACTCTCTGAGACTTGATGAATACTTTATATATTGTGCCGAACAATCTCTGCCTCTTTCTGCCCTCAAACACGCTTCTTCTTCATCCCAAGGGGGAGATAATACGCTGTACATCACTTCCTCTCAATCACAGACAATTCCCGGACGTTGAAAGTGCTTAAAACATGCGTTTTCCCTTAGTTTCTTCCCCTTTTAGGGATTTTATAGATTTGTTCATGCGTTTAAAGAAACATAACCTCAAATTCAGGAGTCTTTGTTCTAAAAAGAAGCAATTTCTTACTGAAACTGCCTGAAAAATTACATAAAAACAGTATATTTTAGATATATGTAAAGTTTCCAATTGATTCTTTGCTGTGAATAAATTTTTAAACACTCTTTTGGTTGCATTTCAGAACATAACCTAAAAATTCCCTTGAAATACCCGAAAGAATCCTTGAAAGAAACTTATATGGAACCTTTTAAAGGCAAGATTATCCAACAATTAGCTGAAATTTACTATTTCAGAGTAGAAATTCAATCAAATAAGCTCTTAAAATAGACATTTTTGTAATGTTGAATCGATATTTTTGAGGTTATGTTCTATTTTAGTGCAATTAATACTTTTTAACACTAAATGCTTGTGATCTTCATCAAATTTCATTTAGTAAATTGCAAATTATATCAGTTTATACGAAATAATGAATAATTTTTGAGGTTATTAAGTGATAAATATTATCTTAAATCAATTACATAACCTAGAAAGATGCAGAAAAAATTCTTGTGGCTATTAAACGCCTAATATTGCAAATATTCAAGCACTTTCTACCAATATTTCCCCCTTGGGTCATCTCTTCGTGGTATTTTCCCGTGAAATGCCGCTCTGCAAAGCCTCACATTCATGGACGGTGTGTTGGATAATTTTGCGGTTGGTTTGCTGTGTAATTATGGCTCTTTCGGATTGCTATTGCTTGACGAACTCGTCATTTTCATATGTGACAATTTCGGAGAGAGAAAAAATGGTTCTAATCAAGATGATGACATGCAGACGGACAAGAAACAATCACAGGAAATAGTTCATTACCACCGAGGAAATTGCAATAATGCAAATTGTTGATCTTTGCCTTCGAGTTCAGAAGAATTGATTCAATTTGCCGTGGACATTTTGTCTTCTAATTCATCTACGTTGGACGCGAAGACGTGATTGGATTAATTTAATCAAAACAGACTATTATTGTTCAATTAAACGGAGATAAAGGAGAAAATGTGTGTCAAACTCACAATAGAGAGGAGATTCCATTGTTATCATTCCATTTATAAATTCTAAAACTCTTTCTATGCATTCATCTTGGGCTAATTGTGTATCTTTTTCTCTTTGCTTGGCATATTTGCTCATAAATTCATATTTTAACTTTGCAAAGTGAATATCTGGGAATATAAAGAAGACTTTGCAGAGAATGCCAAAGAGAACTTAAGCCATCTATCTTGTCTTGCCGCTTTTCCACCCCCGAAAAAGGTGAAGAGCAGAGGAAAAAAAAAGTCAGAGATGAGCGAGTTAATGAAAGGAATAAAGTTAATTAATCCTCATCTTTTAGTCAAGTCTCTCCAAGTCATAACATTTATATAAAATTAAGCACTTCTTTCGACACCACGCAGTGTAATTTGCAAGTCGAAGGTGGACGAAAATGCAGTGAAATTTCATTGTGCGCCATTAAGGGATATTTTCTTCTGTCATTTTGGGGGTGTTTTTCAGCGAAAGTTGTCAAGCAAATTGCATCTCACTTAGACGCATTATCTCAACAGCACTGCACAGTCGGTTGGCGTAGAGAATTTTGCAAAACATTCACAAGTAATTAAGGGTTGGATTAAGCTGAGGGTTGTTTCTTAAGTATTTTACGTGTGCAATTTCCACCCCCCCCTTCTTTCGAGGTGAACCACTTAATTTGGTCTCTGGGATAAGAAAGTCAACTCCTTTTCTCGCATTACGCAATTTTCTCACCCTCCCAGAAAAACCCCCGACAAATATTGCGCGCTTATTCAAATGAGCCCAGAACTTTAATTGTGAAGATATGTTAAGGAAGAGCAAGCTTTATTACTATTTTTCCTCCTCGGCTCGTCCATTTCTTATTTTCATGTTAATAGCGCCCCATATATTTGCCCAGCCAAGCTCGCAATTTAGTTGCAAACGAAGGAAAATGAGGAAAAAGCGAGGCAGTCTTGCAAACATGCTTCACAAATAGGAGAAATTTCTTCATATCCTCCCGTGCAATATTGATTTAAATGCAGAATTTCTGCCCTGAAGCATCACTGGGCGGAATGTCCTCCAGAGGGATGCACAATGCAAGGAAATAACTCTCATGTTTGGGGGCGAAAATGCGCCTCGCAAGAGAATCCTCAATCGAAAGTTGCTTCACGACAATAAACACATCTCGCGAATTGGCGGAGAAAGTCAATTTCCCAATCACTTTCAGTATCTGTGACAACTTTGACAGGATAACAATGCAGGAAACGCAATATGCCAGCAGAATAGCGAGATGGACAGCACTTTTTATTCCAAAACCATCAATTTTTCAAAGGACGAAAAACTCATGCAAAAACATTTCATAAAGGTTTTTCACGTGTGGACTTTTTGCCACATTCTCTGTTGTGTTTTCCATTCTGCACAGTGTCAGATTTTGGTTATTATCATGATATTTTGAAATCTGTTTGTAACTCCTTTCATTTTGAACATTTTCTCAAAGAACCTTCTGAAGGAAATAATTTTAAAACTTGTTGAATAACATGAAAATATTTATAAATAAAATTGACTGCATTCAAAAGCAGAAATTCAAAGTGTTAGGAATTGGAAATTGAGACATTTTCTAATTGATTTTGCCTAGAAAAATCAATCTAATTACTTTTAGAGGTTATGTGATTGATTTAAAACAGATTTTAGTGATTAAACAACCCTCAAAAGCTTCAAATTTGTATTTAAATTGAGAATATTTCTCTTTTTCCCGTCCGAATGCAGAATTTGTGTTAAAAAAACACTTCAAATTGATTCAATTCCAGTAGAAAACAGCTTAAAAAGTCAATCATAACCTCAAAAATATCACTTCAATCTAGAAAAATGTTTGTTTTATTAGTTATTCCTGTGTTTTGTCTTTTAAAATGACAAATTCAGCCTCAATAATTAGTAGAAATATTACAGTATTCGCTATTAACTCATTTTTATGTCTAAAAGGATTAAAATAAGGCAAACAAGGGTTTTTAAGCCGGATTCATAACCTCACAATTTGATCAGAAGTTTTCTAAGCATTTTCCGAAGACAAAATTAGGATATCAAGAAAGAAAATGTCTTTAAAGACCTTCAGAAGTTCCATAATCTTAGAAAGGGCGTCGGAAAGGTTGCAAATTTATCCGTGAATAGATATTTGCAAAACAATTCTCACAAGTTTTATCGGTCTCAAGCTGAAGCTCAGCGTGTGAATTAGCATCCTGCAGGACCTTCTCCTTCGCCAGGAAGACCATGTGAATTTCATGAATATCAAGAGGTGAGCAGTGTGACCATTTCACATGGAAATGCTCTGGTGTTGAAATTTTCACACGATCCTCGGAAGAGTGATAACGCGCGAAGACGCCAAAAGGATTGGGGAAAAAAGTGTGGAGATTGCTGGGATGCTTTTCCCATCCTGACTTCGATGTCACACAGTAAATCAGCGCGCAGTGCACAATGGGGTTGTTGCCTGGGGGTGTGGCATGTGTGTTGTGTGCAAAAATCCACCCCGTCTTAAGCAAAGCAGTGCGGATTATGCGAAGGGCGGGCGCGCCTTGTCTCCTCGTGTGCTCAAAATCAGCAGATTTCTCTCTCAAGAACCCTTTTCCGATGGAGTGGCAATGGTGCAGTGGGACTCGATGCAGGAATGGATTATTCAATCAATATTGATTTGAATAAATTTCATCGGATTTATCCCATCAGTGTTGTAGCAAACAAACGTGTCTCTGGCATAATGTGGCATGTGAGTTGGCGCGACAGACAACAGCAAGGAATAAGGACCCATGAGTGCCATGTGTGACGCCGAGAGCAATTGAAAGAAATTGAAGAGGAAATAGGCCAATATTGTGCCAATGGAGGCAAATACGTCACTGTGCGTGGAGAAATTGTTCACGGAAATGCAGATTTTTCACGGATCACCATTTGCCCCTTCGACAGCGCCACACCACGCCGCATGTGAAGACGGCGAGTCCTTTGTGTCCCTGTGAACAATTTATCATCATCAAGTGGTTTCCCCGCCGGCACACCGTTGACGAATCTACATTTAATGAATGCTGCAGCGCCAGCAAATGACAGGATATTACCAATTTCAACCGTCGTGTCGCGCAGTCAAACTTGCAAGAATAATCAGGAATAATATTACTTTTGCAGTTGAAGTGTGTCATAAGCGCGCTCTTCCGCCCTCACTTGTGGCCTCAGCTTTTCACAATACAGCCATCAGAGCATTGCGGGAAATCTGCGCTGAATATTGCACTGGATGTGGCACCGAATGAGATTTCCAATTAAATCCACTCCCAGATAAAATACAAATGGAAATTCCGCCTTCTTAATTTTTTCCCGCTCCCATTCTTTGACCAATTGTGACCAATTTTTCCTATTTTGCGACTGCGACAATTGATAACAATAAAATGCTTAAATTAATCTTCACAGAAAGTGTATAATTTTGACGTATTTCACGATTTTTCCTATATTTACTGAGAGTTACAGTGACTGTAAATTAAATAGGGCAAATTGAGGCTCTGAGACATATTGATGTGCCGCGAATCTCCACGTGAAGCTAGAAGTCTGATTTTTTTCACCAATCTTTCCTCATTAATAAGTAATTAATATGCTGAGTTTGAAGCCATTCGGCCTAATCCTTAATCCCTTTATTGTATCAAAACTGAATCAAAGCAGTAATCAATCGTCCAACTCAAATAGAGCCTCTTAAACATGATTTGAGTTCTTCTAGTTTCTTCTAGTTTTGCCTCTTTTCTCTGACTTTCAAATGATTTCCAATTTTCGGTGTTACATATTTTTGCGACGGTTGATTTTTCCCAAGATGATCTCCAAAAGCCGCGTGAGTTTCTTTTTACTGTCTTCTCATAAGTGTTGATTTATTGGATATGGCTGGAGGGGAGATAAAATTGCGAATCACTGCGAATGTTGGGCTCGTTTCTTCGAGATCTCGCGGGGAAAAAGTGCTCAGCATTAATCAGTGGAATAAGGCCAATTATCATCCATTTGATCTGCACAATTAGCTGCGAAATTTTATTTTCAAGCCCCAAACCAGAGACAGAAATCATCTCTGAGAGATATTAAATTACCTACAATCTGCTTTTAATCACTGGCAGTTTATTCAACTTGCATCCATCGAGGCAACAAAGGCGCTCGTTGTTCGCCAAAAACGCACTGAATTCATTCATTTCCCGCTCTGGATTTCGCTGTATCACGCGAAATGGATTCTCGATGCTCCTTTTGCACTCGCATTTGCCCGCGGATTAAGTGTGGATCGTCTTGTGCGAAAGAATTCAACACTTTGGAGTGTGTCCAAGGGAAATTGGAGTGAAAGGAGAGAATCTTGTTGGGATTTTTGCTTTAAGCAAATTCCTCTTTTTGTCCCCAACATTTGAGAGCAAAAACGCCATTTCAACTGCGCAATTTAATTTTAGGATTTGAAAACATTTAATGAATACTTCCTTTATGTAATTAGGCATTACTATACTTGTGCCTATTCATTCATCTTGGCGATGCGCAAGAACAACATTGCGATTGTGATTTGTTGAGGCAACTGAAGAGTCCTCCGAGCGTCTATTAATACCACAAACACCAAGTGCACGTCTCTCAATTTCCCTGGAATCGCACGCGAGATGTGAATGAAAGCTACACATGATAGAATGTTAATAGATTTAATAAGAATTCCGCGGTGCTCCGCGACATGATGGGAAAAGCGGGGCTGCGCTGGAGAATAACATATTTTTCAATATGCTCTGGAAATACACTCTGAAAAGCGACTCTGGGCGAAAGTGCGAGTGGCAGGAGACCTTCGGGGAGAGGCAAACGTATATAAAATTGAAATGGTGTCGACGACATGAATTAATGTGGTTGGGAAAAAATATGACAACATGTTGACTGTTGTGGTGCTGAAAACACATTCCCGATGGGAGGTTGATTGCGCGTCGACGGAAAGCTTGTTTCTGTCCGCATCGGAAAATATGGAAAAATATCTCCACACTTTTGAGAAATGTATCTATTCTTGTTCATATCGATTAGGAGGCGATAAAATTTACAACACACTATCGAGAGCAGGGAAACCCTCGTAAAGTGTGTGTTCTTCGGAGGGAAAACTAGAGGGAAAAAGATGGCAAAGTGCAAGCGAGTCATTCCATTAGAATGAATTTCATCATTTTCACAAGACATTCCTGAGAATGAGTGATAAATTTCATGGAAAATGTTTCTCTAATGCTGCCATCCATTATTTTGCGGCATTAAAATGTTAACAGAGTGAAGAGTATCACATTTTGAAATGTATGGCTGTGAGCGGAGCGTCATAAAAATGTGAATTTTTGATAATTCGAAAGACATGAGAAATCATAAAAATAAAGAATCATCAAATAGTTACAGGGTGGCCAGAAAGGAGGACACGAGAAGTGGCTATAAAGTTGAGAATCTCACAGCATGTTCTCAATCTTAAGACGCGTTGCAAGGGCAAGATACTTCAGACTTCAGACTTTATCGAGTGTACTGACTGAAATTTGACTGAAATCTAACCAAAATCTAACTGAAAAATTTATAAATCCACTTTTCATACCTTTCTGAACACATTTGTAAACAATATTTAATGATTTTCTGCTTTTAATTTATTTAACTTAAATAATAATTTCGTTTTCAGTGCAAAAATTTCTATTTCAAACTCTTTTTTCGTTTTTAATAAGTCAGATAACCTAGAAAAAATATGTCAAAATGAAGATTTGCACTCACAAATCGTATGAAAAATCCTTAACACTTCAGGGAACACTTTGAAAAGATTATTATTTGAATAAAACGACAAATAAGACCAAAATCAGTTTTATTATCCTGAAAATCAGCTGAAAACTAACTGAAATCTAACTAATAACTTTAAAACTGACATTTTTAACCAATATTTTATGAATTTCTTCCACTAAAATTGCACTTTTGCGAATTTTTCATGATTGTAATCTTTAAGTGTAAGGTTAAATATTCCTTAGAAATATCGTCTAAGATCTTTATAACTCAAAATCACAACAGTTTATTAAAGAAAAATTGAGGTTATGTTTGACTTTAGCGTTGGTTGTTCGAAAATCACGATCTTGATTGAGTAAAATTCACATTTCTACCATTAAAGTGAAAATATATTTTCAATCTAGACACAAGAATTTCAACTTAACCTAAAAAAAAATGTGAAAATTAGGAATTATGAATCAAATATAACTTCCTTAAACCATTTACTGATCTGTACACCACTTTTGACCATATTATCTCCCCCTTGACGCGCTGTTTTGTAGTTTTCTGTGTATAGATCTTCACCAAATTCCCCAGCAATTTCTTCAGGTCAAGTCATTCCCGGCCGAGGAATTTCGTATTCAAAGGGAACTCAAAATGATTTGCCAACCCTTCCAGAATATTTGAGATTGACGAAGTGATTTGGTTTTAGTGCGGTGTCGCACAAAAAGTGTCTCTTTCTCTCCGTGAAAGTCCCTCACACGGAGAGTTATTTGCCATGGAATGCGCACAAAAAGGACCTTTTCCTTCCTGAGGCCGCACACACACATGTGGTGGGGTGGGGAAAAGGGGGGTGGCAGTGGCAGCTCCGGTGGGTGGTAATGTGAAAAACAAATTAGCCCAACCGTACTGGGTATTCATTTACTTTGACAGTCATAATTTACAAGTGGCGGGTGAATAAAATGCTCAACTTACCCTTTGTCGGCTTGCAAGACATGCAATCAAAATACCTTTCACGCTCTCGAAATGAATTTCCGTACCATTTCCACTGCCGCACCCTCGACGGCGGCGGGGGATGTGTAAGAAATCTAATGAAGTCGATGGTATGAATTCCTCACCGACGAGACTCCGGGCATGGTCTTGAGCCAACATTTTTCTTAACACAATTTCATCACGCGTAAATTCCAATCGTTCAGTCAAGTCAAGTGAGTGAGAAATGCCTCACATGATGGAAATTTGTATCCAGAGGGTGTGTTTTGTAAGCGATGGGGATTCTGGAGGCGGTAATTCGAATCGATTTATCCGCACTGCATTTGATACATTTCCTTCCCCCCCCCGCAAGGACTCGATAATCCTGCCGTGTAGTCCGAATTTGAGAAAATACCATCATTTTTCATGATTTCCACCCCTTGCGGCCTCTCGCTGTGATATCCTTTCGCCTCTGCCATTGTGCTCAACACTGACCAAGATTCCGCAGGTGCTTGCGCTCCTGGAGACGCTCCTGAGGAATGCTCTTCTCTGTGCACACAAGTTTGCTCAACTGCATCGCAGATCACAGCCATCCTTTCCCACCCATTTCACATAGCAATTTGCTGCATAAATCATGCCATGGCCGGAGAAAAGGGATCAACAGAAGAGTGAGAACACAGTTTACTTCTCTTTGCGATCAGTCTTGATTGTTCTCCTCTCGTTTATCACTCCTTCAAATTGTCTTCTGCACTGGCAGCTGAATTCTGTTCTACACTGCAGAAATGCTTAAATTGCATCAATTGCTGTGTTTCTTGAGGTGCTTTCTATTAGATTCAATGGGAAGATAATGTGGCTAATAATCTTGTACAATTTGTATGAAGAATCCTCAACACTTCCCAAGAAAATCAGTGATATTGGGTTAAATTTTGGCATGAAAATAAACCAAAAACTAACTAAAATCAAACTAAACACATGAAAATTCAGATTTCCATACAATTTTAGATGATTTTCCTCCGCTAAAATTACACTTTTAAGCGAAATCGCTTTAATTTTTAGGGAAAAGTTGAGGTTATATTTGACTTTAGTCTTGTTTCTTATTATTCCAATTTCCAAAATCACGATTTTCATTGAGTAAAAATGCAATTCTACTAATAAAGTGGAAATTCCTTCAGTTTAGGCACAAGAATTTCTGGTTCAAGATGTTATACAGTCTTAAATCAGTCACATAACCTAGAAAAATATGTCAAAATTAAGACTTGGCTTCAAATTTATCTTTGAGAGTAAAATAATCAATGGAAAATAAAATTTTTGTGCCAAATATTGCATAAATTGAAGCATTTTTACCACATTATCTTCCCCTTGATTAAATCTAATCAATATTTTCCTCCCATGAAATGCCATGAGTTTAAAAATACACTTTCCCACTGTATTCTTCCCTTAAAAGCCTCAAAATTTCCATAAACTCATCACACAGAAAGTGAGCCGTTAAAGCCGAATCCCATTAAAAAATTTTTATTAGAATTTTAATCTCTTGTCCAGAGCACTTTCCTTAATATCTCATCCTCCGCGGCGTTCATTTTCGACTGGAGTTTATTGACTTGCAAGTGCATTTGCTGTGAAGTGAGTTTGTTTACTTGCGATTTCGCTTCACCACAATTTTCTCAAGTGTCTCCGCGCTTGTGCGAGTGACCTACACATGTCAACGCCCTTCTGTGACCCTGACGAAATCCAACCAAAACACACACACACATTCTGCCCCCATTTTCTGCACTTCTGGAGGGATGTTTGCAAAGTTGCGGAGAGTTTCTTGGCTGCGGAATTCCAAAGGAAAAACAACGACAACAAGAGCGGTTATGAGTTTACCAAACAAGGGGAAAGTCACTCGCGATTTGAGACGAATAACTTTGAAATTTTTCAATCATTTCTTGATTATTTCGTGATTTTTATTCAAATTTTAATAAAGTTTCTTTGATTATTTCGCTATTTTTATTGTAATTTTAATTAAGTTTTCTTGAAGTTTTCGAGATTTTTATTTAAATTTTTAATATTTTTCTTGAATTATTCGAGACTTTTATTTAATTTTGATTTTTTCATCAAAATTTTAATAATTTTTCTTGATTATTTCGTGATTTGTATTCAAAATTTAATATTTTTCTTGAATTCTTCGAGATTTTTATTCAAATTTTAATATTTTTCTTGAATTCTCCGAGATTTTTATTCAAATTTTGATTATTTTGCAATTTTACTTGGAAAAATAATAATTTCTTGAATTTCTAATTTAATATTCAAATATTATTTGCATTTTTTGTTGGAAAAATAATCTTTTTTCTGATTCTTTTGTTCAAAATTTGATGATTTAAGCAATTTTTACATAGGAAAATAGTCATTTTTTGATTATTTTATTCAAATATTTAAATATTTCATTGAGTCCAGTTAATTTCTTCAAAGAGTGCCTCGTGATTTGCCCCTTGTTACCAAATGACTGCACAAGCTTAGGATGCAAAATACTCCAGTTTAAATTGAATATAGTTACGAACTGATTATTGCTTGATTGCTCCATTAACTCAATAATATGCTGGCTGGGTTGTATTTATTCTTGGCATATGGTAGATAAATTTCCGAGCTAAATGTCGTTGCATTTTCCATGTGAAAACACAGAAATGGGGCGAAAGTGTTAATAGGAAATTGACTACAAAGTACAGTGACTCGATGCTCTCGAAGTGCGATGCAATTAAATTTATTAATCTGGGGAATATGTGATGGTGTGTTTATGGAAACAACAAGACAACGAGCGACAGGAAAAACACCAGCCATCAACTCCATTTGTGTCCATTTAATGTGGAAGAAGGGATATTTTTTGTGTGTTGATATTGTAATCTATTGTGACGTGAGCAAACATCCTGACGAATCAATATTCAATTAGTGCTTTATTGCACACAACGCCACCCACATTTCCTTCCACCCCCTTTCGGCCCGCCCACTTCGGGGCATTTGCACAAATAATTACAGCGTTCAGGCGAGCTTCCAGGGATTTGTAACGCCGCCGTCAGTTTGAGGGAAAGTGTTGAAAATTCTCAAAAGACAATATAATTTTGTCACTCTGTTCTGTCTTTTTGTGGAAAACAATCCTCATTTGGGAAACCTCATCCCCGCATCGCGTTGGAAATCCAAATTTAGGCAAAAGGGATAAATTTAAATCTGATATCTATGCAAGACGGTGTCCTTTTTCCCTCGCATTCCCCAAATAGTTGCAAAAATCGATACAGAGAGAGAGTGTCACGTTTCGCCCAGAGTCTCACCATCACTCAGAATAAGAGCTTGTTTCGACGATGTGCCTCAAATTAGACTTAAGTCGCCATGAAAATCTTCTCACCCACAGCAAAAGTTTGTCGCCGTCAGAGGGTTGTTAATATAGATTTTGAGTGTCACTGCATCTTGCGTCATCGCGACATCGCGATTCGATTCGTCATTTCGAAGAAATTTGCATTAAAAATTGAGACATCCTAGAAAATAGGATCAAAATGACAAATCCGAGAATTATGTGTGAATTCTAAGCGACTAAGTAAGAAATACTTAAAGAGAGGAAAACCTAAATCTGTGTTTAAATACAAGAATTGGGAGAAGATTTTGTAAGAAAAATGTATTTGTTATGAAGAACTTGTTAATACTGAACGATTAAAGAACTCTTTACGGTTTTGGCATTTTCACATATTCTCGATTTTGCAAATATCAGGAATTTTTTCCAATGTCACAAACGTTTTTAGCTGAAAAACCTTGCGTAAAACCGTAAATATCCGATTTAAGATTAAGTATGTAAGCAAAGTGGTCTATTTATTGCGGTCTTTGCTAGATTTTGAGCTGAGAAATTCGAGAAAAACAAGAATAAATGTCTGTTTTTTTTTTATTTTCCGCGCATCTTGAGTCAAGCATCCCCAATATTAGCCACCCCCTGGATCGCCGAGCAAGGCTCAATGGAGGATGAAAAAAGGAGGAAAAAAGCGGAGGTTGTGGAGAGAAAAATATAAGCAAAAAAGATTTGTCGCTATTTGAGGAACGATTATAATGATTAGGGATGAAATACTTGAGGGTGACACTTGTTCAAAAGGAGGGTGTCTCGTGTGGAGAGATATACATAATGATTTATCCCTTTTCGCCTATGTATGCCATATTTTTCATCTATATACTTTCTCCACCATGTACAAAAGAGAGTATATTTTCCATGAGCTTGTATATCTAATATGGATTTATATTGCCCTGGAACGCCATTCGAATTTGCCCTCATAAGCGCATGCATTGCGCCCAACCCCCAAAGCAAATCCCCCCCATTAAATGTTTCGCAACTCAACAACTAATTCCATGAGCCGCTCAACAGCCAACACTGCACGAATCGCAAATAAAACATTATTTCAAATACTTAACAATCATTTTTATTCTCCCATTTTCCCGCCACACTTTAATTCATTTCAAATACATTCCGCACAAAGATATGATTCACAATTAAGGAATGTGCGGCAATTGAACTGCCATCGAGGGCAGAATCCCAGTGTATTAGAAATAATAGAAGGAATTTAATATTTGACAGTCTCGACGATGTGAAGAATTTCACACCAGAAAAAGTGAAGATTGCGAAGAAATCGCGACAATAGTGCAGATCAATTGCTTTCCTTTGTGCGCCACTCTTCGCCCAGTTCAAATAGAAGATATTCTGCAATTATGTTGGCTGAGGGGATGAGAGTGCACACGAAATGAAATTACAATTTTCTCGAGAGTGTGTATTGTTTGTCTTAAGGGGTGGCTTTCGTCGGCGAGACCGCACAGAAGAAAACACTCAGGATTTTCCGGGGTTGACAGTGGTGGGGAGAATTAATGTATTAAATCGGTCAATTTCACCATCAAGAGTGCAGGAAAAAAGAACTACAACAAATCACGTAATCAAGACTCACCATCACTCTGTTTTCTATTACCCTCCCCAACTCTTTCGCCGCCACCCCCCGAGCCCCCGCATAAAGTGTGAAAAAAGATTATCCACCCCCACGAGCGGCAATATATTTCTCTCATTCTGGGAAAATTGAAATTAAAGTGTGTCTCCTCATTGTTCTCCAAGTCGGCAGAGCCACTTCCTTTGCCCGGGAAAGTGACTGGGCTGGAGGGGTGGGGGGTTGGAGTGCGCCGTGGGCGAAAGGGGGAAGTGCTTAGTGTGAGATTTGATTTATAATTTGAATAATTCACAGAGCAGAAACAGGCGCAGAGAGATAAGAAATTATTTTAATTTCTTTTCAAAGCACAACAACGCAAAATCTCGCATTTGTATTTTTTCATTTGCTCATTATTGTGGTTTTAATTGAAAAAGTTTTATTGGGTGTATTTTGTTGGGACACAAAACCCCCAGGATTTATTCAAATATCCACCATTTATTCCATATCAACAATTATGAAGATTGGCACATTGTGTGATCCTTCGAGTGACTCCTCTGGCTTGTGCAGAAGTGAATTAGTCGACAAAGTGTAATTTGGGCGGAAAGAAAGCCTCAAGATCAGCCGATTTCCATTAGAAAGGACACAGAATTGAATGTGTAAACAGTCATGATGGAATCCCGCTGGATTTCTACTGGACAATTCCATATGTTCTGCGGAATTTTCTACAGAAAATCCACAGATATTTGATAAGAGACCCATTTTCTATGAAATTTTAGTGAATTTTCCTGCAAGAATCCTACAAGAAAATTCTCTGAGGTTCTTTTGAAGACGAAAAGGACATAAAATCATAGATTTTAATGGTTTTTCCTGCGGGAATTCTTTAAAAAAAATCTTTGAAGTTCTTTTGAAGACGAAAAAGACGTAAAATAATACATTTGAATGGATTTTTCTACAAGAATCCTTCAGGAATTTTTTATTTCAGTTCTATTAAGAACGAAAAGACCAAAAAATGATGGATTTTTAATCAATTTCCTGAATGAATTCTTCAGAAAAATCATTTAAAGTTACTTCAAGAATGAAAAGAACACAAAATTATGGATTTTTGTTAGAGATTCCTAATGAAATCCTGTGGGATGTCTGCAGTAGTTATCCAGCTCTTTGAGAAGTGGTATTTGCCCTTTGAGATCCCGGAAGGATTTCTACAGGGCGGTTTCGGTGTTTGCCTGATATTTGAAATGAAGAATCTTGTCTATTGGGGTTCTTTAAGGAATCCTGCATAGCATATCTGTTGGGCTGTTGATTGTGTTTTTACTGGTTTCTTGTTTGCATTTTAGTCTTAGTTATTAATTTCCCATTCTCGCCTGTTGTGCGCAATCAAATTACACCCCTAAAGGTAAGATATTGTGCTGGATTTATAGGCCTGAGCCGCAAACAAATAATTCACACAACTTCGCCCACACCTTTCGCAAGGGCGGCGCAGGAAGTGAAGAAAGAAAGTCACTGCCCTTCATCCACTTCCTGGAATTTATTATTCTATTATCTCACAATATCTCCCCGATAAATTAACTATCTCAAAATACATCATGTGCCTCTTCAATTATTTACCCCGCACATACGACGGGTATTAAAACATTCCCGTGGGTCTTTCCAAAATTAAACATCAACTCAGAGAGAGATTCACCTCTCAAAGAGATCTCCATGGCATTATTTTTCATTTTCGCCCATGTGGCAAGAGGAAGTTTCGCAGAGGAGCCCAGAAGGGATATTGAATTAAATGCTCCTGCGATGGGGGTGGGAAGGGAGAAGGGTGCTTTGGCAGGGATTGAAGTGAAAGTCACTGCACTTGAATCCATATCGTTGTGGTGATATTGCAGAATTTCTGGATTGCAGATTCCATCTCTTGCCCAGAATGTTTGAATGAAGGAGTTTAGAGTGGAAATCATTCTTATTGATATCCCCCAAAGTGATTTCATCCCCCCCCCGCCGTCGAAGAATGATGCTTCGGCTCTTTATGAAGAGTTTGGTCAGAGAGAGAGTGATCAATTGAAAAGGGAAAAATTCCTCCACCCCAATTCGGTCTGATTTTCCCGAAGAATTCCAATTTCCTCCTGCGTCTATTTATCTTTGCATTATCTCAGCGGTGGAAAAGGTGATAAAGGGGAGTGTGAGACGAGGCAGCAATTATATGAAATTTCTGAATTTTGCCATTCACCCTCGTCTTCTGACAGGCATTTTCACACTGTGTCTTGCCAGAATAACTTCATGCCCTCTTCGCCTCGGCGAATTGTCTCGACGCGCGATACTCTTCGCTTCTGCCAGCGAGAGCTATGTACAATCCTGAATTCCAAGTGCCTTCCCGCCTCTCGGAATATGTAAATGCCGCGCGCACTGTTGCTATATAGCAACAACATAATGTATCCACCGCGATGTGCCATGATACGCGAAGACGCCTAAGCGAAGAAATAACATTTACCTTCATTTAATTGTGGCTCAGGATCCGCCGTTGATTCTCCTTGCCAAACCATTCCCTTTCGCACTCGCGCCTTTTTTATCCACCGCGCCTTTTTAGTGCGAATTACGCCCAAGCATAGTGGGTCGTTACTGATTTTTTGGTTGAGTGCGTTGTTGTATTTTGCACGTCTCGCGCGGCGCTGAAAATTGGGAGAAAAATTATATCTCTTCTCCCCGAGTCACACGTTCATTATGTGGGGCTTCGGAATAAATACAGCTGACAGAAGCTGGAGAGGAGGAGACTTGGCATTGTGGAGCTGAGGTTCTCTCACTTCCTTCCTGTGTCTCTCCCTCCACAGCAAACCTTCCTCATCAGTCTCGCATTAGGCGAAATTGTTGCATTAGAGCATGAGCCAGTGCGATGGGAAAAGAAGAGGGAAGTCAAGAGTAATTTCAGTACAGCATTGCGACTGTCGACAGTCAATTTGCACTCACTTCCTCATATGAACTTCATATTTCAATAGAGTGCCGAAGGAGAGATTTGCCATTAATCAGGATCTAATGCGATTAGCCAGCAGAGTGGCTAAAAGTCAGGTTGATTGGAGGAGAAAGGAGCGACTTATTGCAAGTTAGAGTCATGCTTGAGGAAGGAAGTAAGAAAATCATGAGATTTTGTTGGGTATTTTCACCTGACGAAGCCAAGGAGGAGATAATATGCCTTAAATCTTTCCTCAGTTTCTCTGCAGAATCTCAAACAATTCACACACTTCTCAATACCTTTACAGGCATTTTCTTAACAAACTTCAGTCTTCATTTTCTAATTTTACCTTTGGAAAAAGCTTAGAAAGACTCTCACCAAATTGTGAGGTTATGAATGCGTCTTTAAGGTTTATTTGCATACTTTTAAGTGTTTTTAAGTATTATTTAGTAGAAAATTAGCCTGAATTTACCAATTTGAAGCTCAAACCGCAGAAATAAGTGAGCAAAGAGGCATTTTTCTAGGCTGAAATGATATTTTTTGAGGTTAGGATTCAGTTTAAAGCCCTTTCTTGATCAATCTGAAGGTTTTTACTTTAATTAAATACTCAACTGTGCCAAAAAATAAGAAATTTCCCAAATTCAACGTAAATATGATGATTTTGAGAGTTATTGAAAAGCCCAGAATCTGATTTAAAGGTTTGAAATCAATTACATAACCTAAAAATGAAAAATAAATTGATTTTTTCGATTTTTCTGAGCAAAATAAGTTAGAAAATGCTTCAATTTGTAGCAAATTTTCGAAACACTTCCGCAAAATCTGTACACCACTTCCGACCGCAATAAATGCCCCTTGGGTGAAGCTAGAGATCTTATTTGCGCAAAATGTTTCAAAATTAAATACACGAAGCGGTTTGTGTCAAACCGCCTCTGCGTTTCGTTGGAAATTCAGATGTGCTCCGGCTTTATGGCAGTAAAATCGTATTTTATTGAATAGAATTTAATTTGTGAATGCGCCAAAATGCAGCACAAGCGTCAGCATATTCAATTTATGCTTATGCTAAGTTGCGTGAATACCCAATAAAACGATCCGCACGCTCTAACTCAATCCCTCATCATTCGCCATGCGATTTCCAAGTCTATTTCGGGTCGCCCAAATGGATGCACCGCATTCGGAGTGTTTATGAAGTATTGCGAAGCCCAGAAGGAAGTATAATTTCTGATTCATTAACTCTTCTCTCTCTCTCTCTCTCTTGTTCTTGCAGGTAAGCTGAGACGATATGTTTGCGAAGATTACACATTGAGGTAAATGACACGCATTACAATTTCCTCGGCATTGATATAATTGACAATTTCGGTGGGATGTTTTTCTTCAGCTCCCACTTCTGCGTCTCCTCATCATCACACGCAGGAAAGGAGACTTTCCATTGAAGACGATGTGCTGAGAAAGTCTCTCAGAAACACGCGGAAGGGGAGAAAAAAAATTTTGGAGGAAATTTAAATCAAATTAATTTGCATGTCGTATGAATAATCAAAGGCTTCTCATGCCATGTAATTACATTTGTGAACGACGATGATAACACATGAGAGGAGACGAATACAGAGAGTGGTTGACTTTGCGAGTCGTTTTCCTCAATAAATTCAACAGAACTTCTTTGTGTGAGCAAATTAAGTGCCAAAGATTATGGGAAGAAGCAAGACTTGCGCTGGTAATCTAATAAATTTGCACATATTTCATAATTTTGCGCATCACTTGATCCTAATTACATTCGCAGTCTCTCAAATCGCAAATGCTGTAGCGAAGCAAGGGGGAGATAATACAGTCAGAAGTGCTTTACAGCTGAGCAGAAGTACTTAAGAAGTTGAAGTGCTGAAAAACCAGAAATATTCCTTTCCTGCGTGCTTCTTTGACTGACAAATTATGCCAATTCTTTGGGTTTTCTTCGATTTTTACGCAAGAAACAAACATAAGATTCTTTTTTCTAGGTTATATGACAAATCAAGGACAGATTTAGTGAATAATTCGAATTCTAGCACATCAATTCGTATGTTATAGTTCTAGTAGTTGACATAATATGGCATTTGCAAGCAATTAACAGTGATTTTTTGATCTTTTGATGCCAAGAAATGCTGCAAATTGTACTAAGATTGAACATAACCTCAAAATACTCATTCTGACGTGGAAAATTGTTATTTTTAAAGCTTCCTAGACAGTTTTGACTGTGATTCAGCTGTTTTAAGATCATTTGCAAAGCATAAGAGATGATTTTGTGATCTAGAATGCTTCCAAAAGGAGTCTTTGAAGATCTTTCAGTGATATTTTTGAGGTTATGGTCGGAAAAGACGTCCAAAAACAGCTGTTTTAAGTAGATTGGTATAGAAATATTGCATAGAAGCCTAAAAGATAGATTATAACTTGAGTATTAATGTGGAGACAGTCTAAGAACTTCCTGTTTTGTGTTCTGAGAAGTGATGTACAGATTGAAGGCATATTATCTCCCCCTTGTAGCGTAGTTCTGAAGAGGGATTTAGCGCACTTCATTTGGGTTTCCATCGCATTTGCTATTCGCCGAAGTCGCGAGAGACTTCAATCATGCCGCCAGTTGCGGCAAAAGGTGACAAACCAGCTGTTATTAACACCTTTTCGCGCAGAAATTTGTCCAACTGAGCGATTTAAAGAGTGCCATCTGATGGATATCATGGAGAGGAGACAGAGGAAATGAGGAAGACATTCCTGCAATATCCTCCTCACTCGGCAATCATCTGCATTTCACTAAATTCTCGCAATATTTCTCCGCGACAGTCGAATTATTTCCACAATTCCAAACCCCGCGAGTCCCCATGAAAGTGCACAATCTTGTAGGAATGCTCGACATCCGCGTGTAATTCCCAAAATTCCCTCCTCGTCTCCGGCTGAACGGCCACGTGCTCGTGGCATCTGCCATTTTTCATTGACTTTCAAATGCACACCAGCTTCACAATTAAGTCCGCACTTCAACATTGTCTCATGATAATTCGCACAACTGCGAAATTGCGAGTTAATTGCCGATGGACAAGTGAATTTGTGCGCGAAAAGAGACAAAAAAAAAGTCGCAGTGGCAAAAATCATGATTTTCATCTTATATACTGGTGGAATTAATTTACCAAACATTTCAACTCCAATTTCCAATGGTTTTTCCACACTTTCGCCATCACCGAATCGCACACTCGAATTTAGTTTTATTCAGTCCGCGTCACTCCAATTTGGTGCATTTTTATTATGTCTCCATTGAATTTCGGCATTTTTTACTGGTTTTCCCAAGGGGAAAATTCAGGGCGTTTAAACGTCAAATATTTAAACCAGCAAGAAACGAGCAAAAAGCCAAAAAAAATTGCTAAACAGTGGATTCGAACACTTAAATTATGGGGAAAATGCCAAATTTGCCATTGGGAAATACAATCGGATCTTCTACATGTCTTTCAAACTTGATCAGCTGATCAAATTTCCTTCACTCTCGGTCAGTATCTCGCCAGGAAGTCATAGAGTGTAAAAATGCGCGAGAAAAGAGAGAAAATTATGCGTAAAATGCTATTTTAGCGTCCCCCACGCCGACTTTGCTGCCCTCTGGCGGCGATATTTGATGAAAATTCCTCCAAAATCGACAAGTGACTTTCCCCTTGGTTTTTTCGCCCTCTCAACCACTCAAACTTTGCCGATATGTCGCACTGTTCGAAGTCCTCTTTGCCATCCATGAATAATATTTCCAAGTATCGCCAAAAACAATATTCCAGCGCTCAAGTGGGAAGAGCAGAAGCTTGAAGATCAATTAGTTTGGACACAGAAAAAAAAACCACTGATGGACAGTCGTGTGTCTGTTAATTGTCAGTGCGAGAGCATTGAAATTCAAAATCGAATTGTGACTTGTCGCCCGATGCAAAGTCGTAACAATGTCCATTCTGCATTCTGTGAGCATGATTGTGAGTCGGCAGTGAATATGAATGGTGTGATGGTACAAAATTTAATCATGTTTGAATGATTGAAATAGATTCAGGAGCGTATAAATGCATGTGGCTTCTTGCAAATCATCCAAGCGTGCAAATTCTCAGTAAATTAAACCACAAATATCACATGCTGAGCTTCATTCAATTAAGAATATTAAATATTGCACAGATTCCTTCTTCAAAGTCAATGCAGCAAGATAATGGACTCTTGAGGCAAATAGGCAATTTACAAGTCGATTTTTGAGCCATCTTAATGGTCTCAATCGAGTATTGTGTGGAAAAATTCAAATAGTCACATTGCCACCAGAGGGCAGCGAAGATGGCGTGGGGGACGCCAAGAATATCGCATTTTTCGCATGATTTTCTCTCTCTTCTCACGCATTTTTACACTCTATGACTTCCTGACTCGATCCAGGCTAGAAGAGAAGGATATTTGAAGATAAAAATAAATTTTTTCAAGCTGATCAAGTTTGAAAGGCTTGCAGAATTTCCGATGTTATTTCCCAAAGGCAAATTCGGCCCTGCGGTCAAGAAACCGACCTTTTATTCCTACTTTCAGAGTTCAAATCCAGATTCTGGCAAATTTTGTGGCTTTTTCCCTTTTTTTTACTCACAATTTTCCTTTAGGAAACACAATCGGAACTTTTACAAGCCCTTAGAGTTTAAACTGCTGCCCTCTAGCGGAAATATGTGGAGAAAATAAGCAGTATTTAAATTTAAATTGAATAATTCAAAAATAATCAAGAAATTCAAGGATTATTCAAATATTTTTCATGTTAAATGATCTCAAATCGCGTTGAAGAAGGAAATTTTTCTCCAAAATTACATCTCTGGCTGTCATTTGGATTGCTTTTTGAGAAGCAACTCCGCGATATCGCATGCATAATTGAGTTGTGTTGTGGAATAAAAGGCTCCCCAATTGAAGTGTCTATTGCATCCGCCTGCTGCACAGTTGTGTATATCGTTAAAATTGTGTGTCCAAGTCCCGGGCGAGCGGGACAAAAAGGCAACATGGCATCGCGATCACATAACCCATTAAATTCGAACATATGCCGCGGTGCGTACATGTATTTATGTTAAATTGTCGCTCATACGGAGTGCTTTCTAGCGGGAGCGCGAGTGTGTTTTTAAAATATCAAACGACAGACCGCCCAGTCGACGCGCCGACCAACCGAGGAGGAGAGAAACACTCACAAATATTCCCGATGTGGCTAATTAGAATGGAGTGACTGCATGTGAAATGGTGAAAAAGTGGGCTCAATTAGTACTTTGGCGTTCGCGCGTCTCCCACATCGCGGCGTTCGGCCATTTATCAAAATCCCCAGACAAACAGCATTATTTCCCCGATATGCCTATCAATTACCTTTCCGTCGGCATTTCACGAATAAATGCCTCTTCCTGCGCGATCTGCGTCCATGTGAATGACATCGAGAGGATGTTTCGCGATGCACATTGCAATGATTCATGCTACATTTGCAGTGAAATCTTCTCGACTAATTTAATTATGCAGCGCGACTGTTTAGACTTCCCACTTTGACATTATTTGGCCAAAAAAGAGTTAAAGCATCACACAGAGTTTGTCATTTGGTGGGAAATTGCGGAAAGAAAGGAAATTGAATATTTGATGAATTCATTGGAAATTTGCTCTAATGACTAGAAATGCAGTGATTTTAGGACATTTTATTGGTGTGTTTTTGGTCATAAAATTCATAGGCTGGTGTTTAGACGTGATCCACCCTTGTTTTGCCGCGTGATCTGCTTTCTGGGAAAACACAAGGGGAAGATAATATGCCTTAAATCTGTACACTAGTTCACAGAACACAAAACAGGAAGTTTTTAGACTGTTTCCATTCGATATTTCTATGAAAATCGACCTGGATCGCTGTTTTTAGACATCTTTTCCCATCATAACCTCAAAAATATCACTGAAAGATCCTCAAAAATTCCATTTTGAAGCACTCTAGATCACAAAATCATCTCTTATGCTTTGCCAATGATCTTAAAATTGCTGATTCTCACTCAAAATTGTCCAGAAAGTTGTCTAAATGGACATTTTTCAAGTCTAAATGACAATTTTTGAGGTTATGTTCAATCTTAGCACAATTTGCAGTGTTTCTTCGTGTCAAAGAATAAAAAAAATCAAGGCTAATTGCTTGCAAATGCCTAATTATGCCAAGGACTAGTTGAATTGATGTGCTAGAACGCGAATTATTCACTAAATCTGCCCTTGATTCGTTACATAACCTAAAAAACAGATTATTTTGTTTGTTTCTTGCGTAAAAATCAAAGGAAATCGTAAGATTCTTGATGTTTTGTCTGCTAAAGAAGCACGCAGTACAGGAATATTGTAGGTTTTTCAGCAGTTCCACTTCTTAAGCACTTCTTCTTACCTGTACACCACTTCTGACTGTATTATCTTGTCCTTGGGAAAACACAGAGACCAGCAAAGGGATTGCTTCATCCCCTTTTGCCGTCAAGTTGAGTCGATGTAAAAGGATTTATTGCTCATCCTTCACAACAGTTTATTTTCTCAGGCATCTCCGAATCGTTTATAAGCTCAATTTTTCTGTTTACACAGAGATTTGCCCTTGTTGTCATTTATTGCATTTTGGGACTTGACTCTTCATTTTACACAAGAGAAGAGGAGAAGAAGAAAAAAAATCTCCTCACACTTTTTTCACTGAGTTTTTGTCGAGTATGATTTGAAAAGGAGGCGCAATAAAATGTGTGCTAGTAGTTCAATTTTCGTCAACGAGGGGAGTTATGTGTATTTTATAGTACGCACATTTTGAGATAAATTGCATGGGAGAGAAAATTTTGGGTGGTGGAGAACTGAAAAATGCCAATAAGACTACAAATAACCTTATATTGTGTGCCATCAAATGCATGGCTATATGTATCTCTCTCACATCATATTTATAGAAATATAAACTTTTATTGAGCCAACAATTTTCTCAATTCCACCCAAAGCTTAATATTCCGGCGAAATGTGCTAAATGCACTGTGTGCGGGCGGGGGCGCTTTAGGCGGGATGGGGGTGGGGGTGGAGGGCCGTATGGGAATCCCATATAGCGCCAATGTATCCCTGCAAGGCGGCAAGAGCATAAAACATATTCTCCTTTCGGATATTATTCTGTATGCAAATGTTCGTATAGCTTTCGATGTCATGAACCTTGTACATATTTCCATATAGAGCATATTTCTCTATTCATAGAAGGATTCCCCAAAGTTTGCCCGGGAGGTGAAGTGGCGCGCGGAGGACGAGAGAGAGAAAGTCTAACAATATGATATGAGATTTGTAGCTGCTGTCGCCGCTTTCATCCAATTCGGTGGGAATCTCTGAAATTTAAACACACTATTTTTCTTTTCTCTCTCTCTCTCTCCACTTTTCTCAGGAAAATATCCTCCTCTCGTGGAGGACTTTCCACCCTTTTCACTTGCCGGATGATATCTCCTTTTCCTCTGGCGTTCTTTGCTGTTCATGTCAAAAGGAAGAGGGCGATTGCAACATTTTTTCCCTCTTGTTTTCCTTTCCCCAAAGCATTCAAGAAGTGGAGTTCATTAAGAAAGCAATGTTGGGTGGCCAAGAGGCTGACAAGTCGTCAATTTCACTGACGCAATGATTCCCTGAACTCTTCAAGACTTCAGCCAAGGGGGAGATAATACAGTCAGAAGTACTAAAGAAGTGGAAGTGTTCAAAAACTTACAATCTTCCTTTCTGCGTGCTTGTTTTACTATTTAATTATCATGATTTTCTGGATTTCTTTTGAATTGTGCAAAGAAACAATCATTTTTGAGGTTATGTCGCGAATTACGGACGAATTTACTGAATATTTTGCATTTAAACACTTTAATTCTTATGCTAAAGTCGCTAAGATTGCTAATCATTGGCGGAATTAAGCATTTTCGACCATTTGATGTGAAGAAATCCGGAAAATTTTGTTCCAAGCGAACATAACCTCAAAAAAAGTATTGATGACTTGGAAAATGGTTATTTAGACCACTTTTCTGCACGATTTTGACTATCAATCAGAGATTTTATCACGCAGAAAGCTTCCAAGATCTTTTAAGATCTTTCAGTGATTTTTTTGAGGTTAGGGTCGGAAAAGACCTCGAAAAAAGCGGTTTTAAGTGGTTTTTTTTACAGAAACATTGCATGGAACTTAAAGATATTTATTGTGATTTGCAAATTATTGTGAAAACAGTTTAAAAATTTGATGTGGTGTACAGATTAAGATCATATTATCTCCTTCTTGACTGATATTCTGCGGCAATGCAAAAGACATGCTTGAGATTTTCCCCCTTCGTCATAAGAGCCTCGCTTATCCGCCCTTCTCTCTTCCTCCCTCCCTCCCTCTCTCTCTCCTTCTCACTGTCACATGTTTTCCTGTGGCAAGATTTTAGAGCGATAGCAACGATTTCCTGCACAAGACTACCGACGAGCTAACACGAAAATTACGTGAAAGTGGGCAAAAAGGCGCTGAATGGCTGTTATGCAAAAAGCCGCGAGCTCTCGAGGCGAACAACGAGTTATATATTGTCGAAAAATTTGCAGCCAGAGTGCGAAATATTTGACCCTATTCTGACGCCTGTGCTAAAGGTACTTTCGAATGAAAATTTTATCTCCTTTTTATTGACACTCCCTTGGCTCACACACATCGCTTTAGTTGCTCTCATCCACGGTCGTGCGTCTCTAAATTTATCATATTCATCGATTTTCCCTGTCGTATTCGCTCCATATTTGAAGGCATGCTGGCGAATGGATGGAAAGATGGTTGGAGAGAAAAGAGCTGAAGAGAGGCTGGAAGAGAAGAAAAATTTTCTTTATAGTAATGGAATTTGTAAATATTTTAGCATTTCTTCTACTTCATTTTACTTTTATTCCTCCACACATGTACATATATATAGCACACTTTCGGGGGTACATTATGTACACCTCGCAGCCAAAACTCCATTGCGAGATTTACGGGATTCGCTCTCCCTTGTGTGAGCCACAATAGACGCACAACCACCACATATTGCACATGTGTATGTGGCACATAAAAAGAGATTATATATGAATTGATATTTCTTATACTTTATATCCGGAAGATGACGTGCCTATGCCGAGGAATTTACTACAGCCCAAATTTACTACGCACTAGAGATGGGGATTCATTTGGCTGCCCAATAACTTCGCCTTTATTGACTCCGCAATACCCAAAAAGCATTTTATTCGCCATCGCTAAGAGTGATTCATCAAAATTGAATTCTAAACCCCCAAGTGAGAACGCTTTTCCCTTTTAATCACCAATAAAATTTATATATCAATAGTTTATGGGTGGTGTAGATTAAATTTTCAGCGGCATCTCATCCTTGCACTTAACTTTCGCATGACTGACTTGCTCCTATAAAATATTCAATTAAAAATTCCCACTTGATGAGATTCACTTATGGATTGGATTACATTTAACACTTCAATTAGGTTCAGCAGCATAACTTGCGACTTAACCTTATCACCCATAAAAAACCCACAATTTTGCCATGAATTTATGCATCTTTAAGGAATTTCATCCTATAATTCATAATATTTCAATTTTCGCCTAGCGAAATTTCTGGGTCGTTGCAACTTTACAGATTTCAGTTCGTAAAAGTTACAAATTCGCTATGAAACTTTACGCTTATCATAGTTTATATTGACAACCGTTCGGTGGCGCTAGTGTCAAGTATGAATAAAGTAAAAAATAAAAATGGCAATTCAAAGCGATTTAGTACGAATTACAGCTGTCAAATAATAAATCTTTGTGATAAAATATCTCCATCAAGATGGGATTCTTGAAGCATTCTTCTGGCCAAAGTGTCTAAGAAGTTGTCTTCGGTGTGACATTTCAGTACAGCTGGATTTTAGTGCACAAAAGACGCGAAAAATCCAATCAATTTGTGTTAATCAATCTGAAAACATTATTATTGTCAATTTTCCAGCTTGTCTTATATGTTATGAATTGCAATATTGCAACGCAGTTGTAAGAATTCATAACATTGACATCTTATTTAAAATGAAATGAAAATAAACTTGCAACGACTCATTCATTTCCAATTAGAAGAAACGTTGAAATTGTGATCAAACAGAATTCAATACTTCAGTCTAGACTGTTTGTAACAATAAATAACATCTAGTAAAGTTGAAAATTCCTAATAAATATCATCACCTCCCCTCAAATAATGTAACTACCCTTGCCACAAAAGCCGGATGTGGAAACACCACGTGAAAACTCATTCGCGAGGCAATTGCGTGATTATGCTAAATAAGAAATCAACTGATCAATTTCATTAAAATGATAACTTCCTGTCACATTCCACAAACAATGTAATTTATTTGAGTGGCAGAGCCCAAAAGGCCGTTCGCGCCCTCAAGTTCACTGGCTGCCGCGGAGTGTATTTATGCAGATTCTGCCGTGCGATATGCGCGCAATTGTGGCGAAAGTGGAGACAGTTTTGGGGGGTGGAAAACCTATGCAAAAATATTGCCATGCATTGGCAGTGGCTTCACAATAACTGTCTCTGCATTGTGTGCAATGGCAGAGTAAACAGTTTCTTCAAAAAATATTTTATATTGAATGTCATATGTCGAGCATATGAATTATTTGTGTTGTGCATGAAGAAAACCAGAAACAGAGAGGCAAATATGTGCTCAATCCACAATTTCGCTCCAGAGCGCTTCTGTGGAGCTTTCCAGCGGGGAAAATTTGGATTTTCCTGCAATTTATCGCAGACTTGGCAGGGGTGAGAAAGGGGGGTGGAAAAGGGTGGACAGCGCGCGATGGCTGTATTTGCATTTGCACAGTGTAAACTTCAAATGCATTTATTATGCAATATTTATCATATTTCAACCATCTTCCCAACATTAATAAGAATGGGAGAATTTCAATTCCAACCCCCGCCGCCGCCGAAAATTGTTTGTTGCTTCTCCCTCGTGATTTTCCCTATTAAACTTTCATTGTGGCATCGCCCACGAAAACACAAATAGATCAAAGCGATTCTCCTTGGGATGAAAAGAGGAAAAAGCGCCCCCCCCAAAACGTGGAAAATACCGCGGCGAAGAAGTTTTTCGGTCGACGCAAGAAAAACCCCAGGAAAATCATAAAGCCAGAGCACAGAAATTAATTTAATACCTGAAAGAGCTCCTCAGAGTGGGGCTATTTAAGTTTAAACGTGTTCACTTTTTTATTATTTCATGCTTTTTCCGCTATGAATTATATACAGCTCCTCTCTTTGCTGGGCTCTTGCGTACAAAACACCCCCAGACAATTTCGACACACAATCTCCACCCGCTCGCGTTGTATTTATATTGGGAAACACGGAGAGAGAGAGCAAAACTTTTTGGTCAATATTTCCCCCCTTCCACCCTCCTTCGCTTGCGCCGGGAAATCTGATGGTGAACGAGTGTATTTGAAATGGGCCTCTCTCTTCCACCCATTTTTATCTTATTTCCATTTCGCAAGTGAAAAGTGAATAAACTTTTTGCCCAGAAAAAAAAAACTTTGTCTTTTGATATGTTTTGCGCCCCGACACAAAGGCATCATTCATTCATCCATTTCGGGGGGGATGTTTTTTTCCACCGCAGATTTCTCAATGAAATGAGAAATTTTATTATTAGTTTCTCTGTTGTGGAGAGAATTTGCAAGAATATGTCTTTTGCAGAGAAATCACGCCGTTCTTAAATCGTTTCACATCCAAGTTCACATCGAGGAAAAAAAAGGATTAGAGAGGAAAAGAGTACAAAATTCATGGATAAACCCAGAGGAATTATCCAAGTATGAAGTCAGATTAATGGCAAAATATAAAAATTTCCCATCATGCACAGAAATATTGTAAGAGGATTTTCACTTATCCTGCTGCAAACTTTTCCAAATGGTTTTATTTGCGACGATTTCACTGCGAAAAACAACTCATTTTCATCATAATTTTTGTAAATGCTTAAAAGAAATTCGCCAAATTTACCCTAAAATACCGAACAAAAATTATTTTGTGAATATTCTGACAATTCTTAACCAAAATATGACAAAGTTAATGGAAAAACTCAAAAAATTGAAAATATTTCTTTTCAAAATCAATTTTTTATTGTTCTTTCATACTTTACATGCACTTTTCTGTACTATTTTCAAGTGAAAAAATTCAAAAATATGACAAATATTCATTCAAAGTCAAAGAACATTTTAGAAAAATTTTGAAAATCGAACATATAATATGTTTATCAAATCAGAAGCAATTTTAAACTAATAAATGCAATTTGAGACAATTTTCTTAATAAAAATGTACATTTTAGGCGATAAAAAGCGACTTTTCGAAATTCATGCATTGAAAATAAATAAAATTGATATACAAATCTCAAAATTTTTCAATATAAGACGAAAACTCTGATAAATCGACTTTTCTTAGTGTTCGATTCACCCGTCGAGCATAAACCTTCAAATAATCTGGCTATCGTCTAGACTTCAGTGGTCAAAAGGTCTTTTCGATAAAAAAAACTCGTCCAACCTTTCATCCGCGATGTTCTCCAGCCGAGGGGTGAATAATTTGGTCATCCCCTGCTCACCATCTAGACACCAATTAAAGTCTCCATTCTCGCTGAAGCTTACAAAATGCATATTTGTCGGACATCATCGGTGCATAAAAAGTACGATTAAGTGGAGTGACACGAAGGAAGTCAATGGAACAATCAAAATAACAGTCACAGAACACAAATTAGATGGCTTTTTTTCTGCATAAATTATTCAAATTCTGTTATGAAATACACAATTTTTCCTCTCTTTCGGGGAGAATAACTTTTTTTTACTGCTGTAAAAATGGACTCTTAATGCTGTTTGGAAACGCAAAGTGACTTGGCATCGGCATTGAGGGTCAGACAGAAGTCAAGAATTGATGGAAAATCCAGGCAATTGTGATGGGTGAAATTGGAGAAAAATTCCTCTTAATTCTCTTGCGCGCGATCTTCACCCAGTGAGTTTGGAATTGTATTGATGAGAACACCACGAGAAATATATCATGTGGTGAATTGTATTTAAATTGCATTATTCATGCTCTCGCCGTGAATGAAAATTCACTTGTCAGAGAGAAGTGAAAAGCTCATGGATATTTAGCCTGTGTGTAATCTATACTTTTGTACAACCCCCAAACTTTGTGCGCCGAGCATCGCAGGGCGGAAGATGCTGGGAGAGAATCTAGCGCAGCACACATGCTTCCGTGCCCTCTCGCTCTCCTCTTAATAATATAAAATCACAGGGGTGAAGTTTTATGTGTGTACACCTACGAAGGGCTGCGCTGTGTGCGGCGGGGGAGGTTTAGTCGTTTTGTACACATATCCTAGAGGCACATGTTGAACTAACCGAACCCCCTGTCATTTTGGGACTCTTGGTTTCCATCAACAACCCACAAGGTTCAACTATGATTTTCCGCAATACACCCATCCAGATTCCGCCCGTCATCCCCTGTGCATTAGGGCTCCATCGCCGTGGAGCTGCGGCGGTGTGAAGCGGGGGGGAGCTAAATGCCTCTCGCCGTGCTCGAGGAGTGTGGAAACTTTAAGGAAATTTCAAGGATTCGCCCGATAGTGGCGGCAGGGTGACTTGGCGGTAATAGATTGCATACAAGTGCGCCTCCCCCTCAGCCACCCACTGCTATTTATTTACTCCAGCCTGAGAGAGAGAGTGCTGAAATATTCACCCCGTGACTCTGCCGCCCATCGCGTACATAAGGTAATTGCTTAAAGTAGCTCAATATCTCCATTTTTCCACACACGCGCGCGCTCAAATTCAACTGTCAAATTTTGCGGAAATCCCACTTGTGATCTCCTCATCGCTTCTCATAAGAATTTTCTACATTGATGAGCATCAGGGGTTGATATCGGAAGCTCTTCCACGCTCATTTGGCCGCCCCGGGGGCAAAACAAGCCACCACGAAGAATGTCTGCAGGAGCATTTCTTCTGAACCGGCACAAGGCAGATATGAACACATCAAATTATGATTTACAGTTGAGAGCCTCATTTGATGTCGCTATAGGAATACTTTCTTTGATAGGACGGAACACAGCACAGACAATCTGATTATCTATATCGAGTTAGTGGTTTAGAAACTCACACACACAGAACGCCATGAGTCGCTCACAAAAGGGGATTTTGCGGGTGCGGAGCGAAAGGAATCAAAAGGAACATCAACAGAAAGCCACTAATTTATACATGTCTTCGCTACACTGACTCCCCTTTACGTAACCCGCCACACAGAGCCAACCCCCAACCCTGTGCGGCAGGAAATTCCAATGGACGCCGGAGACAAAAATCAGTGCCGGCACAGGGCGGCCAATAACCCCAAGCCATGGGGTGGATGCCATAGAATTTTGAAGCGTCATATTTCCTGTTTATTATTTAGGAGGGCAGCGCTTTGACGTGAGTCACTCTGTCGGAGGGTTTGTCGGATCCGTGCTGAGATGGAGGCTTTTATTTTCCGTTTTAAATGTTTTTAAAATATGCATGACAATTTGTCGTCTATCAAGGCAATTGATCTTGTGTCAATCTAAGTTGGTTGAAAGGACAGATTACTAAGTTTCAGGACATCACAAATATGCGAATATTAGGCCCTTATCAGACATAAATGTGCAATTTCCTTGATTAAACACAATTTTAGGGGTAAAATCTTGGGAAAAATAGTTCAAATCAACATTCTAAGGCCTAATTAGTCTATATTAGTCCATATCAAGGGGAGATAATTAGTCAAAAGTGATGAACAGATCAACGGAAGTGTTTAAAAACTTACAATATTTCTTTTCTGACAGATTCTTTCGCCTTTTCTAGGTTATGTAAGGAATCTAAGACAGATTAAGTGAATATTCCACATTCGAAGTCATCAATTCTAATCCTTAAGCTGTAAAGATTACAAATCAATGGCAGAATTAAGGATTTGATGCCAAGAAATACTTCAAAATGTGTTAATGTCGATCATAACCTCAAAAATAATAATTAAGACTTGAAAAAATGGTGAAATAGGAAACTTTCTAGACGATTTTGACTCTGAATCAGCAATTCTGAGTTTACAGTCGATTTTATCATTTAGAAAAAGCTTCCAAGCAGAGTCTTTAAAGATCTCTTAGTGATATTTTTGAGGTTATGGTCGGAAAGATGCCCTAAAAGAGTGTTTTTATGTGCATTCTTCAGAAATAAAGCGAATAGAAACTTAAAAGATTCAATTTAATTTGAGAATTATTGAGAAAATAGTCTAAAATCTAAGTTCTGAGCACATTTGGTCCATATGAGCCCTCTTTTACCCTTAAAAACCCACTTTAATTAGTCAAATTCGTGCATAAAATCCCTCAAAGCGATTATTTAGTTCCTCATTAAAATAATCTTTAATATCAATGTGCTTTAACATATGCAAGTTGCCTGATAATGTGATTAAGCTTGCTTTTTCAATGCAAACTGGCAAATTAATCTGGGCATATTTGGCACACTTGAAAAGGCATCAAATGTCCATTGAGAGCCGAACCTACAATTTCCAATTAAGGCAACATTCTTGTTAGTTTCTTCAGGTCATATGTACACATAGATATTGCACTTCCACCCCTTGCGAAGCCGCATGTGGCACTCCACCCTCTTCTGTTCGCATCAATTTGAACGTGAGCGAATTCGATGCCACATTTGAGGGCCTCTGTTGCCCTATTGAGCGCATCGAGGCTCTGAGGAAATTACGTGTGCAGGATTTGGCATCCTGTTGAGACGCATTGCAAAGTGGCGCCATGCAAGCATTGTCGAGCGTTGGGGCATCATTTTCACCCCTCGCGGGGGGGCGACGAGTGCAATAAAAGGGAAAATCTTATTTTCATTTTCGGCGAGGCGAGAGAGAGAGAGAAAAAAAGGGACACTGCGGCGGGGAAGAGGGTTGCGAGGGTGTGTGTGCGTGCGAGATCCCCTCCTTGGCACCGATGAGGGTGTGAAGAAGAGCGCCTGGGTGACAGAGTGAGAGGGGTGGATGGCGAGGAAAGTGGAGATTCTCAACTCAAAGAGACAATGTTATGAGATTTCAGTGCATTTGGAGTGGAAGTCACTAAACGCATGCGTTCAATTATGATTCCTCGAGTACACTGTGTTGCCATCGAACACCTTTCCATCCCCATACAGTGCCAGGAGTGTGTTAGGGCTCCTCAATGAGTGGATTTTTCCCATTCAACCACCACAATCACACTCCGAAGCGTCTCGGTGTGTGTTCACACCATCGCACTCTGCCCAAACATCCCTCCATCTCGCTCACGCGCCAGCACAAGAGCGTGCCACAGAGCGAGAGCGCATGAGGAGCAGAATTTGGCTTCACGGGAACATCCGTCGGGCTCGGACGTACTCTCGACAGTCTGTTTCAGGTTGTTGCGTACAATAGGCGAGCCCTGTTTACGCATCCGCGACGGACGCGTTCGATTCTGCCAAGAGGGCATCAATTATTTATCCATTTGCCGAGCGCAGTGTGGATGTGACTCCTAGGCTTCCGTGACAATGATCGTGCACGAGTTAATGTGAATTTGTGCGACCATTAGCATGTGAGACGTGATTTCGCGGCATCGCACGAGGACTCGAGAGAGTGTTTCAGTGGGTAAGAAGGTCCCGTGGATGCGTTGTGACGTAATCAGGACATTTTTCCCAACTGCGAAATATGGTGTCGATCTGGTCAGGGAAATACTTTCGAAATTCATCCCCTCATTGAGCATCACTCGCGCCCCGCGTTCTGCATATTTTGCGTATTTTGCATACTTGAGTGGCGTGTTTTTCGCCAACCAACCCTTCGCTGTATTTCACTTTTTCTTTTACGATTAAATATTAATAAAGCACATAATATTCCGGAAACGACTACAAGACTCTCCGCTCTTTTTTTCTTCTCGTTTTTTTTTTTTATAACTCACCTGCGCAATTTTAATTAATTTGATATCCGTTTGACACGAATATGCAATTTTGCTCAGGAAACCCGCGTTCTTTCGTTCTCTTCGCTCTCAAGTGTGACCTCTGTCGAAAAAGGAAGACTTTCCTGAGTGTGTCTCAAGAGAAGAGGAGAAAAAAGAAGGCCGTACGTGAAATTTGTCGGTGTTCGTTGGGAAATAAATAAGATGCAATTTATCTCCGTGACAGTTGGACAAGTGATGCTATTTGCTATATTTATTGTATATAATTAAACGCATTGCTATTTTTACAATTTTTTCCATCGTCTCTCCACCAAATGCTATTATTAGCGGGGTTTGTCTGCCGAGGAAGGCGTGGAAAGCGGGGGGGGGTCGTTGAGGGCAAATCATCACAGAAAATTATATCGGTTCTTTGAGGAAGTCTTTCGCGAAATTGACGCTATCGCGCGCGACAATGATGGGCTAAAAGTCACTCGCATTGCAGCCACACACACTCAAGAAGTGCCATTCGCGGCTGTGAAAGTGCAAAAGTTTTTAATAGAATATTTCGACAATGTGGAATTTGGGGAAGTTTTCCCTTCGGCGCGCGGGGGTTGAAAAGAGAAAGAGAGACTCAAATTGGATTTACGGGTAACAAAAAGCAGTTTGAATAATGCCACATAATGCGAAGAAATATGTCCGTACGATTTCACATTCTCTCGCTCTCAATTGGACATTACTTGGTCGCCTGGCGAGAGGCAGAGCTGAAGTCCCACTTAATCATAACACAGCAAGGAGCGCGCTGTGCCGACGCCTCGGAAGAGTATGAAAAGGCACATAGGGCAAATTTATTTAAATTGGCTCAATTGAGTTTCATGATAATCATTTCTTCTCATTTAGAAGAATATCGTGAAGGAAATATATGTGTGCGCCAGTGAATGGGGCGCGCCGAGGGATGCGAGCAAGTGGAATGCATGGCCTCTGATGCTGGGGCAATTATTGCATCCCAAATCATTCTATAGACATTCATTAGGCCCCATCTAGAAGGATTATTTTCACATTCATCCACTCCGTTTTCTTGTTCTTTTTTCCCTCCGCGACACCGTCAGTGACGTCCAAACACTCAAGACTGGGATGAATTAATACCATTCTGAGCCACTGAGAGCAACTAAAGAGCAAATATTTGGAGGGTAAAATCGAAAAATTGGAGAAGATTTTGCGAGTAAAATCTTAAGGGACACTTTACGGGTTTGAAAGATTCTCGTTTCTTCAGAAATAAGGAAGTTTTTCTAATTACGCACACGTTTTTAACGTAAAATCTTAAGTAAAACCCTAAAATTCCGATTATAGCTTAAGTATTTAAGCAATTCATTGAGTGTTTGCAAACTTTTCAGCTGAGAAACTTGCTTGATTCATGAAAAATGAGGAAAATAACGTGATTTCGACCACTAAATTCAATCCTTTTGACTGTCTTATGCAGTAATTCTTCGCGTCCTTGCGCTGAGAAGTCAGTGACAGAGATCTTCATTGAATAATTTGGGCGCGCTTGTATGAGAATTCATCCAAGAGATGAAAATATGACTGAGCATGTAGAATTGTTGGCCTCAGAATGGAATAGCGTCACTTTCCAACTGATTCACCCGGTATGGCTATAATTAATCTTATTGAGGAGTGAGACGAGAGTTGGAGATATATAGAAGAGTGAAATGTTTATTGCGAGTTAATTAAATTTTCTGTAGGGAAATTTAAGCGTATTGAGGAAAGTTTTAAGCACCGCGCCGTGGATAAACCACTCTTCTGCGTGTGCTTCTTCTTCTGCTGGTGAACAAGTACACAATCACGCGCGCGGGGTTCTTTCAAGACACACAGAGAGCGAGAGATTCTTTGGGTTATGGAAGATATCTATGGGGCTTTAGAGAGAGAGAGAGTGTGAGAGAGAGATATTAATTTATCTTAGTCGCCTCATTCGCCTCCCAAAAACTCCTCACACAACAACTCTTGCCAAACAACAATGAAATGTTGATTAGATCGGCATCAATTCATGAAATCAATTTATCAATTAAAGTCCAAGAAACTCTTGAATTGCTGGAGGAGGGCCGCAGTTGAATAGGAAATAGGAAAGTGGAGAGAGAGTGCAAGAACTCGAGAATATTTTGAGAATATAATTATCCCTGGGTGTCCGTGTGTGCGTGGCCAGTGAGAGAAATGATTTATGTTGAAAAGTTGGTGGTACATGTTCATTGTCTAAGTGCTTGAGGACTGAGTTTATCATCAAAGTGTAATGCCGAGCACGGGCAATTGTCTCTGCTGTCAGTGAATCCATCGCGGGAGAGAAATATTTGATACTTTTTCTGCACCGCCGCCGCCGCCGCCGCCGCCGCCAAGGGGGAGGCGCGCCCCAGCCGGCCGAAACATGACGATGAAATCTATGAAGTACTCCGATTGTGACACCATAATGGATGGATACAATCCAGTTCCGCCACCATTGCCGCGGCGAGTGCCGCCAGTTAGGAATATTTATGCCGAACCATTCACATCTGAAACCAGTACCAACAGGTAACGTTGAAAAAAAAGCAGAGAGAATTCTCACATTGACACCACTGGCCGTGCCATAAAATGAGAAATATCTTCTTTCAAACCTCCACGGAGTTTCCTCTCTGTCCGACACTGTAAATATCATATTTTATTGGATATCTCAACATAATGCTCTGCGTTAAATTTTCGAGCGCTCCCAGCATTCGAGAGGAGTGCTGTTGATTTCTCCAGCGGTGGGCCTCAAGGGACAGATTCTCATTCTAACAGAAATGGGAATGATGTACAATCCCAACTGGGCTCCGATGCTGCTGAAAGATGAAATATTTATTCAGCAAATCGTCCCACAGAAGTCACTGAACGATACATTCAGTCCTATTCTACTTTGCAGTCTTCGGAGTGATTCCCAATTAAACACGGGAATGTTAAACTGTTAAATTTCAAACATTTAAAAGTTTAACATCCCAAATTAATAGGGAAAAAGAATCCTTTCTATTCCCGCTTCAATATTCTTAGAAAGTTTTAAGCGCTTTCACAATGTGTAAGAGAAGAAAATGTGTGAAATTTGCCAAGATTATTAAAATTCAAGTTAATAATTAGTAAATCCGCGATAAAAAGTATTAACTGCAATTATCTTTCATGTTTATGCTTGAAAATTAGAGTCACAATGACAGATTGATCCATCTTTGCAAGATAATTTGAAGTTTCTGATCTGTAATTATGCTTTTAACACATCCTTTAACACACATTGACTTAAAACGTGTGAATCAGAATGAAAAATAACACTCGTATCGGATTTTTAACACAATCGCCGTTTTAAGCAAGCAAAACACTTTCTTAAATTGATTTAACACATTTTTAACATTCCTTGTTTGAATGGGAATCGCTTCGATTTCCTGAAATTTAGACGTTATTTTCAAAATCAATTAATATTCAGATTAGAGCAAATTTTGAACAATTAACTCTACAAAGTGAGAGACTTTTTCTTGACAGAATTTATGTCTTTTAATTGCAATTTAAATCTTGAATCTGAAATTTCTTCCACATTTTATATTACGTAGAAATTCTGAAGGAAATTTATGTTCTTGACAATATTGTTGTTGAGTTATACAATCATAAGATGAGATTGGGTGAAGTTGAATGCGCGATTCAATGGAGAAATACAGAATTAATTGAGCAATTTCTCTCAAAAGCGAAGTACATTATTTTTCCACATGAAGTGCCCCTTGGCGAAAAGGCGTTTTCAGTCATCCAGAAGAAACAAACAATGTTCCACAAGTCTTCCTCATTAAACATTTATAACAATGTCTCTCTCTCTCGGTCTGACTTTTTCTCTGGGTTCTGTTTTGAGGGAAAATATTGAACGCTAATTTATGATTTATTGCCTTTCAAAATGTTAATAATTCACCAAGTCAATTCCACCATATGGTTTAACACGAGTCAACCGCCAACTGGAGATTGTTGGGAAAATGTAGTTTAAGTCTCCTTCTGGCTGGTAGTTTAGCCTCGAACTTCCACCCTCAGTGCATCACCCGGAGCAACAGAAACTCAAGGGGTTGATGACTATCAGAGAGCAAATGCAATCGGGCAGCATATTTTTATTCCCAACTCATTCTCACCCACAATCCGCAGAATGATCGATAAAGAACACGCTCGCAGATACACAAAAGTCGTTGCCACAGCGATAATCTTCAACCCAGAGTGAGAGAGAGAGTGAGAGTGGAAGAAGTTTAAACCCTGGCGGAAAACTGTGCTTGAGGATTTCAATTAAAAAATCTTTGGGGCGGGAGTTTTGTAAGACATCGACGCGACACGAGTTGTATCGCCCCAGAAATTGGGTTATTCTATTTGTTTTGAAATTTACTTCTTTTCAATAATTCATTCCCGAAGCTCCGAAATATTTTTCCTTCTATGGTTCCGGGCTATGAATTAAGTATTCACTCGACGAAGTGTTCTATAAATTATGTATTAAGCACGAGGAGGGTTTAAATAATGCTTTAGAAGAGAACATTTTGCCGCTTTTTTCTGCCTCGGCGTTTTCTTCACATTTCTCTCGACTCGCAGGGAATTTTTGGGAGCATTCTCGATTGGTCACTTGAGCGCATAAAGTCTTCTGAGACAATTATCTTTGGCTCAGCAGTGAAATTATTGTCCATTTGCACAATCTTTTCCCACTTCTTCAGCTGGCAAAAGTGTCCAAATTCACAAAACTTCTATTCCTGTTATATGGCGAAATCAAAGGACATCAATTTGAAGAAGATGTGTGCTTTTGTCCTGATTTTGTCCTTCCCAAGAGTTTTTTTTACACACACACACTTTTGGGACTTTGAGAAACTTTGGTAAATATATTTTTTTCAATTTTCCACCCAAAAGTTTTCCCCCTTTTTTTCACACTAATTGTGGGAAAAGCAAACAATAGCCCGAAGAAAGTAGGTATTTCCTTGGAAACAATCAATGTGACTTTCACACTGAAAAGTTCTCTCTTTGCTTCGTCATTGTTGAAGTCGATTTTCGAGTGGCAAAAAGAAATTGTTAAAATGTGTAAAGAAAAGAAAAAAAAAAGAGTTCATTTCTCCCTCAGATTGCATACAATTTACATAGATAATGTGTGACAGTGGAGTTTTTTCCGCCTCTTTCACTGGGTATTTGTGGGTGGTTTTTCAAGGGGTTGCAAATTTTGGCAGATCCCCTAAAGAAGCCCGAAAAAATAAATTAGGATCTCACAAGGCGAAGTGGTGAAAATGTTGGGTGAGGAAATTTAGCGTGAAAGAGCATTTTCGCTTTGTCTTCTTTCATCATTTCGCCGCCGCCGCCCCAAAAGACGCTTCTTCTTTGCCATTTATGTATGGAAATTTTCGGGTAATGCCAGAACCAACCCTTCCTTTATTTTCCCTCATTATGAAATCCATAAACAAAGCATTTACACTTGGAAACCTCTTGCCAAATCCTTCGCCAGAGAGTGGAAAAAAAATACGCGCTGGACGAAATGGCTTTGGATATGACAATGGATTTTATCAAGGGGAGGATAATGTGCCTTAAATCTGTACATCAAATCCGAAACTCTGCCAAAAATGCCTGAAACTTCCAGCACTTGATATTTTTAGACCAATTTTTAGGCAGTTTATCACTAAAATCGACTGAAATTACTTAAAAACTCTTTTTCCGGGTACTTTTTCCAACCAAAACCTAAAAAATATCACTAAGAAATCTTTAAAACACTCAATTTCGAAGCTTTCTTTCTGTAGAAGCTGACGAAAATGGCCTTTTTAGCTCAAATTCCCTTTCTTCTCTGAATCATGCTAACGTCAGTCCAATCTTCCTTCTTATTGACATTTCTATAACCCGATAAGAAGATATGCAGGGCTTCGAATGCTTCCAGTTTCTTTTTTGTTGTGGAAGCTTTCAAGATCACAAAAGTGTTTTAAATTGCTGATTTAGTGTCAAAGTATCCCAAAAAGTCGTTTAAATAAACATTTTTCAAGTTCAAATTCATATTTTTGAGGTTAAGTTTGACCTTAACACAATTTGCAGTGTTTCTTGGCATCAGTTGTTGCAGAATAGCAATTTCTCTGTCTTAAGCATAAGAATTGATGGGCTAAAATGCGAATTATTCACCAAATCTCTCCTTAATTCCTTACATAACCTAGAAAAGGATTATTTTGATTGATTCTACGTAAAAATCAAGAGAAATCCAATGAATCAGGACAATTTGGCACGTAAAAGAAGCACTCGGGAAAGGATTATTGTAAGTTTTTCGATACTTCCACTTGTACACCACTTCCGACTGCATTATCTCCCCCTTGACCTGCATATCGCAGGCCGGATTGGAGCTTCTGCGGGGCATCGGGATTATTTATTGGAAAATTAGGCGCACAATGAGGGTCACAGCGCAGTGCTGCAGAGGCGAAATCTCTGCCTCGCAATCTCCTAATGCATGGCTGAGAGATAAGCGACAGGAGAAGCCATTTCACCACCTTTTGCGGCACAAGCGACTACAGATGAGCGCTTCATCCCCAACATTGCTCGGTTGCGTAAACATGAGGGGTTCAGGCTCAACTGTGTGCATCGGGGTTTAAGACTGGCAGAGCGTGATGAGGTGCACATAGAGCTGAGTTTTCCATGCTTTCCATTCGCCCCCCCAGGACACGATTGATATGATTTGGCGGTAGCAGAATTTGCAAATTTTGAAGCTACACGGACTCTCTAATTTTATAATTTCCATTTAATCCACTTTGGACTCCAAACTCGATTTCGTGCGCTTCTCCCCCCAAGGGAAGAGTGCCAGGAGGGATGAATTTTCATCCCTCTTCTTCTGCACTCAGAAAAATTAATCTCTCGAAGGTGACATGGAAGTTTTCGACAATGCCATCATTCTGTGCGGACAGTGCGAGGCGCAAAGTTCTTTGCAATAGTATTGATTTCCCCTCGCCAAGGACTTCTCGTTGCTCTCTCTCTCTCTGTGTGTCTGCCGAAATGCTTGACCTATTTTCCCTCCGAAAACTTGTCGCAATTTCGCATAATACGGATAAATGTTTCACAACATGAATATTCAAGCTTAGTTTCCGGGGAAAGACTCGCCATGCTTGCATTAATCCATGTCTCTCTGTAATTCCTTTGGCTACACAAGCCAATGGCGGAGGACGAATGATTGGAAATATTCACAAGATTGCATCTAACTAGGTATGGACTTAATCTCATCTGCCATTGTGCTCCTCTCTTGTTTGGGATTCTCTATTATGGATTTGGCATATTCATAAGTCGATCACACAATAGTTCGCCTGGAGGAAGCCTGAGAAATTGGTTGATTTAATGGGAATTTTCCAACGCAGATCTGCACATTAGCCATCAGAGCCTGGATGGAGAATTATAAGATTCATCTGAGTGTGCTCTCTGCCATCCCTTGTTGGCATTGAAAGGCCCTCAGCGAAAGGGGGCAGAGATCGATGACGTTGCGTAGCGCCTGGAAGATGAATTTAATCATATTGTGCTTATATTTACTCACTACAGAATGTAAATAAATACCCAAGGCTGCGATATCCTTGCGCGCTCCTCTCTCTCGTCAGGGATGGAATGAAAAATTTGATTACCGATGCCGTGCAACCCTCCGCTTTCAGGATGACATTATACAGCGCGCGCGAGGGCGCAAGAGTGAAGGATTAATTGTTCGTCTGCGGGGTGGACCAGGGATGTGGCGACGCGGTGTGCAAAATTGTGGATATTGGATTATAAACGGTGTTTGCAGAAACGTGTATTAATTGCATTCGCACAGTTCCGATGGAACCAATCAGGGAAACGCGTCAGGTGTTCAAGGAGCGAATAGTGTGAGTCACACACACACACATGAGAGGGAGAGAGAGCCTAGCTCTCGGGAAAGGCCTGCGATAATCCACCCCATATTCATATTTATAAATAGAAAGCTGTGTGAGTGTCTCAAATAACTCTCTCTTTTTGTCCGCACTCAATTTTCCCTATACGAAATTTATATTCGTTTACATGTACAAATTCCTTCATGCCCGATCCCTCGGCATTATGCATTCATCCTCGATATGAAAGGGATGCGGAGTGTATTTGGTGAGCGCAACAAAATGCAAATATAGCGCAAATGCAGACATGGCTTGTCGAATGTGCACAAAATTACACTCTCACACACACACACTCACACTGGAATGGCAGAGGGTGAGGCGCGGTTAGGGGCGAAAGGGGTTGCGAGGCAAATGCAATATTCGCCAATTTCATTACACACAAAACTAATCACACAACGGACGACGGCGAAAGAAGTGCGCGTATCAATTTATTTCATCAAGATCAGTGATTCCCCCAGAGATACATCAACTTCATTTCTGCTGCATTGATTTATGATGTGCTGAATTGCTACAAAACCCTTCTGCGGATTCCCAACGAGCACTCGAGGTTTGCAGGGGAGCTTTTTTTTCCCTCTTCAAAGGGGCTTCACATCAAGGGGGAGATAATATGGTACAATTTGATGGAAGTGTTAAGAATTGAAGCATTTCTAATTGATTCCGCTTAGAAAAATCAAATTTATTGCTCTTCTAGGTTATGTGATCGATTATAAACCGATTCTGCTGTTTAAATAATCCTCAAAATCACTAAAAATATGTTTAAACTGGGAATATTTCTCTATTTCTTAGCACAATTGAGGATTTGAGCTTAAAAAACATCAAATTTGTCACATTTCGGAAGGAATAAAACAACTTTTAAGTCAAACATAACCTCAAAAATTATATTTTCTTAAGTTTGAAAGGATTCAAATCAGCCCAAAAAGGTTTTAACGCCGTTTTCATATCATCACAATTTGATTATAATTTTTCTAGGCATTTTCTGATGACAAAACTATGAAATCAAGACAGAAATTGTTCATGAGCAAATTCCGGTGCATTAAAATCAATTCATACAATCTTAAATCTAAGCATTTGAAGAGCTTAAACTTCTTGAGAAACGGAAAAAGACAGGTAACAATTGAAGGAGTCTAAAAAGCGATGAAAAATGCATTTAAAAGCATTGATTCAAGGCATAATATCTCCTCCTTGCTTCGCATAGAGTTGAGTATAAGTCCTCAAATGAGGCTTGATTATGTCTCTGTTCACAAAGGACATCAACAATATTTTTTGCCTTTAGAGTTCATTGGAAATTCTTCCAGAAACTAATTTAAATCTTCACACAAAAAAAAAACTAAAGACGACCGAGAAAATGTGGGCCAATTAATGAAATGGTGCGGAAAAGAGCGTTCAGAGGCAGAAATTTCAAATATTCCTCCTTTTGCTACTGAATATAAATATTCGTGAATCACGACAATAAATGTCAGCAATTGTTTTTGAAAAGCCAAGTGTATCAACCGGGGAAATATTGTAATATTTCATCCCGTGACGTTGGCGGTGGAAAAGGAAAAAAAAAGAGAATTTCAAATGTAATTATTCCAAATTTCGGTGATTTATTTATAACACATGGCTTGAGGGAAATCCTCGGCTGTCTGCAACCGGAGCCTAATGCCACTCTTATTTCCCTCCGCGGCGAGGGGCGATGTGTCTCTGCGAGCGATTATGTTTTTCCAAGATTCGGAGGGTTATAATTTATCAACACGGCGAGAGATAGAGATCGGAAGATCTAATTTTCTCATCGACTCGCACACAAGCGCAGTTTTGTGAAGAAGGAAGGTTGATTTCATTGTTAGAGGATTCCTTCTTTCAGCTCTCTTTTTCGGGCTGTCGGGAGACAGGAGGGGATTTTAATTGAAAAATAGGCATTCCTCATTTCGATTTTTCAACAATGAACAGCTCTTCAGCCTCTGGCAAAGGAGAGATAACACAGTCAGAAGTGGTGTACAGCTCCGTTGAAGTATTTAAAAATATGCGGGTAAAAGTCATTTTCAAAAGGCATTAACGTGATATTTGGAGAAAAGAATTGTTCTTTGTATTTTTCTAGGTTATGTTATGAATTTAAGACAAACTTTGTCAAGAAATAACCTCAAAAATCATTCATTCTTGCGCCTAAGTTGGTTTAATTTACAATTTATTGGCATAATAATAATGAAATCTTGTAAAGATCACAAGTTTTCAATTTAAAACTGCAGTTAATTACGCTAAAATTGAACATAACCTCAAAAATATTGTTTCTGAATACAAAATTAGCTGTTTTAAGAGCTGTTTTAATAATTTTCTTCTCTAAAATAGCAAATTTCCACTCAATATCGATTTACAACAGATCATATTTGAATTCTTTTAAACATCTCAAGATAATTTTTAGGTTATGGTCTAAAGTGCATCCAAAACAATGCTTAAAAATTAAATCACATCAGAAAATTCGCTGAAAACTTCAAATATGTCTAAATTACAGTTTCTCTGCAAGTTTTCAGGGTAATAGAAGTAAAAAATTACGTATTTTCTGAGACAAAGAGTCCTAAATTTGAGGTTATGATGCTTTAGGCGATTGAAAAAATGTCTGAAGTTCCGAAAGAGTTGAAGAAAGTAAGAAAAACGCATGTTTTAAGCATTGCTGATGTTCTGGAAGTGTCTGTTGAAGTGTTAGGAAGTGTTGTACAGATTTTAGCCGTATTATCCTCCCCTTGGCCTCTGTGGGCTGCTGAAGAAGAGCCCGGGATCTCAGCATGTCGGCTGGCAAAGTGAGAGCTCAATTTTCAGAGTCGCCTTTTTTTTACCCTCGACACCGATGAAATGTGTGTTGTCCCAGCCATAAGGGTTCCTGTGCCACACATACCTTTCCTCTCCGTCTTTTCACCTTCCACTTCTTCGGTGTTCTTGACTCCAAATGCCATATGGCGCTCGAGAGGCAGCCGAAAAAAGCATTCCTCCAAATTATCTCCTCAGGTAGATCATTTCGTTAGATCGCCCAATTTTTTCTAATTACGCTCTCTCGGAAGACTTCCCCCCAAAGGCGTCTTAACCTGTGACCCCGAGAATCTGCAACAGTTGGCAGACACGAGGGATTAACTCGGGGGCTCCCCTGAGAGAGACCCCTTTTGCCGGATACAATTAACTCTGTGGCCGAAAAGTTGCAGAAATTCATATAAAACAGTTAATAATACGTTCAGAGCAATTTTCTGGACTTTACACACCTTCCATGCCAAGCATCATAATCATCCAGACAAGACAGCAAACTATCGCTCGACGAAGGCTTGTCTTGGCCGGCAATCAATAAAATTGCTAATTATTTGACGAAATTCAAGTCAAAATTGCGGCGTTATTTCGCACACGAGTGACTTTTAAGTGAAATTCACTGGGGAAATTCATAATTTCTGCGCAATAACTGCACTCAGGCAAAATTTGTGCTTATTTTACGCTTGGCGAAGTTAAATTGTTCAACCCTTTCATCAATGGAAATGAACTTGGTGGTGAAAAGTCAATTTATCAGTTTTACGGGTCGTTGCAACATTACGGATTTCGTATTTCAATTCATAAAAATTACCAATTTTGGCGTAGCAAACTTGACGTTTTCATAGCTTTTATTAAGAATCTTCCAGAAGTGTTCAAGACATCTTCTTTCGCGCATTTCTCTGACATTAATCGTGTTTCCTATGGGATTCTTGAAGGATTCCGCAGGTCAGAATGTCCGGAAAAGAGTCGAAGGACGTCCGGAAATGCACAATCTCAATTTGGAGCATTGAAATGTGAAAAATGACTACTAAAATCCCTTAAATATGTGTTTCATTGTCTAATTTCATAATTTTCAACGTTAAGATCTCAATCTTGCAACATCTTTTTACGAATTCTTATTTTTGACAGTCTATTTAATATGCTATGAAAGCAAAGTTGCAACGACGCCTTAATTTGTCCAATTTCAAATGCTTTTAAAAATCCTACACAAAAAGAACATGATTTCGCATTCAAAGTACACAAAAAGGTAGAAGAAATTGAACATAAAGTCTTTATTATGACAGAAACAATTAAATATGCAACATCTTTGTCCGTTCTTCACTCTTCCGGAGAGACCTTCTGAGAATCCTCAGCGCTGCGCTAATAAATATTCCATAAGAGGCCCTATAAATCATCACTTTTTTACCCATTCCGATCACTTCCATCGCTCGATCCTCCTGAATGCTTAATCAATTTGACTCGCTGGCCTTTTGGGCGCTCTTTTGGGCGGCGAAAAGGGATTTCCGGCAGTGAAATCCGTGCATATAATAATTTTTTTTGCCGCGTCCCAGGGATTTTGGTGCCGCCAAAGCGCAATATTTTGTGCGGCAAATGCATATTCATGGGAAAAATCACGGCTCCCGAGTGGATACATTGTATGTATGGTTTTAGTTGGGAAACTCTAACTAATACTCCGATCCGATTACAATCTTCGCTGATTAAATTTCGCACTTCACTGAACAAATAATGATAAATGACTGTTGATGGGTGTCTACGGGCGATGATAAATGGCGCTCTTTTTTCCCAACAGCAGCAAATGCTGTGCGCCACAAAAGCCCTACTTTGTGCTGATATTCAACATTGTGGCGATGCACGGGCAAAAATCGCTTCTGCCTCTTGACATGGGACAAAAAATTTACATGCCAGATTTTGTATATCACCAAGACAAGCATCTCGAGTTGCGCCCATGCTTTTGGGATGGTGAAGATAGATCTCCAATACACTTCCCCCAAATAGAGAGAGAGAAGAAGAAGATGAAATGAACGCCTTGAGACATTGAGAGGTAATTTTTCATTCTGGACTGTTGTGTCAACTGCTGAATGAATGAGTTAATTAGCTTGAATTTCATCGCATCTTCTCTTCCCAATTGTCACTGGTGACGCCACAAATAGGATATTTCCCATCGTCTTCTGATCAAGCGATCCGCAATTGCCAGGAAATCATTTCTTTCGCCGCATTTTGTTCCAGTCCAAGAGGTTTGGCTTGAGATGCAAATTCAAACGCCAAAAAAACATGTTTCTTTCTTCGTAAATCTTCGGTTCATTTCCAGTGCATCGCGATGCATTTATTCCGTGTAATTCTCATTTGATTCGTTTCTTCGTAAAGCGAAAAAACAATTATTTTATCTTGTTATATCTTCAAAATGTATTTATAAAATAATTGTGCACAATTTTTAGAGAGTAAAAAGCGAATTTCTCAGCTGAAAAGCTTGCAAACATCAACAAAACCGACAATTTTTGATGTTTATTCGGATATTTACGGTTTTACACAAGGTTTTATAATAATAATTATAGTAATAAATTGGAAAAACCTCCTATTTCGGCACATAAGAAAATTTTTAATAATGCTGACGAAAATCTCTAGTTGAGGATAGTGAAAAACCGAAACTCAAATTTCTCTAAAATCGGCCTAAAATCTATCTTCAGTCCCGAAGAGACAATTTGACACCTGAAATAGATTCTTCTCCTTAATTTTCCACTCTTTTTCTCTAAATCCAGCTTTCTTCGAAAAGAATCGCTCTGCAACGGAAACTTCTAAATACATATTAGCAACCCCTCGATTCAGTCTTTTCAAGGCATGTCAAACATCCAAATTGCCAGGCTTGATCGTAAATTTTCGACCATTGAAGTCGCGCGGTGAAAAAAATTAACAATTCTGAATTTCAAATTCAAATTCTTCCCATTTTCCCATCACTCGAAATTTTTCTCGTCCCGGTCAAAATATTTATATGTGTTCCAGTAGCAATAATAAAAGACCTCGACGATTGACAGCACAATAGAACATTAAGGAATGCCACAAGAGAGGTTTTTTCTCCCTCGCGGGCCGAATTCTCGCCCAGCACACAGAAATGCGTCTTTGGCGACTGTTTAAGGCACTGAGGAGGCGGTAAATTAGTGTATATTTTACTTGGAAATTGAATTAAATGTAATGACCATCTAAATGCGTCTGTAAATATCCACTGAATTGTCTATAATTGTTGAAAATTGGGTGGAACTCTTCTCTTCACAGCAATAAAATTCACGGTTTCTGATTCTGCCATTCACAAAAGTCTGGGCGACTTGGGGAAAAATCTAATTGAATATTTCTCCAGAGCCACATAGACAAAGCGGGGGGGGGGGAGCACTTGCAGGAAGAGGTGTACCTGTGGAATATAAACTTCTCTTGCCTTTCACGCGAAGAAAACTTCTGCATTCACTGACGATTGTTCACTGAGATATTGTCAGAAGTAATGCGAAAATTCCGCTGCAGATCTTTTGCTCCAAAATTCCCCAGATTAGCTCCTTTCGGCGAATGGAAGAAAATAATTTGTGTGATGAATAAAAAATTGAAAATTATCTCCATCTGTGAGCGCTCCTGCGCGAAAAGGAAGTCTGCACCATTCCACAAAAGGATATCTCTAATGGCATTTGGCTCTCGAAGGCATTTGTATTGGGAAATGTGTGAATAAATTATTTAAATTCTCCCCTGAGCCGAAGAAGGGCGGCCATGTGTGTGTGTGTGTGGAATTCTACGTGTCCCTTCGGCTACATTGTTATTCCTCTGATGTCCCGTGCAAGAATGGCTCAGGGAGATTTTCAATCCTCCCAGGTGAACAATGCTCAAGATGGTAGCGCGTCTTGACACATATTTCTTTGCATTGTGAATTCTTGGGATATATTATGTAGTTTGGCAATTTTTTTTTTCCCTGCCCACCCTTAATGCGGGAATGACAGTTTAGCCATAGAAAAGAGAAGAAGAAAAAAAGTCTACCTGACATTAAGCACTTCAAGTGAGTCCTTGGAAGTGTCATTCATTTGGAAAATTCATTCAATTCCTTCCAACTTCTTCGCTCTCGCATGAAATTTTTCACTTCACCCTCATTCATTTTCCCCCTTTTATGTGAAATTTCTCCGCCCCACTTGAAGTTTCGGAGTCCTCGACGTGAAGACGAGTGTGCAGAAAATTGTGTCCTTTCTGGCTCTCAGCACAGAGAAAAGGAGATGCAAGGCTATTGTACCTCGTCGGCATGCACATAATTATTTAATTGAACAATAAAGTACCCTTCACGCACGACTTGAGTCAGATTGGGTACAATTCTGAGAAGAGAGTCTGTGCAATCTGGTGAATTGTTGTGGATTTGTAGACATCTCACAATGCTTCATCCACGCTCGTTCTCTCTATTAAACCTCCACAGCTCAGCGTGCATGAGAACACGAGTGAAATGCACAAGAAAGTGTGAGAGAGAGAGATCTCCTTGTGCCCACGTACAATTCTTTCTGCTGTTCGCCTTTTGCTCCTTCGTTATATAACATTACCCAGCAAGAGACAAATAATCGCAATAAAAAAGGTCAATGAATAAAAATGCACAGACAAGAGGCAACAATGGACGCCGAGATCCCTTTTGTCTGGCTAATAGGACCTACGTGTGTATGTTAGAGGAATGTAACTCTGAGCGAGGCAGGAGAATTCGCAGGAAAAACCTGTGCGCGAATCGCCTTCGAGGGGTGATTCAGTGTGAAACGCTCGGAAAAGTGCACTTTTAATGAGCAAAATCTCAGCCTTGACTGCCAACCAAACCCAGTCATTTTCCATAGGCAAGTGCCGAGGAAAAGTGATTGACTTCTCAGGGAAAATCACTTGCGAAATTGCATGGTATTACTCTAATTTGAAGTTGTGTACCTATAAATCACGCTTATTTGCTTAGTGAGCCTCCCCCTGACTCGCTCACTCTTCTTCGGCTATATTCTTCCCAAGGGGGAGATAATATGGCCAGAAGTAGTGTACAGATGACAATGCAGAAAGTATTTTCACTTTATTGGTAGAATTGGTGTATTTTTCAAGGTATTTTTACGCAATAAAAATTGTAACCTTAGAAAAATAATGCTAAAGTGAAACATAACCTCAATTTTTCACTAAACAACTGTGATTTTGAGTTAGGAAGATCCTAATCGATATTTCTTAAGAATATTTAGTCTTAATTAACTATTACAACCAAGAATAATGTTCAAAAAACAATTTTAGTGGAAGAAAATCATAAAATATAAGTTAAAACGTCAGTTTTTTTTTAAGTTTTCCGTTACATTTCAGTATGTTTTCCGATGATTTTCAGGGTTATAAAACTGATTTTGGCCTCATTTATCATTTTATTCAAAAAATAATCTTTTTAAAGTGTTCCGGGAAGTATTAAAGACTTTTCATACGATTTATGAATACAATTCTAATCCAAGTCTTCATTTTGATATTTTTTTTAAGGTTATGTCACGTATTGAACTCCTAAAAAAGAGTTCAAAATAGAAATTTCTTGCACTGGAAACGGAATTATTATTCTTTCAATGTTGTAACATTGAACATAACCTCAACATTGAAAGGTTCAGTTAAAAGCGGAAAATCATTAAAAATTGATTGACAAGATGTCTTCAGAAACGTCTGAAAACTAGAGTTGTGAATTAAGTATCAGGGAATGATGTACAGATATCAGCCAAATTATCTTCCCCTTGATTCTTCCCAGTCGTTGTTCTCCCGTTGAAAGAGGTTTCGATCTGACTTTGGACTTGGCCGAGCATCATTTTCAAAATTTACTTTTTGTGTGTGTTCTTTCCCATTTCATTCCCTCCTTTCGTTCGTTTTATTTCTTTCTTGCCTTGTCTTCTCTCCGTCTTCTCGACATTTTCTGTGTGTACATGAACTGGTTTAAGTTTGTGTGTTCTTCTTTTGTACCGGGTGAGCCGAGTGTGTTGTGCTGAAATTCAACCTACACTGCTGGAGCGCCTTTCTTACTTTTTTTTTATTTGCATTCAAATTATAGGTTTCAGGTATTCTCTTTATTCCCTCGCTCTCTGTGTCTCCTCTGCTTGTCTCCTTCTTGCTGACGCGCAGAGATGCGCCCTTTTTTTCGCAAATCCCCCTGCCGAAGAAAGAGGATGCATTGTAAGCAATTCCTCGGCCCAACGTACAACATCTCTATATGTGTGCCTTTTGTGTCGATTCCTCGGGACGCTCCAGAAGTGGAGGTAATTTACCTCACAATAATGTTAACCTCTCCCGTGTAGTTTTGGCATCTTATTTGGCTGTGGAAAGTAATTGAATTTCTCCTTGCGTGGTGAGTATGAAAAGCCACGAAGACAAAGACTTCCCGGAGAGAGAGAGATGCTCACTTTGGCCCAATCTTGCGGTGAGAATCCCTGTCAGTCGCCTCAAATCAAGCAGATGACTCAAAAATCCAATCGGGAGGGTCTAATGGAATGTTGTGATTCACCCAAATGCGCACGGAGAGCCCTTATAATTTCCAGTCAAAGACGCCACTTCAATTTAAGCCATATGGTCGGAATCAAGAGGGTCAGAGAGGCCACTCTTCTTACCCAAAAGCATCCACTCCCGATTGCTCACTGTTTTCGGGCGCAGGCAGAATGTGTCGAAATGTTATTAAAATCCTGTCCGATAAAACCAACCAGTCGAAGGCACAAAAAGGTATGGAAATTGTGAGGAAAAACACTCAAGGCATTTTGAGATGCGCGACAGCTAATGAAAAATTATTGAAACGTGTGTTTTTCTTCGCTGCGAAACCATCCAGAATTTCCTCATCGACGTTGACGACGATGGGAGGAAAAACAGAACCACCCATGGGAGACAGTCTGAAAACACTACAAGTATAATTAGTGTATATTTCACGATGCTTTTTGCCACACTCTCACTCACTGATGAATTGGATTTTCCACCAAACAAATGATTTACACTGACTGTGGAAAGAATATTCCACGCTTTTCACACAGAAAGAATATTTTCTTGTTGACTGTTTGCACTCTAACTCTTAAATTGTGATAAATCTCTTAAGTTTTCGATCAATATATCGCTTTTCTGGGCATCTTTTCCGATCATAACCTCAAAATATCAATAAGAAATCTTCATAGACTTAGTTTAGAAGCTTCTTAGATCTAAAATGATTTGTAAATGAACTCAGAATTGTTGATTTAAGATTAAAATCCTTCAGAAAGTGTTTTAAAGAGACGTTTTCCATGTTCAAATCAATATTTTTAAGGTTATGTTCGACTTTAGAGTAATTTTCAGTATTTTTTAGCGTCAAATGTTGAGAATAGCAACATTTATTGCATGTAAACGCTAAATTCTGCCAATGATCATCGAATTGTTTTATTAAATCTGTTCTTAATTCGTTACATAACCTATAAATGCATTTTTACGATTATTTCTGTGCAAAAACCAAAAGAAATCCGAAGAATTGTCAAGAATTTCTCAGTAGAAAGAGGATGTATGAATGAAATAATGGAAGTTTTTCAACACTTCCACTTCTTAAGTACTTCTGCTGAGCTGTACACCCACTTCTGACTGTATTATCTTCCCCTTGTCTCCTTCGACGGTCTGTAAGTGTCAATTTTGGTGAATGAAATCTCTCAAGGAATCGAGAGTGTTTTGGGAGAGCGTTTCAAAAATAGACTTCGATATTCTGGCAGATTATGCGCCAATAAATCATAAATATTCCGAGAGAGTTTTGTGGTGAAAAATAGTGATTTGAGAATTTTTATCAATACACACTCCTTCAGCCATAAACAACATGTCAGAAATTAGGCTGCAGATAAATGATCGTCTGCCTTTTCCACCACTCTATGAATTCTACACACATAATTGTGATTAACGTGCAACATGGCAGAAGAAGAGAGCCTTGCGAGAAGCCAAGAAAGCGTGGAAGAATCCTAATGAATTTTTATGTCAGCAATTAATACGGTTCACATCGAATTTAGTGGGTGGGAAATATGATTCCATTGACATGTGATTCCGCCCAAAAAAAAAGTGTCTCGAAACGCCAAACATTTTTATTATATATCTCAATTCCATCTCTCGCGTGATTACAATTTAAAATGAGGAAATTAACTTTTAAGGTTGTCACATTAAATCAATATAAATTGACTTTTGCCGCGTGTTTGACAGTCTCGAGAGGAGAGAGACAGAAAGAAGGAGCCGTTCTTGAAATTATATGGGAAACAAGCACTTGTGCGCCACTCAAGGAGTGTGATCCTTTCGTGGCTTGAGATTCCTGAATGCAAATACACCAGCGGAAGATGTTCACATCTGTCTTGATAACATGTGAAAGCAATTGAGACACTCTTCGCCTACGCAACGAGAGACTGTCAATCACAAGAAGTCTATTTTTATCGCGCGCCATCCACGTGGACGATGTCATAACACGGAATTATTGCCCACGGTGCTCTGGAATGATACAAATTTAGGCAAATGAGGCACCAAGAGTTCCTCCTTTACCTCCAAACGTGAAGAATACATTAATCGAACAGCCAAATCCGTAAGTGAAGCGCGAGAAATCGTCGATAGACTCGCGTCTTATGAATATGTAAATCAAAACTCTATAGTTGGTTCATATCGATCTCATGTTTTATTTAGAATTCTCAGTTTAAATTTCCGATAATGTCCCTAAATTTATCTCACAATCCTTTCACCGCTCTTTTTTTCCTCCCCAACAAAACTATCCCATTAGCTGTGCATAAATTAACATTAGCAAAGTCTGCTCAAAGTGCATTTGCGAAACACTTTCAGCCCCAAATTTGTGCTTATGAGTAAATTTACGGACGGTCGAATTCCAATAAATGATGTCCATATTAATATGAAATTACCAATAATAATCTGTCGAGAAATTATGCATTTATGGCAGTGCGAAGAGCTGGCAAAAGTGGGTGGAAAATGCTAATTTATACCATTTGGAGGCGATGGAGGAAAAAAAACTACCCCCAATTCTACACACTAATGCCAATTTAAAATGTGCAATTATTCAAAAGACATAAGCACGGCGCGAGCGAGAGAATGTCGATTGTGTGATTTTCCAAACAAATCCAAATGGTGGAATTAATGTGTAAAATGTGTAATTGTCCATTGTATTTTGTGGTTAGTGTTGGAATAAAATAAAATAGCGTCGCGCCAGTGCCAATATTCATATTTGGGCATTGTTGGGGAAATTAGTGTATTAGTTGTGTGATTGTGTATTTTCACCCTGGGAAAATTGCTGCAGAGCCTTTGGCTTTGATGAGTGTGGGTGGCTGAAGGGGGTGGAAATTTCAAATTTCACTGATTGCCACCTAAAGCACAAACGAATCTATTTGTCAATTTTCAGCATTACGATTTGATTTCCAAATTCTGACAAACAACGTGCAAAATAGCAACATCGTCATCAACAGGGATGATGAATATGGAATATTAAATTATGCTAATTTGTAAATTGTGATTTTCCAATCAATGCACCCGAGCATACATATGTAATATTGCAAATCAACGGTGAAATTATGCAATAATCTACCTTGGCGCATAATGCATATCCCACAATTAACTCTTGAGAGCGCGATGGAGAGAGTTGTTTTCCCTCAGCGCCAATTTCGCTGGGCAACTTCTGGTGAGTTTTTTCGATGGGAAAGCGGCCACAGATATACTCGAAACTGCTCAAAATCAATGCCGTCCAAGAGCACTGTAACACCGGATGCCCGTGAGATTTATAATTTTTTATACCTGTCATTACTTCCACGTTTCTTGCACACCAGCGTTCTTCGCGCGGTGGCGAAGGGAGCGAACTCGACGAGCGACAAGAACGTAATTTATGAATTTAGACACTGGCAAGAGTTGCCTTTCGGCTGCACTGATTGCAATTAGCCGACAATGGACAATCCCCAGATGGTTTTTCTCGAATGACGAAAACCAGAAAATGTCCCTAAAGAGATTATTAGAATGTTTCTTCTCCAAAGCTACTTTCTTCGCTTTCTTTAGCTAAGATCTCAGCTGAAGAGCAGTCAAAATACTAATCTACTTTAAAAAATCCCTTCTTTTGGACATTTTGTTGACCATAACCTTAAAAATATTACTAAAAGATCGTCAAGAAGATCATTTGATCAAGACATCATTTGAGAATGAACTCAAAATTTGCTGATTCAGAGTCAAAATTGTCAAGAAAGTGTTCAAAATCAATACTTTCCAAGTCCATAATACTCTTTTGAGGTTATGTGTTTGATCTTATCAGTGCTTCTTGGCATCAAATGTGCAGAATAGCAATGATTCTTGCATTAAAATGCAGAATTTTGTAAAAGACTAGCAATCTTTCGCACTTAAGCAAAAGAATTGATGTGCTAGAATGTGAAATATTCACTAAATTTGTTTTTGATTCGTTACATAACCTAGAAAATGATAAAAATTATTACTTCTGCCTTGATTTCTGCGTAGAAATGGAGAGAAATCCAAAGAATCGGGATAATTTGGCAGTAAAAGAAGCACACAAGAATGGAATATTTTATTTAATATTTAGTGTCATGAAAATAACCTCAAAATTGAGAGATTTACAGGCTCTCAAGGCCTCTTAGGATGAAAGGAAGTTCGTAAAAGATGGTCTTCCTGTTTCCTTGCTAAGTTATGATCAGAGAAACAGCAGAAAGTTCAGAAAAATGCTAATAAAAATTGGCTCAATATTTGGCTAAAATATCTGCTTTTTCAAGCATTTTTGGCTCGCTGAGATGTTTCTCCCCGTGAATTTTCTGAAAAGTCAAGCGACCAACCATTTGTCACAGTGTTGCAACCTCTGCAATTGCATGGAAAAAAAGCGTCCAACCACGACTGCACTTGACCAACTCCGATGCTGAGACAGTGTGCAATCAGTGAAAGAAATCTCAGACGCTATTAATCTAATTGATGGTTTATTAACATGACAATGAAGACTCCGTTTTCTCCCCTCTTGCAATTCTCCACCTCCCTCAACTGCTCGCATTTCTTCTCCTCCAGTGAGACAGTGTTGAAGATTACCGCAAAGAGATATTCTGATGTGCAACATTTCACAATACTCTCTGGAGGAATGATTTCCAGACACATATTCTCCTTTTTTTCTCACTTTGCGCGCTCCTTCATTTCAAAAACACTTGAGCAACTCTCAAAGTGGATTTACACAAGGAGGAGCTCCGCTGACACCAATAAGTGGATCTGCAGAGGAATTTCTCTGTCCCTCTTCGCTTTGGCAACTCCGCATCTTAACGAGCTTCGTCTCTTTTGGTGAAATCCAATCAATATTATAGAGACAGCATTTTCAGCCCAAGACAAACTTCCTTTAATGAACAAAGATTGTGAATAATCCTTGGCGCGGTGTGAAAATTCAAACAGCGCGCCTCAAAGCAACAATTCCATCCGCGTTGAGTGACGGGGGAAAAGAGTGCGTCAAGGATTGCCTTGTCATGATTTGTGACACATTTCTGTGTGTGTGCAATTTTCTTATGAGTTATGCGATCTGAGCGACAAAGAATTTTAATTTCTCCTCCAAGAGCGAAACAACTTCTCTAGAATCTGCGCTCTGACGATGAAACATTCTTTTCCTTGTAAGATTTTTATATCACAGATCTTCGCATGGGATTTATTACATCCACAACAATTACTTGGGCGGTTGGAGAAGGAATCTCCGTGAGCCATCGCGCGGTTGAATGTCGGATGGCTTTGAGGCCGCGGCGAAAATTGTGGCAAAATGCAATAAATCTCCACAATTCGCAACATGAGATGTTGAACTGAAAACTGCCACCAAATACATAATGTACTGGGTGTTGAAATATGAATCGGTGTGGATGTCAGAGAGAGGATACAAATCCACCCCCTTCGCCAATCCAGGAAGGATATTAATTAGTAATGTGTAACTTTTATGCGTGTCTTTCAGCGCCGCATTTTTTCCCGCGGCGCTTTCAATTGTACAGAGCATAAAAATTGCAAACGACACACCTTCAGCCATGTGAGCAAATATCCGGGAATATAAGTCAAAAGCCCCAGGATTTTCCCCATTTTCCCCAATGGTTTTGCGGGCGCATTTGGCGACGGGGATGGATTAGTTGCAGGCGCAAAAACTTCTGTGCTGTGAAAGCCTATGACAGGAGAGGCGGCGGAATATTTTTGGGGTGTTGGGGAAAAAGAGCATCCTGTGAATGGGAAAAGGAGAGGAAAAAAGTTCAGCCATCAGAGCGCAAATAATTGAGGACTTTGTGACGCTGGACATCATTGTCGGGGGGTTGAAAGACAATCTTTTGATGTGATCTCAAACGGAATTGCTTAACTTCGCGTGACGACTTTTCTCTCTGGGAACACACCAAAAGTGCCTTTTCACCATTCAAATGGAAATATGTGTTATACCTTATCTTGTGCACAGTCACATGCGACTTTTTGCCTCTGGGCGATCCAAAGAAAAAGTGCATGATTGAGGCATAAGAAGAAATTGTGGACAGATAAGTGTCGCCCCTTTTCGTTGCTCGACTTCTGAGGTCACGAAGAGGGCCAGAAAGACAATTGACAAGCGAAATATGGAAATTTATACTCTTTTTACTCATGCTTCTCCCCTTTTTCTCCTCTCTTTGCAGGTATGTCCTGACATATAAGGATCCAGTAGAATCAGATCACTTCCCAGGAATAGAGTAAGTGCTGCACAGCAAATTCTAAAGTCCTAAAACGACTAATTTTGCACTTAAAAAATATTCCGTAATAATCAAGGGGGAGATAATATGCTCTTAACCTGTACAAAACCTCCAACAATTTGAAATTTTTGACTGTTTTCACAATCATTCACAAGATTCCATGCGATATTTCTGTAAAAATTCACTTAAAATCGCTTTTATAAGCATCTTTTCTGATCATAACCTCAAAAATATCACTAAGAGATCTTAAAAGACTCCAATTACAAGCTTTCTGGTTGATAAAATCAATTTTTTAACTCAAAATTACTGATTTAGAGTGAAAATTGGGCAGAAAGTAGTCTAAATGAACATTTTCCAGGCCCAAAATGACTATTTTTGAGGTTATGTTCGCTTGAAACACAATTTTCAGAGTTTCTTGGCATCAAAGCTTCAGAAAAACAATGTTTATCGAATGAAAATCCCTAATTCTGCCAATGATAAGCAATCTTAGCGACTTTAGCATAAGAATATATGTGCTAAAATGCGTAATTTGCGACATAACCTAGAAAATGATTGTTTTTTCGGACGAATTGGGGTAATTTGACTGTAAAAGAAGCACACAGAAAGGGAAAATTGTAAGTTTTTCAACACTTCCGCTTCTAAAGTACTTCTGCTGAGCTGTACACCACTTCTGATAATGTTATTTCCCCCTTGATAATAACCATTCATCCCTGGATGAATATCGATTTGAGGTCTTTCACCTGTCAACGACGGCAATTAGCCCGGAAGGCAGCAACACACATACATAAAATATAGAGTCGTGAGAAAAGCTCGCAAATGTTGAATCTCTTTCCCCCCCCCCTTCCCCTCAAACACTATGTAGTTGAGAGCGAACAAAGGAGTAATGTTTTAATCTGCCACATTAATTATGTTGATACTTTAATTATCATTTGTATAGCGATGGTAAATGATATCTCTGTGTCACCAAGCGCTCCTTGCAGCTTGATTTAGTGTCCCTCAGTCGCGTGTAATTCCACCACGGCGAGTGGCAATTTTCTGCAGGTGCAATAAATTCTCCACTTATCAAATAATTTTGTCAAAATTCCCTTCAAAACAAGTGATTAATTGGGGGGTTTTCGGAGAGATTTTCCAAGTGTCACCCACTCCATCAAATGGCCTTTTAATGTCATGCTTCGAGAGTGTGTATTTCGCGCAACTTTGGCGCAAGGATATGCGAAATATATGTATATAGCGTCAAGTTTTGCGGAGGGGTGGAAAAAGTTTCACATCGCGCCAGTAATTTATGCACATTCGGCATTTGAGGTAATCTCCATAAGGTCGCCTTCTTCCATGGCGCCCAAGCCAAAAGCGAAATGGGAGCTCAAAGGTCAAGGGAGATGACAAACTTGTTAAAAATTCATTACAGAACGCTCCTCGTCCGCAGTCATCTTCTCTCGAGTGCGTCGCAAGGACCTTAATGCTATTTAAATCATATTACGCACCATCGTCTGGAGCGCTCTTCCTCCAGATAATCCCATCAGAATGTTCAAGCAGAGGCACGAGCCTGGGAATTGAGAGGGATGGGCAAGTGTCCGGCGACTGACAATGTTGCCTTTGAATATTTGCAGCGCAAAAGGACACAAACAACTCGAAATGTAGCGAACTCAATTTTAAAACCAATATTTCCAAGGGGAAAATCACTCTGCAAGTTGAGATCATTAACTTTGTGATTAATTACTCAAATTTTGATTATTTTCTGAATATTCGATTAAAAATTGATTATTTGAAAAAAAAATTCTGATTTTTTTTATTATAATCAAAAAATAATCAAAATTTGAATAAAAATCATAACTTATTATTTTTGATTTTTACAAATTTTGATCATTTCATACAAAATTTGGATTATTTTTTGATTATTTTCTGAATATTTTTTTTTCAAAATTTTGAATATAATTGAATAATTATGAATATTCTGATTGATTGATTGAAAAAAAACTTTTTTTTATATTTCATGTAGAATTTGAATATTTTTCTATTTTACTTTTGAAAATATTTATTCTCTTATTATTATTTTATTCAAAATTTGATTATTTTTCAATTCTACTTGGGAAAATAATCATTTTTTGATTATTTTATTTAAAATATGATAATTTTTCAAAATTTACTTGAGTAAATATTCTTTTTTTCTAATTATTTAATTCAATATTTGGTTATTTTGATTTTTTGTAATTTTATTTGAGAAAATATTCATTTTTTAAAATTATTTTATTCAAAATTTGATTATTTTTCAATTTTACTTGGGAAAATCATCATTTTTTGATTATTTAACTCAAATAATTGATTATTTGATTGGAGAACACTGAGTTTCCTCAAAAATCGCCTTGTGATTTGCCCCTTTAATATTTCAAACAGCCAAAACTTTGATGGTTTTAAACCTTTGACAGAAAAGTATAACCACACTTTGGAAACGTCTCAATCTTGACTATGAAAATATCTTAAAATATTATCATTGATACCAGCGTCTCTAGCGGTGGTCAGATAAACTTTTGTTGTTCTAACAAGTTGTAGAGTCTTTCAAGAGCTTTCCAACGAACCCAAAATTATTAGGATCGGACAAATAGAACGAATAGAACTGAACTTATAACACATACAAAATCAAAACTTTAAACCGCAATTACTCCAGTTCTATTGTTTCAACAACAACGTTATTACGTGTTTTTAGAGACTTCCTGACTTGGACTACAACATACTGAAATTTAAAGAAAATGCGCTGTCTTGTTTTTAAGATATTCTGTTTTAAAGTTTTGATGTTGAGCTCAAAATTATGGTTAACTTTAATTTTCAAAACTTGTACTACAAAATCTAGGATTCGGAAGGACCTACATATGTCCTTAATTGCCGAATTTTTGCTCAACGATTTTTAATTTTACTCCTGAACTCTTTGTTTACATTCCCCAATTCAAATTGCAACTGTCACATCGGTTAATCATAACGCTTTTAGACACAATAAACCTTCTTGCCGGAAGGAGTCTCGCTCTCCTGTGTTTATCAGTCGTCATGAGGGACGTTCAATTGCGATTTGATGTAACTCGTCAATCGCTAATTAATTGCCAGTGACAGTTGATCGGTGTGTTCAATTTGCAAAATAATTTCCTGCGCGGTTGTAATTAGTGAAATAATTCAAACACGCACTCCTTCGGCGTTGAAATGACAGTGGTCGCGCGAGGATTGTCCGGTGGCAATCCAATATATGCAGGGCTGTGACGGGGAGGAGGACAAAGTGTAGCATTTTGGCCGAAAACAAGGGGAGGATTTGTGCAATGGCAACGTGCCAGGCACTCAAATTTCGCCCCATCGCATGCATTCCCGTGTATTCACCTCGCTGAATTGCAATTCTTCAACTTAATTTGCCCCGCCGAAAGTCCGCCTGCGCCCCTCTTCCACCACCCCCCCGCCGGAAGGAGACATGAAATGGCAGAGATGAAAAATAGGCGAGAAAGCTTCTAAAATCCACCGTGATATATTGTAATTTGTTGACACAAACATTTTATACTTCTCACGTGGAGATGTATGAGGGCAAATCACGCAGTGAGAGGAAAATGAATTTCACACAATTACTCATTTACATAAACTGAGAGGCGAGAGAGAATGCTAAAAATGCGTTCGTTGCCATTTATACGACTGTTTTTTTTCTTTAAGTCATGCGTTAAATGGACTTCTTTTTCCCTCCAGAATATATGTATATATTGTAATGTTGACCTTTCACCTCCAGGCCAAGTTGGACTTTTTCGCAATCACGCGCTTCACATTTTAACGAATCCAATTACTTTGGGGTTTTAGTTTTATTTCTATCTCTATTATGGAAAAAAAATGGTTCGTATTTCGAGAATCTCTAAATGTTTTGTGATGAAAATGCGAACATAAAATTCATAGAATATCATCAGATTTCACCCGAACGGGCGCAGAAAACCCTCATTTCTGCTCTGAAGCATTAAAAGAGATATTAATTTTCATGGGGGACTCACATGGCAATTTCCAATTCACCATCAATCGATGGCTCTTACTTTAAGAGACACTAATAAACTCTCCGCTGTTGGGAAATATTGAACCATTTGCAGACGACATTCGAGAAGTCTCTCCAGAAATCCATGCAAGGGGGAAATAATGGGAACTTCTGAAGGCATTTTCCATCGCTCGATTTGTTCTTGAACAATTTCCGTCATGATTTCCTAGTTTGGTCTTCAAAAAATACTTTTGACCAAATTGTGAGGTTATAAATTCGGCTTAAATAAATACTTAAAGCCTGAAAATGACTAAAGATAGCGAAAAACACAATGTTTCCACTGAATAATGAGGTTAAATTTGCCTTTTCAGAGCAAAAATTGTGAAAATCACTCAGCAAAGAGAGTTCTTTAAGACATTTTTGAGGTTATGATTATTTTTTGGCTTTTTTTTAACAAATCTGGAGTATTTTTCGTGCGCAAATGCTCAATTCTGCTAAGAAAAGAGAAAAATTCTCAGCTTAAACAAGAATTCGATGATTTTAAGTCGTTATAAAAGCGACAGAATCTGTTTGAAATCAATCACATAACCTAAAAACTGCGATCAAATTGATTTTTCTAGGCGAAATAATTCTGAAAATGCCTCAATTTGTTCAAATATTCTTCCTTTCAACTGCCTGTAAAGCTGTACACCACTTCCGACCGTAATATCTGCTCCTTGATTCCATGTTAAAAAATTAATTATGTAGAAAAAAGTCGCATGAAGTGGAATTTGAGGCAAAATATTCCGAAGGACGATTGAGAATATCCTCGAATGCAGGATCATCGTAGAGAATCATTACGGCGGAATGCTGTATATTTGTTTAAAAAAACACACACACAGAGGCAGGAGAAAAGGAGCAGAAAAGGGAGGGATTGTGAATTGGAATTGGGTCGGAAGGAAATGGGTGGATGAGCATTATGAACGGTTGTAAATCTTTTGTAATTGTGAAAAGTTTATGAAGGTTTTATTTGTAATTGAGGGATTTGTTTTGGGATTGTGTGCCTCAATAGAGGGGAAAAACACACGAAGATGAAAAAAAATAAAGAGAGAAAATTTGGGTTTGACTTGATCCCCTTTTCTCCCTGATGTGAGGGAGGGGATGAAAAGAGAACAATTTTTGGCCTCTTCAACGATGATTTTTCGACTGTGGCTGTGAATTCAAAATTAAAACACCCCTGCGAGCGTTTGGTTGGGTTTTTTTGGGAGAAATTAATTTCTCCAAAATAACTTTCTCCCACAGAGAAAAGAAAAACCTTCTTACCATAAAAGAGGATTTTTCCACTCTGGAAAATTCTATCTTTTCATTTCGCCAATTTTTCACATCGATGACTCTCCATTCGGGACTTCGTCCTTTGGCTCTGGACAAATATTGCACAGAGGCAAGATTGCCCCGGTTATGTTCAATATTCATAATGTTTTCGCTGTTTGATATCTTTCAAATGTTCATCGGGTGGAATGATTGCCGAGTGAAATAGCGTGTCCAGAGCATTTATTCGATTTATTATACGCTTTTTCCTCAGCGATCATCACAGGCATTAAGATTGTGATGAATGTTTGGCATTTCTGCCTCTGCCCATCGTCCAATAACGACTGATGCTAAAATAAGGGATGGCATATAAAATTCCGCTATATATGCAAACGCAAATCGATGTGGAAATATTGAATAGAGGGTGAATTCCACAGGGATCCAATGGCACAAAGCCACCACTTAGAGAGGGTCTGAGACGGAGAAATTTGGGGGCGATTTGAGTTAATATATTTCAGGGGGGAGGGAAAAGGGGTGCTAATGGTATTTGCATTGACACTCACACTTTATTAATGTTGTGATGCAGAATTTTGTGTGCTTCGCAGTGGAAATATTGGCGATGCACAACTTCACCTGCATATCTGATCGCGACTCTATTGATTTACAGCTGACCAAATAGGGTCACTCTTATTTATTGGCAACCAATTGCGGACTTTTTGTCACTGGCCATTTTCCCTGCTCAATTATTCAATATCTCGCGGTTAAAAATTCAACACGAAATACCCTTAAATTGCGATGAAAATCAATGTTGTGCGCATTGAAAGAACTAAACTATGCAGCTGATTATTGCGTGGCACAAATAATCACCTGTAATTTGTTATTATTGCCAACTTATCAGAGATTTTGACTGATATTTTCAAATTTTCCAATTTATACATGCTCGTGTTATTTGGCATTCGATAATTCGCCAAACAGCGGAGATTTATCGATTGGAAAATTGCTGGAAATGCGAAAGGGAGACAAAGAGAGTGAAAGGACATTAAACTTTTGGGGAAATTGCAAATTCTCGCGACAAATCAATAGTCACGTTTCAGGAAAAAGTCTGAAAGAAGTCCTGAATGACGACGGTGAAACATTTGATGGGATATTCTAAGCAGATCGACACCAAGGGGGAGATAATACGACTGAACTGTTATAGATTTTTCTAACCTCAAATTTAAGACTCTTTTTTTGTCACTTGTGCGACTCTGAAAACGTCCGGAGAAATAGTGTTTAAGGAATATTTGAAGTTTTCGGTATTTTGGATGTATTTTGAAACATAACCTAAAAATTTCTTCATTCACTCATTCTGAACATTTTAAAGGCAAGACTAATCGACAATGAGCTGAAATTTGCTATTTTAGAGTAGAAAATCAATCAAAAAGCTCTTGAAATTGACAATTTTGCATCATAAAACAATATTTTTGAGGTTATGATCAGTCTTAGCGTAATTAACATGAGTTTAAATACAGAAATCTTGTGATTTTCAACAGATTTCATTACTATTGTACTAGAAAATGCAAAATTCAATGATATTTTTAGGTGCCAAAATTTGTCTTAAATCCCCAACATTGCCTAGAAAAATGCAAAGAATAATATCTCCTCCTTGGTCTACGATTGAGACGCAGTTTGTGCTGTTTCTGAAATAGAACTCATATAAATTTTAAATAAGGGTCAACCCAAGTCAAGGCCTGAGATTCACACTGGAAAAGATGTGTAATTACTTTGTGCTGAAATGCACTTATTGTGCTGAGAGAAGTGTGTTGTTTAATTTGGCAGCTGAAATGCGACGCTTTTCTCCGTTCAGAATTCACCATGAGCCTTCGGAATGCTCGAATGGGTGTCATTTTCGTGTGCTGAACCTATTAAAGCCGGGGGAACATGTCGCTGGGGTGGCGAAAAGAAGGGTGTCGTGAGCGAAGGTGGTAAATCTCGGGCAATGAATGCAGGTCGTTCGCTGCACTCTGAGCCCAGAGTGACCCACCCACGTCATTACTGCAGGCCGCACACATTAAGCCACCCCCGCCGACCCGCTTCTGCACCCCCCCAGAGACTTGGCTCAAGGGTCACCCGAATACGCATTCATGGCCGAGAGGCGAGGAGCGGCACAAATCCATTTAACACATTGCATTGTTTTCATTTATAGCCCTCGTATGTTTATTTAATGTTAGTCGAAAATTATTCCAAAGTGGTTGGTGATGGTAATGGGTGCCAACTGGAAATTTTCATCCCCAGCATTTTCCCCCAGATTTGATAATAAAGTTGCAAATTTGTGTAAATGAAATACTCTGGCATGTAGCAAAGTACAAGCATAAGTACATATTGTTCCATGTTTAATTTAAACTCTCCAACTAAATGAAATTATTGTGGGTGGGAGAGATTCTCTCCACACACAACTGAGCTCCCCAGAATATCCTTTTTGCCGCATGCAATTTGCGCGACCGTCAAGATCAAATTGCCAATCGGAATGCTTTTCTCCCGTGCGATTAACCCGCAGACAAATTGATTTCCTTTCACCTGGCGAAAATCAAGGGGACAGTCACTCACCAAGTTGAGACCAACTTTGTGAGTATTCAATCATTTTCTTTCTGATTATTCGTGATTATTGTACTCAAATTTTGATTATTTCATACAAAATTCTGATTATTTTTTGATTATTTGTGATTGAAATTCAAATTCTGATTATTTTTTGATTATTTTCTGAATATTTGATAAAAAATCGATAATTTCATACAAAATTCGGATTATTTTTTGAATAATTGATCAAAAACCAATTATTTCATACAATTTCTTATTATTTTTGGATTATTTTGTAATTTTACTTGGGAAAATATTCTTTTTTTTTCTTATTTAATTCAGGATTTTGATTATTTTGTAATTCTACTTGAGAAAATAATTTTTTTTATTATTATTTTATTCAAATAATTGATTGTTTGATTAGAGAATTTCCTCAAAAGTCGCCTTGTGACTTGCCCCTTGGCGCAAACCAAAACCCAGACAGAGATTTAATATTTAATTCGGATGTGTGCAATTTTTCACTGATTATTTCATAGGTAATTAAAATCATGTTACTTGACACACACTGGCTTCATTAATGTTTGATAGGATGTGTTCCTTTGTCCCAAAACTGCCGCCGATGAAAATAATTAAACACGGTTTGGGTGTTAAAAATACGTGTTCGATTTCAGTTGTTAATTTTTAATTAGAATCGCTGGATTCAGTTTCACCGCACATTACATTGAACATGATTTTAATTTTAGGCTCAGCCAGTGTAATTTCAGTACACTCAATAATGGGTTTATATTCATATGAAATCAGTGGGTGGAAATACATTCAATTCACCCACGAAGGAATCTTTCTATTTCAAGACATAATCGCGCTGAGCGTCTTAATTTTTTATTCGCCCAATTTCTTGCAACTTGTAGCGCCAGAGAAAGCGCCGCTGGGCTTTTCACAAATGCGTAAAATTGTGTAAACAATTCCGCAAAAGCAGCATTTCTGTGAAAATTGCTGAACATTTCTAATCCTGTTTACATTCTCAAGCGCAACTCTCCTTTTGGAATTTGACAGTGCGCGCAAAACAAACCGACAACTGTACTTGATTACCTTTTGATTATCACCCATATTAAAGTGATTTATACGCGAAAATATTCCGCTGGCAAACAGGCGGAGGATTAAAATTATTTATGTAGGCATTTTTCCATAAGAGGACACACAATAAGAGGCCTTCGGAGAGAGAGAGTGTTGTCGTCCAAATAGTATAATTCACGGTCTAGTAGACTCCATTGTTTGCCGTTTGGGGTGGCGAAAAGCACCCACACACACACAAGAGCTTCGGCCCGGCAGAAATGCTTCGCAGTATAATGAAGCGAAAGCTCATCAATAATGTCACCCCAAAATGGACTTTATTCCACGTCATTACGAGCAACACGACCGCCATGTGATAATTATGATGACGATGAATCCCAGGCCTGACGAGCAAGGAAATTACGCAAATTCTAAACAGCCCCCAAACTTTGCTGCTTTGTCACATATCATCCTGAATTTTCCTCCCTAACAAGACACCACGCGTTCCTCATCGCTGCTCAGCCACCTTTTGCAGCCACTCGCCATTGATTTATCCGCGATTAAAATATCATACGAGATTGAAATCGTGAAAAATCCATCAACCTTTTATTACCCGCCACAAAACCACATCGACAGAGTCACCGAGAGAAGATTCTTCGAGAGCATTAAAAAAAGAGAATGGATATTTTCACTGGGACGAGAAAGAGAGAAAGCAATAAATTCTTGATCAATAAAACGCCCAACTTTGGCTGTTTGGAAACTGGATGGTGAGAATGAGGCGGGCAAAAATTGCAAGAATTTAAATTTTATTGTTTTACGATGATATTACTAAAAATCATGACGCTTCCACCATGGAAAGTTTCTTCTTCCATTTTTTTTTTCTCTGATAACTTTCCTCCTCCGCGGCGTTATAACTAATAAAATATAATGTTGTTGCGACGAAAGTTATCTATTTTCAACGCTCACACGGAGAAGAAGAATTGCACACAGATTCTTACCAAAGTGGCTGAAGAAGTGAGAGTCGCAGCGGCTGTTTTCTCAGCCTCAGAGTGCATTATTATTCATTAAATTTATTCATCCATCAAAATTCAATAAACTTCATGAATTTTCAATAGAAAAGCATCACTCATTATCAAGGGGGAGATAAGACGCTCTTAATCTGTACATCACTTGCGATATTTATGTAAAAATCCACTTCAAACCGCTTTTTTGAGCATCTTTTCCGACCATAACCTCAAAAATATCACTAAAAGAAGCTTTCTGGGTGATAAAATGAAATTTTTAATACAAAATTGCTAATTCAGAGTCAAAATCATTGCAGAAAGTGGTCTGAATGAACATTTTTCAACTCAATAATACTCTTTTTGAGGTTATGTTTGTCTTCAACTAAATTTGCAGTGTTTTCTGGCATCAAAGATAAGGGAAAGCAATGTTTTAGGCTTGAAAATACATTATTTTGCCAATCATTAGCAATCTTGACAACTTTAGCATAAGAATTGATGATTTATAATGCGAAAATTGACTAAATGTGTCTGTGATTCGCGGTGATTCGTGACATTACCTAGAAAATTATTGTTTCTACAGACAAATTGAGATAAATAATGAGTAAAAAACTTTTAATGGAAGCTTTTCTGATGTTAAAATTGCTGATTCAGAGTCAAAATCGTGCAGAAATTGTTGTAAATATCCATTATCCAAGTTCATAATACTCTTTTTGAGGTTATGTTCGTTTGCAATAGAAATTGCGGGGTTTCTTGACATCAAATGCTCGAAAATGCCTAATTCTGCTCATATTTAGCAATCTTGGCGACTTTAGAATAAGAATTAATGAGATAGAATGAGAAATATTCACTAAATCCGTCCGTAATTCGTGACATAACCTAGAAAATTATGGTTTCTCCGTACAATTCAAACGAAATCCAATGAATCGAGTTGATTTTCTGGGAAAATAAGCATGCTGGAAAGGAAGATTGTAAGTTTTCAAACACTTTCACTTCTTAAGTACTTCTGTTGAACTGTACACTATTTCTGGCTGTATTATCTCCCCCTTGTGAATTGACATCTTTCCGTTTATCAGAGCCCATTTGCAATCATAATTTCTGTATTCTCTCTGGAAAGTCATATAGAATGTCGATATTCTCAACAGCTCTTCTTCTTCTCTTTTTTCAACATAAGATCTTATATGATTTCATTCTGGCCACCCAAAGTGTCGCCAGCGACACAATCTCCGATTTACATCTCCATGGAGTGAAGAAGCGAGTGAACCTTTTTCCAACGTCAAACTTTATCGCTTCTCCTCTTGTTGTTGAACAAATATGAGACGCTCTGCCACGATCCCTGAGGAAAGTACCTGGTCTGAGGGTGGCTTTTCCCGTGTCACCATTCCCCCATCGCCATAATTTATCTGAAAATGTTTAATAAAACAAATTGGAACTTTAATTAGTCACAGGCTGTTTATTTTTTCCGCCAAGTAAATACATCGTGGGGATATTTATGAGACACCGAGAGCCGTATCATCGCACTGTGCACCATGTGTGTTGGCTGGGGGCATTTCGCCTGAGCTGCCGAACCCCTTTCACCCCCCCACCCCCAGAGCCATGGGCGCCCAGAGGGTGGCGGCGAAGAGCGATGAGGGAAAACTTCCTCGAGATGAAGTTTGCAATTGGTGTATTTTGAGGTTGTTTTCTCAGGCTGGGCGGGTGTTGGGGGAGAAAGTGGCGCTGCAAAAAAGGGCGCCCCACTCGACAAGAGTGATGGAGAATTTTTCCTTACAAGAAAATCGATTTAAAAATTTATTGGCGCCAAGGGTGAGGATGGCAATGGCTTCGGGTGTCTCTCTGCGAAAGTTTATCATGTTCCGCGCGCGCGAGGGAGTGAAAAAAGAAGACGAGCAGGACAAATAATTCAATGCAATTATTTGATAACACTCTTGTATCAATTTGAGTGCTTCCGCCGCGATTCCACACAATCAACTCCGAGAAAGCGCTGATAAACTTGAAGGAGTTTTTGCCACAAGAAGCGGAAATTCCTTTCGCCAGTGAAAGCTGGGGATTTCACTAAAGTGCTGGCAGAGAGAGAGAGAGATCAAAATCAGCCCTCCAATAATAACTTTCATTGCACCAACCCTCCATTGTTTCACTCCCCATGTCGACAATTAATTCACCCCCGACATATCGATTGAACGCCCGCATTATCAACACGATCTTAAATAAATAAGTTATCAAGCATGATTGAAGTTTCCTATTTTCCCTTTTTACGACCCCATTTCACTTGCACATGAGCCCGAGACAGGATTATCTCATATTGGCTGAGAGAGAAAGATGTTAACGACTCATCTCCTCGACACTTCACACAGACTTCAATAATAATGCAGCCAAAGTGCTGCGATCCACCAAATTTGTCAATCTTCATTAAATTTCTGAGAGTCAAGTGAAGTCTAATCGCATTTTGGACGAACTGACACGCTTTTGTTATGCACTGGCCAAGGTGAAAAGGCCAAATTGGGAAGTTTTTAACTGAATTTTTAGATGCTTTCAAACTCTCTAAATAGAGATTGATTTAACCGTCATTCAGGATTAAACATTCATGGTAAATTGGTCAATATTTTACTGACCAAACAGCAAAAATAGTAACAAAATTAATTCTTCGAAAACCAAATCGAAAACAGACCAATTGAATTAAACCTCAATACATCTTCAAATCGTCCGTTAAAGCGCTAATATTGCCCTGAAAAAATTATTTTGTGAATATTCTAGTTGATTTTATTGGTATTTATTGAAAGTTTTATTGAAAAACTCAAAAAACAAACAATATTTCTCTCCAAAAACGTTTTTTTTTAACAGTCTTTGAATACATTTTATCCTAAAAAGTTCTAAAAAAAACCAACTTTTCAGACTTGTCATGAATTCTTTTCAAATATTTAATTTCAATTCAATGTTCTAAAGTTCTAGAATTATTTTTCTTAGAAAATTGTGCAGCGAAAAACGATGAAAAATCGACTTTTCGCAGTTTTCGTTTCACCCGTTGAATTCCAGTGGCAAGAATTAGCTTAGGACACCATTGAAAATAGTCAATTTTCCATTTGGAAATACTGTATTTACTGAGCAAACTAATTGTTTTAACTGAGCAAAAAGCAATGCAAATTCTGTTGGTGTTTTGTGCCTAACAATTAGAATAATGTGCGAAATCTCTAACTCCTCTCAGGACCAAAGGAACAAAAAGGGAGGCAGAGAGAGAGAGAGTTCATGTGATTAATGTGTGTTTCTTCCTTCGCCATTCCAGGCTCGCTGCTCCACTGCAGTCGGGACAGCAGCAGATGTCACAGGGTATGACGAACGCCAACAATGCACAGGGATCCCATTGTCAATTGGGCGGAACGTCGCCCCTCGTGATGCCAGTCTTTCCCCTGCGAACATCCCATTCAGGACATGCGCCGCACTACTCACCCTACTCGCCCTCAAGGTAAAATCCATCATTAATAACACCCCCGCACGCGCCCATGCATATTTTATGCATTGGCCGAAGAGGTTGATAGACCTTTTTTCGGCAACAATGCCCAACGTAGAGGCTCAAGTGGCTCTGTCTGATTGATAAATTTGACTCTGTGCGTTTACAGCACAGCCAAAATAAGCGATGGAAAGTGGTATAAATAATCCAGAAAATACTGTGTTGTATATATGTGTGGAGAACTCCCCAAATAAACACTATTAAAGTCTATTTCGGCTGTTAAATTGCTTGTCGGATTTCTTTTGTGCGCACCACGGATTTGAGCTTTTATTCTTGCTGTGATTATTGTTACTTAAAGGCCGTGTTTTTGGCCACATCCGGAGTCGCGCGCTTTCAGACACACTCTATTTACACGGATTCGGTGTTTGGATCCCAAAGCGCTCCTCTCCCAAAAAGCAAACACATAATAGACTGACTTCCATTAATATTATTAGATATTTGTCTTCAAACACAATCAATTATGAATTGAAATTGAGTTTAGAGGCGCGCATAATGGTAAAATAATTGTTGAATAAATATTACCTCTCTCTCTCACTCTCTAACCATAAACAGACCAACATAGACGCTGCATAAATACGCGCTGAAATATAAAATAAATACACTCAAATTTATGCAGGGAGAAACTGGAAATTTAATGGGAAATACTAATGGATTTCATGATATGTACTTCAATTTATCACAACAACACCACAAGATTTAATAAGGCAAATTGAGTAATTTTCCTGGAAATGCTTTTATTCTATTAAAGAATCTTTAAAGACGCTGAAGACAGACAAAAAACCCGATCATCAAATTTGCTTTGAGGAGGTTTTCCAGGAAGTTTATTCATCTGGGGTTGTTAATTTATTACTTCACAGTGCAAATTTAATTTTCCCTGCAAAAAAAGTGAAAAATTATGGCTTCTTCTTTGTCACCTTTGCCATTCCACTGTTAATAACCTTAAGGGTTTTTCTTCCTCTCTCTCTCAGCAAATGTCATGATTATTATTTTGCTTTTATTGCGCGGAAATGCGTTTTAACGTTATATTTCCATTGTCCGCCCCAGAAAACCCTTAGCAAAGTCTCTCTGTGTGTCTCCGGGTAAATCGATATTATACAATTTAATTTTCGTGAACAATTAAACAAGTTTATGTGTAACGATATACATTACACACTAAAGTGTTTCGCTATTGTTGTTTGATTGAGCCAAATTGTATTATACCTTTGGCTCTCTTGGATACCTTGATCCCACCCGCTCTTTCAACCCCCGCCAGTGTTAAATGGGCCAGAGGGATGGCTGGAGATCCGAAATGGTCGAATCATCAGCAACGTTAGCTCGAAATCATCATTAAGGCACAATTAATTGCTCTATGGCTTTGGCTTGCTATAAAATTACACACACACACACATTTTCAGGGAGGAAAAATACCACCCTTTTTGCCCCTGCAGGAAAATCCTCCCCCATGAAATTAAAGAGTTTCACTCTTCTCATTGCAGGTTTCACATAGACAAACGATGTCAACATAGGTGCTCATGGAAATGTTTCAGCATTGCCTTAATACTCCTGTCGGTGGCACTTATAGCTATGTTGGCCTATTTTGCAGGTATGCGCCCTAATAATTATTTCAAGTTTGAGCAACACACAGTCGTTAGACGCCCCACCCCTTGGCCACCCTGCTGAACTTCACCGTGGCGATGGAGAGACGAAGAAAAAATCATCAAAAGAGGAGTTTTGCCAAAGAAACTTTCTTCATCAAGACTTTCCTCCTCAGCTGCACTTTTGTCACTCTCTGTCCGTTTAATTTTCGCCATCGCTGAGGTGGATTTTCCCTCAGAACAGAATTGATCCCCGCAGTTCTGAGGCGAACCCCACTTTGTACACTTTGTCTAATTGTCGAGCATTAGCACCACATCCTGCAGGAGTTCCGCCCTGCTTTTCTTGGCGCTCTGGAAGCGAAATCCTGGGCGATAGTTCGTTTTTATCACCACGACAGGAAGACTCTCACCTCAATGACACCGCACAGAGGCACATTTGACTAAATTATTGAATGTTATTAACTCGGCAGCATGAAAAAGTAAACAAATTGCCAGGAAGATGCTAAAACAGAGGGGGATAAAATGGAAATGCTGAGCTGAGATTCTTTGGGGATGAGAAGACAGGAAAATCCGAGTTGCGCACAGACTCTTCCCGCCGCTGGCTTTCCTCCCCAAAAAAAGGGAAAACTATTCAAAGTGTAGTCAGAGCGTGGCACGTGATGTGACTTAGCGATGACCTGGGATGTATTCAAATGCAATCAAAAATCGCATTTGTGCGAAAATAAGTGGAATATTATGAGTTTGTGAGAGCAAACATGGAAAAAATGGATGTGGAAAAATGACTTGACGCTACATTTTAGTCCTAGACTCATGAAAACTGTTCCTCGTGGTATTAAAAAGGATTGAAAGAACCTTAGGAAACAATCCTTCACGGAATTCGCCTAAAACTACCCTCAAAATTCAGCGAAATCGACCTTTTTACACTGTCAATTGCGCTCTTAACTCTCTTTCTGGAATAAGAGGTCCTTCTGGATATCTTCCCTGATTAAATGTCCTTTCTTGTGCAGCTGAAAAATCTCCGTAAGATCTTCTGAAGTCGCGTATTGTTCTTGACCCATAATTTGATATTCATTTGATCAAATTTTGATATCAAACACGTAAAAAATCCAAATAAAAGTTGAAAATCGACAGGATAATTATCCTGAAGACACCTCGGATTAATTTGAACCACTTTAAGAACCCGAAACAAATGTACCGGACAAATAATCAAAGATTTCTGCAACGACGCTATTTAAAATCTCGGGTTATTTTCTGCCTTGGTTCAGTTTTGATATCATAAAGGGATTAAGGATTAGTCCGAATGTCTTTAAACTTGGCATGGTCATTACTCATTAATAAGGGAAGATTGGTGGAAAATTTCAAACCTCTGGCTTCACGTGGAAATTCACAGCACATCAATATGTCTCAGAGTCGCGGGTGGCGCTATTTAAAATCTCTACACTCTAGATGGCGCTGTATGACTTGTAAGCTCATGTGATCTTTGTTGTTTTCTTCAATTGCTCGCAAAACAACCACTTTTGTGGCAATTAACGAGACCTTAATTATCCTCACCCCCAAAAAAGTGCCTCAAAATTTCCAGACAGAAAATCCCCTCGATTGCCAAGCTTTGGGGAAAAGTTTTTGATTTTCTAAACAATGCTCGTGTATTTATTCAAATGAAATTGGAAATAAATTTCCCTGTACTTAGCCAAAATCACACTTTAATCCTCTCCGTCTCACTTGAAAGTTTCTTCGAATTCTGAGGTGATGTTTTTGCGAACGGTAAAAATGGCCGAAGTGAGGGTGATTTTCCACAAGCGTTGGCAATTGTGTGTGGTGGATTAATTGGAAAATATTTAGAGAGTATCGATTTGTCGGTGATTTGAGCAAACAACGACATAATCCAACACTGCGAGTCTCATTGAGCTTGCCGATGTGAATTGGATAAATGCTGCAACTGCAGACTGTCATGGCGCCTAAGTCTGCAATATCCGGCGGTGTCTGCGTTATTTCTCCTGTGTTTATCTGGCAGTGCAGCGGGTGGGCATGTTTGGGGCGTCCGGACGGGAATATTGATGGAGTTGCGCCATGCAAATCACTCAATGAGTCGCAATCAATCAGTCAATTGTCGCTGACTCTCATGGGCAAAGGCAACGAATCCCAGCGTGCACGATTTTGACTGTTGGATTCGAATTGATGCAATTCAATTGACTTCTCAGAGTTTTGATTTTCACTGCGACTTGAGGATTTGCAGCGTTGCGGAAAGTGTCATTGGACTGCGACTTGTGTGTTGCGCAAAGTGCACAGGCGATCAGCATATCTGGACTTTTGTGTTTTTCTCTTTTGCAGCGGTCAATTCGATGAAGCCCACGATGGATCCCAACAACTGCATCGTGGTGCAGGACGTGAAACAGGTGACACACGATCAAATGACCCAGAATGCCGACGGATCCACCCAATTGCCCACGGAAGAGTCTCTGCTCACGAGCACAGCAGACCACAGCACATTCACCACGGCGCATCACTATCTGAACAGTGGCTTCTCGCAGCAGCAAATCCTGCAGCAGCAACTCCAGCAGCAGCACTACCAGGATCAGCAGTTCTCGGCGCAGCAGCAGCAGCAGCACCAGAAGTGGCCGCAGGTCCTGGAGCTGCGCGAGTTCAATGAGCTTCACCACGCCACGATTCAGCCGTACCAATTCTGGAATTCGGAGTTCCGCAACAAGCATCCCGCCTTCATCCGGTTCAACTTCACGCTGCCCTGGGGCGCGAACTTCGCGGTGTACGGGCGTCGCAACGTGGCGCCCAGCGTCACGCAGTACGACTTCGTGGAGTTCATCCGCGGCGGCCGCGTGGATAATCGCCTGCGGCGCCGGCGTCGCAGGAAACGCAGCATGGCCGGCGAGGACGAGGAGGACATCCTGGCGAATGGCGTGGACGAGGAGTATGACTTTGACATCTTCGAGAATCCCCCCGTGGACGGCGATGAGTATCACGACAGATCCAGCGCCGCCGAGGCCGCCTCGTCCTCCTTCATCGACGAACACCTGCGCCTGTCGCCGGCGGAGCGCCACATCATCTCGAAGCGCTCCGCGGACATGGATCCCATGATGGTGAACGTGAGTCTGCTGCAGTATCTGGACACCGGACGCTGGTTCCTCTCCGTCTACAACGACGAATTGCTGGCGCACAGCGTCACGCTGACCGTCGCCGAGGCGGAAGGCGTGAGCACGACGTGTCCGAACGACTGTTCCGGCAGAGGATCCTGCTATCTGGGCAAGTGCGACTGCATCGACGGCTACCAAGGCGCAGACTGCTCCAAAAGTGAGTAACCCAGTCGCAATCTTTGGAGCTTTAAGCTTGATTTTCCAACATTTGAAGCCCGGGATAAATCAGGGGATTATGCGAAGCGTGAAATTTCACCCCATTTCACTCTTTGAGAGCTTCACACAAAGTCGTGGCGCGAGGGAAATGCATCATTTTCAATGCAGATAGAGAATAAATTTGCGAAAGATTGGGGAGAGACGCTTATGATACACATTCTGGGGATGAAAAATTTCCAACTCACACAGGGAATATCTGAGTAAATTGAAACACTTTCAAATCATCCCCATAAACACAGCGTGAATGTTCACAAAGAATCACACTCACCCCCCCAAAAGGGGGGGTTGAGGGAAGGGTGCAGAGTTGGAATTAGCATAGATTGACGCTAAAAGGACAATTCCAATCCCTTAAGGAATCCATGTATAGCTTTGCATGTCATTGATTTAGGATCAGAGATCAAAACCTGAAAGTTTTCCCAAAGGGAAAATTACTCAAGTTTCCCAAAACAAATTTCTAGTTTGCACGAAAGTTCGGGTCACTCCATCTGTGTGCGCGCCTGTTTTTGGTCTCCTGACCATATTCAGAGTGTCTCTCGGAACCCCTTTTTGCATCGTCCCGAAATCGATTTCGTCAAATGGCTGTGGAGCTCTTTGGTGTCTTTCCACCCTCGTTGCCAACTTCCTTGTCACTTGGGTGCCTCTCCTATTTATCTCCCAACACATACTACATATGTACGCCACCATGACACATCAGTCCACTTATCTGCTCTCGTCCAGAGCTCCTTATTATCGATTTCTCTCCCCGCGCCCTCCGCCCAGTGACTACGCTTTTTTCCCGCCTTGGGAGGCCTTCGCTCTTCGCCTTCCTGCACAAAGTGTGGCGCGCGTTCACAAAAGGCCTCCTTCCGCCCAAAAGCGCCCTGACAAGGGGGAGAAATTGGGGTGAGAAGAGGTGTACAGATCAGCGAAGGTATTGGGAAGTGGAAGTGTTTCAATATCAACGATATCCCTTTGTAATTCACTTGGAAAAGATGTATCTTTGTCTGTTTCTAAGGCCACCATCTTGGATTTATAGGTTATGTTACAATAGCTTAAAATAAACTATAAAATTAACCTCAATTATTGCACAAAAACTGAGAATAATTTCACTTATTGACAGAATTTGACAATACACTCAATTAGATCACGATTGCGATAGTTTTTCATAGCGAAAGAGCGACAAATTCCGACATTTTTTCAACATAACCTCAAAAATATTAGGATATTTTGACTTTCCCAACTGTTTCTAACCAAATTGATCTCATTCTGCCGAAAAGAAGGCCAAATTTTTCTAATATTACCCAAAATTAAGTCATGAAATGCATTTATAGGTTATGTTACTAACTTAAAACAGATTTTGTAGTTAATTAATCGCATTTCTTGCACATAGAGTGACATAAATTATCTCTTACTAATAGAATCTGACAATATACTCAATCAGATCACGATTGCGATAGTTTTTAATGGCGAACGTTTAAACATAACCTCAAAAATACTTAGATTTTTCAAGTTCCCACAACATTTCTAACCAAATTGATCTCATTCGGATGAAAAGAAGGCCAAATTGGTCTAATTATTGGCCAAAATCAAGTCAATACGGTAAGTTTAGACGTAAGAAGCTGTCTGGGAATGCGGTGTACAGACTCTGAGCGCAGTGGCTTCCCTCGCGCCGAGCCTATTCTGTATGGGAGCAGCGCTGCAAGACGGGCGTCTTCACATTAGTGCCATTCTCCATTTGATTTAGGTGTCTGTCCGGTGCTGTGCTCGGCTCACGGCCACTATGGCGGCGGGGTGTGCCACTGCGAGGAGGGCTGGAAGGGCCCGGAATGCGATGTGCCAGCGGGTGAGTGTCAAGTGCCCGGATGCTCCGGCCATGGACGCTGCATCGAGGGCGATTGTCACTGCGAACGTGGCTGGAGAGGACAATTCTGCGAGCAACGTGAGTAAATTTAATTATCCCATTTCACAACCCCCCGATTTTTCTGCCCAGTGTGTTTGGGATATTTGCAAGCCCTCAACTTGTGACTAAACAGAATTTCGACTACTTTTAACTCTGCATTTTCTCCGTGTTTTGCTGGGAAATAATTGCAATTCCACATCCAGGATTGTGAAGGAAGAAAAGTGCCTTCAAGAGAAGTGACAATGGAAATCGATTGGTTATGCAAAACTCTTCTCTATGTGTGTGTGTGTGTGTTTTGGGGGTGGTTTCAAAAATTCATTTCATCACTACATATTGTTATTTATTCAAAAACCCTGGGATGCTGTGGAAGAATACAAGCAAAAGTCAGAGCCTTTGAAGAGCTGAAAATGAAGTCATCAACATTTAATATCTCAGCATTCCCACAGCAAAACACATACGCATTCGCACAACAGAATGCAACGTTTAGAGAGAGTGAACTTTTGTGTGAAATATTACCTCTGCTTGGAGTGAATAAATAAAAGCGGTCGACGGGGGTGGAATTGCAAATATTTCAGCGAGCTTGCGAATTGTTTGCCCTCCTCGGCCGGGGGATGAAGTGAAATAACCCCTGGACTAATGTGATCACAACTATTCTAATTGCACGACAGCTGACTGCCTTGATCCCTCGTGCTCTGGCCACGGAACGTGCGTGAGCGGCCAGTGCTACTGCAAGGCCGGCTGGCAGGGCGACGACTGCGGCATGGTGGACCAGCAGGTCTATCAGTGCCTGCCCGGCTGCTCCGAGCACGGCACGTATGACCTGGAGACGGGCACGTGTGTCTGCGACAGACACTGGACCGGACCCGACTGCTCCCAAGGTAAGTCCGCCCATCCCCTAATGAGCCTCGCCGCCAAGGGGTTGCCAATCTGTGGCTTTTGATTCCATTTATTTTTGTTATTCCTCGGTTTTCCCGAATAAATCTTATTTAGTGAAGAATAGATCGGGAAAAACACTTACGCAAGCCATGAAAGGAAATTTAGGCATTTTCTCAATTATTTGGCGTAGAAAAATATAATTTTATTACATTTCTAGGCTATGTGATTGATTTAAAGCTGATTCTGATGGTTAAGAAAGCCTCAAAATCATTTAATCTGTGTTTAAGTTCTGAATTTTTCTTTTTCTTGGCACAAAATTGAGAATTTGTGTTGGAAAAAACTTAAAATCAACTTAAAAGTCCAATCATAACGTTAAAAATATCATTTTAGTCTTGAAGAATGTCGATTTGCTTGGGTTTTTCCGCACTTTGTGCTTTAAAGTAGCAAATAAAGCCTCAAATATTGACAAACTTCCACGTTTGAAAGGATTAGAAATTATATCAAAAAGGATTCTTGTGTTAAATCGGATTCATAACCTCACAATTTCATTCAGAAGTTTCCCAAAGACATTTACCAAAGACAAAGCTAAGAAAATGAAGACAGAAATTCAGTTATTCCTGGAATAATTGCAATAAATTCGTATGTTTTTCCACATGAATTTAATTTAATTTTTGTAAATAATTAAAACTGCATCTCGGACATTAGCAACCCCTTTGGGCGCCGTAGTTTTAAGCATCGTCACGGCGACATTATTAATTCACAGCCGCGCTTTTTTCACTCTCGCCGTCCGCTGATGATTAATTTCCGTCTTTTCGGCGCACACACAACCCGATATCAATCACCGAATTGTCATTTGGTCTCGCACGCGTGATTGATTTTGTTTGGCAATACTTAACAACCCCCGAATGTGTTTTTTTTCCTCCCTTTTGCCAGCCATTTTGCGACTAATTACATACAAAGCCACTGTGTGGCGAGCAATTTTAATTAAGATTGCAGCGCATTGATAAAGCGGAAGAGTCTGCAATTGTGCACATTTTCACAAGCAGACTTTCAGGACTCTGACGCTATTTATTTCTAATATATAAATATATGTATCACCAAAATATAAATCAATAACCTCACGTGTGGTTTCACCTTTTCTGATGGCAAGAGGTGTTCGCTAAGCATCTATTTATAGCACCCCATTTAATTTCCGCCCATCTCGAGTCCTGAGAAACAAGGGAACAAATAAATTCCCTGACGCGCAAATCAAGTTAAATTTTCAACACCAAACCACTATGTAAAAAGCGAAAGTTGATGTTGATGGGAGAGGAACACCTCTTGGCAAAATTTATTTACCTTTTCTTACCTCCCCGCGCGCCTGGCGAAACTTTTTACGGTAGGAAGATAAACATGCATATTATGGGGCCGAAGGAAAATCTCTCTTTCCACCCACGCATCGCATGGACAGTAATGCTCCACTGATGGAGGGTAAATTGGGATATACACTCAATCTCAGGGTAGGTTCAGATGACGGTGCGAGGGATGTTTTTTGATATTTAATAAATAATTTCATCTTTTCACGCCGCTCCAGTCGTTTATGGGTGTATTTTATGGCAAATGAATTTTCCCTCAGAAGCTTTTCAACCCTCTAAATGCCACCCTTCCAGGCTTGAGGTGTGTTTGAAGCTGCCTAAGAAAAATAGACACATATAATCAAGAATTCAAAGACGCTGAAGATGTTTTAAGCTTTGTAGTGTAATATGAGGAAAAAAAATACATACATTTTACAAAACATTCATTAACACCATTTTGTGTCTATTTGTTGACTTTGGTGTGTTCTAGACAGTTGTAGGCCATAAAATCAGCTTTCAAAATCGATGCCACTTTTAGTAATCGGATGAAAACTTTGGAAGATATTGACAATTCATTCACATAGGATTTTGCCGATTCAACTCCTCAAAATCACCCCTATTTTTCCACCCTCTCTTTGCAGCCGTTTGCAGCTTGGACTGCGGCCCGAATGGTGTGTGTGAGTCTGGAAAGTGTCGCTGCAACTCTGGCTGGACGGGAAATCTGTGCGATCAATTGCCATGCGATTCACGATGTGCTGAGCACGGCCAGTGCAAGAATGGCACTTGTGTCTGCTCACAAGGATGGAACGGTCGCCACTGCACCTTGCGTGAGTACCTGGACAATGTGTAGGGTGGGATTTGGGGGAGCTTAAGCGCTGCGATGGACACAGATCAGAATTGGAGAGGTTAATTCGATTGCGAGAATTCCGCATGAGCAATTCTAATCCCTCTGGGACAGCGTGAGTGGGGAGAAAAGGGGGTTAATTAAATAATCAGACTCTGGAACCTGCCTCAATGCGAGGGAATTCTCACACTGCATAATTACGCGTGGAAAAGGGCACTTTCGGGGACTCGCGGGGGCGATCATGAAGCCAAGGGAGAGATAATATAATCACAGGTGGTGTACAGCTAAGCAGAAGTACTTAAGAAGTGAAAGTGTTCAAAAGCTTACAATATTCTCTTTTCTGAGTGCTTATTTTATTCATTAATTATGCAAAATCTTTAGATTTCCTTCGATTTCACGCAGAATCAATTTTAAAATCTTTTTTTCTAGGTTATGAAACAAATCAAGAACAGATTTTGTGAATAATTCGTATTATAGCACATCAATTGCTAATAATTATAGTAGATTTAAGCATTTGCAAGCAATTAACCGTGATTTTTTGATCCTTTGATGCCAAGAATCCCTGAAAATTGTGCTAAGATTGAACATAACCTCAAAAACAGTCATTTCAATTTAGAAAATATCTATTAGGAAAACTTTTCGGGCAATTTTTTACTCTGAATCAGCAATTTTGAGTTCATTGGCAAATCTAGAAAGCTTTCGAACGGAGTTTCTGAAGATCTCTTAGCTATATTTTGAGGTTATGGTCGGAAAATGTGCGCTTAAAAGTTGATTCTTGCAGAAATATCGGATGAAAACTTAAGAGATTTGATATAATTTGGGAAATAATGCGCAAACAGACTACAAATTTGGTGTTCTGGAAGTGTTAGGCAAATTTAGAAGTGTTTGGAAGTGGTGTACAGATTTTGGGGCACATTATCTCCCCTTTGCTTGAAGTGACCCCGCGGGAGGTCGGCGTGTGTGCGACACGCAAATTGGGCGCCGGTGTGAGATTTTATCACTGCACAAAAGTGTAAAGCAGTTGAAAAGAGGACAATAAGGCCACGAGGTCATTAAGAGTCGCGGCCACATACATATTTGTACATTAAGCTGTCGTGGAAGTGAATTTATGTACATAGAAAATGCGATGGGTTGAGAACCGTGACGGGCTTTTTTCATCCATCCAACTATATTTGTTGGGGTGGTTTTTTGTATCCCTATTAGTACAACTTTAATTAACTATTTCTGCATCGCTCAGGAAAACTTCACCATAACTTAATTGAGCATTGATTTTCTCACTCTGATGGAGGATTTTTTTTGTTGTTGTGAAATTGTCACAGAGCAATTTGTAAATCTATTGCTGGGAATTCACAAACTGACACTTTATTCTATTGATTGACCCAAATTTCTCCACAGTTTGCGCGCAATTCAGCCGAACGTGGCAATTTCTCTAGTATTTTCGCATATATTCAAATGAGATGAGAAAAAGTCACTTGCAATAGGATTATTGTGTGTGGGAGAATTAGACAAAGTGTGAAGAAGGTAAATGGCATAAAATGTTGGATAAATCATTCATGCAGTGACACATTCACATGCCAATAATCTCCAATAAGTGCCAATATTCGTCAATCTATTCCACCTACCTATTTTTCCCTAACACAATTCTCCTCAAACCAAAGGGGATGTTAATATGGATTTTGGATGCTCCTTTTTAAGATTTAGTGCGAAATTTCGAGCAAAAGAGTGGAAAATGAAGGAGAAAAATTATATTTTAGTCGTCAAATTGTTTCGCCGGGAAAAGTTTTCGGTCTAAAGATAGATTTTAGAGCGTTGAGAAAATTACTTCAACCACTTTGGAGTTCATTTATAGACTCTATAAGAACGTGATTGTCTGAAAATACTTTAGAAAAAAACGGAAATCTGTTTTTACATACCGAAATTAGAAGATTTTCTGCGAAAAATGAATTTTAAGGTTAAGTTTAAGAAGAATACTAAAAGATGAAAGGACATTTTACGGTTTTTCTGTACTTTTGACTAGAGATTTTCGTCAGCATTTAAAAAGATTCTCTATAACGTGCAAAAATTTAAGGTTTTTCCAGTTTCGCACTTGTTTTTTATTGTAAAACCTTGCGTAAAACCGTAAATATCCGATTAAAAATCAAATATTAAAGTAATGTTGTTTATTCATTGGTGTTTGGAAGCTTTTCGGTTGATAAATTCACTTTTAACTCTTTAAAAATTATGTAGAATTATTTTATAAATGAATTTTGAAGAGATAACAAGATAAAAAATCTTTTTTTTCTCGAGAACAACCACAAAATTGCTCTACGACGAATACGAATGAAAAGAAAATTACACGAAATAAATGCACAGGTGACTCTGCATTCCCAATATTAGCAACCCCTTGTCTTAGACACCCCAAGAAGAACACACACAAACACAGAGACAGGGAGAAAAACGGGGTGGCAAAGTTGAGAGGACATTGAGACTTTCCTCATTCCGTATTTTGGAGTGTAAAGTTAATTTGCGAATTCACGTGAAAATGTCGCAGCACAAACAAATTTCTACTGGCAATTTGTTCCTGATCCTCGATTAATTGAAATGAAAAACAAATTGTAAATCAATTTAAACTTTGGGAGCTTCCACACAATGGAAATTCCGGGGCGGAAGGAGAGAGAAAGAGAGGGAAAAGCGGCAAAAAAGCGATCCTCTCCCATTTCAATTACTCATACAATCACTTGTACCAGAAGCACACACATCATTGCTGCTGATGCAGGAAAAGGGGGGAAAAGTGGGCGAAATGCAGACACACAACTTCTCAGCCATGATTCATGAAGATTCCCAACAATTTAACTTGAGAATTTAAGAGTTTATTTTTCTCCAGCGTTTCAGACTCAAGTCTCAGTTCTAATTACAAAGTATCCTCGAGTGATTTATTCTCAATGAGAATTCTCTGGCATTTCACGGGGGCGGCAGCGAAGGAGACAATCTAAGGGGTTGAGACAGAGAGAGAGAGAAAGACTTTCTAATTGGACTTTGAGAGAGTGTCTCTTCTGCACTTTGTGTGAGGTGTACAAATTTCTGCAAATAATCAAATTAAAAGCTGTATAGCGACGCAAATGTGTCACAATTCTTCTGATGTTCATACATAACATATGATATGCGCCAGAGTATTTATGTTGGCACAGAAAAAGTGTGCAGCAATTTCTTTCGGCAGAGACAGTCGAAATTCACATTGGAAAATATGCACTCCATGTCCATACAATGTTTCTCTTTCTCTGGTTGTTTTGCCACCCCCCAAAATGATGGTGTGGGGGTGGCTAAAACAAGCTGAATGTTTACGGAAAAACAAGACGTGGCACAGAAGGAAAAACTACACACACACACACACGACGAATGGGAGGAAAATTGCTGAGGCCATGTCGTCTCTCTGAAAAACACCCGCAGTTGACACTTAGAATAACACTGGCGATTTGTGTGGAATGTTCATAAAAATTCAATATGCTTGTGACTCTTCGAAAAGTTATACAAAAATGCCAAGTGGAGAAGAGTGGAAGTTTTCCGCCTTCATCTCCCATTCCAAACATTCACACACACACAGAGAGCTCAATATATATACTTTTTTGCCTTGCTTTCTCTCTTGATCTTTTTCCTGTGCTTCGCCATTTGTTTTTGTTTTCATTTGCAAAAGAAGACGGACAAAGAAAAATACCCACACGAAGCACAGCAAAAAGCCACATAAATGTACAATTTTATACATGAAATCAAACATTGCGGAGACATTGTGGATGGAGCACAATTCAGAGCGACTGAAGTGAGGGAGAAAAACAAGGGGAAAGTCACTAATCGATTTTTGAGTAATTTACTAATTTATTACTGAATGAAAATAATCAAAAACATCATTATTTTCCGATAAAAATTGCTAAATAATCTAAAAATTAATATTTTCGCCAAAATATCGAAGTAAATCAATTAAAAATTGAATAATTTCCACATATCGCCGCCAGAGGGCAGCAAAATTGGCGTGGGGGACGCTAATAATATCGCATAATTTTCTCATTCTTACGAATTTTCACACTTTATGACTTCTTTGCCTTTTGGAAAGTACAATCGGAATTTAAGCACGCTTTTAGAGTCTCTACTGCTGCCCTCTGGCGGCCATATATGGAGAAAATGATCAAATATTTTTGGCATAATCAAGAAATGATTGAAATTGGTATGAAATAACCGAAATCGTCAGAAATCGCGAGTGATTTTCCCCTTTGGAGAAAAATGTGTTTTCATTGAATCACAGCATTTCTCTGAGAGAGAATATGAAGTCAGCGCGTGCTTTTATTCCACATAATAGGGAAGTGCGGGGGTCAGTTGATTGTTAATGATGAATCAGGGCAAAATTGCAGTGCATTTGACTGAAGGATGCGCCGGAGAATGTGGACAGGGTAATAAATCAGAGGCGAATTGCTGGAAAATCCCATCGCAGTGCTAAATTTGCTCCTCAATATACAGTTTTCCAATTGGGTGTCGCATCGACAATTCCCATGTAATTGATCAAGAAGGGCGCAACATAAATAAATGTGTTCTTTTTGCATGGCATGTGCTGCAGCTGGATGCGAGAATGGATGCTCCAGACATGGACAGTGCACACTCGAGGACGGTGAATACCGGTGTGTCTGCATAGAAGGATGGGCCGGCACAGATTGCTCAATCCCCCTGGAAATGAATTGCAAGGATAACATCGATAATGATCACGGTAAGTGAACATCAATTGCCTGGCCAAGGGAATGCAGTGCACGTTCGCTGCGAAATGCCTGCACAGCCATTTCCGCATATGACTTGGGGTTTTCCGAGCTACGGGGAAAAATAGCAGGGGTGACATATTACGGCTTGCAGTGGTGTACAGCTGACGATGACTCAAAATCACACATTTTATCACTCAGAAAGTTGCTAAACCACGTTTTTGAATCCACTTTTGAACTTAATGGAGCGATTTCCAGTCAAACGAGGAGTGTTAAAAGTGTGTTATATTAGTTTAACACAGTATTTGATATTCTGAGTAATCTATGTAAGCTTTAAAATTGTGTTTGGATTAAAAATTCCCCATGTGTGTTAAGAAATTCACCACGTGTGTTAAAAATTCACCATTTTGTGTTTAAAATTCACCACACTCGGTTTCAAACTCACCATATTGTGTTATTTGCACATTTGATTAACACGTGCTAAGCCAATTGGTACTTCCTGAATGTGTTGTTATAAAACGACCTGCAGACGTTGTTTTAAATGTGTTAAAAGCTGAGTCAAAAAACAGATCAAAACTGCAAGTTATTTTAACGAGAATATCAAAAGGTATTCTTATTCATTTGAAATTTTAACATTCTCAAGTTTGAATGGGAATCGCCGTTGAAATTCTTATGATTTTCCTAGGATTTCTTCTAAAATCATTATTTTAAGTAAATTCTGTAATGCAAGTGTTTAAGAAGCGTGTGGTGTACAGATTTGAGTTGTATTATCTCTCCTTTGAATGTACGTTGAGCTTTCAAAGCAAATGTGCTTTATATGAAATGTTTACTTTCAATTCCTTGTCAAATTTAATAAATCAAAAATCCAGAAGAAACTCCAAATTGAATGGCAAACATACAAAATCATTCTTTACGTTTCTTTGCGTCAATTTCTCACAACCCTTTCCGCGTGAATTTTCGCGTTGTAATTTCTCAAGCTGTGCTTCGGCGGTGACATGATGAAAGGGTGGGAGAGCTTTTTCACACTCGCACAAACACACCGCAATTCAGACTCTCTCCTGGGGCATTATTTGAATTTCACCCATCAAACCATCAAATCCCAGAGACGCCCAATGAAAGTCCCCCGGAGTGATCTTGCAGCGTGACATTAACCAGCACTCGGAGGAGGAAATTAGAGCCGGAGTGGTTTGTTCCGATGACAATCAGTGCTCAATGCCACTGATGTGTGTTGTATTATAAACAGGGAGCAAGCACAGGAAGATGTGTTCTGTCAACTTCATTCCACCTCTTTTCCGTTCACTTGAATATGTTGTGTGTCATCGAACGTGGCAGATGTGCCATCAAATGTTTGTGACGGACAGAATGGATGTGTTTTTTTTTTTCTTTTTCATCCTCACTGTCTCAAAAGCTCTTTTTGTGCGGCGAACGCACAGAAAGCCGGCAGTCCAAAATGACAGAATCCACGCAATGCGTGTTTTTCGCCCACATGCGGGATGTTTGTTCATCCCCCAACCCCCCCATAGAGAGGGTGGCAAAAGTTTTGCGCCTATTTGAAATTCCTCACCGAAACCAATAACGAATGAAATGAAATTTTTGGGCACAAAATTGAATTTTGCATTCCATAAAATTCAATTCATCCCCTCAATGCTCATCAACCTCTGTTATCATCACCACCCATTTGGAGCACATCTGACAAGTGAGACTAATTTCTCCTGATCTCATTTTAATGGCGTGCGCACGTACGCCAAATTCACCACCGAGATTCTGTCCAGACAATTTCCCGTGAGTGGATGCGAAAATGCAAACTTCAAGAGAGAGATAATACAGCCAGAAGTGGTGTACAGCTAAGCAGAAGTACTTAAGAAGTATTCATGTTCATAAGCTTACAATATGCTTAAACTTAAGCAATAGTTTTTGGATTTCCTTCAACTTGTAAGCTGGAAACAATCAGAAAAAAAGCTTTTATAGGTTATGTAACGAACCAAGAACAGATTTGACGGAAATAGCTCGCAATCTAGCAAATTAATTCTTATTCTCAAGTCCCCAAGATTGCCAATAATTCGTTAAATTAAGAATTTTGCGTTTATGCGATAAACATTGTTATTCTGCATTTTTGGTGTCCAGAAACACACACAAAATGTGCTAAAGTCGATCATAACCTCAAAAGTAATCATTTAGACTTGAAAAATGTTGGTTTAGAAACCTCCCTGGACGATTCTGGCTTTGAATTCGTAATTTTTGAGTTCATTTGCAAATCAAAACAGATTATTTTGCAATCTGAAAAGCTTCACAGATCTTTAAGTAATATTTTTTTGAGGTTATGGTGTGAAAAGATGTTCAAAGAAGTGTTTTTAAGTGGATTCTTGCACAAATATCGCATGGAAACTCAACATTGACGCGGAAATAGTTTGAAAACTTCAAGTTTTAGAAGTGTCAGGCAAATTTGGAAGTGTTCTGAAGTGTTGTACAGTTTTTTGGGGCATATTATCTCTCCCTTGCGGTAATGTTTATTTCCCCAAAATCAAATACGCGCTGGAACAATTTGCAACCGATTTGTCCAACTCTTCAAAATAAATCTCTTTAATCTTTGATGACATTCCGGAAGCTCTATTGCAGAAAGCTCTCTCCTGAACAGATTAAAATCCCATGGAAGTTTGCGGTGAGCTTTCGTCCATTCACATGACATTTCTTTGCTGCCACCCTTGAAAAATCACATGGAATGGTGGAAAATCCTTAAATTCCCGGTACAAATTGTTTAAAGCCGATTGGCCTTTTGTGCAAACCCCAAAGTGTGTGGGGGTGGTTTTCAAGGGGTGGACGTCCTCCGGAGACGAAGAGGAGTGAAGTATTTGCCTTCTCTCCTGTGCATATGTACAAAATGACAAAATAAAGGGAAATAAAAGTGTTCCAAGTGTGGAATAAAATGAGGTTTTACCAAGTGGTTTTCCCACTCCATTGGCACACTTCTATCCATTTCCTCGGCGCTTCCTTTTCTTTTCTCGTGTGCGCCAGAAATATGTGGCGGTGGCGTATTTGAATTTACACACAAACGTACATGTCTATATAACTAAGTTTTTCCCTAAGTTGTGCCAATAAAATAGTCTTATTGAATTGAGAAAAGTATAAAATCTTCTATCTTGGGCATATTGGATTCCGAGGGGGTGAGTTTCTGCACAACTGTGGGAAAACTCCGTGTGTGTGTGTGTGTGGAGTGGCTTTTGAGAGTAACCTACTTGAGAGAGGGACGCGAGAGAGGGAGTGAGGGTGTGTTTTCCCTGGAAGAGAAGCTGCGATGGATATTTTTCTTTTCATGCGGGAAGAACTTCCAAAGCCAATTTCCATCTCAGCGCGCGCCTTCAGAGGTGACTTATTTTCACTTCACTCTCCTCACTCAGGATATGTACATTTGCGCTGCCCTACTAATTTATATGCGCCCCCGTCAAAAAACGTGGCAGAAGAGGCGCGCCGAGGGAAAATTTCAATATAGAAAGAAAAATGGGAAAGCATAGAGAGAGACTTTTTCCTCCACTTCTTCATCATCTTCAGCGAGACACCGCGCGCCTCTTATTATAATTTTCACCGATATAAATGCCACATATATATATGTACAGTAGCGGAAATTAAGTTAGGACACTTATGAAATTTAGGCCATTTTTCTTTTGGTGCTAAAAATTCGGTATTTCTTTCAATTTTAGAGACAATTATCTTAAAATAAGGAATAATTAGAATTTAATTTTCTTTCAAATGACGTTGAAATCATGGCAATATCACAATTATGAGCTAAGATATTGCAAAATAGAGAAAGATGTGCGTAAAAAGACAGCGAAAATTCAATTAAGACACTACATATCTTACTCTTAATCCATATTATAACATTATATCATGAATTTGGAATGTCTAGAAGACATTTACATTAAAAAGCGCCTTGATTTGGACTTGTCTAGTTGCTTTTTGTATGTTTTTAGCTACCTTTTAACGCTTTATGAAGTGTAAAATAGGATTTCAAGTTAATCCTTTAAGGACAATCATGTAGTCGATGTTCTGAAAAAGTAAAATTGAAGAAAATATTGAAATTTTAGCACCAAAAGGGAAAATTGGCCTAAATTTCAGTGGTGTCTTAATCTAATTTCCGCCACTGTATGCATAACAGTGTGAAGAAGCCCCAGGAGAATCTCTCCACCCTCTCTGGCGAGAGGGCGACGCGCCATGAGAATGGATGAATGCAATTTTTCCTCCTAATTTCCCTCACTGTCACTCGGGCTGCGTGAAAAGTGGTCTCAGATCAAAATCTAATAATTGTCAGTGTGAATAATTCCACAAAACTTATTGATTTCGTATTACAGACGGCATGACAGATTGTTCGGATAGTGAATGCTGTTCACATCCAATTTGTGCTGAGCACATTATGTGTTTGGCATCCAATGATCCTGTGGAAGTTCTGCTACGGAAACAGCCACCATCTGTTACCGCATCCTTCTACCAGCGAGTCAAGTTCCTCATTGAGGAGAACTCCGTGCAATCGTACGCCCATATGGACGAGTACAGCGAGAGGTGAGTCCGCAAATATCAATGTGTCCGACCCCACACACACCGCCCCCCATCACCACCCCCCAGAAAGACACCCCTTATAACTTGAGATAGCAGAATTGATGCGAGTTTTATTTATCCACCAATAACCACGCAGTAACCACGCAAATTTGAGAGGCTTAGGCGAGTGACATGTGTCAGCGTGACAGCTGTCACTGTGACAGCTCACTTTGCGTCAAATTCAAGCCCAACCGTCAGTCGCCTAAGCCTCTGGCCGATTAGATAACTTGCCACAATTATCGTTACATCGTTGTTTAAGTTGTTTCTTAACACTCTTCTAATAATCTGACATTTTAGTTTCTCTGTTGTTGTACTAACTCGGTATTTATACTAACGATTTTATGATTTTCTGTGTTGATTTACAAATTTTTGTCTGAGGATTTGTGGATATAATCAAGTTGTGTTGATTTCGCCATCATTTTTTTTTTTTTGATTTTTCGTATATATACATTTGACTCTTCCAGTATTTTTAACATGTTATCTTCCTTTTGGTTCATCAACAATCCAGAGAATAAATTAAAAAAAGTGAAGAACTCTTAGTCATGTTAGCAGAGTTAATATACTTTATTGAGTTTTCTTTTCCACATGATGAAATATTCAGAGAAGTAACTTATAAATAATATAATTTTTGAGGTGAGAAGTTTCATCAAAGTGTGACTCGTGCAATTTGATGACAAGTCAGTCTATAGTTGAGCCGTTTATATTGAGAACTAGCGCAGATGGTGAAACTTTGAGTGTGGTTAAAAAATATTATGAAAAAGTACTATGAAAAAATGTAAAGTTTTAGTTCCGATATTTGACTGAATTTTATTTATGAGAAAATTAGAACACAGTATATTGGATTTTATTGCCCTTGTGAAATAATAGATTAACACCAAGTGCACGAGTGGAAGTTTCACTTACAAAATCCACCTTTTGATGGAAAGTGAACCCCCAGAAAATCAACGACGGTAATTGTCAGTCGACAATTTCCCACCCCCAAAATGAACACTTAGGAAGGTGTTTTTTTTTTTCACTGAGTTCCATTGGACGTTGAGGTGTTTTGTTTGCATACCATTTATGTTTCGGAGATGGGAGTCAAAATTCTATAACATAAATATCTCTAGGTCAAATCCAAAATATGTATATGATTATTTGTATAGGTTTTGTCACCAAAAGAAAAGAGAACAAAGACCTCAAAATTGACTGGTTTTTTTTCTTGAATTCATAAATGATTCCGCAACAAAAATCATGATCTCAAACCGCCCCAAAAAAAGAAGAAAAAAAAGTGAGAACAAGAATCATTTATCTCCACCAGCAACAAGTCGAAACTCCTCAAAACCCATCACATATCTCTCTCTCTCTCTCTCTCCCCTTGACAAGGAGACTGTCTGCAGTCCTGCATGAGGGCGAAGAGTGCTCCATTGTTGATGGACTCCTTCGGCTGGCAGCGGAATTTCCAGGGGTTGATGTCACAGTTTGATATCACTTGCGGGAAATTCCGCCGCCACCCTCGGCGGATTGTGGGTATATTTTTGTCAAGTATGTGTTTTGTCTAATGTGCCTACCCAAAACAACCCTTATGTGTGCGTCTAAAATCCCCTGCCTGTCTATTAATACAAATTAATTTAATCATACCATTTTCATTTATCTTTTTCTTCTCGACGACGATTTTATATTTTTCATCTCTCTCTATTTAAATTTTTCATTCTGTTTTCAATGCAAAAGAAAAAAAGAAATTACGACTAAACAGGATATTTTTCATTCTCTATTCATCGTGAAACTTGAGAATTTTTTTTTGTACTTATTCAACAAGGAAAAAAGAGGACAATTTTTATTTAAAGGTTTTCCCCAGTGAAAGAAGAATCACAAGTAAAATCAATTTATCGTTGCAACCTTTGAGTTTGAAGTAATTAATATTTAATATATCTGAGAAAAAATTGTATATTTTCGTTGTCTTTTGTATTTTCCACCCTCCCTAAATTTTTTCAATACTCAATATATAGTTTTTCCATTGTGTTGCCGTTATTGAGGAAATTATTTCTGTTGCAAGTCTTAATTGAATTTTCTCATTGTCTTGTGTACAAAATTGCGAAAAAGTAATTTATTTATTCAAGAGCAATCACAAGTGGAGGATGAAAAAGGTTGAAGATGGACACAATAATGCCAGGAGACACTCTCTAGACATTCTTCCAATTTAATTGGTCAAAAACTGGAAATTCCTTCAGCCAAGGAGAATTCCATCGCCATAAGATTAGATTAAGTGTGAGTGGAATTGTTGTGAGGAGAAAAAGGAAATCGCTGAAGTGCATCTCTGCACAGACACTGGGGGGTAGTTGAGGGTGGTTTTGAAAGAGACGGGGAGAGCAAAATCAGCAATTTCTTATTGCCTATTGATTTTCCCTTTTCCTCACCCGAAAAATGTATCTTACAATTCGAAAAATTTATAGCATTTCAATTGTATACGTTTCCTTTTTGCGCGCCTTGTCCATTTTTCATATTTTCCTCTCGACTTTCATTGCCGAAGCCAGAGAATGCAATACTTTTTTCCCCCTTTCACTCTCTCGCTCTCTCTCTTTCGCGCTCTCGTGAAATTCCTCTTCATGGGCTATGAAAAATATTCTTCGATCCAATAACAAAGTATGAGAAGTCAATGCACACAATTTTCGCGTGTTGAGATAGTCGAGGAGAAATAAAATGCGGAGAAAATACTTAATACTTGGCCCCATCATGAATACTTCCTCAATTTCTTCGTCGCTGGCCTGCTTTTTCTTTTGCCTTTCTCACTCCCTCAACAGTTGAAATGAGGATGAAATGAAATTGGAATTTCAAATAGCACTCCGCGAGAGGTTTTTTTTTTCCACAAAAAGTGCCAATTTATATCCACATGAAATACAGTCAATGCAAAATTCATCCATTGAAGTGCATTTATCCGTCCAAATTGACATCTTCTCATCGGGAAATCGTATAATTTGTGTGTGTGTCATTGAATCCATTCCGAGAACTCATCATGCAATTTATCCAGAGATTATTATAGTAATTTCTGTGTATTTTCTTCCCCTGTGTTTTGATTGTATTTTTGCCCACAATTTGTCCTGTTTGATAACCGAAAAATGTCCCTGTAAATTGTAGAAAGATTGATTTGTTGAAATCCAAACCTTTTCGTGGCACACCAGCATGAAAATTTGACGAATTTTGATGGAAAATCGCAGTGCACAAAGGTGTGAGGAAACAACCTGCGAGAAAGGAGAGGGAAAAAAAGTCCTTTGAATGCATTTGCAAGAGGCAAAAGAAATTCACCCATTTCTCAAGAAATGCCATTGAATATTGATTGCTATTCTTCGGCTTTTACACTCACAATATTCCAATGTAAGTTTTTCCTTCCCATTTCCAATCGAGATACTTTTCTTGTAAGTTTTCCCATCGTCACTATGGCACTTATTGTGTCTTGCTGGAAATGGTAAGAAAAGAACTGAGAGTCTCTCTCACCTTGACAATGTGACTGTGTTTTGTGTCCATTTACAACCCCCTTTTTTTACTCCAAAAAACTATGTCTGAGAATTTAATAATAATGATTAAAGAGTTATGAATTGTTGGTTTTGTCCTAATTATTCTTTGCTCAAAAATAGTAAACCATTCATCGAACGCGGTTTGATGAGAAAAAATTTAGATGCGAAGAATTTTCAAGACATTTTTCAGTTTCTTCTTTATTTTGTTAATATTCAATTTGCATTAAGACTTTTTCACTATCAGTTGCTTCCTGCCCAGTTTTTTTTTATTATTCTTCAATGTATTTTTAAAATAACTTTTGAAAACTTTAATTTTCTTAGCGATGAAAGAAATTTTCCGACAAATTTGCCCCTAATTTGTCGCCTTTTTTTCTCTATCTTTAGATAGACTTTATAAAAGTTTCTTATAAATTGAATTCATGAAAGAGGAATTTTCTCTATAAACCAATTTTATCTACTTCTTATTTCCATTTTGCGTCACTTTATGTCTTATTTTTCAAAGAAAAAAGAAAAAAAAAAAATTCATACCAAACTTTCAGTTAGAAATTTATAGGTTTTCATTTGACTTTCGGTTTTCTGTAATCAATCGAAAGCATTTTATGTAATTCGTATATATTGTCTGTTTTGGTTTTTAATTTTCCTTTCATTTGACAAAATGAGTGAGTGTGAAAACAGTATGAATGTGTGTGTTTGTCTATATTAATATATGTAAATTTTCCAAGAATGATTCACACATTCGCGGTCGCCAGACGGTCGTCTGTTGGTCATTCGCCCGAGTGAATCCTTCTTCGAACTACTAATATGCTTATCCAAAGTACTTTTGGCAACACATTTCACAATTCTCCATACTTTGTTCACTTGATTTCTTAATCACACATGCAAAAAAAAAGAAAGACAGAATCATGGTTAAAATGTTGCGTTCTTTGCCACATTTTCTTTCTATACGGATTTTTTCCCTCTTTTTGGCGTTCACAAATTGTGGAATTTTTGGGAAAACCATGGATTAATCAATTGAATTCAGACTTCATGTCAAATTCAAGACTTAATTGCGCGTGTATGTGTGTTATTTTGTTGTTGTTTTCGGAAATCAGTCGCAATTTCATTCGACTCTCGGCTGAAATTCAAATCCATTTGGCGCGCTCAATGATAGAGAATTTGCAGACGCTTTTTGAGATGACATTCCGCGTGTTTTGACGAACAATAGAGCAGATCGCCAGAGTGAACACACAGAACAAAGTGTATGCCAAGTATTTGGGTGGTTAGTAATATTGTCCTGTCTTCTTTGTGTCCCTGTCGCTGTGCCGTGCCTCGGTGCTCTGATTCATATGCCGTGTGCCCATCGCACAAAATACAATCCGTATTTGTCCAAACATAGCGAGTTCTGGAACTCCTTTACACCGTGGTAAGTCGCAGCCGTTCTCTTATCCTTTAAGTTCTTTGTTGTACGAATACTTTTCTTAAGTTCCCATTAAGCCTACCGCCCTTCTCTCTCTCTGTTTCTCATGATTTTTTTTCCGTCTTTCTTTCTTCTCTCGTCCTTGTGTTCTGTTGCCATTTATATTTTCAACCCCATCAGCCGAAACCACAAAAGCCAAAATGTTTCTTTCTCTCTCTCTGTATTGCCTCCCTTTTTCCCGCTGCCCCAAACCAAGAAAGAAAAAAAGAAAAAGACAAACCCAAAGCTATGAGTTTCGATCAAATTATACAGTCGTTTTTTTCCATATATACTTTCGTTCTTCGAGCGCATATTTCACCGTTGAATGACAATCATTGATAATTCCACCCTTAAACACCCACGAAAACCATTCAATTTTTTTCCCTTCTCCGCCACCAGAAATCCCCGCATTCTTCAGCTCATCTCATTATCCCCATCATGTGTACCATAATCATTACCCTCATTCACAGCATATTTTACTGGAAATACCATTTATTTTCACCCCATTCGCCCCCCGTCTTTCTTTCCACCAATTTTACTACAAACTAATATATGAATTACCTGTAATGAATGTTATGTGTCTTGTGTCCAAGAAAACCAATACCGAATAAGAATACACACTTACTCACTTAATGTATCTTTGTGATTATGTTGATAAGGTGATGTTTCGTTTTATGTGTATGTCCAAAACAATTTTCTTATATAGTAAACTATATATTTGAATATTCGAAAGGAATTTTTTACACTTGGTGCGACTTATTTTCCAACCTTTGTTTCTTTGTCTGTCTCTAAAAGTGAATATTCGATAGATTGTGAGCTTTATTATTTGGTTGTGTGTATAAAAAAAAAACTACATTTTCACTTTCATTTCTCTTTAGTCTCTTCCTCACCAAAAAAAAATGAAAGAAAATCACGATAGATTTATGGCTAATATTATTTTTCTTCATTTTTCACACCCTTTTTTTCTTTCGCCTATATTAATATATGTTTATTTCTTCTGTTTTTCCCTCAAATACCTTTGTAAATACACAAATTGAAAGATTTCATCCTATATTTTGGCCTCTCTTTTTCTTTTATCATCCCCCTGGAAAATTTTACGTGTTTTCTGTGTGTTTTTCACGTGGCACTGAATGATGAATTTGGACTGAAGAAGTTCTTCAAGGCTTGCAAGGAGCTTTTCATCCAAAAGTCTTTCGTGGCCACAATTATTTTGTTGAAAATCATCCCTTAACAAGCCACCATTCTCCCAAAATATATATTTGTTCTCCTTGAGACAAGAAAGGAAAAAAATTAATAGTTGTCATAAAATCTGACAATACTTTTATTTATTGTCCATTGCTTTGCTTTTTTATTATTTTGTGCTCTGGTTTTTCCACTTTTATTATTAACTATACATAACCAAAAAAGAAAAAAAAAAACAAACACTCTTTTACTACTTCACTTCACTTCATCCAATAAACGATGAACATTGAGCACACAGAAATTTAATCTCCCCGCAGTTGTAAATGTTGATGTGTTAAAGTCTATAACCGACATTTTGACCCACTTTTGCGAGGGAAAAATTCACTTGGTTTGACTGTGAAAATGGCCATTAAAACTATATAGATTTTCCATTGAGGTTCAGTAAGTAATTTTACATGTATTATATAGTTTCCCTTTGCCTAAAATATTGAGCTTCAGAGCCATTTTCTTGGCTGATAACTTGACACAGTAATGAAAGAAGAAGCAGAAAAGATCCTCGGAATTTTGACACTTTCTGAGGATCTGCAAATATTTTGGAAACGTCCAATTAAATCTATATTTCCTTCCTGTGCCTGTTGAGAGTAAAAAACCGTAGTAAAACACCCTCAGAGAGACTTTTCACATCCACTTTTCACACGGAATGAAACTTCATGCAACACACAAATATATTTATCAGTAATATTGAACATAATATTGTTACATTACTTTTAGTTTATAGTTGTTATTTATTATGGAATTATGAGTATAGTTTTCCCACCCGCTTTTTATGCTTTTTCATCCTGAGTTTTGTCTCTTCTTTCATCAGAAAAAAAAGAGAAAAATTAACCCCACATTTTGACACTTTCAACAAGATTTTTTTCGATCATTCGCTTGTCGAAAAGATGACAAACAGACATGAAAGAAATTTATTTGGGTTTCAAAAATATGGTTTTGTTCCTCTGCCAAACAAAAAAATGAAAATATGAATCTACAAATTGAGTTTTCGTTCACTTTACAGATGATTTTTTTGTTATTCAGTTGTGGAAAAATGGTTTTTTTTTCCTTTGTTCAAAATGAAAATTCTCAGTTCAATTGTCTCAATACATATATTTTGTCTTCTTTAATTTGTATTCTTGTGAAAGAATAAAACGGTCAGTTTTATGAAATGACTATATAAATAGATAAATATATATATTTTTTCATGTGCACTCTTAATGAGTGCCAAAAATTTTATTTTTCATTCTATGTTTTCAACCTCAAAACATCCTACCATCCTTTGTCTGCGTCTATCATTCGTATTATCTGTTTCCACCCATGAAAACTACCCTCACAAATTTTTATCAAAACTATAAATCAAAACTACTCCATCAAGAAAGACATTTTATTCCAAAGAAAAATACCAAAATGATTCTCAAATTTGTAAAAAGGTGTACATTTTTTTCATTATATATATCTTATCCTTTAAGTTTCAAAATTATCATTAGGAATGACTACACGATATCAATTTGTGAATAACAGTATTTGAAAGATGAAAAATTAAATGGTGTTTCTCCAAAAAATTGTTATGCGCGCCAAATGTTTTTATGACAAAAAGTCCAGAAGGTAAGAGAAGAAAAACAATTTATAAACCTCTTATTCTCCCTCCTCCTCGTGAAAATGGCTTTTGAGGCAAAGTTTCACAAGATGAATTCCACCACAAAGATGCTCAACAATATATATATATTCACCGCCCCTGGAGAAAAGGGAGAGGAAAAATCCTCCCCGAAAATTCAGACACTTTCATGACTCACGTAATTTTCCAATACATTTTCCACTTGTGCGCCAAGTGAAATTAATTGAGATTTCAGAGCAATTAACACCAGCAGTGAAAGGATGTGGCCAAAAGAACGATGGCAAATGGTGAAAGTGTCATATTTGCCATAAACACTCACTTAAAGACAGTGACTTGTAGTTTTTCTGTGGGAAAACAAACAATTTTTGCTTATCACTCAAGACTTATTCAGACCCCCAATTTTGCCACAAAGCATAATTAATACATTTCCACAGATTTATCACAACTTCTAGTTTATTTATAAGCTGTGGCAAGAGTGCCCAAGGGGAAGAGATTATGCCTTCAATTTGTACAAAACTTCCACAATTCGCCTTTCACACTCTTTAAACTGTTTCTTGCACTCAATTTATAACTTCTTACAATCTAATCAAAAAATTTGCCTTCAGAAATTGCTTTGAAAAGCAAAAGAAATCTTTCTTAAAATAAAAATAATCCTGTCAAATTTGAAAATGAGTAAATAAAGCGAATATCACAATGTTTCTAATAGAAATTCAGGCATATTTTGCCACTTTAGAGCTAAAAACTAAATTAAAAACCTAAGAAAAGAGACATTTTTAAGACTAAAATGATGTTTTTAGGGTTTTGATTGACTTTGAAACTGTCTCTCAATCAATACAAAGTTATTTTCAACACAAATGCAGAAAAAATAGAAATATTTCCAGCTAAAAATACAAATTTGATGATTTTGAGAGGTTTTCAATAACTCAGAATCGGTTTTAAATTAATTCATTTATTTCACATAACCTAGAAAAGCAATAAAATTGATTTTACTGAGCAAAATCAATGAGAAAATGCCTGAATTTGTCAGATATTCTAAATATTTTTACCACTGCCAATTTCCTAAAACTACCCTAAAAGGCGTACACCCCTTTTGGCTGTAATATCTTCCCCTTGAGTGTGCCAAATTTGCTGTACGTAGAAAAGTTTCCATGGGAAGTTAATGTTTTGGAGACGGAATTTCCCATTGTGCTGAATAATTTGATTGAATTTAGTCTCTTAAGTGAGGAATACTGTACAGTTTATATTGAAATTGGCAGAGAATGAAAAATTAAGGAAATCAAGTATTAATCTCTATTTTTAACTGCATTAATTGTTGGCTGAAGTCGACGTTTTGCGATGTTTTAAAATATCGCGTGCTTTTAAGCTCACTGAAATGCGCTTATTCCACAGCTGTGGATCCTTTTCAGCACAGTGTGCTGTCTGGGAGAAGGATTATGTGCTTTTGGAGGCTTCGGCGGAGGAATCACGGGACGTGTGAATGAGCAAGGATCTCCATATCCGCACGATTCCTCATATTCAATGCAATATGCTAAAATTTTAATGGAATATCTGAAGTATTGTGGGCATTGCTGCAACTGCAGCCTCGTCCTGTTTGTGCTGGTGGATGTCCGGAAGTGACCCCAATAGGGATATCCGCCCACTTATCTGCCACATGCCATTTACTTAACTCCACCTGAGCGCAAGCAATGCAGCCGAGAATTTATAATTGCCATACTTTGCCACGCTCCAAGACATGAGCCAGAAGAGAGCCTCCGGGGCTTATTTGCCTCCCCCAAAAAGCGCCCCCGCAATTGGAATTGGATCTCTCTCTCTCTCTCTCCCTCTATCTGGCAACGACTGTGTGCAGTTTTGCATTGAGAGCGACTTGATTAAAATCTCCTTTACTCCGGGAATTGAAAACTTTCATCTGCATTACAATTTATGCCACAGCGAACAATATTTCGAATGTGTGGCTCTGAGAGTGATTTAAAACTTTTGATAGCGATACGATGATGAGTACTCAAGTGGTGATGCGGTGCAAAATTTGATCATACCCAATGGACATGGTCAAATGACTCCGCATGGCCAGAGTTGCTGTGGTTGTGCAGAAAAACCACCTTTCAGCTCGCTCTGACCGCATTTGCTCTCGCTCTGGCCGGCTTTCAAGTTTTCCACACACACACACACACACACACACACACACACACACACACACACAGTTCCCACTGAGGGGAAATTGAGTTTTCACCCCCGTCAAAAATCAATACACACCGCATATAATATTATGAATATTCCGAGCATCTGCACGATTCTTGTCCCACAACTTTGCCTCTCGAATCCACTTCTTTGACCAGATTTTAATTCCCTCTTCAAACCACCAGCAGGACAACTTTGAGGAGCGAAAATGATACTTAGACAACTAGTTTTACTAAAAACATCCCTTTTATTGTGGCAAATTCGATATTTTTTTCATGAATTAGGCGCCTAAATATTGCAAAATACAGAGAAATATGCAAAAAAAGTACTTAAAAAACCTTCGATTCAGCAATATTAAGAAGGATAACTAAATAAATCGTCTTTATTCGGACGATTTGAGCTCTATTTTATGGGTTTAAGCCTCAATTAAGCGTTCTTGTACATTTCTAAGTTAAAAATTTGCCTTAATTACTAGAAAAAAACACCGAATTTGTCACAATAAAAGACATTTTTTTTTCTACGAAAATTAATTGTCTTAATAACTTTCTTCGCTACTGTATCTGCAATTTCTCTTGAAACATGCCCATGTTGAAACATTTCCTCAAATGCAAATGTCTCACAGAGAGAAAGAGTGGAGAAAAAAAGAGGAGAGTCTTGAGAAGATATTTCACGGACATTTTCCGCTGAATGGACTTTTCTTCTTCGGCGAGGAAGTTGCAATTTGATGAGAGAAACACCATGTAATTTAGCAAGTTTTTACTCCTTATTTTCTATTTTCTTTTCCTCATTCATAATCGGGTTTGAAGAAATTGTAAATACGTATAGCTATGACCTATGAACGTAATATTGTGAATATTATGCTCGTTATATTCGTAAAACCTTGTTATATACTATTTATAATCAAGCGAGTAATTCCCATGGGGTGATAAGTAAGGAAATACTTTAGGGAGCTCCACAAAGAAATTCTCACTTACTATAAATACCATGCCTAAAAAAAAGGGAAATATGATATATATATATAAATATGAAATATACTATTAATATTTATGCATGACAAATATTTACTCATCACGTGTGATTTTTTGATTTTCATTCGAGAGAGATGTTAAAAGATGAAGAAACCAAATCATTCATGCTAAATTGAGAATATACTTATTAAATCAAATAAATATTGCACTTGCATCTCCAAAACACATAACAGATTTTTTTATAGACATTCTATAACGTTCCATTAAAGACGATTTGTTACTTGTATACTGAGAGTATGCTATATATAGTCTACCAATCCTCTTAGAACATATAAATAGTATACAATTGATAAGAGATTTTATGAGCTAAAGGTGTGATAAAGTCTTTTGTTGCCTCTGTACAGTTCTTAACGATATTCTTATTTGATCTGCATGCCTCAACAGAGTGGTTTGACAATTTTTTACTATCATTTTCTGTACAAAATCTTCTTCTTTGGCTTTAGATGATATCAAATAGACACAGAAGAGTTTTATTATTTAATTTAATCTTGTACATATTAAATTTTAGCATAATAAACTCAGACATGCTGAAAATATTGGTAATTTTTGTGGATGTTTTCTCAGAAAATTCCCAAAGACAAGACATAAACTTCTTGTTGCGCGATGGGAAAAAGAAATGAATTCCTCCCAGGAATTTTCTCAAACAGCAACAAGTTATAAATCATATCGTCAAATATGAGATGCACTGAAGCAAGCAGTGAAAGAAGAAATCCAATTAATGTCTTGCAGAAGCAATTTAATTTTTCTTCAGATGTGAAATTATTTTCTAATTAATGAAAAATTCACTTTGGCAATTTTTTGTAGAAAACATGCAGGAAAATTACCTCAAAATGCACTATTTGACATATTCTCTACATTTGAGTTTTTCTGCCATTCAGTTTTCTCTCTCTCTCTCTCTCTGCACAATTTCTTCTACTCTTCGCACATCACGAGCATCCGAGACATGAGTTTATATATCATTTTAATTTTGTAAAGTATTTTCTCTCTTTCACTTCTCTTTTTTCACGGGTTCGTCTTCTTCTGTTTGTCAAGGATTTTTCCTCATTTTGAGCAGAGTGTTTTCGTCACATCACAATTTGAAGTTATAAGTTGAGAAGAGTTTTTTCTTTTGGGAAAAGTGAATTTCAGCGAAAAATCTCACTATTTATCTACTTCTGCCAGAGGCAAATCGTAAAATGCGAGAAAAACTTGAGCAATTTATGCTGTCTTTATGCTTCAAAATATGCTTCAAAAATATATGACGAACTCACTGGAAATTGATGTGCTTTTTATGATGCGCGCGTTTTTCTCAATCTTCTTGATTTTTCTCAATAAAATATCGAGTGCAAGTTTTTTTTTCTCTCTCTCTTGATTTATATGTTTTCTTTTGTCTGGACTGAAAAGCACCCCAAAAAATCTTTGAATTGTGTTTTTTTTTTGAAAAGAAATGACTGCAAAGTTGCAACAGAATTTCTTCTTATTTTTTTCTTTCTTTCTTTATTGGTTAATGCAAATTTTGAAGAGCAAGAAAAATTTGTGCTGAAGAAATTTTTGTGATTGGCATTTTCGCTCACTAACAAAACTAATTCGCAAAAAAAACTTACATTATAATATATATATATAAATATACATATATTGTACAGTATATAAAAAGAAGTCTCATCTTAGTTTTTTTTCTTGTACGTACAATTTTCTCCATTGCTGTATAAAATATTTATGAACAGAGAGAGTTTGGAGAAGAAGCAAAACTCACACGTGACGATGATATGAATCAAACTTATTTTTATGTTTTCCTTTTCTTATTTCTTATTTTCCATAACACTGTCTCAAACATAACACATGAAATGTAGTCGAGTGTCTGTGATGCGAGGACAAGTTGTCACACCCCAGGGACTCGGAATTGTGGGGATTCGTGTCTCTGTGGACAGAGACTCGAGATTCGGATTCACACTCACGCGACAAGGAGGATGGTAAGTACTGAAGATGCTAATAATTTATTAGACGATAGTCTGGCAAAACTGCCTGTCATTCAACCAATCTTGTCCATTTTCACGACGACGAAATGCCCCAAAAAAATTCATGGCTGACAAACGCCATGATTGCCATCAAAGTGATATTTCCCGGACGTTTCTGCATATGAGGAAAAGTGTGCTCTTTTGTACGGGCGGAAAAACGTCATCTGCACTGTGTGCGCGTCTTTTTTTCCCACCCCCACCCCCAACCCCAAAACCAGGGATTCCCAGTGCAGGACATGCGAGAAAAAAGAGCTTCACCAAATATTTGGTTTATCTCTTGGCGGAGGAATTTTTTAGCTATGATTACACATGAACAATGTGAGCGAGTTGAATTACTCAATATCTCGCTTCGTTGCCACAAAACTCTCCCCCGAAAGTGTGGAAGCCAATGGGGAAAATCGCGAAAGTCTACTATTAATTTATTACATCCACCCGATAAATCCTTCAAAATCCCCGAACGCGCGATATTTAATACACTTTTGCGCGAGTATTTAGAATTTCCAGCGCTCTTTTCTCTCTCTCTTGATGACGAAGAATTATGCATAAACAGACTCTGGATGTGCTCAGATAGCAGTAATTTGACGCTACAAACGGAATATCCAGTGAATTTTGTATCATTAACTTTGCCATAAATCACAAAATAACACTCTGACAGAGTGTATGAAACGTGATTTAAAAAATTCAACTGGAATTTCATGTGCCATGAATTAAGTATTAATCAGCCAATGTCACTAATTGTGTGATAATTGTGTTGTATATAAATTACAAGGGGGAGATAATATGCCTCAAATCTGTACAACACTTCAGAACACTTCCAGATCTTGAAAATTCCCAAAATGTAATGAATCTCTTAAGTTTCCATCCGATGTTTCTGCAAGAATCCTTTTGAAACGCTTATTTGGTTATGTTTCCAGGCCATAACCTAAAAATATCACTAAGAAATCTACAAAAAGCTCCGTTTCAAAGCTTTCTAAATCACAAAATCCACTGTTATGATTTGATAATGAACTCAAAATTGCTGATTTTGAATCAAAATTGTCAAGAAAGTTTTCTAAATAAGCATTTTCCACGTTCAAATGACTATTTTTGAGGTTATGTTCGAGTTCATTACAATTTGCTGTGTTTCTTGATATAAAATCTTCAGAAAATCACTGTTTGTTGCATGCAAATGCTTCATTCTCCCCAAAAAAAGTGATTTTTTAACGTAAGCATAAAAATTTATGTTCGAAAATATAAATTATTCACTTAATCTGTCCATAATTCGTTACATAACCTAAAAAAAAAGATTTTTGTGATTGATTATGCGTGAAAATCGAAGGAAATCCAAAGAATCGGAATAATTTCCCAGTAGAAGAAGGATTCAAGAAGGGAAAATTGGAAGTTTTTAAACACTTCTCAAGACTTCCACTGAGTTGTACATCATTTCAGGCTGTATTATCTCCCCCTTGATAAATTATGTAACATCGTAGAAATTCTCTCCTTTGTGTCCTTGATGCAATTTATTCTTTTCAATTCGAACGTCCATTCGTCTCCTCCACTTTTTTGTCCTTTTTCTTCGGTTTTCCTTCTCTAAGTCTCTGGGCATTCATGGCATATGAATTGTCTGAGAGACATATCAATATTTTGACAAATCCAGGGATATGTTGTGTGGAGAAAAATGGCTCTCCATTGATCATTGCAGCTGTGGCAGGACTCAGACAATCTCCCCTTGACGAATATGAATTGTTTGTGCATCGCTGCTGAAGTGCAGCGCATCTCAGAAATAATACCCATTGTCCGTCCTGTGCAGTTTGTGATATCAATTTGATTATCAGTGAATCGAGAGAGAGAGAAAGCCCTCATTGTGCACACAACGGAGGCAAGATGACAAGAATGCTGCCTTATAATCCAAAAGTTAATTCTAATTTCTCTATATAGAGAAGCAGACAATTTAGTGTTGATTCTTATCGCAATTTCTGACTTGCGTAATATTTTCATGCCCGTATTCCTTCCCATGTAATCCCCCATATTTAAGAGATTTATCCCTGCTCTGCTCCCCATTAAATAACACTCATATCGCCGTGGCGATGATGTCTCTTGGCCATTGTGCTGCAGCTGAGAAGAGAGAGCTATTCAGAAATCTCCGTGAACAAGTAGTTAATGTGGAGGTTATTATTTTATAGTCACTGACACAGAAATTCACCTTCAAATACCAAAAATAATCTCCACCCCAAGTTGAAAGGGGGTTGAAAGGAGGGAATGCACAATGTGACTTTAATCTGCTCACATGTGTCGCTTAAGATAGCACACACAGCTCGGGATCGCATGGGGTTAAATCCGTAAAATACTTACTATTATCGCCATACATATTGTATCTGAAATACAAATTCATGTAAGTAGTTTCCGACGTCGCCAAACCACATCCTCGCAGCAATTCCCAGGACTCAGACGTAAAGTCAAGCAAACAATTGCAAGCCACCGTGTCTGACCGTGTTCGTCCTTTCTTCCTCCTTTCCTTGCACTCTTTTAAATAACGCCCAGCATTCGCACAAGCTCTTCATGGCTCAAAAGGGGACAATCATCAGTAGATTTCTGTTGATTATTTTACTCTCACGAATTAATTTTCATACAAGTTCGCATTTTGACATTTTTTTTTTACAATAAACATCTTAAAGTTGAAATTCTTGCGCCTTGATTGAAAGTATTTATATAAGTTAAACATAACCTCAATTTCTCACTAAGCAGTAGCCATTTTGAGATATAAATATTCTAGTCAATATCTCTTAAGATTCCCTTAAAATACACAAAAATGCAATTTTGGAGGAAGAAAATCAGTTAAAAATCTAACTGAACAGTTGTCAGTTAGATTTTAGTTAATTTTCGGTTAGATTTCCAGAGTAATAAAATTGAAAATTCAAAAAAGAGCAATTAAAATCATAAGATCATCCAAAAAACCATCTATGTCTGCAAATCTGGTTAGAAAAATCTAAAACAGACTTAGACAACTGTCAGTTAGATTTTAGTTAGATTTCGGTTAGATTTCAGTTAGATTTTGGTTAGATTCCAGTCATTTGAGAATTTTAAGCTTGTTTTCCAACAATCCTTGAGATTTGAAGTGTTGGAAAGTGTTGACGATTTTTCCTTCGCTTGCAACGAAATCCACAGTTCGTCCTTTTTGGGCATTTGTCAGGCTGTGAAGGAACATCGATGGTGAAATTTAGTCTGCTGTTGTGCCCCTTTTCATTCCGACCAAGAAGCATGTTTCCACGTAGTTTAGCTTTGAACTCTTGGGTGGGGACAATGTTTGCGACTCTGCCGAACTTTTGCTGCTCTTATGGAAAATATCCAGAGAGTCCTCTTGGTGCAAACAGGGTGGAAGGACTCTGTGAATTGAGTTTAGCTGACCACAATGGTCCATTCTCCTCCGTGCTGAATGGGCTTCAAAGCAGGACTCTTTCGCCACACTCAAGGTCCTGGAAGAATATAATTCATATAGTCCTTGTCCCACTTGAAGATTTATGCACAAATAATTCGATATATTTCCACAAATAATATTTATAATGTATTTATTGTCTACGAGATATTTTGGGAAATTCCTCCTGTTATTTCCGTATCGCTGGGCATTTCCTGTTATTCTTTTCCACACAATTTTCTCCCTCGATTCGCCAATATTTGTCAAAATGTACATAATACCTCTTTTAAATTTATTTTTATTGCTCTATTTTGGGGCCATTGTTGATGCCTTTTTTAACACACAACCACCAAATCCACCCCAAACCACCCTGAAAGAGCGCTTCGATCGTGGCGCGGTTTGTGAGGAATTTTTCAAGGGGCAAAAGTCCTAGTAAAAAGTTTGAATAAGTGTAAGTGCTGTGCAGAGAATCACAGGAGAGTAGTAAGTTTGGCAGATTACAGCTTTCGGTGGTCTCAACTCCGCAGCAAACCACCCATTTTGGCTTCATTATAGCCGAGAGAGGGCGAGAAGCGTTACAGGATATTTGTGCATGTTTGTGACTTTGTGGGGTCGCGATGGGATGGGGTTGTGGGTGGTTGGGTGGTCCCAGTAGCAAAATAAAGTGTAATTGATTTAATGACAAGACACAACCTACCCAAACGACACGATGATAACAGAGAAATCTCAGTGGAAGGCAAACGGTAGACTTTATATTAAATTATCTAATGGTATGTGCACAAATAATGCCCACAGGGTGAAACTGGGAATTGTGACTGGCAGGGAAATTAACAGCGATATTTCACCCTCTTGCAGGGAGCTTCAGTGGGTAAAAAATCACTGGGCATTCTCAGGTGTCACAGAGCGTCTGAAAGGCACAGAAAACAACCTTGTTTCCTGGCCCAGAAATGTGCCTTGAAACCTTTAGAGTCAAATGTTCGCCAGTTGCCTAATGATCAAATGGAAAGATGAAGCTTGAGAGTTGAATTACATTTGAGAACTTGTGCAAAACAGAGCGTGAAAGTTATGTTTGTAAATTTGTTTGACCACGTCCTCATTTTAACGCCTAATATTGTCGAGAGAAAGTCCTCAAATCAACTCATAGAATTTCTCATAACTTTTTGCTGCAAAAGGGGAACTTTGTCTTCTGAATGAACAAAGTCCCTTTCAAATGAGGGGAGAGACACAGAGAAAAACTCAAAGTGGAAGTGAATTCTAAGGCTAGAATCATCCCCAAACATGTGAATAATCTAGGGGTTGCTAATATTGGGGATGAAGTGTTGCTTTTTCGGTTCATTTTCATCCATTCCTACTTGATTCGCTTCTTCGTAAAGCGAAAAAACAGATATTTAATCTTATTATATATTCAAAATTTATTTATTAATAATTTGTAAAAGATTTTTAAAAAGTAAAATGTGAATTTCTTAGCCAAAAAGCTAGAAAACACATAATAAATAGACAATATAACTTTCAAACTTGATGTTTATTCGAGTATTTACGGTTTTACGCGAGGTTTTGCGTTAAAAACAGTGTGAGACTAGAAAAACCTCCTAATTTTTACACATTAGAGAATGTTTAATAATGCCTGGAAAATCTGTAGTCAAAACTAGAGAAAAACCGTAATTTAAACCGTTTAATCGTTCAATATTCTTCTTAAAACTTAACCTCAAATTCATTTGTCTACCCACAAAATCTTCTAATTTTGGGAGTATAATTCCTTTCCTCCTTTTAAACTTCTTAAATGATCTCCAAAGTGTTTGAAGTAATTTTTTCAACGCTCTAAAATCTATCTTCAGACCTAAAACTTCTCCCGACAAGACAATTTGACAACTTAATATATTTTTCTCCTTCATTTTCCACTCTTTTTCTATCTAAATCTTGAAGGGAGCATTGAAAATCCACATTAGCAACCCCTTGTGAATAATACAAAATATCCCTGATTAAGTTTTGTGTGTCTGTGACGTATTCCAGCCTGACCATCTTTTCTCAGCTCATAAGACGCACACAAACACACACTAAGAAGAAGCCATACAATGTAAAGTTGGTCCTAATTGAAAGTCTTGAGATGCTTGAGATTAAAGAGAAATTTTCCACCAACTCTGAATAGGTGAAATATTAAAATATGATGAACTAATTTGCGGCACACTATCGTGCGGTGCTCGATTTGAAACTTTTGAGTATGCCTGAATGTGAGTTTATGTAGATTTGAGCGGCAAAACTACATATAGTTCCTCATCTTGGGCGCACCTTTTTCGCCACCCACTGGCACTGTTTGGAAGTGCGGCACAAAATGGGGAATATAAATATTTTTGGATGTTCCTCCCTTGCGCGTCTCTCTCCATGGGGTTTTACGAATCAAATAACAACAAATTTTAATTACATGGAAATTTACAATCTCGGAAATGGATAGAATACATTGCCATCCATAAAATATTAATTCATCTCATTCTCTATTAATAAGAATGGGGGAGGGTGAAATGAGAGTGGATGTTGAAGGTGGATTTTGGCTTGTGTTTTCTTGGAAAATTTTGCAATAAAACAGAGAGATTTCTCCTCCACCTGTCCATGTTATACCTTGAGCACACAAGCCTGGTCCATTTTGCCCCCCGCGCGCCGTGCCCTTCCGGCCCCCGGGGTCGGGGGTGGCGCACAAGACTCAGAGGGTTGTTCTCTTGAAGGGTGGTCTCGAGGTACACCTAAGTTGATCATAATATTCTCTCTCTCTCCACGGCGAATGTACCGAAGGGAGTCCCTGACGTGAGACCACACTTTGCGGGGGACGAAAAGGTGTGTTTGTTTTGGGGATGAAATGGTCCACCATTCGAGCTCTCGTGCACGAAGGTGAGGGTGAAGGCGGATATGTTGAAAGGCAGTGTCACACACAAAACGAAGAAGCTGAACTTTTGCAGAATGAATATGAAATTGTCTCGCTGTGCACAAAAGATTCCAATAGACTCACTGGCTTCCTAGTTTTCTCATTCACTGCACTTTAGCTCTCATCGTGACACAGGGTGGACGAATTGGGGTGGAAAGTTGAATTCATGAAACATTTAAGCGATTCACGCGCTTCAAAAAGTCTCCAAATGTCTCAAGATAGCGAGAAAGAGACAAAGTGTTAAATGAATAAAAGTCTCTTGATTCTCAGCGCAATTATTCAATCATGTTTTGATTTTTCGTGATTTTCATTTAACTTTTGATGCATATTAATCATTTTGACAATATTATTGGCTTATCAACTTTGACAAAAAAGAAAAAAACCAATAATTCACCTCTAGCTTTAATTTGAACTTCTCAAAGGTCAATTTCGCCTTTTGGTAATACATTTGGAACTTCTTCATGCCTTTAAAGCTTGATCAGCTGATCGTGAGACGCGAAAAGCTTCATTTTCGTGCCAAATTTCCTTTTCTCTTGGCCAGAATCACTCCAGGAAGTCATAACAGTGTGAAAATGCATGAGAAAGAGAGAAATTTTACGTAAAATGCGATATTCTTAGCGTTCCCTCACGCCAACTTTCCTGCCCTCTGACGGCGATATGTGGAGAAAGTAATCAAATATTTTAATTATTATTAAACATCCAGAAAATATTTAAATATAATTTGATTTATATAAATATTATGCCTGAAACTGTTCAATTTGAGAAGATCTTGAAATTTCACTTTCTTCTTTTGATTCAAATTCCTGATGGAACAGTTCAACTGCGCCAGCCGGTGCTATACAATTTTGTCGGCATTTAATTTTCGGTGGGAAGTCACGGAGAAAATGGCAGGGATGGCGGGAAAAAAGTCAGTCAGGCTTTGTCGCTGAGCGGGTGGCAAATAAAAGTTTCACCCTTGTGATGAAATTCGCTGAAAGTTGACTTTTGCCGGGATGATAACGATGCTAAGCACATATGTACCTCCGCACTGTGGCATATATTTGCTCTCTTTCTCATTCGGCACAAAGGCAAGAATTGAATGTATTATTAAGCGAGGTGGTTCCGAGTGCTGTGAGGGGGTGGAAAACTTCCCCAAATAAGGCATGAATATTATTTGTTCATGAAACTATATTATAGCACCATATAATGCGGCCCAAGCACAGCATTGGAGGCTTTTTGGGGTATTTTCGGGAGGCGCCCCACATTATGGGCACACGGAAATGCCAGCCAGCGAGTGTGTCTCTCCACCTAAAACCTAAAATGAGTTTTTGTTTATCTCATTTATTTGGTATATAAGCGCTGGAGGCTGTTGTTCAGAACAACTTTGATGTCACATAACCGCACATATAGAATTTAATTCAACCTTTTATCTCTCCATCATGTGCATAGTTACGTTGTGGCTTTCCATCCACATACTCTTGCTTATGTTTTATCGTGCCGGCTTTTCCGAGGGTGGTGGCGAGGGTTGGGGGGAAAAGGGACAAATGAGGAAAGGGGTATTAATCAGTTTCCCTCGAAGGCATCTCGCAGGCAAATATTAAGTTTGCACCACTAAAAGTGTCTCTAATGATTTCTTGCAAATTTCCTTGTCTCTCTAATGCTAATTTTCAGCCACAGCACAATTAAGATTTCCCCACCATCGGCAGTATCATCACGAGTGGATGGCGTTTTTACGATTCACACTCACCCCCACAAAAGCCCAGTCATTTGAGGGTAAATTGTGTTTGCCATTTACTTATGGGAAAGCCTTTTATGAATATTGGAAAAAATTCACTCAAATTTTTGGTTCATGTTTGTCACGAAATGAAATTTCATTATAAAAATAACAAAATTATCTGGGTCGTTTTTATTTTTTTTTTAAATAAAACTCTCCCATAAGTGTGGTAAATCATAATAAGTGCCTTTTTGAGTGTGGATTAAAATTTTATTTTCATGTAATCACATAATTGCCGGAAGCGAAACACATTTAGTGGCACTTTAAAAGTGTAAATAAGAGCATATATTGTGGGTCAAGTGATGAAATTAAATTTTACACCAACTTTTTACATGGTAAAAAATATGCCTTGTTTGATGGAAAAATTTCGGGGAATTTTCTTTTAATTTTGCTTCGTAATTGAAATGCAAATGAGTAGAAATTTTCACTGTAAATTCAATATAGCATCACATATCAATAATTGTATTATTCTTTTCGCCTCTTCTACCCTCGCCGCACGGCAAAGGGAAGTTCCTTTTCTGCATATAAGAGGAAAAGCCACCCACATTTATTGTCGTGCAGTAATTTCTCGCATACATATCTGCTGAATGGCCTCACTTAGAGAACGCCACCCACTCGCAATTGTTACCCATTCACGAGACGCCATGAATGGCACACACTGACGCCGAGGAGGAATAAAAGGCACACAAGAAGTTGCAGAAAGAAATCCCGTAGCGAAAACTTTAATGAGATTTCCCCCAGTTTAAAATGATGGAATATAATGTATTCCAAATGGCTATTATGAGCCGAGGGTGGGTGTATTTTTTCCCACCCACTCTTTCTGGCAGTGCTTCAAAAACTTTTCGGGCTATCTATTGAACCGAAAATGCTGTGTGTGGCTCTGCTCATATTTATGTAACAGGGGGGTGTATGTGTCTCTATGTAGTTCATATGGTGGTTTATGTTCAATATTCTCGCAGCGTTTTCAACCTTTGATATAAACCTCCCGTGTAATCCCACAACAATACGTGAAAAATCGTTACAATATCTCACCCCGAGTATAAGCTTCAGCGTCCACACAATGCCAAAAGAGTGGCCTGGCGAGGGGTGGAGAGAGGGTTGAATCGGTTTTTCCTGCTTGCCCCATATATACACATTTTATTATCAGTGTATCACACAAGCGGCCAACGCTCTGGCCAGGTTCTGCCGCCACACGCGCGACTATCGCGCTGTCGTGCATCCTCAGCAATCGCCGCGGGGCGCGCACAGGACCAAGGGGGAGATAATAGGCTATTCAGTAGTGTACACCACTTCCCAACACTGCCACAAATTCCGCTGGAGAATCACAGACACTTCCAGGACTTTTACAGTGCTTAAAACATGCGATTTCTTAATTTTCTGATTTTTATTGTCTTTTCCAACCGTTTCATGTGTCATAACCTCAAATTTAGGAGTCTTTGATATAAAAAGACACAATATTATACTTGTGTGACCCTGACAACCTTCAAAGAAACAGGATTTAAGAAATATTTAAAGTTTCCTAGAGGATTTTGTGATGTGATTAAATTTTCAATTGCTCTTTTGAGTTCACTTCGGAACATAACCTCAAAATTTAAATTCTTGAGCTGAAAATTTGCTGTTTTAGAGTAGAAAATCAATCAAGCAGCTCTTAAAACAGACATTTTGCATCAGGAAACTATATTTTAGAGGTTATGATCAGTCTTAACGTAATTAACACAGTTTAACATTAAAAACTTGTGATCTTTTATAAGATTACATTATTATTGTGCAAGGAAATGCAAACTAAGTCAGCTTAGGTTCAAGATTAAATGATTTTGGAGGATGTTTCAGGGCTAAATTTTTCAACAAGGAAAAATTTACGCACTTCTTCTTATTTTTAATTAAAATGTGAGGTTATAAATCTGTTAAAAATATTTTAAGTCGAAATTGATGTAAAAATTACAATTTATTTGATCACAAACGCTAAACTGAATAAAATTGTATTTTTCGATGTTATTTAGTCACTTAATATTGATTAAAGTGAATTCCATAACCAGCTGAGTTGTACACCACTTCTGACCGTAATATCTCCCCCTTGGACAGGACTTTCAACGGCCGAAACATGTGTGGCTCCCGAGCATTAACATATGCATTTGTGTATGGTGAAAATATGGCTAATATTTTTTAGGAGATTTTTGCCCACCCAAACATATTGAGCTTTTCCACCCTTCGCGCGCGCTTTTAGTGGCAGAATTTCACTCATCCACAAGTGCTGACTCTTCACAAATTTTCCCACAATTTTCTCCCCAAAATGCGAGAGGTGAAAATGTAGTTTACGTTTTATTTGACTTCTTCATGCAATGACCATTGTTATTATTATCTCGAGAATTTATACATATGCCGCCACACAGTCCCACTTTGGGGATGGGAATTTTTGGGGAATAAAAGTTCGAGTGGTTGCACAGAAATTCCCTCTCTTTTGCTCTCTTTATCGACGCAGTGAGAGTGAGAGAGAGAGAGAGGGTGGAAAATATTCACCAATTCCATGAATAGCGCAAAATCATCAAATTTCACAATGAAATATATTTTCAATTCCGCACTCGGGCTTTTTTCCGCCCGGCCGGAGCTTTCGGTGCCATTTCCGCTGCCACATAAATACCTCAGCCCCCTAAACAAATGTATAAATAAAGGATAGATTTATCTCATTCAACTGGACCGAAGCTGCATGACAAAACAACTCCAACGTGGCCGTGCATTGAATTGTTTGGCGCGTTGGTCGAAAGAGTTGGAATTTCATGTGATACAAAATTTCTCCATTTTACTCTATTTGCCCATCTGAGAAAATCGTCTGACTTTTCGCCGTAAAACACTTTGAATTCGCACGAATTTTCCGGTCATTTGCTTCGAGAGGAAGCAAACTTTCATTCAAAATTAGAATCACTGTATTTGCAATATTTCATACAGACTTCTAATTATAAATTCTCTCACCGCAACTTTGTACAATTATAAACACGTGCGTGTGCAGCGAAAACATCCACATTTCCGCCAAAGATTGTGGCAATTTGGTTGAATTTTTCAATGCCAAAAAGCACAATCAAAAATTTCCCATCAAAGCGCAATTTATTGGTGTTTAAAAGGGATTCAGCGGAAGTGGAATGACAATCGGTTCACGGAAGAGCGCGGAAATGTTGCTATAACAATCAACCCAGGCGCCATTGTGTCTCGTCAGTTAAAATTCCATCATTAATCTCCTATTGGATTGTGTTTGTCACGTCCAACAATTCGGTCGCCCACGCATGGGATTCTCAGACGATTTTCCGTGCCAAATTTCCTTGGCACTCAACTCGAAATTTTCGGGATTTCCACTGTGAATGGATGGCGAATGAGGCGCGGTATAATTTCTGCATTTCGCTATAACTTGAAAATGAGAGTCATTGCAAATTCACAGAGTTTCTACAATTTTCCACGGAATTATTGTGTAGGTATTTTTGAGTAAATTGTCATGAAAATTCAAGAGGAATTCAAAAATGAAACATTCTCTATGTATACAATGGGATTAAGGCTTTTGGGAAACGATTTTTCCGCAATTCAGGCGTTCGCAGAGCATTTTATATAGTTTTGGGGTGCAATTTAATTATTATCAATCACCTTTTGGTCTGTGTGAATGCTGTGAAAGTCAAAAGTCACCCGATTTTGGCTCACAAAATACACAAGGGTGGGTTTTTGTCACTCTTCTGGCGATACAACCAAGCTGATAGCGCATGAAAAATTGTCGTTTTCACCTAAATAATGATCAAGTGAATTCATTGAAAAATGGATTTGGCAAAATCGATAAATAATATCACCCAGAATTCTTCGCAGCCTCCCTTTTTTCCTGTCCACAGAGACTCCACAAAAACACGCCACATCGCTCAGCGCCGGCATGCGGGAATTCTAGTTATGTGAACTTGGGAAGCGCTTCGGTGTGTGAAAATTTACAAAAGCACGGGGAGGGTCGTTGGTATTCATGGGGGTGGATTTTTGTCAATATGAGCACACGGGTGCGCTTCTATGGAGTCATATTTTAAGATAGCATCAGCTGAAGATAGGCACCATTTAGCGGTGATCAGTCATTCACATTTGAATGAAAATGGGGGCTCGAGACTCCCTTTCCTGCCGTCGACACGATCGTGATTACCCTCCTGACGAACTCTGCACGAGTGTCGCCAAGATAAAACTCTAAGTGGGCCATTGTGCACACGAAAGGGTTGCTGGGAAGAATTTCTGCACACGATAGTGTCACAGGTTGGCCCAATTGAGCTGCCACAACGCCTTCAACGCTCTCATTTTTCCAATTAATTTATCTCATATTTCTTAGCGTGAAATTAAGAAAGTTTTGCAACAATAAATAACCACAAAAGGGTTTTTTTTTTACTACTTTTAAGAACATTTCGTCGCTTGATATTGAAAAATTTACGACCTTTGCAATATAAAACGACGAGAAATAATTCTTTTCAATAAAAACAATGATTTTCACCCCTATTTTTGCCATAATTTCCCCTATAAATGATACTGAAAAATTAGCGGTCGTTGCAACTTTAAAAATTTCGTTTTTCAATTCGTAAAAGCTATGAATTTGGATTTCAACTTTACAAATTTCACAGCTTATATTGGTGGCCGTCTGGTGGCGCTACTGTAAAGTATGAATTAAATACGAACAAAATGGCTCTTCAAGGCAAAGTTGAGAGTTTGTTTAATACAAATTTCAGCTGTTAAGCGCGAAAAATGAATTCAACAGAGCGAAATTCACAAAACGTCTTCATCAAGATGGGATTCTTGAAGGATTCTGCTGGTCAAGATGTCCAGGAAGCTGTCTTCTCTGTGACATTTCAACACAGTCGTATTTTCGTGCGTGTCACGACATTTGGTGCATTGAAAAGTACACAAAAAACCCGAATTCAAGTGTTAATCAACTTAAAAATACATTATTATTTGTTAATTTCATAAATCATCATAAATATTATGAAAATAATGTTGCAACGACCCGTAAATCTCTCAAGTACAAAAAAGAAGTGACAAAATACACGAATGCAACTCAACTACTATCGATTTCTCATCAAACTTCCTCTGCCGAACCGCCAATTTCTCATTCTCAATTACCAAATTATATCAATCAATTAGCAAAGATCATAAATGCTTTATGAGCTGCTCTTCAACTTGACTGCCATGCAGTGCACTTAAGCATTTCTGGGAAGCAGAACTCTTGTGGCCTCACGATGGGTGGTAATTGGGAAGTTGTTGCTGAGGCATTTCGCTGGAATATTGCTCCACATCTCTTTCCATATGTTAAAATCTATCATAATTACGGTGGGGAAACTCTTGGCTTCGCTGTGTCGAGAGTAATTGCGGGGAGATATTTTTTTTTATGAAAGAACGACCACATTAAAAGTAATATGTATTAATGTCAGTAAAATTCCGCATATATTCCCATGGAAAATACGATGTTGGAAGTTGCGGATTAGACGCACAGCGCGTGTGTGTGTGTGTATAAACATTCACCTCCTGATGAAAGGCTCGTAAAAGCGCTGTAGGTAATAAAAATAAAAACATTATTATTATAACGTGAAGGCAGCTCCTTTAATAAGTCAAATAAATCTCTTCAGCTAAATTAATTTTATTTCCAATATAAGATTATATTTCCCCCCCCCCCCAACCCCGAAGCCCCGAAGAAGAACTTCTGCCCCTGCACGAGCTTCGCAACCCTAAAAGCGTGCACATATTCGCCCCCGAGGAGAGAGAGTGAGTCTGGCGGGAGACAGATCCAAGAGCCACCCCTGAAACTGGGTGTGTTCCCTCCAATATTGCCATCGGAGACAGGGGCGGAGGAAGCCCAGTGTGTTGATGTGGACGGACGGGCGAAATTGTCGGGGGGTGGAAAGAGGGTGAGAGCAAGTCAGTAACAGTATTGATTTGTTATCACTGACGTCGAAGGCTCTCACTCGCACATCTTCAGCTCCAGAGGCAATCCAGAAGAAACACTCAAGACACATTAAATCTAATCCTATGTGCTTTTACTGCAGAAAGTTCTTTCGAAAGTAGCCCCATATATTATTTATGATTATGGCAACTGCCTTTTAACTTGGCTCATCTTATCGACAGTTTTGTCTCAACTGGCGAAGGAGTATGACTTGAATTTTCAATGCAAATCATTCTCATTGTGCAATACATAACACACAATATCATCTCAAAAACCACCCCTTTTTGACTCACGGAGAGTTTGTGGCATAAAAAAAAGGGAAATTTATAACATTGCCAGTGGAAATGGTCTGAAAAGAATGAATTCTCCGCTCTCTTTTGCAAGAGATATTGTGGATGGGTGAGAAAGAACACGAGCGCAGCTAAGATAGTTTTTCGGGGTTGAAGAAAGTTTCAATTTAATATATATACACATTGCATTTTCACGGCAAATTCAACTTAAAAGTTTCTGGTAAATAAATTTCATATTCAGGTGAAAAATTCAATTATTCACTCGTGAATCATTTATCATTCTCTAAAGTCGTACATTTGTGGAAATTTTTGAGAAATTAGACAACTTCCTCAATTCCAACAGCCAAACAACGATGGTAAGAAATGCTCTTGAGAGAAAAAGAAACTGAACAGGTTATCATTGTACAGGTGTAAGAATTATTCTTCTCAAGCATGCTTTTGACACTTTCACTCACTTTTTTTTCGTCCTTTCGTCCTGCGAGTGGGAAAAGCAACATTGGCTTTTCCACCGTCAACTGATTTGTCACTCAAGAGGAAATCACTGGCATCCACAAACCCCTCTTTCAGGGTTATTTCTCCCAACCCCAAAAGTCGCTCATAGATTTATTTTGTGATTGAACGAGAAATATTAACTTTTCGTCGTCAAAATGGCATTTTGCTCAGCACTAAAAATTTCCTCTTAGCCTCTGGTTGAATGACAGGATTAAGAGTTAACATGGAACAAAAATGTCTCATGTCCTTTTATTAAATGTAAAAGCTTCCATTAAGTTTAACGACTTTCACCCTCGCCCTATGCACAAGCTAACGTGCTCTTTCTCTCTCTCTCTCTCTCTCCCGCCCTCTTCACCCCCCGTGACAACCCCACAGGTTTGATGTTCTGGTAAATGGCGGCGGAGCTGTTACCTTGCAATTCCAGCGATCACCCTTCCGTCCGCTGACGCGCACGGTCTTCGTGCCCTGGAATCAGGTGAGTTTCACGGATGAACACAGATAAAGTGGGCGCGTGAGCCCCCCAAAAGAAGGGTTTGTTGAGGGTGGAAAAACAAGCACAAGAAGTGCCATTAAAGTTAACGGGGTTCTTACTCAAATGAATTTTATATTTCCCCTCCGCAGATTGTTGTTTTGCCACCTGTTCAGATGCAACTCAGCGAAGATGAGGAACACTTGCGTCCACTCATAAAGTATGCACTTTATTATTTTTCTCAACACTGTCGCGCGCGCGCGCGTGTTTTTTTCATATTCACTAACTGTTATGGCTTGTGAAATGAAAGTCACAAAAAATTATGTCACAAGCCGAGCAGTTTTGAGGACGAAAGTTTGCACTGTGAAGAAGATTTGACCCAAGGAGGAGATAATTTCACTGAAATCCGTACAGATATTCCCAAATTCTCCATAAACTGTGAGGTTTTGAGCTGAATATTTAATTAGAAAGAGAATTTTCCCCAAATAAATATTGAAATATTGATTTTCACTTTTAAATACCAAAAATTGAATCTTTTTGACAAATTATTCTGAATATTTCATTAAAACTTTAAATCAAAAAAGCAAAAGAGTCACAAAAATTGCCCTCTGGCGGCAATATGTGAAGAAAAACATATCAAATATTTAATTTTGATAAAATATTTAGAAAATAATAAAATGCATTTTTTGGTACAATCAAAAAAAGATTGAATAATCATAAAATTATGGTCTGAAATCACAAGTAACTTTCCTCTTAGAAAAATTAATGTTTTTACGTTAAATTTCTTACTATTCTTTAATAAAACATTTAAAAAAAATAACTATAAAGTTTATCAGTAAAGTTTTAGGACTAAATTGTCTAAGAAATTTGCTTAAAATCGCTGTTTCTTCATAACTATTTTGGTTATAAACCAAGACAAGATCTTTAAAAATACCGCTTGAAACATTGTAAGTACAAAGTTATGTCTTAAACACAAAAATTGATATTTTTTTAGGTTATGTAACCATTGAACATAGACTTTTTTTTATCATTATCTCCTTCTTGGAAAAATCTAAATTTTCAATCTATTCAAAGCTCTCTTTGGCCATAAATTTGTCTAACTCGGTAAAATTCGGATTTATCGCCTAAACTTTTCGCCGTGCATTCTTTCCAATACACGCCGTTGGCGGACCTTTGGCTCTGTGTTGTGACCCCAAAAATGCTGCAATATTAATAAATTTCCCACCTCTGACGTGCCCAAAACAGGATCACACCACCGAATCCGGCGTTCAGCTTCCTCAACACCATCCTGTACCACTTCACGGACGAAAGTGTCCCGCCGGGAGTTGTCTGTCTCGAGCACGACCATGAGCTGCTGAAACCACAATTGTTCGGGACATGGATGCCAAATGGTGTGGGCGCCATGGCTGGTCATCGCAACATTTTCGCAGAGACTCAGGTAGGCGCACTGGGACGACCCCACACACACTCCCTCCTGGCCAGGCCGCATGAGTAATTGCAGGACATCAAAGTTTCGGGGACAGTCTGTGGTGGTGGGGGAAAATCAATTGCGAAGGGAAATTGTACAAATTCTCAGGCACTCTGAGAAGTCAGTGTTTAAATTAATTTTCCACTATCGTGTAATATTTAATTAGGCACATTAATAACCCCTCAAGTCGTCTGTAATTTCCATGCCAACTCTCTCCCCGGGAGATGGTCTAGAATCAATCATACAATAATAGCGTCAGGGGGCAAATAAGTGTCCTCCACAGGCAATCTTGAGTGGCACAATTGATCGGCAATCGACACGAGTTTAAATGACACCAAAAACATCAATTTTTACCTTGAAAAACATCAATTTTTCACTGAAACAGTGAAAATTTAACTATAAAAATATTAAACTTGCTATAATCGGTTAAATTCTTGAAGAAACCTTCCCTAAATTCAATTTCTTTCGATTATAAGATCCATTTTTTCCGTATTTTCACTTAAAACAATGCGAAATAACACTGTGTAGAAGAGAGATTCGTGATTGTCACAATTATTCACCCCTTAAAGGAGTCTTAGAAGTCTTCACGACGATTAGAGACTTAGCATCTTGTCTTGCTTAAAATTTTGACAAATTCATTTATTTCCGCCAAAACCACGAGAGAAAATCAATACACACTTCATCTCATGCTTCCATGGAAGCCACATTGAAGTGGTGAAACGCTTCCAATATTTTCTCCAATCATCCTCAACTTTGCATCGTGCCGAAGATACACAACCGCGCGATAAAATCTCACTTCCCAGAGCGATAAAGTCTTAATAGAAAAAAAAACAGAGCAGGAGGAGGAGGATGAAGAAGAAGAGGAGAAGCGAATGTTGGGAGCAATAAAAGAGACGCAGAGGAGCTGAGAGTACATAATTCAGGAAATTAAAAAGAATCCGAGCCAGTGCGTGTGGGACGGATGAGAAGGGATCAAATATGGTCATGGCGAGTATCCCTGAGAGGATGGGGGGGGGGGGGGAAGGATACATAATTTACACACACACACAGAGCGCCCCCGAACATAAAATGCCAATGTAAATTTCCCACTCACTTCTTCAGCAGCCCTTCCGATACAATAACAACCACCACCGCCCAAATTGGGGCTCTCGCTCTCTCTCTTTCCCTCTTGCAGATTGTTCAGGAATCTGTGCAAATCCCCGGCTCAGGCCTACACTTGACGTACCAATCATCTCAAGCGCCCGGCTACCTGAGCATCGTGCGGATGCGATTAACGAAGGCCACAATCCCACCGACGTTAACACATGTGCACGTGGGGGTGGAGATTGAGGGCTCTCTGCACGTGAAGACGTACGAGGCCGACCCCAATTTGACGCACACCTTCGCGTGGAACAAGCGCAACGTGTACAAGCAGAAGGTGTACGGCGTGTCACTGGCCCGCATCAGCGTCGGCTATCAGCACTCCACGTGCAAGGAGCCCGTATGGGAGACGCAGACCGCCAAGCTGCAGGGCTTCGACGTGGACATCTCGGACATCGGCGGCTGGGGCCTGGACATCCACCACCACTACAACTTCCACGAGGGCATCCTGCAGAAGGGCGACGGCTCCACGCTGCACATGAAGGAGTATCCGCGCACCGTGAAGGTCGTGATGGGCACGGGTCTGCAGCGGCCGCTCAACTGCGGCAAGGACTTCTGCAATGGCATCGCCAAGGACGCCAAGCTGCTCACGCCCGTGGCGCTGACGTCGGGTCCTGACGGAAGTCTCTTCGTCGGGGACTTCAATCTCGTCCGCAGAATCACGCCCGAAGGGAAGGTTTTCACGGTGCTGCAGCTGAGCGCCACGCAAGTCTCCTACCAGTACTACTTGACCGTCTCGCCGGCCGATGGACATCTGTACATCTCCGATCCCGAGCGCCATCAGATCCTCAAGGTCCTGTCCGTGGACGACGTCAGCAATCCGATCAGCAACAGCGACATTGTCGTCGGCAGTGGACAACGATGCATTCCAGGTGAGAACGAGCAAGAAATATTGCTAATCAATCGGGTCTTGCACTAACAAAGTCAAGCACAGTTAACGTGAAGCAGGAATTAAGAATCCTGCAGTCAAATGCACTATTCTCCCCTTTAAGAATGGGGGAAAATGCTGGGCTTTGATGTGTGCGGAAAAGTCCAAAAGAACGACAGTCAATTGAGCAGAAAAGCGGAGTGAATGCGAGAGAAGCACTCTGTTTAATGGAATATTTCCTCGGCGGGGGTGAGAATTCTACAAAGCGTTCCCATTAATTGCAGGTGACGAAGGTAATTGCGGCGACGGGGGTCCGGCCAAGCTGGCTCGCCTCTCCCACCCGAAAGGCATTGCCATAGCAGCCGACAGGACCATGTACATCGCCGACGGGACGAACATCCGCGCCGTGGACCCGAAGGGCGTCATCCACACGCTCATCGGCCACCACGGCCACCACAACCACTGGAGCCCGGCGCCGTGCGAGGGCGCGCTCCTGGCCAGCCAGACGCAGCTCCAGTGGCCCACCGGGCTGGCGCTCAGCCCCCTGGACGGCTCGCTGCACTTCATCGACGATCGCCTGGTGCTGAAACTCACCGCCGACATGAAGATCAAAGTCGTGGCGGGGACGCCGCTGCACTGCAACGCCAACGCCGACAAGAACAAGACCACCACGGATGACGTGCTGGGCACCGTGCTGGCCATCGCCTTCTCCCCGGCCGGCGACCTCTATGTGGCGGACTCTGACTCCCGGCGGGTCAACTCCATTCGCACCGTCGACACTTCCGGCAAAATGAGGTCGTTTGCCGGCAAAGTGGACAGCACAACGTAAGTGAAAGAGCTTTTGCGCTTCGTGTGTGTTTTCGTGAAAATTTCACCACCAACACCCAATCTTCCCTCAAGCTTTCCCTTCATTCTGTCGCTCTGACTGAAGATAGAGTCTCTGAGTCCCATTTTACTACCTAAATAATCCCTAAAGATGCTTCCTTGGATGCTTCTTAAGCCACAGAAGGAAGAAAGAAATGCTTAATTCAACCTTTACTTGAAAGGGTTGTTTTAAGCACTCTCTCTCTCTCTCGCTCGTGATTCTGCAAAATTGTGTGGAAATATTGTGAAGTGCGCGCGAAACTTTCGCACCCTCAATCAGCTTTTATTCCATTAAATGCGCCACACAGGCGAATGAGTGCCATCGTGTGCCCTCTTGTCCACTCCATTTGCTCACAAAATACCACCAATTTCTTCCTCTTGTCTCTCCTGTTGCTGAGCCACCCTCGCAGCGCTCGCACGATGGCATTTTACGCGTACAATGCCCTCCAATTGCCGGAGAAACACACACACAACACACGCGAGAGAGAAGAGTGTTTGCAAGAAATCAATGGGGCGGAGATAAATCCTTAATGACCCAAATAATTGCAGTCTCCCGAGTTGCGATTGTGGCAACGCCACCACGGCAACGACAACGATGAATCCAGCCCGGAGCGGAAGCGCCGGAAATCCCGGTGCACCTTCAGCCCCCGCGGCCACAGCCTGCTCCTGCCCACCCTTCAACGCCACCAGCGTCACCACGAGCGGCTACGGCGACGAGGCGCCGACGAGCAACGCGGAGACGCTGCTCTCATCCAACGCGCGCTTCCAGGCCATCTCCGCCATTGCTGTGTCGCAGGACGGCGTAATCAACGTTGCCGATCAGGGTGAGTGATTTGCTTGCAACGGAATGTCGCATTTATCGCCCTTTCTTTGCACCCAAAACCACCCACGAGCGCGCTCACTGGGTGGCAACGATGGCCCACTTTGGGTGAATTTATACACTCGCGCGAGAAACAACTCGAATATCCATTATTAATGCAGGCGGAAACATTTGGATTTCGCCTGTTGTGGGCGAAGATAAAAGGAAAACACTGCTGCAAATGAAGAGGTCACTCTGAAGGACTGTGAAATCCTTTTTCACTACACTCAGAGGAAAATCGAGCCTCAATTCCAAGAAATCTAATTACTTTTTTTTTTCAAGATCATTTAATATTTCCGAGTGTAATATTTTTACGCTCTCTTGTTCATATCAAAAAGCACGACTAATGATGTTAAGTAAAGCTCTCAGTCGCAAATGGAAAGCTCCGGAGTGTTTGTTCGCAGTGTTGCTCGCGAGTTTATGTTGCGCGGAAAAAAGGCACCCTATTAATCACTTGAGCGTGACTCATTTCTTCTATTCTCTCCCTCTTTCTCTCTCTGCAGGATCTCTGCACATTTTGGCACTGCAGCATTATCTGCCGAGTCACGACATCAACGGCGAGTTCCACATTCCCTATCCGCCCACGAGTGAGGTGTACGTGTTCAATCGATACGGACAGCATGTGGCCACGAAGGATCTGGCGTCGGCCAAGACGCGCTACTCCTTTCTCTACTCCAAGAACACCAGCTTCGGCAAGCTGTCCACGGTGACGGACAGCTCGGGCAACAAGATCCAGTTCCTGCGCGACTACAGCAACCTCGTGAGCTCCATCGAGAACACGCAGGACCACAAGTCCGAGCTGAAGATCAACAACGTGGGTCTGCTGGCCAAGCTGACGGAGAAGGGCAAGTCCGAGATCGAGCTGGACTACGACACGACGTCCGGGCTGCTGAACAGCCGCTCCGGCGGCGGCGAGACGTACATCTACTCGTACGACGAGTTCGGGCGCGTGATCGGCCTGATCCTGCCCACGGGCGAGACCGTGTCCATCGGCTCCAGCCTGGCGGCCGACGTGGGCCTGGCCGTGCAGGTGCGGGCGCCCGTGCAGAGCCTGTTCGCCGGGGACCAGCACGAGCGCAGCGATATGCTAATTGTGGGTGGGATTAAGTCACTGACAATGAGCAATGGGGTGGAAAAGACCGTCGCCCACATCAACACAAACAACACCCTCTCCATCGCCACGCCAAACAATATGGTGATTGAGTCGGCAGCCGCAGCAAGACACCCCCTCCTGGAGGCCTCTCTGCCCGTGGAGGCGGAAATGCTGCCGATGTGGTCACAGCAGACGGTAACAATGGGTGATGAGCTAATTAACACCATGTATTCATCGTACAGCCTCGTTGGGGACGTTCGCAATCCGCAGCAGACACTCAATCACGAGCTCTTTGTCAACAATTCCCGGGCGTTCGGGGTGGAGTTCGACCAGTTCACCAGCAGGGAGACATTCTTCGACCGCGACCGACAGCCCATCCTCACCATCGCCTTCGATCCCAGCGGCCAGCCGCAGTCCTACCACCCCGCCGCCGTCGGCCACCCGCTCAACATCTCCTACGACCGCTTCAACCGCATCGACGGCTGGACCTGGGGTCCGTCCGAGCTCAAGTACACGTACGAGCAGCACGGGCTACTGTCGGAGATCACGAGCCAGCAGGACGGCACCGTGAGCTTCGTGTACAACGACCTCAACCTCGTGTCGGAGATCGGCCTGGCCAGCCAGCGCAAGATCCTCTTGGCGTACGACGAGGACGGTGGCCTGCGCCACGTCACGCTGCCCAGCGGCACGAAGCACTCCTTCAGCCTGCAGCCCTCCATCGGCTTCATCCGCTGCACCTACACTCCGCCCGGCAGCACCAAGCCCTACCTGCAGCACTACTCGCACAGCGGCGCGCTGCTGCAGACCGTCTTCCCAGGTAAGTCGCCCGTCAATCACGCCCTCACAAGGTGGGAAACTGTTGCCGATGTGATGTAACCGGGAAAATACCCCAAAGCTTTGAAATTATGGGGTGTTTTAAGTGACAAACAGTGAAAAGAATGCATTTCTTGCTCACTGTCAAGGACTTTCGAAGTGTTAAAGATCCTGCACGCAAGGTGTGGTGTACATATTTCTACCATTTCATCCTCCCCCTTGCATTGACCCAATTCTCCGGCACTCTTTGTTCGTCCACCTCTGCTAACTAACACGGAATTTAGCAATGAAAAATGTCTTCATAAATCTCCTCCGCTCCAGTCTCGGTCCTTTGTCATGCAGAAATATCCTGGCAAATAGTTGCAATTGAAGACTCTCCTAAATCACGACGGTGATTAAAGCTGCGAATGTCCTTTTTTCAGGTGATGGCGCACGCATTGTCTATCGCTACACGCCAACGGGTCAATTGTCCGAGGTTGTGCACGGCGACGGCCGTAGTGAGTTCATCTACAACGCCCTGACTGGGATGCCGAGCACCGTGGGTCACGTGGAGCGTGAGCTGGAGTACAGATGGGACTTTGAGTACACGGGAGTTCTGCTCACCGAGGAGCGCATCGACTTTTCCGCCAAAACTGGACTCAGCAATGCAAAGTTCTCCTACGATTACGACTCCAACTTCCGCCTCACGTCCATTCAGGGGCGCATTGGCGGTCAGAATCTGCCCGTGCAGACGTTCACGTACAGCAGCAAGACGGGAGCGCCTGAGGAGATCGGGCAGTTCAAGGTGACGCATCCCAGACCGAATCAGACTTCCGTGTTTGACGGCACAGCCATCTTCTCGCGCACCATCAACGGCCAATTCCTGGAGACACAGATGTCCGTCACGATCCACCGCATGGAGGTGTTCCGCATGGAGTTCGCGCACGACATGCACGGCAGGATCTCGCAGACGAAGACCTACACGAGGAATGTGGGCGTCAACACGTACACCAACGTGAAGAACTTCACGTGGGACTGCGATGGGCAGCTGATTGGCGTGGAGGCGCAAGAGCCGTGGGGCTTCCGCTACGATGACAATGGGAACATGCTCTCCCTGACCTACAGAGGCAACACCATCCCGATGGAGTACAGCGGCATGGACAGGATCATGAAGTTCGGTGAGGGTCAGTACAAGTACGACAGTCGCGGTCTCGTGGCGCAGAATGCGCGCGAGGAGAAGTTCCACTACAACACGCAGGGTTTGCTGGTCAGGGCGACCAAGCGGGGGCGCTTCGACGTGAAGTACTACTACGATCACCACAATAGACTGTCCACCAGGAAGGACAACTTCGGCAATGTCACGCAGTTCTTCTATAACAACCAAGATCGCCCGGACGAAGTCAGCCAGATCTATTCGCCGCGCGACGGGAAGCTGATGTCGCTCACGTACGACGATCGCGGGCACTTGATCTACGCTCAGGTGTACAGGCACAAGTACTACGTGGCGACGGATCAGTGCGGAACGCCCGTGATGATCTTCAATCAGTACGGAGAGGGAATTCGCGAGATCATGCGATCGCCATACGGACACATCGTTTACGACTCGAATCCGTATTTGTATCTCCCGATCGACTTCTGCGGTGGCATTTTGGATCAGGTAAAGCACTTTAACCAGAAAATTTACAGGGAAAACTTTATTCAACACATTTTGCGCTCTTTTCAGGTCACTTCCTTGGTCCACATGCCCAACGGGAAGGTGTATGATCCTCTAATTGGGCAGTGGATGACTCCTGATTGGGAGAACGTGGCTGAGCGCGTCCCAACGCCCACGAAGCTCCATCTCTATCGCTTCAACGGCAACGATCCCATCAACATTGGCCACGACAGGAATTACCCGGTGGATCACAGCGCCTGGCTGGACTTGATGGGCTACAAGGTGAACAACATGATGCCGCAGCTCAACCAGAAGCTCTGGCGTCCGCCGAACGCCTGGGGCCGCGCCAGCGACTTCACGCCCATTCCCGTGCCCAACAAGCTGGACTTCAGCGGATCCCCGAGCGTTCAGGTGGAGAGTGGTTTCCTGGCTCATCTGGCGCTCAGGCGCGCGTCCAGCGTGGAACAGTTGTCTGCGCCGCCCGGCTCGAAGCTGAAGCTGGACGTGATGCAAGTGGCGCCGAGCAAGATAGGCGCCGCCTCGGATCCGCCCTTCGGCCGGGGCATTGTCGTGTCGCGCTCATCCCTCGGCCAGGCCATCGTGTCGAGCGTTCCCGCGGCGAATGCCATCTACAGGGATGTGTACACGTCCGTGTTCAATCGCTCCCACTTGCTGCCGATCACGTTTGTGGTGCACAACAGCCAGCAGGACTCGTTCTTCTTCGTGAAGGAGGACGCGTGGCGCGCCAGCGAGGACAGGCAGCAGCTGAAGCGCCTGCAGGGCCAGGTCAACACCACATTCCACGAGATCGCGCGGGAGAACGGCAGCGGCAACAACTACCTGGACGTGAAGATCCACGGCGCGCACACGGTGATCAATCTGCGCTACGGCACGACGGTGGAGAAGGAGAGCCAGCGACTGATGCACCACGCCAAGCTGACGGCGGTGCGCAAGGCGTGGCACAGGGAGAAGGAGGCGCTGCGCAACGGCATCGCCACGGCCGTGGAGTGGAGCCAGGCGGAGAGTGATGAGATCCTGAAGCAGGGCTACGCCAATCTCTACGAGGGCGAGTACATCCACGATGTGGGCAAGTATCCGGAGTTGGCGGAGGATCCGTACAATGTGCGCTTCGTGAAGAAGAAAACCAACCAAATACGACGGCGTCGACGAAGAGACATTGACTGCAGTGGGCGGCAATGTTAGCCTAAAACCACCCCCTCATTTCGGCGGCACTACAGGAAGATCCCAACTTTGGGAATAGACACAAATCTAGAGCCCAAGTAAGAGATATTATATTGTATAAAGGATATTAACCCACAATATATTGTATTAGATGGAATGGTTAAAGAGTGAAGAGAGAAGAGTAGTTTGATAAAATGTGGACATTGAAATTTTAAACTAAAAGGAAGAAGAAAAAAATGGTGATTCGAGCTTTTGAGACTGGCGTCATTTCATCCAGAACCAATTAATTGTAATTTAACGCAACAACAAGAGAAATTATACTTTAAACGTATAGGTTTTAGGATACACATCTTAACAATGATACTATAATTGATATTTATGAGAGAATTTCGTCAACATATTCAATGTATAAAAGTAGATTGAACCAGATTGATATCAATTGAGGTAATGAGCCAAAAAAAACATAAATAAATGTGTAAATTTTGGTATTACATTGACTAAAAAGAAAAAAACAGAGAAGCACTTTTAGAGGCGTTCATTTGCGGGGCAAGAAACCCGCTTCTCTCCAGCCATTCTTTGACAAAACTGAGAGAACTTTTTAAGAGAGATTTAGAAGAAATCAACGTGAAGTTATAGAGAAGATGTTGCCAAATACACCCACTAAAAGTAAACTTTAAAAACTTATATTGAATAAAAAAAGAAAAATGTTAGAAGAGAAATTTTGCGAATATTGCTGAAAATTGCGTCAAGTCTCTTGCATGATGTTGATGAAGAGGGATTTAAATGTTTCAATGAGAGATTCACTATGTATAGGTTTAATATTTGTAATATAGAAATTCACTGTAAATATTTATTCTTCACACGAATAATCTTAGTGAGTAAAAGCGAGAGAGAAAGTCAACCCAGTGAAATCCCATGCAAATGTGAAAAGAGGTGAAAAATGTTGGGCAAAAAGTGTATGTAAAATGTAAATGTTCTATTGATAATGTTAGGATTATAGGACATAGTTATAAATGAGGCTACAAGATATTCACTATTGATTATTGATTCATTGTATGACGATTTCTTTGCCGCATTTTCCTGTGTAAATATTACTTCATCTTTTTTCACTCACTCGTGCAAAATCATTTCAATTCTCCTTCACTTCTCAGCATTTCAGAGCTTTCCAAAAATCTTCCTAGACTTCCTATAATTTGCTTTATGCCATTCTGAAGTTGCTATAAATCTACACGCTCCCTCACATTAATAAGAAACACAAGGAAATATAAGAATTTAACAAGAATAGTAAATTAATGGTGCCATTGATGTGTTACAATTTGAGTGAACAAGATTCCGCCGCATTTTATAGGACACGAGAACTGAAGGGATGATGTAACTATTCAGCGAATTTTCCAATTTCCGTTTTTTTTTTCTTTCTCTTAAGTGAAAGCAACTTTTCCTAAAAAAATCCGCCTAAGGGCTCAACTCGTTGGCATTTGCAATGTACACTAAACTAGAGCTTCAAGTTCTTCAATTTATTTGCCATAAAATATGGCTTCCGTAACGGATTTCAGTTCACTTTCATCACACATACAGAAACACTCAGAAAAATTGCTCTAATTGCGCAAGTTGATAAAATTGTACGAAAGCTGAAGCGTTTAGAGTGGCAAAAAAAAAAACATAGTTTAGAACATAGACTTTATGCAGTAAATATCAGACTTACATATTACAATTATAAGTGGAAGTAAAACAAGTTGAAATGCTGTAACTTTTTTGTGTACAACAACGTTGAAAAAAAAAACAAGGCCCGGATTTGGGGTGGAAAGCGTTGTACGTTTATAGAGTCAGAGGGAGAATAAAAAGGGAGACAATTCCATGTAAAAAAAAAAAAGGAAGAAGTCAGGCAGAATGCGAAGAATTTGCAAAGAAAAACTGCCATTGACGCAAGGAAGATAGAAAAAAAAACACGATGACACGGTGAGAGGATTACTGATAGTATTAAAAAAAAATGGATATAAAATAATGATTCAATAACATATTGAAGGTATTAAAGAAAATCAATATAGAGTCGTACACTGTATATTTATTTTTATAAAATAGGAAAAGATTCTGACGATCGAGGCGATGAAAAACTACAAATTTCACCAACTGCGAACGATGATGAACATCAAAATTTAAAAACTGAAAGACAGAAGAAGCATTAAAAGATTAGAAGGAAAGTTGTTGCTAAACCACGAGGAAAAGTGAGAAGAGGAGAGAAAAAAAATTGGAAGGAGTAGAAGAAAACATATATGTATTTGTATTATATTTAAATCAATACAATGGATATTTTATCAAAGAATGGGAATTTATCAGTGTAAACAAAAATAATTGTAATAGTCCAAAAAAAAAGTTGATGAGAAAACATGAAGATAAAGGTTTTAAATGAATAACTTTGATATCAAATCGCTTCATAGAGTTTTTTTATATACACATTAATTAATGACGATGAAGAAGAAAAAGAAGTGGAGAGAAAGAAGATGGAGAGTTGACGAGAGAGAGAGAGAGAGAGAAAAGTATGTAATAATCAAATTGAAAAAAAGCCGTAAATATAAAACATAGAATTATATTGAATGAAAAAGAAAAACAAGTAAAAGAGGAAAGTGAGACACGATTATATAGGAAATATACTGAAATGTCTGCAAAACTCCTTCTTCCCTAGTCACAAATCGATACTCTGACAGAAAAGTCATTGATGAATGGTGAGAAAATGACCAGAGAAATACTCTGAATTGCTGTAACAGTGGTTAAATCTACATGGAATTTAGTTGCAAATAAAGAGAAAACATTAAAGTACTCAAACTTGTCCTCAATTCCATAACTATTTATGTGATATATGTTGTCCTGAAGTTCACTAAAGCCCCTCAAAGCTCTCCCTGCCCTTAAAAATAAAACTATTCCCTTCACACTGCCCTTCACACGCGGATCAAAAAAAAAGCATGGAAGAATAGAAAAAAAAAAGAAGTAAAGACAAGACCAAAAATAGCTCGACTTGGCGAAAAGTAACTAGAAAAGTGTTAAATAAGTGGTTAACGTCCGAATTATTAAGAATATATTGTAAAAGTATTATATAGACAAGAAAAATTACAGCGATTTTTCTTTAACACATAAGTTTATAATTTTTTCTTTGTCAATTTCATTTCATTATTTCGTGCATTGTGAAATTTACAACCTTTTTGTGAATTCAAAATGAAGATGAAAAGTTATGTTGAAGAATAATTTCACGGAGAAAAATCATTAAAAACAACTCATATTTTCTTTGTTGTATATAATCTTAACTGGAATATTATATGAAAACCAATATTAAATATATTTAAACTAGATTAATTTATAATATTGTGAAAATGAGTTCTTTTATTCAATGATTTTCTGTGGTTTCGCACTGAGTTTGAGGATTTTTGCTGTTTAAAAGGTAAGTAAAAGTGTTTAAGAATTCAATTTATATCAATATTCATCAATTTCAAAGTCAGTAAATAATTTATTTGCCTTTTCTGTATCGTTTTTACTTCTGAGTGTTGAAAATACCGGTTTTCACGCGCGTTTTCTATACATTTAGGCGTTTTCTCTCGTTCGAATTGCTCTAGTACTTCGAATTTCCCCTCTTTCGAATTGGATTTCAAGAGTTGTGCGCATGCAAAAGGCACACCCCCACAAAATTGTGCGGCAAAGCCGGACAGCTGATATTATTTTGGGCAAAATAGCTTGGAAAACAGGGCATTTTTCAAGCAAAAATCATTCACATAAAATTAAGATTATGAGAAGAAAATGGTTTTGAGTGAGAAAAGAAATTCTTTTCTGTTATATTCAACGCTTTACAAACAATTAAATTCATGAATTTATTATGCTTCAGCGGATTTACAGTGATATAAATTTCCGCTACCATTAATTTGCAAATCATCATTTTTATTGAGTCTGTCTCACAATGTGGGAGAGAAGAAAGAATCTGAGAAGAGAAATGACAATAAAAATTTATGTATATAAAAATCATGTTTCGCCGCTTTTTTTTATTGCAAAATTCCCCAAAATCGAAAACGCTTTGCTTCTCTTCTTATTCAGGCCTCCAAAGCAAGATTGCGTCACTGGCCCGAAGAGAACATCTTCTGCGGGCTCTTCTTTGGGTCCAATTCAGCGGCAATGATATGCCAGAAATATACGCACATCTTCTGAATAGCTGTATATTGTCCAATTAATGCGAAATATCTTGAGAAGAAATATATGCTGAATAATTTCCAGCAATAATTCCGTTTTCAACAATTTGCCAATCTCAATACAGTGAGCCCAAAATGTGAGGGAAGTAGAGTGGAGAGGACATTGATATATGACTGTTTTGGAGGCGAATTTATTACCGAATGTGTTGCATAAGTTCCTCAAAGTCAAAATAATATGATTAAATCTGCGCTTTTCAAGGTTTCTTCGCCACTTTCGGGTGACTTTTTCTCCAGTTGCACAAGAACTCGAGGAAATTGTGTGTCATTTTCGGGGTTGAGAATGTTTGTACAGAGATTTTCATGACTTTTATACTCACGCAAGGGGGAGATATTTGAGCCAGATGTGGTGTACAGCTCAGTGAAAAGTCTTAAAACTCTTCAGATAAGTGAGATTGTTCAAAAAGGTTTCTTCTCTAAGAAATTAGTGAAAATTGTTGAATTTCTTTTGATTCTTAATTACAAGAAATTCATACAATTTTTTTTCTAGGTTATGGTCGGTTTGGACCTGACCTTAAATGTATTTTCTGTATTCATTCTCATGCTTAAGTCAGAGAAATGTTTACTTATTGGCAGAAACAAGCATTAGATTCTGTTTTTAATACTATTCTGGGCTTTCAAAGTTAAGAAACACCGAAAATTATGCTAAAATCTAGCTTAACCTCAAAAACAGAATTTTAGACAGGGAAAATGTTCATGTAAAAAGGTTTCTGACCAATTTTTGACTGTAAATCAGCAATTTTTAGTTCATCACACAAATAAAAACAACTTTTCCTGCCCTAGAAAGCTTCTAAATTCAATAAATAAATGGTTTTTTGAGGTTATGGTGGAAAAAGAAGCTTTAAAGTGTGCTTTTTAAATAATTTAAGCAGAAATATCAAATGGAAAATTGATAGAATCATTGTAACTTGGCAAGAAATTTGAAAACAGGGATTTTTCATGCAAATTTTCAAGTGGTGTACAATTTTCTCCCCCTTGCGCTGGTGTGACAGTGACGGTTAGCCTTTGAATCGCCCGTGTCGAATTTCGAAGTCAAGTTCACCACATTTCACCATCGCATGAAGACATCGTCAGTCGGATCGCCAGTGTTTCTCCTCATTCTTGCTTTGACTCCACGACGACGAGAGTCTTTGTGTTTTTCCTCACTTTTGGTGCATTTTCTTGCTATTTTATCATTTACCGTCGCCTCAGTTACACCTCAAGTGCTCCCTGGCCGCGGTGGTGGTGCGAAAATGTGTGGATTTGGTGGAAAAGTGCGCTTCTGAGGGCTGGAAAGGCTGGAAAAGCGCGACGGACTGTTCCCCAGTGTGTGTGTGTCAACTCAGAGTGCCCAGAATCTGTGGTGCAATTTGTGTCTCTCTTCTTGTGTGTGCTGTGGAAAAACGGAAGTAAAATGATAATTTATCAGTTTACTGGTATGTTGAACTATTGAATAATTTATTATATTGATAGATAAGTCTTGCCTGTGACTGTGTGTGATTCGCGGCGCGAAGACGTTTGTGAAGAAAGGTGGACAAACTCGAACGGCGAGATTCATTTGCAAAATGGCTTTTTGGCTGTTTTGTTTTCCTGCCACAAACTCTCGCGCGCGCCTTTCTCTGTCACACACACACATTTGTGCAGCCCCGAGAGGCTTTTCCACCCAAGAGGGAAACTCCCAAGTGCGCGCCCCCAGGGGGCCGTTGGCATGTGCGGAATTCAGGGCTGCGGAATGCCTTTTGCATGTTGAGGCCACTTTGGAAAAGTGGGTTTCGCAAGAGATTCACTCCGACGGCGAATCATCTACGCGTGTCAATAGCACAAATAAGTGCAGAGATACACACGAAGATGAGCTCAAGAACGCCAAATTGCAGCGCATTGTGCTGCTGCCTCGGAAAAAAGGGGCTCACGCTTCGCTCGCCAGTCTTGTTCCGTTCCACTGCCTCGCCAGCGTCGGCGAGAGGCGCGGAAGAAGGGCCAAGTGGGCTTGGCGGAGGCGCAGAGTTGAGCCCTAATCAGGAAATTGCGCCCCGCGAGACACACTTTCAGTGACACGCAGGGGAGAAGGTTTCTGAGGAGCGGAAAAAGGCCAAGAAAAACACCCAAAAACAGAGAAGCAAGTGATAAAGTTTGAGATACGCCGAAGAAGTGCGGGAGGGATTTTCTTGTTAGCCACATTTCAATTGGAATTTGACTTAGATTAACCCATCAAAGCATTTCTTCTGCTCAATTTGAGGCGCTTTTTAGGTCAAAGTTCGATTTTCGAGGATAAAATGCATAAAAATCGAAAGAAATTAACACAAATCGCACATTTTTCGTATGTTTTTTTGATGGATTCCATGGATTTTTATGGCAAACCAAGGGGAAGACAATATGCCTTAAATTTGTACACCAATTTCCTGACTCTTTGCAGTCTAATTTTCAAAATATCTCAAGTTTCTATTCGATTTTTCTGTAAGAAAAACCACAAAAACCGCTGTTTTTGGTATTTTTCCAAACATAACCTAAAAATATCTTTAAAAAGACTCTAAAAATCTTTAAAAGAATTCACAAAATCATCTCTTTTTATTTGTAATAAACACAAAACTGCTGATTGAGCGTCAAAATCTTTCGGAAAGTTTTCTAAATAGACATTTTTCAAGTTCAAACGACTATTTTTGAGGTTATGTTTGACTTCAACACAATTTAAGTGTTTTTTTTTGGCATCAAAGGCTCAAAATAGCAATTTTTATTGCTTCACTGTCAATCTTTTTGACTTCAGCACAAGAATTGATGTGTTTGATTGCGAAATATTCACTAAATCTAACCTTGATTCGCTACATAACCTAGAAAAAGATTGTTTCTAGCGTAAAAATCAAGTGAAACCCAAAAATTTGGAAGAGGAGCACGTAGAAAAGGAATTTTGAACACTTCCCAAGACTTCTGTTGAGCTGTACACCACTTCTGACTGTATTATCTACCCCTTGTGTCTAAGAACGAATTTCAAATATTCAAAGAATTACCACAGAAATTTGCTTCGCTCAATTTAATTGTGATAAAAGGGGATTTTTTTTGGCAACACTATTAAAATCGAAAACAACAATTTGTCTTCCAAGAAAGTGATTAATACTTTGACTTATTTTATGTGTTATTTGTCCAAATCTCATCTCGCAAGTGATTCACTGTGAAAATACACTTTATTCTGAGAATTTCACTATTCACAGCCCCACAATATCTGTGACTGGCACAAACAAAGGGTCAGAGACGAAGGGAATCACAGCTGAATGTGTGTTTGTGTATCTAAAGAGTGCTGAAATATTATCCGAAAAAGGATTAAGTAAACAATTGTGCCCTAAATTTACACCACAGCGAGGCGAAGATAAGAAAAAAAACAGTGGGAAAACCAAAAAGAATACTTACAGAGTGAGAGTAATTTCTTCGCTCTTTGACTTTCCCTCAAACATCGCCCCAAAGCGTGCACCAATTTTCCACACACAAAACAACACACACACACAACACAAGATTGGGAAAAGAAGGTCTTCCTGGGCTTCTGAGAAGAAGGAAAAAGTGATTGAGGCGAGAGAGAGCAATTGGATTGCAACGACTTAATTTACCGAGTAAATTTTTGTTTTGATTCCTCCGCGCTCAATGATTAATTACACACAATAATAATGGCTGAGTAATTATGCTTTTTTATCCAACTTAAATTGCTCTGCACACAACCAACAAAAGTGCTCTAAATTATGAGGTCAAAATGCAGTGAAAAATCCGCTTCTCTCTTTCTTCTCTCGCGCATCGAAGAGAAGCCGCGCGGAGAGAATTTGTAATCCCTCGAGGAGGAGGAGAAGAAGAAGAATTGTGCATTTGAAAGTGTGTGAAAGATCTCAAAATTTGACTGGTAATTCCTTCTTAAAATGTGTCTTTGATCGACTAGAATTGCGCCACAAACGGAGAAGAGAGAGAGAGTCTTGGAGAATCTTGGGAAAATATCTTGGACAATGAGCGTAAATGCTATTTTAATAGTAGTGATTTACAAGTTTTTATATGCAAAAATGACTTTTGACTCTCTTGAGAAAAACTGTACTCTTTATGGGGCGTAAAAATTGGTATTATTTCTTCCGTTCTGCGTTAGTTATTTGAGAAGAATCTCTTCTTGATCATCTCGTGACAAATTTTTGCATGATTTTATTGGCAAAATTCACCACGTGAACTGTTAAGACTTCGGCTGCAGCTTCTCAAGTGCCGTTTTCGATGTGATAATTTTACCTCATAATCCACACACGCAGATTTCCTAAACCTTCTCTTCAAATTGGAAGATTGAGCGATAAGTTCTTTTTTCTTTCAAACCATCACAGGTTCCCAGAATTCAAATTATTCTAACAGAACTTCTCATGAGAAAATTCGACAATGTCTCGAAGCTAGAGAAAAAGACAACGAAAAAAAGGCCCGAATTGATGTTGAGCAGCTGAAAAAGTCAATATTTTCTCGCCGTACAAAACACAAGAAAGTCAAATTGATTTTGCAGATTTTGTCTGGGCAAAGAAGCAAAAGAAACGGCAGAAAAAATTGGCAAGATTCTGTTGTTTTCTCCCGCTAAGCACCCAAATTGACCTACACAACCCACTTTTATTTCCCACAACTCTTTTGCACATTGCTTTTGTGGACATTTTGCCATTTTTCCGTCGCTCAGTGCAAATAAAACGTCTTCTCAATTGGACAAATCCCGCGCGCGCGCGTTCTTCCATCCAAATTATATTCTTGTGGCAAATGTTTTACAGTTAAACAACTGACCAACTAATCAAGTCACTCTCTTTTGCAATAAGTCTATTTTCCTTCTCAGAAACTCCGAGACTCGTGTCTCAAGTCGTGGCGCGAGATGTTTACAATGGCCAAAGAGATCTCTCGGACTTGTTCTGCTGCTCTGCGCGCGTCTGAATGTGTCAAATGGCGATTGTGTGTCTGACTGTGTTTGTGTGTTTGTGTGTGATGGAAATTAATGATGGATAAACAATGAAATTGATTTTAATTGTCACAATTACACGCGCTAAATTTATCATTTGATATTGCGTAATTCATTAATAAAGAAACCATTTCGTGAAATTGAGGAATTTCTGATGGCGAATAAATTATAAAATAAGTTTTTTTTATTCCGTGCATTGTTTACAAATTCGTATAATAAGTCATTAACTGAGTCACTCATTAGCGTTGGTGGAGAGGAGAAGAAATAAGATTTCACACAAAAATCATCTTTTTCTTTTCCTCCACTTCGATTTGAAAGACCGGAATTGCTTTTTTCACCCAACAATGCCGTCGAAGAGTCATTTACCATCTGAACTTCGCTCTTATCCTTCCCGCATGAAATTGTCATTGTGCGGAACTCCTCATGAATGACAATGAGTTTCACTTGCAATTTTGTCACGTTGTGTTTTTAATTATCAAGTGAATTGTTTGCTTATCCTTTAAATGTTTTGACATTTTGAAAAATAAGAATTTTGTCTGAATTTACGGAGCCGATTCCCAGTCAAACATCCGAATGTTAAAGAATGTGAAACAGTGCTAGAGATTTTATAGTGAAATTTGCCAAAAATTATTCAAATACAAGTAAATAGTTGTAAAACAGCAATAAAATGTATTTACTTCAAACATTATTCATGTTCACGTTCATAAATTAAAGCCACAGTCACAGATTGATCAATTATCCAAACAATTGGAGCGATTCTCACTAAAACTGAGGAATGTTAAACTTCAAAACATGTAAAAGTTTCCCATTCGAAGTGAATAAAATAAAATACGCTTTTGTATTTTCGCTAAGAGCAAAGATTTCAGTCTGTATTATCTCTAAAACAGTGTAAGAGAAGTAAAATTGGTCAAAATGATTAAAATACGAGGTAAATCAGTCATTAAATGAATTTACTGCAAATATTTTTCATGTTTACGCCTGAAAATCAGAGCCTGAGTCACAGATTCATCTGTTTGAGAGAAAGAAATCTCGCTAAAATTGCCCTATTTTATGGAAAATACAGAATCGTTCAACAACTCGTAAAATTTGTCATGAATTCTGACACGAAATTGAACTCATCTGCTTAACAATTGGTTGGTTTTGTTATAGGAAATGCATTTATTTAGGTTAACACTACACATTTAGGCGATACAAGTTGATTTAACACACGTTGTAAAGCACAATTTCAAACCTCTTTTTACCACACGAGGTGAATTTGGTGAAATTTTAAACACAATCGCTATTTAAGGCCTTAATTGTGTGATTCCGAATAGCAAAAGTTGCTTTGAACTACTCTAACACATCTTTAACATGCCAAATTTCAGTGGAAATGAATCGTTTAGCGGTGAATAATAGTTTGCAAAAACCTCTTCTTATCTATGAATCATGAAATAATTTTTTTTTCCTTTAATTGCATGTTTGCAGAACTTAATCTCATGAAGACTTTTGCGCAATTAGTGGAGATCAAATGTCTTCATTTTCCTGGAAATCATCACGGAATGAAACTTTTGCTTTAATAGAATTCTGAAACTGATAAGTTTTGAGTACAAATTTCTCTCTCAACACTTTCAGGACATTTTCAGAAATTACCTTCCTTAATGTGAAGTGATATAAAGTTTTTCGGTTACTTCTATTTCGACAGGTTCCTCCTCCTTAGATCTTAACGTCTTTGTTGATAGAATATCAAAAATCGACATTTTCTAATTTAATATCTTCAGTTTGTCTATCAATTCTGCATATTTCCGCCAATATTTCAATAACTAAGTAATAAAATCAACTGTAAGTTAGAGAAAATATTTAAAATTCACCAATATTATCAATTTAATGGACGATAAAAGGAAATTTAAGGGAAAAATTAGTCTAATTTCGAAGAAATTTCACATATCAAACTTCAAATTGATTTGGTATTCAAGTGATCGTTTGACTGTGCGGCACTTTAACCTAGAAACGAGCAAAAAAGTGTACAAAATTAGCAGAGAGTCTCAATAAAACAATTCTTCATGAGTCAAAGTGACAAAGCTTCGCTGCTCTTTTGCATATTCAAATGATCGCGCGCGCACTTGGAAGAGTGAATATTTAATAATAATAATACTATTCTCAAGGTTTTCCACAGTTTTTCCAACTGCGAAGCTCTCATTCTGTGTGTGGATTTCCACAGAAGAGCGCAGCATCAGAACGTGATCTCGCGAAGACCCACACTCAATATTCCTCCATCAATTGTTGCCCAACAAGAGAGGCGCTCTTGTGTCTGTGAGGCGCGATACTTTGAATGGAGAATTGACTATTGAGTGTTGTACGCACTCTTCAACCAGATACATAATAATTATAGTATGTTAATCGCTGTCGTTATTTGAGATTCCGTTCAATCACTTGGCACTCAGTTTGCCTTTCCTCCGCCGGACTCGTGCGCTGATGGGATGCGAAAATATGTGCGAACGGGTGAATTTTATTAATAAAACAACCTAAACTTATATAGGCGAAAATGCAAAGTGCGTGTGTTGGTGTGTGGAATTGGCTTTCATGGTATTTTCGGGTGGGCGAGCGCGCTCGAGAGGCCGCGCGACAGTGCGAAGGAATCTTTTGCACATAGAGTCCTCAATTGAATTTAATTGAAGTATTGCGTTCTCGCAATGCCACATGAATTGGCCCAGTGTTATGTTGGCCACACAACACAGAAAATGGGATTAACGCGCGCTCGTGTCCAATTGAGCTGATGATGGTGAAAATGTCGATCGTGCGAGATGAGAAATGGTAAAATAATTGTTGAATATCAGCGGCTCTGAGAAAGAGAGGAAAAATCCAGCTGCGTAAGCAACAGCCAGAAACTCTCTTCAACTGCATTCAATATGAGAAGGAAGATTGATGAAATTGTTCGATTGTTCATTCTGAGGCGCGTCTTGTTTGGGTTCGGGTGCAAATGTTGTGCTGTTGTTGTATCTGGAATTTTGAGCAGTTGTGCGCGTCTCAATCGATGAATTTTCAACCCAAGAAGTTGTCTAAATGACAAATTAGCGCCAAGTGACCGACTTTTTATATGATTTCTCTGGGTGTTTTAAGAATAAAATGTTTGCCATTTGAATGAACAAACACAACAAAACTGTTCGCGAGTTTTTTTTTTCAAGTTCACATCGGAATAATAAATAAAAAGACCTTTTTAATCATGTTCACTTTATATTCCTCCAATGCAAATTGAACAAAACTTCACTCAGTACAAACTATGCGCGATGTTCCGAAGCGCACGCGATTGACAATAGGCGAAACCACATCTTCGCAACCAATTCACTGTGTGTATTTTTAGACTTTCCATATAGTTTTGGCTTTAACTCGCCAATGTGACATGATTCCATGGTTTGCAAAGTCGAAGAAAAGTTCAGTATGTTATCTAAACAAAGTCAAGTACGAGTTATTCCGGTAACTGAAGTCTGTTTTGCAAGACGAAAGTTTGGGAAAGAATCACTAGAAAAATTACAGGACGTCAAAAACTATGTGAAGGACGACTAATAGCCTACGAAAGTTATAATCTAACGAGTAATCTAGGCTTGAACTATTGGATTCAAAGATCTCCCTGGCTGTAGAGTCTCTTGAAGAGGACATTCTGGATCTCCATTCTCGCTTGCAACTTCTGCACCGGACGCATCTGGGACAGGTACGGATGGAGACTCATGAGGAAGTAGTAGTCATCATCCTGAGGCATTGTTATGGAAGATCCCTGGCTCTCCTCGTCGTTGTGAAGCTTCGGCGACGCAATCATTGTCTCAGTGGTCGTCGTGGTGATGATTGGCTTCGGACTTGGTGGTTTCGGCTTGGGCCTCACTGACGTCCTAGATGGCGCTGGGTAGTTTGGTTTCTTCGCAGTCGGCCTAGGCTTGAGCGGCGGCTGCTTGCGCTGACGCTGTTCCTCCAGTTGCTGCCTCAGCAGCTCCTTGGAGTCCTCAAAGCCACCATTGTACTCCGCATAGTCCTCGCCACTGTCCGCCGTGATGTAGCCTACGTGGTCGGCGTCCTCTTGTGCGTTCGACGTGCGACCGCGCATCTGACCGGCCAGGAAGCTCATCTGCTTGTAGTGAACCCACTGCGAGTGGTAGCTAGTCGGCGGGATGGTGTACTCTCCGTTGGCATCCTTGGGGATCTTCTTCATCTCCACGCGGAAAGTGTCGCGCAGCGTCTTCCACTTGGTCTTGAGCAGGCGTTCTGCAAGGGAAGAGAGCGAGCGGCATTGGGTGCGTCAGTTGCAAATGGCGCCGCACGAAGCTATGTGACTTACGTGGAATGCCGTGGCAGATCGATATGTCCGTCCAGGCGTCCTGCAGATGCTTCTTCACGGTGGGATAGTCACGATGCCAGAGCACGGGTCGATTCTTGATGTCGTCAATGAATTTATCGACATTGAGCGGCGGCGTCATGATGAACACAATTCAACACAAGTTTCCCAAAGAGTTGCACGGAACAAAGCAAGCGGACACACTGCTGCTCAGCGCAAAGACGATGTCGTACTGAAGCGAAGGGGGACGAACGCTTGTATTGAACGAGCGACGCAACGCTCTGTCCCGCTCTTGACTGTCCGACTGGCGGCTGGGCGGCGTGTGTTGCTTTCCTGCTCACCAGAGACAGCTGCGAGGCGAAGAGAGCACAGCCAGAACGTGAAGACGATGACTCTCCGTGTGTTTTTTCCACCATCGAACGCCTCTCGAGCTGCTCAAGCAGGTAGCGAACGCTTTTCCCCCTTTGCAACATGCTCGCGACTCCCTTCAATGCTGTGTGTTGCTCCGAAATATCTTCCACAGCGCGACAAAACCCAGCCATGGCGACAGAACATGCTTGCGCCGGGCAGTTTGCTATCGCGGCTGCTATCAGTGGATTTCGAGCTCTTCGCCCTCCTTTTCGGCGTGATTTCTCGACGATTCTTCACCTCATTGAGATGCTTTTTAACTCTTTTTCTCTCTCTGCCGTCGCGCGCCCTTCAAAAGTCGAGAAGGATTAGCGCAAAGCCAGCGATAAAGCGCGACTCAAATCACACTCTGCAGATGCCTTTGTTCGAGAGTCAAATGTACGGTTATTGAAATGAAATGAAAGGTTTTTAATATCAGGCGTGGTGTGTATTTTCTGCTCCAATAATTCCTCACAGTTTGTATCGATCCTGGGTGGACAAAAAGAGTGCTTTCTCCATCTAAAATGCCACTAAAACACCACCAATATTTAAACATTGTGTTCTGACACTTCCGTTTCCGTTTTTGACTCTTTCTCTCTCCCTGTTTAAATAGTGAGATTATCAGGTTTTTCTGACTAATTACACTTCATATCTGTGAAGTTTTCACAAGCATTGCAAGATAACGAGCAGAATAAATTTATCTTTCTTATCTGGAACTCATTTCGCATGACAATTGGCTAATAAAATACAGCAGAAAGTCGAGCAATGGCAAGTCAAAGACAACAAAAGTTTGGATGATAAGAAGAAAATCCTGTTTGAACACGAAGAAAAAACCACAATTTCGGCAAATTGTTGTGTTTGCTTCACAACCTTTTGATTTTCATTATGAATTCTTTAAATGATTAAGGAAGTTTTGGGTGAAATGTGTCTCGAAATTTCTCAATTATTAAATCTCTGCTTTGCATAACTTTTGAATTTTCAGAGAAAAATGAACTTTGAAAGTCTCTGTCGACGAGAAAAACAGTCTTCTGCTAATTCTCTTCTAATGAGTCGTTGCAACATTGCGTACTTCGTATTACAGTTTATAAAAACTACCAATTTGGTGTTGCAACTTTACATTTTCATAGCTGATATTTGTGGCTGAAATACAAATACAGATTTTTATGTACTTGAAAATGTTTTAGTTTTACTTGAAGAGGAACGAAGGATGTCCGGAAACACATAACCTCAATCAGGAGTATTGAAATGTGCACAAATGGCCATTAAAATCTATCTATTTTCTTGGTTTTTACGTGAATTTTTCGGCTCTTCTTGCCTTTTCTTGTCATACGGCAACGTTTGAGTCGTTATCTTGTAACATCTTTTTACGGATTGCATTTGACAGCTTATTTAAAATGTTATGAAAGTAAAGTTGCAACGACGCCTAACTATTCTTCCCATTTATTTGTTTAGCATGGAAAAACAGGTCAACAACCTTTTATTCTACCTAATTAAACCAATCCTGGGGAATTGCGTGGGGATGAAATTGAATTATTACCGAATAATTCAATAGTTCTGGACAGGGAAGTGTGTTGAAGGGACGCTTTTGGGCGAATTGGTCATTTGGCGCTTTAGCACAGAGTTCAACAGGCCGTAAATTGTGGGAATCCAAGTGGGAATTGATTCTGGAAAGAGGCCAATTGTCGGATCCAAATGACACACATTTCCAGGCGTGCGCGTGCAATTGAGCAACTCTTCTTGGCCTTTGCAGGGAAGCTCCTTGACTGAAGAGAGCGTGTGTGTGTGTGTGTCTGAAGACTGGAGAGGAAGGAAGATCTCGACGAGGAGAGCAACATGAGCGAGAAGACGAGCGAGTGTGAAGTTGGATGCGACATTGCGGGGGAGTTGAGTTCCATCATGAATTCCTCCCAAATTTCCAATGCGTCATCCGCTGATGGCCAGAGCAGAGCATCTCTCGGGATTGTTCACAATGTCCCTGGCGTGAGTAGACGATTTTCCTTTTACATTTGCTTCCTTTCCTCGGCGTGAAATTTAACCACACTCAGAGTTAAATTTTTGCATCACTTTCTGCATTGCGCGAGAAATAAGACATCCAGAGAGCATTACCAGACACCAATGGCCTAAACATGGTCGAGTATCTTGGCATGCATAAATCAATGAGTCTTCGGGCAATGTGAGACTCTGAGTGTTGTAAACTAAGATGAAGACCATTTGCCATGTTTATTCAGTATTGATTGTCGTTAAATTAAGCGCCCCGGACTTTTATGGTAATCAATAACCGATGCGAGAGTGACTAAAGATGGGTGAAAGTCAAATTTCTCCGGCACTAAACTCTATTTAGAGGGGTTCCACAAGCCCTTATTGCCGCGTGTTCTGTCTCAATTGCAATTAATGTTATAGGCGTTACTTCCTTATATAGCAGCGCGTCATGGGGAACTTTTTTCTCTTTTTTTTTACTACTTTCCTGTTGCTTAAGCATTTGCCGTTTGACCCAATTTTCTCTTGAATAAACTTTGGGAGTTTTTTTTTCCTTTTCTGGTAGCGAAGGAACGATTTTCCACAGCGTGTGCCGATTGAGATGCAGAAGAGGGAATGTTAAAGTCTTAAGCCTCTGCTTAAGAGTGTTTACAGACTTGTGGGTGAACCACGGAAGGATAAGCGAGAGTGCGAGTACGACTGAAAGCTGTTGAGCCTTGAGCTGTCAATCGTTTGACAGCTCAAAACGGAAAAATGACGGATCTCTTGCAAATGATTTCGTGGACTCTCAAAATTATTAAGTTCTTCTGCAAATCTTCAATTTTCGCAATTTTAACGTAAAATTTCACGCTTTTGATCAAATAAACAAATCAATTGACAGCTGAACGTGGCAAAAGTGGCGCTAGTGTTGACAAAGAAGAATAACTCCTGAGTGTTTTTAGCGCCAGTTCAGCCACGACTTATGGCTGATCCATATTTTAAGTGTGTAAAAGTGCAGATCAACAACGAATTATGGCTGATCTGACCTTTACACACTCAAAGCTCATCCACGGAGGATTAATCCCAGTTTTCACCGATTCAAAGGGTAACCCGCAAGTCTGTAAACGCTCTAAGATGTCGATGAACTGGAGGATTGTAACTGTTTGATTATTAATTCCTTTGCAAATAGCTTGAATTGGAATTTTCCATCTAAATTCCATGGCTTTTCCGCAGAGTTCCTGCCGCTTTCCCAAGTTGGAGGAATGCGCCCACTTTCACTACGAGCGCGTGCAATTGGCGCCCATTGATGTGCGTCTGGTGGAGGAGAAGACGGAGATCCTCAGCGCTGGATCGTCATCGTCTGGCGCGTGTAGCTTCTGGTTCATCCTCAGAGTGTCTGCGCGCGAGTCCGAGGCGTTCCTGATCAAGCGGAGTCTGGAGAATCTCATGATGCTGGACGAGATGTTCCATCAGTGCGTGTACAATCGCCAAGTCACCGGCTTGCCGTGCATCCGGGAGATCGACGGGCGGCTGTCGGAGAAGGAGACGGAGGCCCTGGTGGCGGAGTACTTCAGGCACTTCTCCTCCATTGCGCCGGACTCGATGACTTGCGGTCCGGTGCTGACGTGGTTCCAGCTGGACAACAAGGGCCGGCGACTGCCGGTGGCGGACACGGACATGCGCAACAGCATCAACACGCCGGCCGTGGGGGCGGCGTACGGCGTGCGGAAGTACGTGTCGCAGGCCTGCGATGAGATCTCGATTGAGGTGGGCGACATGATCTCCGTGATAGACATGCCGAGTCCGGCGGAGTCGATCTGGTGGCGCGGCAAGAAGAGTCACACGCAGAAGAGTCAGTACGAGGTGGGATTCTTCCCGCAGAACTGCGTCGCCACGATTGGCGAGAAGATTCCCAGACACATGCCACTGCCGGCGCCGCTCGTGGGTTCGCTGGCGCTGTCGCCGACGAAGCCAGTGCTGCGGAAGCACGGAAAGCTGATCGCCTTCTTCCGCAGCTTCATTCTCTCGCGCCCATCGCGACGGCGACTCAAGGCCAGTGGGATTTACAAGGAGAGAGTCTTCTCCTGTGACCTGAGTGAGCATCTGCTGAACAGCGAGCAGGACATCCCGATGGTGCTGAAGTGTTGTGCGGAGTTCATTGAGGATTATGGCATTGTGGATGGCATTTATCGGCTGTCTGGCATCACGAGCAACATCCAGAAATTGAGGCGGGCATTCGATGAGGAGCGCATCCCAGATCTGCAGCAATCGGACATCAAGCAGGACATTCACGCTGTGAGTTCACTGCTGAAGATGTACTTCCGCGAGCTGCCGAATCCACTGTGCACGTATCAGTTGTATGACAAGTTCGTGGAGGCGATCCAGAGTCCGGAAGAGGGTGAGGACAAGCTGAAGATCATGCGGAAGACGGTGCAGAAGCTGCCGCCGCCGCACTATCGCACACTCAAGTATCTCGCCACGCATCTGCACAACATTTCGCGCCACTCCGAGCGCACAGGGATGACAGACAGGAATCTGGCCATCGTGTGGGCGCCCAATCTGCTGCGCTCACCCACGCTGGAGTCTGGCGGCGTGGCGGCGCTGCGCGGTGTCGGCGTGCAGGCGGTCGTGACGGAGTATCTCATCACGAACTCCGAGCAGATCTTCAATGCGGAATTCACGCCGCACAGCGTCGAGGATTCCTGCCACAATCGCAGCTCTGGCGATGGTGAGTGCGTGGAGTTTGGCCAGGAGCACGATTCGCTGTCGATTGAGCGGCCGAAGAGTCTCAATGTGAGCGGCGGGACGAAGTTGATCAGTCTGGAGGAGGCGCAAATCCGACAGAATCGCATCGATGCCATGGACAAGACAATCTCTGTCAACTCTCCGCACTCCGGATGCATGTCGTACATTGAAGTGGGTGGCGGACCGAGTAGTCTGCCGGACAAGTATCACACAGTTCTGCCAGTTCCCAGGTGAGTTTCCTTGGCAGGAGATCATTGGGATGTGATTGTGAATTCCGGGGGTTTTTGCAGGAGTTGGCAGAAGAGAAAAACACACTCGTGGAAGTCAATCTTCAGCAGAACACCCAGACAGTCCAATGGAAGCACAAGTACGCCGACGTCGAAGGATATCAGGGTGATTTTGACTCCTTCCCAGGATGAGGATGACCTGAAGACCATCACTTCGCCGGATCCAGTGACGCCAATGGAGGAAAAGTCCTCCATCAGCAAGGGTGAGAATCTCTTTCGCGCTTCTTCTTCTTCTCTGTCAATCAGTGGTGAAATTTATCCTTCTGTGCTTGAATTTGCAGCCTCTGAAATGTGTGATAGGAAGCCAATGACGATGGATATCTGCATTCGGTCTAATTCCGTGGACAGCCTGAGGACAACTGGTCACAGTCGATCAGTGTCTCATGATTCCTACTTTGATCTCCTCCAATCACCTCTGCGAGGAATTGTCAACTGCCCATCGCGGGAGTTGTCAGAGTTGGGACTCAATTTTGACCGGGAGGAGCCTGAGATGCGCATCTTCTCGGAGAGTGAGAGTCTGGTGAGTAGTCCGAAGGTGGCCAAGGAGCCAGCGACGATGACTGTGCCGCGTCGTGTGCTTCGGGCGCGTCCGGAGGAGTTCACAAGCACGGCGAACAGTGTGAATCCCAGTCCGAAGAAGCAGCCTCGTCTCAACTGCCAGAGTCCACACACCTGGACCATTCCGACCATTGTCTCGGACGAGAGCTCGTGCAAGAGGTACAAACTGGAGGATCAACTGTCTGACATTCAGTTTATCGATTGCGGAACGCCCGAACACGCCACGCAATACACAAGTGCGCAGATCCACAATCCGCCAGACGCTGCTGAGTCGCCGGCGGACACTCCCACGCCCACCACCAGCACAACCCTCCTGGATGACTTCCTGGCGGACTCACCAATGCTGCTGGGCAGTGCCAATCGCTTCAGCTATCCGCAGTATGAGAAGACGGCGTTCGGGAAGTACGAGGGACGCTTCAGCTATCCCGGACACAGCAGGAATGTCAAGTTCGGCAGTGTGGCGAAGGACAAGGCGCCGGAGGAGGAGATCAAGGTGCTGGAGAAGAAGGAAGAGGTGAGCAAGAGTCTCAGTGTCGTCACGCCGCCATCGTCGCATCACAGCCCGAGATATTCACTCCTCGTGGGCGAGACGAGCTCGGAGAACAGCAGTTCTGTCACCACGACGCCCATGTTTGACGTGGACATCTCGTCATCCGCCACGAAAGACAGCCTGACGCAGGACAAGAATTCCCTCAAGGAGGTGAGTCTGCAAAATCTCTGCTTTTCACGTCACTCTTGAGCTCTCTTGAATGGATTTTTTTTTTGGGTTTCTTTGGCATGTAAAATTGAGGGTTTCAGTTTACCTCTTTTTCATCTCTTTGGTTTGCAGGATTGATCTGTGAAAAAATTGTAACTTAAAAGGTAAAAAAAAAACAGAGAAAGAATTGGAGGTGAAAATGTTTATGAATTATGTTAATTCAAGGGGGAGATATTATGGTTAGAAGTGTTGAAGAAATTGCAATAATTCGGATCATTTATTTAGAATTCCTACGGATTATTATTTATACTTTCTAGAAATCAATTCTAAGACAAAACTACATTTTGATCATCTTGACATATTTTTTTTGGTTATACTATTGCGTTACGTCAAAATAACACCGCAAATTTTGATATTCTTGTACTGAAAATGAAATTATTTCATTTATAATTAGAATTTTGCATGAAAACTTCATGAAAATAGCAATTCTGCAAGATGAATGGTAGAAAAACAGGCCAAAATCAAACATAACCTCTAAATTTTCTATACTTAACGCCTCCGATTTTGAACTTTAAAGATTATAAATGTGTGTTGATATTAAGTACACTAAAAGAGTAAAGAAAGGGATTCTCAGAAGGAAGAAAATCATGATAAACGATGTGAAAACATCCGATATTGAGGTTAGAAAGTTTATCAGTTAGATTTTAGTTAGATTTCAGTTGGTTTTAAGTCACTTTTCAGGATAATAAAGCCAACATTAGCTTCAATTGATGAATCATTTTAAACAAATCAGACTCTTTTCGGAAATGTTGAGAGGATTTTTCACACAAATTGAAATTGTGAAAGTTGTGTAGAAATATGAGCCATATTATCTCCCCCTTGGATTGATTTAATGTGTTATTAATTTTGTATTGTTGAACATCAATCTTATTATCTTGTTTAAAATGGTTTGAATGCATTTTTTAACACTTTTGAATTGCTTGAAACGCTTAAATGGAAAGCGCGCGATTGATTTTTATTGATGCATCCCAATTAATTGCTCAGCTATTTACCATATTTTATGGAGCATCGTTTTGTCAGCGATTTTACGCAAATTTCCTATCCATTTTGCGCCATTTACTTTCACTGCCATTTGATGGTCTTTAATGTCTCTCTCTGTGGGCGGAGAAATGAGTCTTTAATGGAACTTTTTTGCAGATGAAAACCGTTGACATCTTGGCGCTGAAGAGGAAGTTCTCGCTGGAACTCGAGGCGCCGAGTGTCCAGATGGATGTGGACGCGACGAAGCTGCAGCTGAGCTCACAGACGTCCGGCAACACCAGTCCGTCGATGACGCCCAGTGACTTTGACTATCAGCAGCTGAATCGCGGCGGACAGGAAGTGACGTCGCCGGAGAAATCGCCGACGGAGGTGAAGAAGGCCACAACGCCCATCAGATCGACAATAAGCATCACGTACAATCTCAAGTCGCCGGTGAAGAAGGCGCCGAGTGTGGAGAAACTGGTGCCGGAGCACGAGGATTATGAGAAGATCGAGTTCGGCGGCGGCGGCGATGCTGAGAAGGCGCCGAGTGTCCTGGAGACGGATCTGGATGAGAGTGTTGTGTATCAGTCGGTGAAGTTCTTCAAGAGTGCCGTCTCGGAGGTGAATCAGCTGTTCGAGCAGGCGCAGGAGAAGATCCTGGCCGAGGAGGTGGAGGAAGAGGAGCCGGAGTCTGATGGCAATTCCATGGTGGCGAAGGAAGAGGAGGAGGATGAGGAGGAGGAGCAGCAAATGGTACCTGACATAGATATGAAGATTATTAGTCAAAGTGATGAAAAGACTGACGGAAAAGGGATGAGCGGGAAGACATCGCCGGAAGGCGATGCTCCAATGCCACTCACGGATGACTATGAGATTAAGGACAGCCTGGAGTTCGACACGAATCTCTCGCTGTACGAGAATGTGGAGATGAAGAAGCCCGCGACGGTGTATGAGAATGTTCGTGTGGCGTCCGGAAGTGTGCTGCTGATGGAGTGCAATGCGACGGAGGAGGAGCCGCCGCCGAAGGAGGTGCAGAAGAAGGAGAAGAAGCCCAATAATTATCTGGTGAAGCAACTGGCGACCAGATTTGAGACGAGTCCCGTGGAGAATCAGCCGCCGTTTGACTTCAGCAAGTGTTCGGGTGGCAGAATCAAGAGTCCGCTGAAGAATCACATCAGCAAACCACTGGCGGAGACGCTGAAAGTCACGCGGAGTCTCGATGAGAATGCCTTCATCTGGGAATTTGGGCCGACGGCGAAGCTGACGGAGAAGTTCAGGAATCGCAGTTCACAGCAAATCCCAGAGATCACCAGTGAGAATCTGCGGCGCAAGAGTTTGGAGTTCACGCGGCCCAAGAGTCTGAATCCGCCGAAGAAGCTGCCGGATCTCACGACCACCAGCGAGGAGATCTGCAAGAACAAGCTGAAGATTGAGCTGAACAAGCTGAGCGAGGAGGAGGCGCCGCAGCACGAGCTGAAGATCACGCCGACGACGGAGAATAGGATTTCGCTGATCCAGAACAACTTCACGCTGCTGCCCGAGGAGCGCCTGAACGTGTCCATGCGCGTCCTGGGCAACTACAAGCTCGACCGTGAGCGGATTGAGAAGATCAAGGAGGAGCGGCGCCTGCAGCTGAGCGAAAAGTTCCGCAGCGAGAGCTTCAAGTCGCTGGAGCGCGACAGTCACGCCAAGTCCAAATCCAAGTCGGAGCTGCGCGAGAGCAAGGAGAACGACGACAGCTTCCGCGTGCGCTCAAAGTCGCGCGGCGAGATTCAGCGCGACGAGAGCAATCGCAGCGACGAGTTCATCTTCTCCTCGTCGCTCAGCAGGCGGATCAAGCGCAACGACGGCGCCTCGTCGCTCGACTGCGGCCTCAATCAGAGGCTCGGCGCCAAGGACGCCATCAGGGCGATCAAGGACGACTTCCAGGACGCGCCCGAGAAGAGCCCAACGAATTTCAATCAGTGAGTATCTCAGCGCCTTGCGCAAAATCTATCTTAAGACTGAATTATGACTGAATTGGCGAGACTCTAAGGCTAGTTTAAATCCTGCAGCTGAAGTTCCTTAAATCAGGCTTAAACCATATGGTCTTGGATAAAACCATATGTCTAAGAAAAGTCGAAATTTTAATGGCATTGATGATAACAACATAAAACCCTTCTTTAGTCGTGATTTATCTGGTTGTTTAAAGCTAAATTCGATAACGTAATTTTCTGAAGCGCATTAAGAAGAGTTTTAACGTAACGAATAATATACTTTATGCTATTAAGAACTAAAGGAAAAATGCCTTAAATCGTAGAATCGAATTGATATATTAGTTTTGAGGGCTTTTAAGGCCAAATTCTGAAGCCAAAATCGTAAACTCAATGATTCAAGGCTGTTCAAAAGAATCTACAAGAATAGAAGCAATTTTGGATCAACTTTTCTGAACACTTAGAAGTTCACCCGACAATCGGCAGCGGCGCTAGCGTCGATCGCATTGCAAGAAGTTAGGTTAAGTTGACTTCTATGGTTGTTTTCACTGTTTTTCTTCCTGTTTTTCTCCTTGCAGACGAGAGAAATGTTCACCCCAGTTCTCGATCAAGGACGTGACGGCCATGTTCGAGTCTCGATCGCAGAATCAGCAGTAAAACAAGGAGAAATTTGAGAATTCTGTCCTGGTGGCAAAAGAGGGTCAGAATTGTTGATGGAAAACTTGATTATTTGTGCTCTAAAATATATTTTACTTTTCGTCGCGCGTATTTTGTTTAAGAGTGAAAAGAAAGAGATAAAAAAAATCTAAAGCTTTAATTATGAAGAAGAAAAAACTTGAATGGCAAACTTTGAAAGTGAGAAAGTTGCTTATTTATCGCGCTTTTTGTACTTTTTGGCGAGTGTCTATTGAAAGATTTTATCTGATAAGAAGAGAAAAGAAGAAGAAGATTTAAGGTAAAAATTACGAATGTTTCATTTTTTTTTCATTCTTTTAATAACTGAAATATTATGTTTTATTTTAATCATGTGTAATTATTTAATAATGTGTCCTGAAGGAGAAATTTATTATTTTTTAGTGAGAATATGACGTATTGTTTTATATGTTTACGTTTAGAGAATTTCGTTTGTTCACAATTTATGCAATAGGAGAAAAAGAAAAGAAAAACATACAATAAAAGGAAAAGGAAAAATCCATGACGAAAGGCCAAAAAAAAAAAACGAAGATTGCATGAAGCATGAATAAAAGCAAATAGACTGGAAAATGTCTACCAATTTGATATTAAAAACAATGATATTAAAGTAACTTTAATAATTTATATACAATTTTTGCAATTTCCACAAACACATTGAAAAAAATGTGAAATTTTTGGAAAAAGGCAAAAACAAAAAAAAATGTTCAATGCTTTTTTCAATAATAAATTTTTCACGTTTCTATTGCAAAAACTCTCTCTTTCGAAAAGTGTAGTTGAGAGAATAAATGAATTAAAATTAGAAATGTAATCTAAATAGTGCTTCTAATAATTAATGAGAGAAAAAATGAGAAGTAAAATTTACAAAAAAAAATATGCATAATTAATTTAAAAAAAAAAAACAAATTACAATTTCATCACATTTCTCTGAACACACTTGAAAGTGTAAAACTAAAAACAAAAAATGTAACATGAGATTAAATTAAATCGTTATATTAATTTATTAAAAAAAAAAATTTCAATGCAATTTGAGTTTGTGTGAATTTTTCAGTTCAGATTTTTCTCAGTGTAAAAAATTAGCCGAGATTCCCACTAGTGACCTCTGGTGGTGGGGACATTGCAACACACCCGGTGGTGTTTTCATTGTTTTGCGGTGTTTTCTTCACAATCGCTCGATTTCCTGCCGTATTTAGACAGTGAGAAGGACTTCTTTCCTGCTCAGTACATCTAGGACAGTGTGCAGAATGTGGATCCTGAGGAATTCCTCAGGTGAGTGGGGAAAAATCGCCCGAAATCTGCAGTTGAGCGAACATAACCTCTAAATTCTGTTGTTCAGGGCATAAATTCCATGTTTCCGGCGACAAGGACATTCACACAGTGGGCAGGGATACCAGCTGCAGTCTCTACCTGGACAATGACAAGTCCATCAGCCGTCTTCATGCACATCTCAAGGCGACGCCCGAGAAACTGTTCGTGATCGACATGGAATCGCGCTACGGAATCTTCCTGAACGAGTACATTGAGCAGATCATCCGGATGCCAGCGAAGGAGGCTGTGGAGCTGAAGGCTGGCGACACTGTTCAGTTCGGGCGCTTCCACAACAGCTGGACAGTGGAGAGCACCAGCCTGAGCATCGTGACGTCTTCACTGTCGGCGAGTGAAGTGGAAAAGGTGGCGGAAGACGTGAGAATTGTCTCCGGGAGGCTGCTGGAGAGCTGGTCAAGTGACTGCACGCATCTGGTGATGGCGCACATAGTCATCACGATGAAGGTTCTGCTGGCGCTGGTCTCTGAAGTGCCAATTGTGCGTCCGGACTTCGTCACGGCGCTGGTTTTGAGCGCTCAGACGCCAGCGAAGCCTCCAAATCCCGAGGATTTCATGCCTGACATTCAGGAGGAGAACCTGAACAAGGCCACCTGCTCCTTCCACCCCGACAGTGAGCGCCGGACGGTGTTCAGCGGCAAGAGATTCATCTTCCTCAGTCAGGAAGTGATGAAGCGCTACGAAACCGTCGTTCGCCTGGCCGGCGGCAGAGCTGTGAGCATCGAGACGGACAAGCTGAGCCACAGCGCCTGCATCCAAGTCGGCACCGTCGTCGTGAGCTCCTCCAGCACGGCACCGGGTGCCAGGGAGTGGCCAAAGGTGCAGCGGATTGAGAAAACGCTGCAGGCGAACGGGCATCGCTTCATTCCCGACAAGGAAATCGCTCTGGCCATCATTTACAAGTGCACAGAGAAGTTCTGCAATCCGCTGTACAATTTCGCGGCCAACTTCCTCTTCTGCCGACCAGCCGAGAGGCCCAAAGCGGAGATCCTGGCCGAAGAGACGCCCGCAATCGAAGACTGCAAGGATTCGCCGAGGCCTCCGGAGGTCACGCTGCCGGAGACTCTTCAAGATCACGCGTCCGTGATCTTGAATGAGATTCCGCAAGCACTGGAGATCCCTGAGACTCTGCCGGAGCCTCAAGTGGAGCCGCCCAAGGCGGAGAAGAGGAAGCGAAGCGCCTGGACGCGAGTAGAGAAGGATGCTGGGCCATCGAAGAGGACAAGATCTGCAGCTGTGGCGCCAGAAAGGCGGCGTCCGGAAAGTCCATCGCGCGAGAAGAGAAAGCTCAAAGATCTGCTGAACAATTCACCCGAAGAGGAGTTCAGCATTGTGGTGAAGAGAGCCCGGAAGAAGGCTCCGGAAGCTGTTATTCCCAAATCCCAGCCGGTCAGGAGTTCAGCGCGAAACAAAGGCCAGGAATCTGCGGCTGTGTCGCTCCCAAAGCCGCCAACGTTCGCTGAGCCGGTGAAGATTTCGCGCTGCGAGATGAAGTCGACGGGTTGGCTGTCGAAGAAGTTCTCCGAAGCCAGTCTGGAGGAGAGCGAGAAGGAAGCGGAGAAGAGCGGCGACTGGACGGATTCGCTGAAGGCGTGCGTGCAGACGAAGCTGATGGACAGCAGCTTGGCTGATGAGTCGTCGAGCGACTCCTTGAGCAGGAAGAGCTTCAAGGCGTTCAAGAGGAAGTCGTCGTTCGTCGCCCAGAAGATTGTGGAGCAACTCGTCCAGGTGGATTCCGGAAGGGGCGAATGAGTGAATTCCTGTTCTTTTCCGCTGGTTTCGAAATAAAGCTGTTTTATCTGAACTTAGAGCATTTCTCAAGGTGAACAAAAGGTTGATCTTTCCGTACTTCGAAAACTCAAGGACCAAAAACGCACATTTTTCCCTCCAGATTATGAGATTTTTTTTTTTTTTGCTAAAATTTCTGCAGATTAATAACTTTCGAGAATCTTCAATGGCAATTTTTGAATTATTTTTCCACATAGGAAAATTCTTATGGAAAATCTGGTGGAAGTTTTTGACGAAACGAGAATTGTTTGTGTTAAATAAGTTTAGATGTTTTTTTTCCTGTTTTGTTTTTAACGCTTCTTCGCAACATTTTTATTTCTCTTTCAACAGAATTCCAATTTTAATTTCACTCCAAATTTCAAGGAATATTTGCAGTTATTTTGCAAGATTATCTTTAAACTTTCACCTTCCGCAGCTTCTTGTGTTTTCTATCGAATATTTAGGAAATGAGTGGAAAATTCAATGGAAATCTAGGATTTTCACGTGATGCCAAATCACCATTCTTGATATCTTTGAGAGGTTCGAGAGTATATTGTGCTTGTTGAGCGCATCAGTTGTCAGTGTTGTAAAAAAGATTTTCCAAATTTTGGTGTGATAGAATATCCAATTTCGGAAATTCAGACGAAGTGTTGTTTTCCGGATCGAATTGCACAACTTCCTATAAAACGGATAAAAAAAGACAAATTATTACAAGTTAAAACTTTCTAAAGTTGCAATTCTAATTACCCCTGGAAACATTGAAGCACATAGAATTTTCTCTCCCACAAGAACAGATGTAATCTGACCAGAAATATAGAGCGACGCCACGATAGTCCACAAATTTGCCCTGGGATCGTATCTCTCCACGTATGATAACTCTCTATTCTCGTGGTCGAACCCGCCGAAAGCATAGATGTAGTCTCTGGTTGCTGTCACTCCCATAATATATCGTCGTTTCACCATGGGAGCCACAAGCTCCACTCCTTCGTTTGCGGATCGTAACACTGAACAGAATTAAGACATCGTTTCTCCTCAGTGATTCCGCCGATCACGAACAATTGTCCTTCGAAGGCTGCGGCTCCAGCGCTGTATCGCTTAGTCTGCATCGGAGTTTCCATGTTCCAGATTCCGTTGCTCAGATCCAATCGCTCCACTGTGTTCAGGAAACTGTTTTTACTATCTTCGCCACCAAACACATAGAGAAATCCATCCAGAACTGCAGCACAGATGTAAAAGCGACTGTAATTCATCGGTGAGAGGCTGCAAGAGAAGATATTTATGTGGATAAAAGATATTAAATTTGCGCTTCCTTTTAGAAACACTCACGATTTTAGTGTCTTGGTTTTGATATCAAAACTGTCCACTTTCTTTGAATCTTCATCATCTTTATACCCTCCAATGAAAATTATATTGTTGTTCGCAAGAACTGTTATACAATTATTCCGACTGATCCCAAATTCCGTCTCAAGTGTCCACTGCTTGGTTTCAGGACAATACGATCTGAGGCCATAATAATTCCTGGAACTACCCATAGTCACAGCCAACAACTTTCCTTTTCCTGATCGACGAGACTTCTGGTTGGGCATCAGATCACGGCGTTCCGGAATGAGTTTCCACTCAAAAGCTTTCATCGCCAAATCCAGGCAATTCGTGCTCTCGCACAGCGGCTTCACCTGATCGATGATAACCTGCCAAAGGAAGAAAAGAAAGCACTATTGGAGAGTTGAGAAACAAGAACTGAATCATCAAATTTAACCTCGGCAGAAAGATGGTGAAGTGGAATGAGCACCAAAAGACCGGGAATGTAAACCTTCCGCTTCTCGGAATCGTGCTGAAACCACGCCAGCAACGCACGGAAGACGTCTTCCTCAGATGGCACGTTGAGATCATCGCTGGCCAGCAATTTGCCCAGTTGCTCGGCGGAGATCTGAAGGAACTCCTGCTTCTTGCACACTTCGAGAAAATGCTGGTTTGCGTACTTCCTTGCCGCTTCAAGAAGAGCGTCACAACTGTACTGATCGGCAAACACAGCGATTGCCAGGCAGTTTGAGGGACTGAGATGACGTTCCAGGAAAGCACCGCAATCTTTTACCACGCTTTTCAATTGAAGGAGATTTGCCGAGCTCATGAGCGTCTTCACGGATTCCACAGAACTTTCCTCGCTCAGTTCTAATTCTCCTGTGTAGCAGAACTTCACCAGACGCCGAAGATCGTCTCCGGGAATCTCGTTCAGAATCACTTCTTCTTCCCGAGTCTCCCGGAAGTCTCGCGTGAACATTGCTTCGAAGTAATCAGAAGCCGCTGACAGGACATTACGATGAGCTGAGATTCTGTGAAGGAGTGACCAGGATGAGATTCCCAAGAAGCCAAGATAGTGGAAAACTGCGAACTCACCTCTGCTTATCTTCTCCAGCGATCAGAATCACGTCGCAAAGCGTCTCATTCTCCCGATATAACCACATTTTCTTGCTTGCGCGCACAACGTGATCCTGGGAAGATTCCTGATCTTTTCTCTTGTCTTGCGAACTCGAGCCTTCCATTCCGCAGCTTTTCCTCTTCAAATGATATCTGTATTGGCACAATTCAGCTTCTAATTTCACAATTCCCGACACTTCCTTTGTTCAGACACGCACTGTGATAACGCCCTAAAATGCTTATCAGCGTTATCAGCGATTTGCAATAATAGCTTATTCAGCAGCATTCTGCGGGAAATCCCGCTTAAGCCGGAAATAATCGGCAACGCATTAGACTTTTCATTCCTTGTTCTTTGCATGCTTCTTCTTTTAGGACATTTTTTTCCTCTCTTAGTCGTTGGGCAGTTTTTCCTCTGAGATTCGTTTTAGCATTTGAAATCCGTTCATTTCCGATATATCGCTGTCGATTAGTATCGATATATCGCTACTAGAATTCAGCTTTTCTGCCCATAAATATTTCTCCCGCTCGTTTTCATTCCAGCCCATTCGCTACTGGGTTGGCATACTGAACGGACGTGTGTTAAATTTTGCTGCGTGAAAATATCACGTATTTGTAGTCAAAGCCGCTTTTTCTGCTGAGGTGACTTGAGGAATTTCGTGAGAAATGCTTTTTGGGCAGCCACCGATGGAGGGGACAAGTGCCCCAGGGTGCTCTCATGAATTGGGAGGTTGCGCGACTAGTACGAACGCGGGAGGTGAAAATGGCGTATTTTCACTGGTCAGCAGAAAAGCCTCTCTAAGATTTCCCCGTTTGTGATCGAAAAGGAGCTCAACGTCTTTGGAGAGGTTACCGAAATCATCAGACGAGCGGACGGCAAAATACTGATTGAGGCGATCAATCGTAATCAAGCAGAGCAATTAGCCACGCTAACCTCACTTTCGGGTCACGAAGTATTGATTACGATGGATATACCTATGAATACAAGTAAGGCGATAGTCCGGGACGAGGATATGATCTATTGGAGTGAAAAGGAGATGTTGGAAAACCTCGCCAGCCAGGGTGTGATTGCGATAAAGAACATCAAGTCCCGACGCAGGATTGCCCGCGGTGGCATCCCATTGGAAGGAAATAAAGAGAGTGAGTCGGGGTGGTACCCCACTCCTCTGTTCATCGTGACTTTCAACTTGCCAAGTCGCCCTCAATTCCTGAAAGTAGGGTATGTGACGCTTGAGACACGTGATTACATCCCGGACCCGATCCGTTGCTTCCAGTGCCAGCAGTTTGGGCATTTCCGGACTTCTTGTAAGAATGCGGCTATCTGTGTTCGTTGCTCAGAGGCGGAGCACCGTCCGAATCCGTGTAAATCAGGAATTCGTTGTTCAAATTGTGGAGGACCTCATTTTGCGTCATGGCGAATTTGTCCAGTGTACAAAGAGCAGTATGAGATTCAGAAAGTTGCGGTCTCGTTCCGAGTTCCGCTGGTCACGGCCAAGCGGATTTTTAAGAACTATTCGGGAAAACATCTTACGATGGTGGAGGAAATCGCCAGAGGAATGAATCCTTCGACGGAGTCTGTGGGAGGAAGTTGCCAGTGTACCTGTACATGCAGTCGCTGTAAACCAGAGAGAATGCTGCAGTCATTTGTTCCTTCAAGTGCTGTGGATTCACTAACGGAGGAGAGCAATGCGTGTCTTGATGCAAATGCGGAATCGACTTCTTCAGTTATCCCGGCGCCGATCTCAAATTTAGGTTGGACGATCTCCAATTTGGATGTGGATCGGAATTGCTTGACAATGGAGGAGGATCAAAGAATGGAAGAAAGCCAGACGTCCACCGCCAGGGAGGATGGCAGTGAGCAAAGTGCTAGGACTCGCAGCAAGAATTCGAAGCGGAAAGCTCGCAAGGTGATACATTCCCGCTCTGGGAAATCGCTCAGGTGGGAGAAAGTGCCTGGTGTCCGGAACAATCGGCCTGAATCGACTCAGGATCACCGTTACTCCAAGAGTGAAGCCACTTGGAATTAAGTGAGTGCGTTGATTAAGTTCATAACGGAATTTCTGGCTGATGACAAAGGCAATGTATCTGATATGCTCTGAGTTTTCACCCTTCCGGTGTCATAATTGAGAAGTCATTTTAATTTTCATCTAAGAAGTTTTAAAGAAATGGAATTTGTTCTGAAGCTAAATGAATTTATATCTCTTTTCTTGAATTAAGCGAAATATGTTAGAGATTTAAGGCAAGAACTGTCATTTATATTATGAAGTCTGAGATTTCTGTTAGTTTCTGCTTTCTTTATTATCAATACGGCCACGGGTATTTTTGCCCCTATGGCCTATTGTTTGTTAAGGCGACTGAAAGTAGATTAGACGTTAAATTATGTGATGACTATTTGTTAAAAACGATTGAGAGATGATTAGATGATTTGAGCTTAAGATGTTGGGGAGATAGTTTTAAGAATCAAGTAAGGCTTGTGAAAATAAGTGAGTCTGTTGAGAAATATTTGTGATTCCGCTTCACATGTCTGTGAAATGTTTAGATTCGCTACTGGTTACGATACGTTTGAACTATATTTTGACCCTTAGGGTGTGTTAGTTCTGTGAGGCTGTGGAGCTGAAGGCTGGCGACACTGTTCAGTTCGGGCGCTTCCACAACAGCTGGACAGTGGAGAGCACCAGCCTGAGCATCGTGACGTCTTCACTGTCGGCGAGTGAAGTGGAAAAGGTGGCGGAAGACGTGAGAATTGTCTCCGGGAGGCTGCTGGAGAGCTGGTCAAGTGACTGCACGCATCTGGTGATGGCGCACATAGTCATCACGATGAAGGTTCTGCTGGCGCTGGTCTCTGAAGTGCCAATTGTGCGTCCGGACTTCGTCACGGCGCTGGTTTTGAGCGCTCAGACGCCAGCGAAGCCTCCAAATCCCGAGGATTTCATGCCTGACATTCAGGAGGAGAACCTGAACAAGGCCACCTGCTCCTTCCACCCCGACAGTGAGCGCCGGACGGTGTTCAGCGGCAAGAGATTCATCTTCCTCAGTCAGGAAGTGATGAAGCGCTACGAAACCGTCGTTCGCCTGGCCGGCGGCAGAGCTGTGAGCATCGAGACGGACAAGCTGAGCCACAACGCCTGCATCCAAGTCGGCACCGTCGTCGTGAGCTCCTCCAGCACGGCGCCGGGCGCCAGGAAGTGGCCAAAGGTGCAGCGGATTGAGAAGACGCTGCAGGCGAACGGGCATCGCTTCATTCCGGACAAGGAAATCGCTCTGGCCATCATTTACAAGTGCACAGAGAAGTTCTGCAATCCGCTGTACAATTTCGCGGCCAACTTCCTCTTCTGCCGACCAGCCGAGAGGCCCAAAGCGGAGATCCTGGCCGAAGAGACGCCCGCAATCGAAGACTGCAAGGATTCGCCGAGGCCTCCGAAGGTCACGCTGCCGGAGACTCTTCTAGATCACGCGTCCGTGATCTTGAATGAGATTCCGCAAGCTCTGGAGATCCCTGAGACTCTGCCGGAGCCTCAAGTGGAGCCGCCTGTAAGGAGTATGTTGGCAACACTGAGGTGTTGCCAGACATGTAGGCAGTTAGCCATTGAAGGCCCAAATAAATGGACGCGGATTCGCCACACCTGATCTAATTATTATTACATGGTGTCAGAAGTGGCCAATTCGATGCCCACGAGTCCGTAAATGGCAGATGAACCACCAGAAGTTCCAGTCGCAGTAGTAGAACATCGCATACAAGCAATGCAGTCGAATAAAGTGTCAGTGAAACCTCCAGCACACATTGAACTGGGAAACAATAATCGCCAAACATGGAAGAACTGGGAAAAAGCGTTCGATTGGTATTCGGAGGCTACACAGCTGTATGAGCAACCAGGGAGAGTTCAAGTAGCAGTCCTCATGCGATCTCTGGGTGACGCTGTTAATGATATCTTCGACAACTTCGAGCTCTCGGAAATGGACAGTCGAAATATCAACACAGTGAAGCAAAAGTTCCGGGACTATTTCGCGCCATGTGAGAGTGAGATTTATGAGTCGTTTCACTTCAACAACTTGACTCAAGGCGTAGACGAGCCCATTGACGACTTCGTGACCAAAATCAAGACTCAGGCAGCAAAGTGCAGCTTCCCACCGAATGCAAAGGATCGTTTGGTGCGTGATCGACTAGTTCATGGTCTTCATTCGTCGCAAATGAGAGAGGCAGTCCTGAGGAAGTCGAATTTGACCTTGGAGCAAACGGTCGCCATTTGCAAGAGTGTCGAAGGAGCCGCTAAACACACTCAAGCAATGGTAGCGCCATCTAGCGTGAAAAGTGAAGTGTTTGTGGTGAAAGAAGAGAAAGCGGAAAAGAAAAACAAGAAGGAGTTCGATTGTGGACGCTGTGGGAAGAAACACACGGCCAGAAATTGCCCAGCATACGGGAAAAAGTGTGGAAAATGTGGCATCAAAGGGCATTTCGCGGAAAAGTGCAGGAAATCAGAAAAGAAAGTGAGGAAAGTCGATGAAAACTCAACTTCCGGGAGTGAAAATGAGAGTGAGAACGTCGAGGAACTTCGAGTGCACAGCGTGAACAGTGGTGATACAGATTCCTGGCAATGCATCATCTCGGTGAATAAGAAGAAGATCAGAGTGAACATTGATACAGGGGCTCAGTGCAACGTAATCACCCAGAAAGTGCTCCAAAAGGTCGGCGGCGGCGACATTACGCCCACTCGAGTGAAGAGACTTGTAGCGTACAACGGAGGGCGCATCAAAGTGCTCGGAAAAGTGCTCCTGAGCTGCACAATCCGCAAGAAGCAATTTCCGCTGTGGTTTAACGTCATTTCTGGAGAACGGAACACAGTTATTGACGGACGTTCTGCTGTCAAAGCGGGACTCATCGCTCGAATCCATCACATTGACTTGTCGGAGGAAATATTTACTGGATTGGGCGAAGTCAAGGATTTTGTGTACGACGCAGAGTTGGTGGACAATCCAATCTTCGTCATTCACGCAGCCAGATCGATTCCCTATACATTAAGGGACGCAGTGAAGAAGGAGCTGGACGAGATGACCAAGCAAGGCGTGATCGAGAGATGCAGGGATGCTTCAGACGCTGTCTCACCAATGGTCATCGCTAAACGCAAGGGCAAGTTGAGAATTTGCATAGATCTTACAGATGTAAATCCAAACATTAAAAGGAGGCATTTTCCACTTACAGGTATTGATCTCGTAGCAGCTAGGGTGGCAGGCAGTCAGAGATTCACAATTCTCGACTGTAAAAAAGGGTTTTGGCAAGTAAGACTTTCGGAAAAGACGTCGAAATTGTGTACCTTCGCTACACCTTGGGGTCGATATTCATACAAGCGTTTACCATTCGGAATTGTGTCGGCGCCTGAAATATTTCAGCAACTAATGTCGGACCTTTTTGATGGTATGGAAGGAGTGGAAGTGTCCATGGATGATATTCTGATACATGCGGATACAGAAGTGAAGCTTAAAGAGACGACAGAGAGAGTTATGGCGCTTCTCAAACAGAGAGGAATGAAGCTGAACAAAAGCAAGTGCGTCTTCAATCAACCCACAGTGATGTTTCTCGGGCATAGGGTCTCAAGGAATGGGCTGAAAGCTGATGAGACTAAGCTGGAGGCCATTGATCAGCTAGTGAGACCAAAAGACAAGAAAACACTCCACAGGTTCTTTGGGATGTTAAATTACGTTGGCAAGTTCATCCCAAACTTGTCAGACAAGACGGCGCCGCTAAGAGAACTTGTGAAAGATGGAGCCGCGTGGGTTTGGACACCTGACCAGGAAGCCGCATTTCAAGATCTCAAAGCTTGTCTCAAAAAGACACCAACGTTGGCATTCTATGACGTCAACAAACCAGTGACAGTGTCAGTGGACAGCTCGTCGTATGCATTCGGGGGAGTTTTGTTACAAGAAGGAAGACCAATTGGATACACTACGAAAGCGCTAAACGAGAATCAACAGAACTGGCCACAAATAATGAAGGAAGCCGGCGCAATTCGACATGCTTTCAGAAAATTCCACAACTACATTTGGGGGAAAGAAATCGTGGTCGAAACCGATCATAAACCGTTGGAAACCATTTTCACGAAGCCGCTCACGAAAGTACCGCCAAGACTCAAGAATATTCTGCATGAGATAAAGGCCTATGATGTCAAGATCAAGTACGTAAAAGGGACTTCGATTCCAGTCGCTGACACACTTAGTAGAGATTGCCAGAGTGAGATAGAAGTCCATTCCGAAGACGAAGATGAGATTGAAATTAACGCACTGACATGCCTTACTGAGGAAGCAGCTGAGAGGTACAAAATAGCCACAGCAAGTGATCCAGCGCTGAGATTGGTCATCAGATACATCTTGGAGGGTTGGCCAGATCGACAAGACAATGTGCCCAAACTTATAAGGCAGTGCTTCACATTCCGAGATGAGCTCTCCTACATAGAAGGACTGGTGTTCAAAGGCGATCGAGTTTACGTTCCCGAATCTGAAAGAAGCAAAGCGCTTAAAGACATCCATCGAGGTCACTGTGGAGTTCAATCATCTCTGAGACGAGCACGAGAGTTCTTATATTGGCCCGGAATGACAGCTGAAATCACGCAAAAGGTGGAGAAATGCACTGCTTGTGAGAAGCACCAAAGAGCCAATCAAAAGGAGAGTCTATCATTGAAAAGGATACCAGATTTACCTTTCGAGATTGTGGCTACAGATCTATTCTCATATCGTGGAAAGGATTATATCTTGCTGGTTGATTCTTACAGCGGATATTATGACTTCAAACAGCTGAGAAGCACAACAAGCGAAGCAGTGAGGTATGTATTTGTTGTTTGTTGGGGTTCTCGACAGGAGGCGACAAGCGACCATTTTAAGAAGAAGAAGATGTATAGTTAAATTTGTGTTTCGTGGTGAAGTGAATTCGCGGGAATTTAAATTTAAACAATTCTTTTTTCACGGATTTTCATTATTTTATTCAAGTTGTGAATGTTTGTATTTTCTTTTGCTCCTGTGAAGCCGCCCACCCTTTTTTCCTATACATATTCGCCCTTCTCTCCTTCTCAATTAAGTGATTATTTTGGTAAATTATTTTGTTTCTAATTCTCTGCTTCACATAAGTATTTAAGACATCTTTTGAATATCTGCTGCAGTCCACATTTTCATTAATAAATTCACACGTGTCTTTTAGAACATTTTTTTTTCACTTTAAAAGTGAGATGAAAATCGTGGAATCTTGGAAGTAAAATTCAACTTTCTCGCAAAAATTAATGAAATCCATATAGAGTTATTGAATATTATAAAAAAAATAACTTATCAATCGATTGATCTTCCACTGTCTCCTCATAATCCGAAATAATTTCGATTGTGTTGTCGAAGAGCATATCTACTTCCGATTCTTTGTCACTTCCGGCTTCATCGCGGATCACATCATTCAGCTCTTCATCCTCGTCTCTCAAGACTGCAGTTCTCTCCTCAAACTCATCTCCATTACCGCAGGGCATGATCTTTGCGTAGGAATGATCCCTGTGAAATACGAGAGCACATTTAAGTCAATCAATTTACACATATTTCTATTCTGAAACTTACATAGAATTGCAATCTCTGGGTTGAGAGATTGGATGAGGTCCAGACTCGCCTCTGGATGAGCCCGGCTCAGCTCTGGAGATGTCCCAACTTTCGTCGGGAAAACTGAAAATTATTATAGATGAAATAATAAAAAAGAACAACCTGCATTGTATATAAATCATTACCTCCCTTCTTCAATCTCCTTCTGCACTTCCACTCTCCCTGCAGAGCTCGGGAAGTGGGGTGGAAATCGTCAGGCAGGAAGTGGTCAGAGCACACTCTGATGATCTTCTTCTCAATACCTGACGACTTCTTCAAGATTTTCCTCCACTTCCTCACCACCTTCTCACTCTCGTGGTGTGGGAGTTGGTGGAAGGAGACGTGGGGATTACATCCCTGGATATTCTCACAGCCAATTGCACTGCAATTCATTTTTCTTCAACTTTTGCACAGAAAATTGACAATTAGAACGTGCGAAATGAATGAACAGTTGGTTTATTGTGACTTCGCTCGAAAAGAAAGTCGCGATGAAAAATAGTATGATCAAAATAACGGCCGAATTTTTCGCTAAAACCTAACCTCAAATAGACGATGTCGCCTCCTGTACGAGAACCCCAACAAACAACAAAAATACATACTCCTTGAAGAACTATCTGTCATATCAGTTCTCAGAACACGGTGTCCCGCTAGAACTGCATAGTGACGGAGGGCCACAATACGCCAGCCGAGAGTTTAAGGAGTTTGCAACAAAGTGGAATTTTGAGCATCATATTTCCAGTCCGTACTTTGCAAGATCCAATGGTTTGGCTGAACGTTACGTCCAGACAGCTAAAAAATTGCTGAAGAAATGCTCCGAAGACAAACAGGACATCAGATTGGCTCTCCTACTCTCGAGAAATACACCAGGAGCGGAGCTAAGGTCACCGGCAGAGAGATTGTTTGGTAGAAGGACTCGCAATCCTCTCTGTATGAACAAGAATTTGCTAGTTCCGAGTGCATTCAAAGAGACCCCAAATCAGCTGAAGGAAGTTAGAGAAAAACAGAAACATTATGCTGACGTCGGCGCAAAACCATTCGCGAAGTTGGAAATTGGAGATCGAGTAAGAGTGCAGGAACGTGATCAGTCCTGGTCGACAGGCACCGTTTCTCATGCCTCTGATCGGTCTTACAACGTGGACATGGATGATGGAAGAAATGTCTGGAGAAATCGCCACTTCATCCATCCTACAAAAACCGAAAACCCTATAATGCCCCCTAGCCTGCAGAGATCAATACCTTTGATGGAGTTTACGGATGGACTTGTCGACAGTCTCCCAGGTATGAATAATCATATTCACGATAATGCCTCCCAACAGACTCCTGAGTCAACCAGTAGGGCGACAACTCCAGAAGTAGTGCCATCAACAGCGGCTCCATTAACTATGCCAGTCTCCACTTCTGTGACTCTGCAATCGTCATCTTCACCCGGAGCTTATCAAACACGATCCGGACGTACTGTAAAACCGCCAAAGAGGCTGGATCTTTGAATTCACATTTTCAATTCTCCTCCATCTAAGTATTAATTTGAAATTATTTTCTTCTTGCTTTGCTAAGCTTATAACTAATTGAAGTTTATATTTTGTGTTCATTTTCTTTTGTTTGGAAAACCCGTGAAAAGGGAGATGTAAGGAGTATGTTGGCAACACTGAGGTGTTGCCAGACATGTAGGCAGTTAGCCATTGAAGGCCCAAATAAATGGACGCGGATTCGCCACACCTGATCTAATTATTATTACATGGTGTCAGAAGGCGGAGAAGAGGAAGCGAAGCGCCTGGACGCGAGTAGAGAAGGATGCTGGGCCATCGAAGAGGACAAGATCTGCAGCTGTGGCGCCAGAAAGGCGGCGTCCGGAAAGTCCATCGCGCGAGAAGAGAAAGCTCAAAGATCTGCTGAACAATTCACCCGAAGAGGAGTTCAGCATTGTGGTGAAGAGAGCCCGGAAGAAGGCTCCGGAAGCTGTTATTCCCAAATCCCAGCCGGTCAGGAGTTCAGCGCGAAACAAAGGCCAGGAATCTGCGGCTGTGTCGCTCCCAAAGCCGCCAACGTTCGCTGAGCCGGTGAAGATTTCGCGCTGCGAGATGAAGTCGACGGGTTGGCTGTCGAAGAAGTTCTCCGAAGCCAGTCTGGAGGAGAGCGAGAAGGAAGCGGAGAAGAGCGGCGACTGGACGGATTCGCTGAAGGCGTGCGTGCAGACGAAGCTGATGGACAGCAGCTTGGCTGATGAGTCGTCGAGCGACTCCTTGAGCAGGAAGAGCTTCAAGGCGTTCAAGAGGAAGTCGTCGTTCGTCGCCCAGAAGATTGTGGAGCAACTCGTCCAGGTGGATTCCGGAAGGGGCGAATGAGTGAATTCCTGTTCTTTTCCGCTGGTTTCGAAATAAAGCTGTTTTATCTGAACTTAGAGCATTTCTCAAGGTGGACAAAAGGTTGATCTTTCCGTACTTCGAAAACTCAAGGACCAAAAACGCACATTTTTCCCTCCAGATTATGAGATTTTTTTTTGCTAAAATTTCTGCAGATTAATAACTTTCGAGAATCTTCAATGGCAATTTTTGAATTATTTTTCCACATAGGAAAATTCTTATGGAAAATCTGGTGGAAGTTTTCGACGAAACGAGAATTGTTTGTGTTAAATAAGTTTAGATGTTTTTTTTTCCTGTTTTGTTTTTAACGCTTCTTCGCAACATTTTTATTTCTCTTTCAACAGAATTCCAATTTTAATTTCACTCCAAATTTCAAGGAATATTTGCAGTTATTTTGCAAGATTAACTTTAAACTTTCACCTTCCGCAGCTTCTTGTGTTTTCTATCGAATATTTAGGAAATGAGTGGAAAATTCAGTGGAAATCTAGGATTTTCACGTGATGCCAAATCACCATTCTAGATATCTTCGAGGGAATATTGTGCTTGTTGAGCGCATCAGTTGTCAGTGTTGTAAAAAAGATTATTAAAAGAATGACCTGATGGAATATCCAATTTCGGAAATTCAGACGAAGTGTTGTTTTCCGGATCGAATTGCACAACTTTCTATAAAACGGATAAAAAAAGACAAATTATTACAAGTTAAAACTTTCTCAAGTTGCAATTCTAATTACCCCTGAAGGCATTGTAGCACATAGAATTTTCTCTCCCACAAGAACAGATCTAATCCAATCAGAAATATTGAGCGACGCCACGATAGTCCACAAATTTGCCCTGGGATCGTATCTCTCCACGCATGATAACGCTCTATTCTCGTGGTCATACCCGCCGAAAGCATAGATGTAGTCTCTGGTTGCTGTCACTCCAAGAAAAGATCGTCGTTTCTCCATGGAAGCCCTGAAGCTCCACTCCTTCGTTTGCGGATCGTACCGCTCAACAGAATTAAGACATTGATTCTTCTCAGCGAGTCCGCCGATCACGAACAATCGTCCTTCGAAGGCTGCGACTCCAGCCTCGCTTCGCTTAGTCTGCATCGGAGTTTCCATGTTCCAGATTCCGCTGCTCAGATCCAATCGCTCCACTGTGTTGTTCAGGCTTTTGTTTTTACTATCTTCGCCACCAAACACATAGAGAAATCCATCCAGAACTGCAGCACAGCAGAAACGGCGATAGTAATTCATTGGTGAGAGGCTGCAACAGAAGATATTTATGTGGATAAAAGATATAAAATTTGCGCTTCCTTTTAGAAATACTCACGATTTTAGTGTCTTGGTTTTGATATCAAAACTGTCCACTTTCTTTGAAGCTCCTCCTTCATACCCTCCAATGAAAATTATATTGTTGTTCGCAAGAACTGTGCTACAATTATTCCGACCGATCATAAATTCCGTCTCAAGTGTCCACTGCTTGGTTTCAGGACAATACGATCTGAGGACATAACGACTCCTGCTATTATCCCTAATCACAGCCAACAACTTTCCTTTTCCTGATCGACGAGACTTCTGGTTGGGCATCAGATCACGGCGTTCCGGAATGAGTTTCCACTCAAAAGCTTTCGTCACCAAATCCAGGCAATTCCTGCTCTCGCACAGCGGCTTCACCTGATCGACGATAAACTGCCAAAGGAAGAAAAGAAAGAATTATTGAAGAGTTGAGAAACAAGAACTGAATCATCAAATTTAACCTCGGGAGAAAGATGGTGAAGTCGAATGAGCACCAAAAGATCGGGAATGTAAACCTTCCGCTCCTTAGAAGCATGCTGAAACCACGCCAGCAACGCACGGAAGACGTCTTCCTCAGATGGCACGTTGAGATCATCGCTGGCCAGCAATTTGCCCAGTTGCACGGCGGAGATCTGAAGGAACTCCTGCTTCTTGCACACTTCGAGAAAATGCTGGTTAGCGTACTTCCTTGCCGCTTCAAGAAGAGCGTCACAACTGTGCTGATCGGCAAACACAGCGATTCCCAGGCAGTTTGAGGAATGCAGATAACGTTTCAGGAAAGCACCGCAATCTCTTACCACGCTTTTCAATTGAAGGAGATTTGCCGAGCTCATGAGCGTCTTCACGGATTCCACAGAACTTTCCTCGCTCAGTTCTAATTCTCCTGTGTAGCAGAACTTCACCAGACGCCGAAGATCGTCTCCGGGAATCTCGTTCAGAATCACTTCTTCTTCCCGAGACTCCCGGAAGTCTCCCGTGAACATTGCTTCGAAGTAATCAGAAGCCGCTGACAGGACAACGCGATGGGCGGAGATTCTGTGAAGGAGTGGCCAGGATGAGATTCTCAAGAAGCCAAGATAGTGGAAAACTGCGAACTCACCTCTGCTTATCTTCTCCAGCGATCAGAATCACGTCGCAAAGCGTTTCATTCTCCCGATATAACCACATTTTCTTGCTCGCGCGCACAACGTGATCCTGGGAAGATTTCTGATCTTTTCTCTTCTCTTTCGAACTCGAGCCTTCCATTCCGCAGCTTTTCCTCTTCAAATGATATCTGTATTGGCACAATTCAGCTTCTAATTTCACAATTCCTGACACTTTCTACAGACACGCACTGTGATAACGCCCTAAAATGCTTATCAGCGTTATCAGCGATTTGCAATAATAGCTGATTCAGCAGCATTCTGCGGGGAATCCCCGAAATCCCGCTTAAACCGGAAATAATTGGCAACGTATTAGACTTTTCATTCCTTCTTATTTTAATGCTTCTTCCAGGACCCTCTCTTTGTCGTTGGGCAGTTTTTCCTCTGAGATTCGTTTTATCCTTTAAAATCCGCATATTTCCGATATATCGCTGACTATTGCTATCGATATATCGCTGTGTTGGCCGGCAAGGAGCGAATTGTTGCTAACTTCAGCTTGTCATCAGATTTAAATATGCTGTTTCGAAACATGAATGAAACATTGCAGAGCAAGCAGAAAACGCATGAAAATGAATAAAATACAATTTTCCTGACAGAATTGAGGAATAAATAAAATTGGATTAAAGGATTATTAAACAAAGTCACAACAAGTGGAAATGCTCTCGACAGGAGAAAAGCCGTACGGTTTTCATTTGTAGTATGAAATTTAATTCTGTCTTCTTCATTTTTGAAGAAAAATGAAGAATGAATTTTTGGTGAAAAATATCCCGATGAACATTACAACTGAGAGTGAATCTGATTCTGGAGTGCGAACTTCTGTGTCAATTTCCCGAATTTGCACATCACTGTTCTGGTTTAACAGCGACAGTGACACGTCGATGTTTTGGTTCGTTCCGCACACGGCGTTGATCGAATTCAGCGTAGGAAGAAAATTCCTCACGCACCCTGTCGACGTGAGAATCCATCGCGAACTCAATAAAGTTCCGCCGCACAGATGCAATGGAATCAATGCGCCAATATCGCGCACTAAACTGAGCCGCGTACTTAAGGCGCACATAAAAGGATATGCCTCATAATCATCTAGAATACCGCCGACGATTCTCGGCTGCATCTCAAAATCCGGTGAACCTAGTGACATAAGATCGTGTAAGCATTAACTTTCTCTGGCTTTATTCAACAAAATGTTGAAGGATACGCACAAGAAACGACCAGGAAGGCACCAAAGAGCAAGAAAAAGGCTTTCATTGCAAATATCTTGAGAATAACACACTGATTCTCTTCACTTTCAACTGTAAATCCACTTTTAGTCGCACTGAACTCTTATTTCGACTTCTTATCACAAACTTATGAAGCCAATTGAAATTCTGTTTTTAGTTTACCGTGATAGCCTTATTTTGTGCTTTTCATTGTAAATTCATCTGCACGTGTCCTGTTGATCGACCATGAAATTATTCGCTTGGCCAAAAATGCACTTTTGCATAATCAGGCAATTAGTAATAAAAGAGTAATAATGGTTGTGATAACAAATGAAGAATAAAGGAATCGAGATTACGGACAACAGATTTAAAGGTCATTAAACTCCTTATTGAACTCTCCTTTCTCTTTCCGTATCTTACACAACAAGAGACGGAATATTTTATTATTTTTATTCTATGCTATTGTGTGACTTTTATTTGGGTTTTATTATCAAGCTGTAAAGCACAATTTCTCTTAATTGACTGTAAAGTTATTCAATGAAAAATTATGCTTTGGAATTCAACTGTACAAGCATTTATTTGTTATCCTTAAACATTTTTATTCTTGTTTTTATATGGAGAAGTACAGAAATTGGGATGTTTCCCATCAACTGCTTCATGTGAATTGACTGACAAAGCCAAGGAAGGATGGAATGGAGAAGTGAACATTTGGATAAGGCTGAGTTAGGCCAGTAACAGCGCATCCAGTTGGACTCCAGAGATTGACGCCAATCAAGACGTCGTTATCCATCACTGGCGATCCTTTATCAGCATCACAATCGCCATAACCACTCTCAGGATTTCCAGTGCAGAACATATTGGCGGTGACTGTGATGGCCGGCGCTTTTCCTGCAACGTCAGCTTGACACTGCGAATTGCTGATAATGTCCACGTTGGTAACTTGTAATTGCGTTGTCAGTACGTTTTGCCAGCCCATGATTGTAACTGGAGATCCTTCAGGTGGCAGAAGACTTGCTGGATTCACGGGTTGAATGTGTGCATTTAAAGTAAATGGCTGCGAAACGCCAAGCTGAAAAATTAGAAATATTCTTTCACGCATTGTTGCAGTGATAACACAATCTAGATTAACGTACAACAGACAGCGACAAAGGACCTCCTCCTGGACTTGGAACCTGTGTACTGATGCTGCGGACTTGCTTATCACCGTTCTGGTTCAAGATGCTCAACAGTGGCAGGTTTGGCAAGTCGATCAGACTGTTCGTTCCGCAGACAATATAGACTAAGTCTAAACTGGGAATACTCCATACGCAATCCGTGGCCGTGAGAACCCAACTCGGACTGAGTAAAGTTCCGCCGCAAATGTGAGTTGGAATCAATGTGCCAAGAACGCCCGTATTCAGCAATCTTATGGAGCACATAAAAGGATATTGCGCATCTCCAGCTGGACTTCCACCAGAGATTCTCGGCTGAACCTTAAAATCCGGTGCACCTGGAAATCAGGATCATGTCAAACTAAGATCTTTTAGAAACCACAATTTAAACACACGCACTGGAAACGACCAGGAAGATGCCAAAGAGGCAGAAAAGAACTTTCGTTGTGAACATCTTTTAGCAACACTGTGGAAAAATTCACTGTGAATCCACGTCGAGTCGCGCAGAGCTTTTATACGCTGTTCGTGTGCCATTCTTATCACGAATTTACAGAAACCGGTGAAGTTTAGATTGCAATTTTCTGTCTCTTAAATGATAAGATGGAAATTTTTTTATTGATTTATTTTAATTGCCTTAATTTGTGGTTCTTACCTAAGTTTTTTTTTTTTATTGCAAGTCTCAACGATACGAGGTCAGTTAATCAACCGTGGAAATGTTTATTTGACGACAATGAACTTTTTTTTCTACACTAAATTTAGACACATTTTCCGTGTTGAAGAAAAAAAGAAAGACTGATTTTCCTTAGAATATATTTATTAAAACTTATCTATATATATATATATACGTAATTTTGTCCTTAACATTACAAAGAAAAGAACTCCTTCGTGTGTAAAATAAGTAATACAAGCCAATGATAGTCAATGATGAAAACACTTCACATTGCTTTCCGTATTTTGTTTGCTCCGCATTTTTTTCTCTCCTTCTCCTTTTCCTCCTCAATAAAATATATATCACATAACATAGGTAATTAGTAACATGTCAAAAATGTCCTACAGATCTACGGTTCAATTGTAATGGTTGACACTTTTTCCTTCTCCTCCTCATCATCATTATTATTATCCTCTACAATAGTATATATTCATTAAAGATATATATATATATATATATAAAATGTGAATAAAAAAGCATTATAACAAAAGGGATATTATTATAGAAAATTAAGGGACGCGCGCTCTCCTTCTGCAGGGCAACACTAAATGGAAAATCTCTATACAAACTATTGCATGGATTGCATGTGTAAAAAAAGTCGATGCTTTTCGCCTTTCCTTAATAATCCTTAATGCCTAAATTTTCTCTCCCACTTCTTTTCGCCATTATTTTTGTTCCTTTTTTAATTGCATTTCTCTCAACATGTGCAAAATGTTATCCCTGGGATTAACCTGGCAGTTGAATACTTTTTTTTTTCGTGTGATCTCAATTTTTCAATCAATATTTTTTACTCTAGAGAAGACTTCCTTTTTCTTTCTTTCTTTCTTTCTTTTTTCCTATTCTGCCCTGTTAACTTTTGCTGTGTGTGTTTGTGTGTGAATTCCTATCGAAATTTTTGACACTAGAAAGGAGCTTTTTTTTTGTCGTTAATAAATTTGTGTGAGATAAGTTTTGGGGGGGGGGGGGGATTACTATGCAAAAGGTGTGCATAAATGCATAAAATTGACCATCATCTGCGCGCCTTCAGTTGATCACCTGAGGCAGAGGAGCATCAAAGTGTGCCGGCACAGTCTGCAGAGCGTCAGCATCGGTGCGTCCGGGTGAGCAATTCTGCAAGGACACGACAGTGGACATAGGAATGAAAGGAATCGGACGAAGGACTCACCTGCGGCTGCACTCTGTACGTGTCCACGCACTCCACCTTCAGCGGAATCGGCTCCACTTCGAACTCGTAGCCGCGCGATCGCACGACGAGCAGCGTGTGGAGTGGCACATTGATGTAGGGCACATCCTCCGGCGTGGTGCCCATGAAGTAGGCCATGATGCAGCGCAGCACGGCCTGGTGCGACACCACCAGCACCTCGGACGCCGTGATGAGGCCCTGGATGACGTTGTCCACGCGCTGCAGCAGATCCAGATAGCTCTCGCCGTGCGGATAGCGATACTTGAGCTTGTCCTGGTCGCGCCACGCGAACTCCTGCGGGAAGCGCTCCTGGATCTCCTCATACGTCAGCCCCTCGCAGATCCCCGCGTTGATCTCATTCAGCTCCTTCAGCGCCGTCCTGGCGCCCGGAATGGCTCTCGCCGTGGCGATCGTGCGCTCCAGTTCAGACGTCCAGATCAGCTTGGGCGCCGGACACGCGATGGCCAGACGCTCGGCATACTTGGCGCCCCGCTCAGACAGCCCTGAGTCGCCACCAATGCGGCCCATCATGTTGAACTTGCTCTCGCCGTGGCGCGTGAAATAGAACACGTGCTCCTTGATCAGCGGACTCGCCAGCACGCCCAGGATCACGGTCTGCAGCGCCCCCTGAATGCCTCTGGCCGTCACGGCGTGCAGGGCGGGATTCGCCGACGCACTGACGGCAATCAGCGGCGCCTCGGCGGCACTGCAAGGCTCGTACTCCTCCAGATGGCGATGCACCTTCTCCTGGATCACATGGCGCCAGTCCGTGCTCTTGTCGCGCTTCTCATAGAACGTGAGCGTGCGCTCCATGTTGTCCGTCACCTCCACGTCGTCACACGAGATCTCCACCAGGATGTGATGCGAGGCTGTGTCGCTGCAGAAGGCCGAAACCGCCTGGCGAGACTGTCGCGTGAGATGCATGCCATCGATTATCTGCAATATTAAAAGGTTTCCCAGTTAATCTTCCACTGTGACAACACTCTAAATTAATCAACGGCAATTTGATAAGAGAAATCACGCAATGTTGCTGAGGAAAATTCCATTCTTGTGCAAAATCCTGATAAATCATTCACTTTGCAGGTCGAGGTTGAATCTCTAAAAGCATTTCTCATGGCAAATAAACAATTTATTTATTCAAAAGCTATAAGAAGAGCTATAAGAGCTATAAGATGAGCTAATCTCCCGGTTTTCCACTAAAAGACGAGCATAAAAGTGCATTTATTTGCTTGTGTAAGAATTTTAGCAGGTAATCAATTAACTTACAACCAATAAACTAGTCAGAAACATTGGTTTTCATTGCTTCATTTACACTTCAACTCGCGCAAATCTTGCGCTTTTCTCGCCACAATGAATATCAAAACTTGAACATTCTCATTATAAATCCCGAAAACTGATGATAATTCATTAGAAAAATGAGGACAAATATTACTCACGGCCACATTATTGCCGCTCTGGAAGTGTGCCAAAATCTCCTTCAGAGTCTCAGGCGTTGCCGCTTCGTCCACGGTGAAGACTGAAAGCAAGAGCAGATTGATCGTTTCATTGGCAGTGTGGCGCAAGGGATGATGGCCAGGGGCGGAAGAGTTGGGCAAAAAAAGGGGGCAAAAGGGAAGCGGACACCCGGGTTTGAACCGGGGACCTCTCGATCTGCAGTCGAATGCTCTACGACTGAGCTATGCCCGCACTGTCCCCAATTCTGCCCAACTCTCGCTATCATCGGCGGCTCGCGCGATAAGGCGCTCTCGCTCTCTCTCTCTCTCTCCTTCTGCTCTCACCTTTGGCCGATTCTCCTCGCCAGTTCAAGTGACGCGCAATGCGATGGGCGGCAAATGACTTGCCGCGACACGGCAAGCCCACCAGAGTGACAACGAGTGGGGCACTCAACACGCACGGCATAATGCTGCGACCCGCTTGATGTCCAGACACAGTCAGAGGTGATTCTGCGGGAAAGAACAGAGCTCAATTACTATCAGCGCAATTAATCAAACACTCATTGTTCGTGCCGAAGCTTTTTTTTTTTGATGGCAAAGGATATGAGAAGGTCAAACCTCTGGACATTTTCTGGCAACTCTTGACAAACTGTAGCATTTGACGTAGAAACATTTCACAAGAATTTTCATTATCCAAACGTCTTCTAATATTCTCTGTGTCTCCACAACTCCTGAGCCAACACACAACACGGGCAAAGAGGCAAAGAAAAAACAGTGTATCTTTGTCAATTCTCCACTGATTGCTGTTGACAAGATGTTTCCTATATTTTATCTCTTTCCCTCTCGTGGCAATCACACAAGTTTAATTGCTATTTAATTGGAAATTTATTTAGCGAGAAAAAAGATTGACTCTCTCAATGAATAACACGCTTTTTTTCTTACTTCTTCTTTTACTTGCGATGTACGCGCGCCTATTTTGGGAGTCGCGAAATAAAGGTTTGGAAAAATAGAAAACTAAAAAGAGAAATCAAAATATATATATCTTTCTTTCTTCGCTCTTCAACCTATTCTACACGCAATTGCTATTTTGACTGAATATTCTTTCCAGCCACGAGACGACGCAGAGCTTTCCGGGCGCAATATTTGCCCCGCTCATTCGCCACACTCGGCGAGGCGAAGAGCGGGGTTTTCCGGCATACAAAGTGGAGAAGGAAAATGCCCGCGAAGACGCATGCGTCCGTTTTCACTTCACCAGCACAAAACATAACATCGCGCCAGTCGTGTGCAGAGGTAAACATTTCGGGAAACACTGAGTGGACAGAAAAAGAAAGGCTGAAAGAGGAAGAATTCTGTGGATTTCCACCCAAAGATCACTGATAAATTGTGTCGATTGTGTATTTTATAGCCCAAAAGTCCCAAGAATCAATCAAAGGTCTTTTAAAAAACTCTTTCTTATCACGTGAATAAACCTCCGCAAGCATGATTAAACAGCATAAATAGTAGAAAAGTGCTTGATAAACATCGTCATCGGCTAAAAACCAGAAACGTGTGCGCGTCTCAAGGACAAAAACCTCCACAAGTCAATGATATCTAGCAAATCTCTGGAGAATTTTGTGATTGCATTAGCAATTTTAGCCCCTGTGTTTTTCACACTCTTTCCAGTTTTTCGCCATGAATCCCAGAGAGAGAGACAGAGAGGCGATTGACACCGCCAAATGATAATTCTCAACACTCTCTCGACAAGACTCCGCGCGCGTCTTATTGAGCATTGAACTTAGGGATTTACGCAAATCTCGAGGATCTTCACCATCCTCCAAAGAGGCTAATCAGCATTTTCCTCACGATTCCCTCTTTTTCGGTTGATCAACTCCTATCAAGCAAAACTTCAAAGTCTCACGACTTTATTATTATTGTCACAACAATAATCTTCACCAACATCTCAGGTGCTTCACGGTGCGTCAGCGTCAATTAGACGCGAGTGAGGCTGAGGTTTTGGGAGGTGTGTGACGATGGCAAAAAGAAGAGTTTATTGGCACAGCGCAAGGTCAAGATCAAGTGGTTCGCGGGCGAAAGCATCTCGTCGCGCAACCGCAGAATTCTATCTCCCTGCCAAATTGCCATGGATTTGAATAAATTATAATTGGTAATTCTCTTTGGGCATTTACCACACATAGAGTGGAATCTCTCGCGAAGATGATCTCCAAACATCATGGGGTCAATGCTATATTAATGATTCCTTTCAACTTCCTCATCAACTCCACCCAGAGACTTCTTTCTCTTTCTCTCTCTCAGTGGAGAAACACATTTTTCTGCACTATTGAGACTGATTGAGTCGATGATATAGAAGAGAACTTCTTCTCTATGGTAATTCTATCTTGTGCGCAATGTGAAGATGAAAATGAGATCATCAGTGATTCTGTGGCTGAAGAACAAAAGAGCTCAACTCCACACTAAACTGCACTATTGATCATTTTTACAATATTATCGTGATTCTCAATAGACTCCACCAAAAAGGCGTTCACACACGGATTAAAAAACATACATCATAAACACTCATAACGCGCGTCTTTTTCCTTCTCCCGCCCCAAAACAATTTAACATGGCAACTTCAATGTTCTGACGCGATGTTATACTTTATAAATAAAATTGTGGTTTCGTTTTTGCCTCACCATCAAGAGAGCGCCCACCAAAGAAAGGTCAATGATAAAACAATTCATTAAAGGCAAAAAGGGTGAAGAGAATGAGTGTGAGAAAGAGAGAGAAGAATGAATGGTGCTTCTTTGTAAAACCCAAACGACTTCATTTTCATGCTTCAATTGATCCTCAATGCACACACAGCAAAAGCCCAGCAAAAGCCAGCAAAAGCCAGCAAAGAGATTAAAAGACGGGGTAAGAGAAAACCATATTTTTTCCCTCACTTCTTCGCCAACCATCAAATTGTACTTCATGTGGCGGAAATAATTGAATTTTTTCTCGTGAAATTGCTACTCTAGCCCGAAAAATTCAATTAGATCCACAATTATTGGCTGATTGATATAAATTTTTGCCCTCACCCACCTTTAATTGATGAAAAGCTCCAAAAAAAAGAGAGCCAAAGACGCCAACATTCAGACGTGCAATTTGAAGGTTCTCTCCTCAACAATGGCAAACTGACCAACATATAGCGTCAAATTGTGCCCGGACAATGAATCGCATTTAACGCTTGTGCCGCAGAAGATATAAAAGTTCAGGATTTTGATGGTATAATAAATGTGAGAAAATAACACCACCGCGTGTCGATATATTTCCTATTTATTGACAACATTGGAGATTTACGGACTCTTTTTTTCACTTTTTCTTGCACCAAGAGTTTTACTTTCACAATGTGTAAGAAAGAAGAGAGAGAATTGAGCGCAATCTTCAGCGTGTCAAGACACCTCTTGTCCATAAAGACTCCTCTCTTTGGGCTTATTAGATTAATATAATGCAATCACACACAAACACACTCGAGAGTGAATGTACTTCAAGCGAAAGATAATGGCAAACTTTGCCCTTGAGAAGCTCTGAAGCTGTTGTTAGAAAAAGGAAAGTTCAGTCTTAAGTTCAACCTTGTTTCAGGCCAAAAGTCAGGCTCAAGAGTTTTGCAAGTGCTAAAGAAAAGAATGGATAAAAAGGGAGTTGAAAACTGATAAGAGAATCAAGATAGATTACATAATTGATGTCCATTCTTTGTGACACTACTTAACAAATATCACTTACTTGTCGATTAACCCAGAAATTTTTGACCATTTCGTGCAATTCCAAAGGACAGACAAAGAGAATCGATTAACCAACTATATTTCCATACTAAATTTTTTGGCTCTTCTTACGTGCTATTGAAAACCCATAAATTACCCTTTTGGATTTGGAGTTTAGCATCGAAATTCCTCTTTTGTCTGCACTTTAAGTCCAATATCGCGCGCTCTTCTTCGAAGAGAGCCCCAAAAGCGGGAGCCCGGAATCTCACATCGCCAGCAAATATAACAATTCAACACACATTGGCAACAGTCTACGTTCATTCGCTCTCTCGCTCTCATTCTCAACACCCCCAAAGAGAGCGAGAGAGCGAGAAACATCGCAAATTGCTTGGAAAAAGTTCGAGACGCGGATTGTGGTGTTGGTGCTGGAGGAAGCGCAACTTCTTTATGAAACCCGTACGGCCACAAGAGCCAGTCTGGTCTGGTAGTTCAATTCGAGAGGTTGACTTTCTCAATTTCAATATCTCGCGGACTCGTGAAGGAACGCTGTTTTTTGCATCTGTGATCTTCTCTCTCTCTCTCGCCTAACAAAGTTGGTTCTGTTCTTCACGGACACAAAGCCCTTTTTCAAGTCCCTCCTCATTACGGTGTTTTGGCAAGACAACCGCAGAAGAGTCAAAGAAGGAAATTCAAGTGAATCGAAGAAGTGTGCTTAAGAGAGTAATTTTATCAGTTGGTGCTGGTTTTTCTCCTACAAAAAAAAAAAATACTCAACAATTCCTTCTCATTGGACACAAAGAGACAAATGCACTACTCTTGGCTCAATCGAAATTCTCCGCATCCAATTCGAGAAGCGCAATGAGCAAAAAGTGAATGCAGTGCCTTTGAAGAAAGAGCATCATCTCTCATATCTCTTGAGAAAAACCGATATTTTTCGACCAGCTCTCGCGCGCGCTCTCTCGCCAATTTCACACGGACAAAACCATCTTACAATTCAGGATTTTTGTGAAAATTTCCACACGAGAAATTTTCACCATTCTGCGCTCAGCATTCCACAGAAAACCCACCCACGGAGATTTTTATTGAGAAAAATACACATTAACAGTTGTGTGAAGGAAAAAAAAAAGTTGTGACCGCATCAACAAAACTAAGAGGTAAACGATATAAAATGTTGCCCCCATGTATTGGCCTGTTATATAGAAAGTTGTTTTAATATTAATTTTGTAAAATATCGCCGTTCAATGCGCGCGCCAAAGCAATCACACACAATACCAACAACGCGCGAATAGCCAGGCAAAGTTCGCCGTCAGACAAGGCGAGTTTTGCAAAATGCGCGCGCGTCAATTTCACCCAAAAGACTCTCATCACAAAACATTGGTGGATTTATCGGAATATCAATTGAGTCGTGCCACCCAAATCAATTTAACAAGCCCAAACACACTGGAAATAAACTCTTTGTCTTCGCCTTTTGTCACTCATGTTCACCAACATGAGAAAATACTCCTCAAGATAAGGCATGGAAAAAAAGCGTCCACAATGAATATCATTTCTTAGAAACCCAAACTAATGCAGCGAAACTCCAGAGTATTTGTGAGAAAAGATATCTTTGCAAATTTCATGCGCAATATTTCACATATATACACCAATTATCTTACGAAATCAAAAGTGAACTGAATTATTGTAGCCAAACAACGCAGAGTTTCTTGTCTTTTTTACCTCTTGAGAAAAGTTGTTCTCAACTTTTTCTTGCACTCTTCCGAAATAAGATCAACCGCAATTTCTCTTTCATTTGCTCTCCCCAAAACACACTTGGAATGAAACACACACTCACAATCCATTTCTCAGATCGAAAATTGCAGGAAAAAGATTCCAATAAAAATCGTGATCATGATCTCTAAAGAAGGTAGAGAGAAAAAGAAGTGCTAAAATTGATAAAGTTTTTCGTCTCATCGCCACCTTCATTTGCATGGCAATCGCGCGGTGTTAAATTAAACGGTTTCAAGTGCAGAAAATTACACTCTTTAGCATAGTGGGGCTTTTTTTGCGCGAAAGTGAAGGTGAGAAATCAATGATCCCACCAAAGAGATCAACGTGATCAGGAGCGACAGGAGTTTTGGACGAGTGTGTGTCAAATGAGTGTCAAAATTAGCATGAAAGCCAATAAAAAAGAATAAACCAAAAGATCGTACATCAAGATTAATGCAGCGAATTTCCTGACGCGCTGTTCAGTAATTAATTTCAACACTATATAATTTCCCCTGAAGAAGACTTTCAAGCCCACCTTTTCTTTTCTGGTGCAAACAAAACACGCAGAGAAAGAACACAAGAGCGACCAGAAATTGTGTTAAGTAATCTCGAATTCAATTTAATACAATTATGAGGATGATTTTGCAATAGAGAAGTGAATTTTTAGTCTTTTTTTTTACTGTGTCGGTGGATGACCAAGAAAATAATTAAAAATTCACTTTTCACCTTCTTCATTATGTATTTATTACTTTTGCCTTTTGACTCAAAAACCCACCGAAATAATATAACATCAACCAGTGTATTCATTGGTTATTGTAATTTTGTACAAATTTAGGTGAATCCATAAAATGTTTAACCCAAAACACAGAGAGAGAAAAAATATATTACAAGATCGCGATCATCTCATGATGTCATATGCAAAACACTTGCGGCATTAATCGTGATGTCCCACAATCTATGATGTTCTCATATTCCAAATTAACATTAAAAAAGTTTAATGACTTTTGCTACCGAACAAGTTCCTAATTAAATGTTTATAAAAATTTCCAGATGTTGAACAACACACGCACTTATGAATCTATGAACATGTGTATTTCACGGCGAATTCCTCAAATAGGCGCTAAAAGCTTTAACACATGCCATCCAATTTAATGCCACGTTGAAGATAAAATCCACACCTAATTATTCGCCACATGAGAAGAAATGCACTGTGACATTCCCACATTTTCCATATCCGTTGATCATCTCGATATCTTCGAACTGTATCAGAAATCTGAAGTGTATTTTGGGTTTTATCATCTTCTATTGCACTTAATAGTGCGTTATGTGAGCGTGTCATGCGTAATATTGCAAGTCATCTGTCGAAATATTGTTCTTATGGGAAAATCAAGGCGCTGGTCATTAGAAATTAATTCAGTGTGACCACAAATTATAGTATTTGACGACTCTTCTCACGCCGCCCAGTGTGCGCACGATGAGAGGAAAAAGTGTCTCAGAAATTGAGAAAACAGGCGCACATTGCATCACAACACTGCAAGAGAGTGCAAAAGTGTTGAGGAGGAAAATCAATGTGGCAAAGCAGGTGGAAAATTGTCTTGGCGCGCACAGTTCAAGTTTACTCACATCGCAAATTATTACGGGTTTATAATGGGTGTTTTTTTTTCTTTTTAAAAAGGAGAGCTTCTCTTCTCTTCAAGAGTCATATATATACAAAAGGCAGTGTGCGCGCGCGCGGCCATCAATCATATCTGTTGATCACATCATTATGGATATTATTGCAATGTGTTACGTTTATCGGGTGTCGGCGGGGTTTGTTTGTTTTAATGCACGCAAATGCCCAACTCTTCAATCATCTGCGCGGACTCTCCCACTTTGGCTACTTCTTCTGCTTCTGCTCGCGAGCACTCTTTTTTCCAGTCTTCATTTTTTAATACAATTTTAATTTCATTTTCATTTTAGAAAGTGTTTACTTGCGCTGGTGTGCAAAATGAAGTCTTTTTTTCTCTCTCTCTCTCAATGGCCGCGCCACACTCTGAGACATTTATTGCTGTCCACACTCTTGATGTGCATATTTCAGTCATTCCACAGCAATAGTTGGTGGTATTTATTGTCCGTTGCACTCTGCGGCGTGAGAATGGGTCAAATTGCCGCCGACCAAACACTGGCCGCACTTTTGTCATCCTCTTGCGCGTGAGCAAATAATCACGGCCATCAGAGTGCGTTCGATTCTCTTCAATATTGAATGTCGCGCATTGCGCGCACAAGAAGAAGCAGCCGCGGAGTTTGATGTAGTGTGAAAAAAGTGAAAATCACTGAGGAGTCTTGAGTGTGTGGGGCGAAGAAAGGGGAGTTCGATGGGAAACAATTGCGCGCTTCACTGTTATTCAATGTTACGACTCTGGTCGATGGGTGGGTGGAAATGCAAGGGAAATGCTGTGAACTTCCGGGGCATAAACAGAAAAGAAATTAATTATTAAAATAATTCAGCACTAAATCAACACTCTGCGTGTGTGTGTTTGTGTCGCCAGAGAGTTGAATCGCAAGTCAAACGATATTGAGTGGAGAAATGGCGCGAAAGAGTCACAGTTTCCGCACTTCTCAATAGCAAAATCACACGAGATAGCCGGTTTGAATATCGCGGACTATCCGCTATATTTCTACCTTATAACCAATTGTACATGACACAGTCATGTTGCTCTCATATGCTTTTATGTGTACCTGTGTGTTTGCCAGTCAATTTAGAGCTGTGCGCCGCATTTTCTCAGGGAGTACAAAATTAACATTGAGAGTGACTTTTTTGCTGTGCTTTCGCAAAGGAGAGCTTTTAAGCGAAAAACCTCCACAACTTTGAGACACAGAGAGAGAGAGATATGTATAAAATGGGAGCTATAAAATGTCGTTCGTCCGTTTACGAGGTTGATAAGATTGGTCGATTTAATTACAAGACAGAGCGCGCTAGTGGAAGAGCTAAGGATTGCGCAATATCGACTGGAAGTGATTTGTTACTTTCATATTTTTCACAATACATAATGTATAAAGTCTCTCTCTGGTCATCATCAACACACAAGAGGAGGCAAAAATCCGAGCAACGACATAAGAAGTTGTGTGACATGATAAAAGTCTGAAATTAATTCACAACTAATACGAAAAACGCCGGAAGGCATTTTTGGGAAATGAGGAAGTGCCTCGCGACTGAGGACAGTCTTTTTTGCCGTGCGCAACTCTAAAGCCGGCAGTTGTGAAAAGTGTCTTCCCTCCAGTGCTGACCAATTATCGTTATCATTTTGCCGTGAAAAAGTCGTCTCTTGTACTTGGTTTTCCACTTGGTCGCTTGAGTAAGCAATAGCTTGACGCTATATCGTTTGGCTGTGGAAGCAAAAGTGAGGCTCTCTTGAAATGGGTTTTTGATCTCACGATATATTTACTCTAAACTCTTCCTTTCTACCATCTCACTTCGGTGCACGAAGGTTCACAATTCAATGCACGCAGTTTGTGTGTGTTATTTTGGACCCAGGATGCAGAAGTTTAAACACTCTTCAACGAGTCACGCCACTGAAAAAATGTCGACAAGCACGCACTTTCGTTTGCTTGATTTGGAGCTGGAATTTTTTTACTGCTTCTTCTGCGGAATGCCTCACACGCAGAAAGAGCTTCAAGATCAAGATTTCCTAAACTTGTAGTCCATCATATGCAATATGGGGGATTGGTAATGTGAGTAATTCCAGTGGATAAAAGCCATGTTAAGCTCAATCGATCAACATTTTCTCTCCCACATTGCCAATCAATTAATAAGTCAATAATCGCCTTCGTTGATTTTTAACACGAGGAATTGCTCAAGAGTGTTGCAGAGAAGAAGCAGAAAAAAATTGCAAAAGTCCCTTTTCAGCATGAATAGGCATAAAAGTGCACCTGAATGCACCTGTAGAGTGTGTGTTTGCGGCATTTATGAACTAAACAGCGGGTTTTAGCAGCAACAATTGCTGCAGAATTCATAATGATTCTCGCTGTGATTAAAATACCAGGCCAAAGAGTTACAATGGTCGAATGGGAAAAGTATACCAAATTAGAAAGGTCATGAAAAGCATCCACCAAACAGCGAAGAGGCATTAAATTAGAAATTCTAAATTTAATGTACTGGAACTGTGAAAACTCACATGCAATGCTATTTACGAGTATCTTTGCGGATAAAATTTCTCTCGAATGTCAAGGTGATTGCCTTTGTGGCCAATTTTATAAGACATATAACTCGCGTTTTCACCGCCAATTGTCACTCTCTTCAAGAGATCATATATCAAATATTTTTTTCCCTCGTATATTTATAAAACCCCAGAAAGGTTTTTCCACACGGTTGGTTGGCTAAGAAGCCAACCCATTAATCCCAAAGCGTGACGCACCCTTATAATGACGTCAAGATCAACACCGCCTCAAATCATTTGTGCTGAAAAGTTGCGGTTGAACTTTTCGGTGTGGCAAAATGACCATAAATTTAATTTATTCACCTCACAATTGTGTGCCCATAAAATTATTGCTGTACAAACGTGAGCAAACGACTCTTGGTGTCTTATGAAATTTCCTTCCTCAGTCGCGCTTTAGGGGCTCCTTTATCTGTCGCACCAACCGCGGTTCAATGTGAGAAAAACACTGGGCAGGAGGTGAAAAATAAACAACTCTTAAATAATGAACTTCATTGTCTTGTCAACTCTTCTCATATTTTCCATCTCTTTGCGACCATTGTTGCAATTTCTTTTCACCAGCAATATCGCACACAAAACACACACATTTACCATATAAATATATATATATTCCAAATGCAGAAAAGGCACCCAAGATGATGCCCAAGAGAGGATGTGAATCTACATTCATTCCCACGAGCTTTTACCTCATGTGACTTCCCAAAAAGAAGAAGAAGAGGAAAAAAATCGTCACGCAAAACCACAAATATACATTTTTGCACTTTAGTCAATATTTTAACAAAGAGGTGATTAACTTCTCCAAAGAGCAAGAGCAACAAAAAAAAAACACAGTGGGGAGATCTCAAGATGAGAGACTCGCGCACATCTTTTACCATTGACATTCACATTCTAATTGAAAGGCAATCGACTTTGGGTGGGGAAACTCAGTTCCCAGACCGCAAAAAATCGTCTCTGTTTATTCTTCGGCAGATTCTTCAAAATAGCAATATAAATGTGTCTAAACTTGCGCAAAAAAAAGGCAATGATTGTAAACTTGCTTCACGCTATCAAACACCTTACTTTTTTCTTTGCTCATGTCATCTTGGCCAATTTCTTTTGCCACATTTTTATATAATTCAGATGCGCGTGTGCCATTCAGCAATCTCACTCTATATTGACTATATTAAAATGCTCTGTTTAATTTCACTCTTTTTGACTCACTTTTATTATATAGCATCGTGATATATATATTAATTTGTGGTTCTTCTGCCACACTTTCAAATCTTGCAACATCGCGCTCGATGATTTCCTAAGACTCTCCTCTTTTCCTCCGCATTTACAAAAACAGCCAATGCTCCACATTCTTTTTGCACTCTCCTTTTTACGCGACTCCAAACCATCGAATTAACAACAGTGTCAGTAGTAATTATTTAACACCCCCCAATTAATATGAATAAAATGAAATTTATGGCCACAGAGCGCGCATTTCAACTGAAGCAAATTGCATATTTGCCATTAACAGTGGGTTTGTGACTTTTTGCCTCCTCACTCTCCCTGACTAATTTCAAACTCCGATGTCAGCACTTATGAGACGCTCTGTACGTGTGGTTTTTCCATTGGGAAAAAAGAATCAGTCTCTGTGATGGATTTTGCAAAATTCCCCCCATTTGAATTCCTATGTTGTACACACAAGAAGAGATACAAAATACTCACGAACTCTTGCGAAATATCAGCTGAGTCGCGGAGAGACAAAAGTCAGGGGAATTGCGCGCGGGGCCAATGATGATGGCCTGTTTTATCTGTCTGCCCCGGCCTGAGAACATCAAAATGTGTACAACCACAAGCAGCAGAAAAAATAGCCGAATCACCATTCAACCATCTGCGAAGTGATACTCTGTCCAGCCGTTGTATTGCACATGATTGTCGGACAAGAAGGTCCAATTAAAGTTCCCCAACCGAAATAACAATTGATCCAAGAGGCATGTCATAAGGCACATTCAGAGACAAACACTAGACACGAAGAGAGAGAGCTTAAGAGCGATTACAGACTAACCGCTTATCCTCAAATTGACGGAAACTCGGATCAATCCTCAGATCAGCGATAAGTCGTGGTTGATCTGCACCTTTACACACTCAAAATATGGATTAGCAACAATTCGTGGCTGAACTGGCGCTAAATACACTCAGGAGTTATTCTTCTTTGTCGACACTAGCGACACTGTGCTTGGTGTGTTCAACAGTCGATTTGAGTACGTCAAAAGCGTGAAATTTTACGTTAAAATTGATGATTCGCAGAAGAATTTAATGATTTTAATAATCCAGGAAATCATTCACAAAAGATCCGCCATTTTGCGCCTTTCTTGAGTCGCGCAATGTTTTGGCGTATTTTCGCACGAGCGCGCTGCCGTCGATAACCCCCAAAAAATCGGCTGAACCTTCGATATATCGAGGGATCATCAGCAAGTCTGTAATCGCTCTAAGCTGAGGATTTATTATGTACTGCATTTGTACATTAATCCTCAATATTGCCTCCAAATCTCAACATTTCCTACTCTTCCTTGCATTTCTCAGTCTGTTTTTATCTATTCTCCGGATTCTACGTATTTCATTTGCAATAATGCACACAAGTTGTACCTTGTAAATCTTCATTATCACGATTTTCCGCAAATATATACTTAATTGGATTCAATTTCTTCTGTGTGCGCGGCAGTTGAACAAGTGAAAATAGAGAAGGCAAAGCGTAATTTCATGATGTTCAGCATCAAATATAAAGAATTGCGCGCACAGCAATTTTGATTCTATCATTCGTCCGTGTATTCCTCACATGGTGGCATCAATTTATCCGATTTAAATGAAGGAAATTTACAATTGAGAGAAGGTTCCACTGACACAGTCAGAAGCAAAATTGTGTGCAATTATGAGAAAATGATCACACAGATGAGATTAAATTCATTTACCTCACAGATTGTTGCATTTGCAATGCCACACTCTGTGTATGTCTGTGATGTATTGCAGAACATTTTTTTGTGCGATGATTCCGCTGTGATTAATTGATCAGTGAAACTGAGAAGATTAAAACATCTCTTTGCATGTTAAATTGCTTCTGGCATTTTTAGTACATTTTTTCTTTCTTTCTTTCTTTTGCACTCCTTGCGCGCCGACGAAACATTAAATACAAGGTGCATTTTTGATCTTAAATCTCTCAAGAAGACAATTAATACCAGCAAAATTGAAAGACTTTTGTGTGCTTTTGCTGCTACTGGGTCTCTCTCAAAATTGCATAAGGTCGTGCGAAAATAGCGCAAAACTTATGCAATTCATGCGAAGTCTCGTCTCTAATGTTTACTTGCTGATTTTGTTGTGTTACCCAGTCTTTTTCAATGGGAAACATGAGACGCGCTGTGCTTTGGCACAAGAAGAATTCAATGAGCAAATAGCGTCACCTATTCTCCCCTGACTTTGATTGTGATTAATCGCACACCTCATGTTTTGGCTTCACATCGGTGTAATAATCAATTTTTAACTGCTTGATCCACTTGCCAATGTCAATTCGTGGGAGTGTGTTCACACGAGCATTTTTATCCCGCCATTCCCTCCTTCATCTTGGCCTCCTCTCGATATCGTGATGTGTGATTTGTATCTGGCAAGACAGATGATTTTTTTTCGCCATTGCAAAAAGCGCTCTTTTCAATTGCGGATAAATTGCTACAAATCTGCGCGAGAGGCGTCGGCAATAAACAATTTTGCTGTCGATCGTGGCAAAGTGTTTTGTAATTAAAATGGATATAAATTGGATGGGAATGTCCTTATACAGGTTGGAAAAAGAGTCTCTCTCTCTCAATAGTTACTTGTATTTTCAATTAATCACAATAAACATAAGGTCTTCTCTCACCTTTTGTGGGAAGCATTGAAAGAAATATATGCTTCTTCTAATGTATATTTTAGTATCTGATGAAGTCTCAGGAAATTTATATTCGCACTGGCTTTTTTTTTAAACACCAAAACACGAGGGAGTTGCCATACAAATTGGCGCCTTTTATAACACCCATAAAAAAATATGATTATTATTTTACATATTCATACATCACACAAAACATTTTAGGTCACCACCAGTTCAAGTCACTCGTGCGCGCTTGATCAAATTGTAGCGAAATTTTTCTATATTTCTTCTTTCATAATTCCCACCAAAAAAATTCTTCAGCAAATATTTAATCGTCATGTGAATTACACGGAACGAGGTGAATAAAAATTAATTTTCCACTCGTGCGTGTTTTGAGTTTGCAGAAAATTGAATTATATAAAAATAGAAGGCAACAATCGCAAATTAATCAAAAACAAACAGCTACTTAAACTTGAGTGTTTATGTCAAGAGTTGCGCCTAAGAATTTTTGATTTTCAAAATCATTTTCAACTGACCTTTAGCAGAGTGAGTTGAAAAATTGGACAAAAACGCGCAAAAGAAGTTCAACAAGTGGCCTTTTAGGATATATGGATGATCACTTCTGTGCTGATCTGAATTAGGAGATATCAAAGCTCTCTTAATTGTAGTCTTGCTTCACCCTCTTTTTGCATCCGCTTTCCTTCAGGCTTCTCTGGAGCCTTAAACATAAAATATTTTTTGATCAATATCACCGCGAGTGTCCCTGATTTTGCAATAATCTCTCAGATTGCCTGCAATTAAGATGTGATGTTTAAATAAATGTATACATTTAGTGCTGAAGAAGGCGAAAAGATTGAGCAATATAAGAAGATTTCTCGCACTTCATCCATTTGTCATATAGGAAAATGCTGTAGGTTAAAGTGAATGAGAGAATCTCTTAAGGACAACTGTCAATAAAAGTTGGTCAAGACGTGGTTAGGTTCTCACCCATACATTACCATAACACGTTCTATCTTAATGATGTGTCCATATATTTTCCTGGACTGTGTAGCAAAATGAATAATATGAAGACACCCACTTGATCACGATCTTCGCCATCAAATATCTATGCCTTCTTCTCACTCACCAATTTACATAAAAAGAGAGAGAGAATGCTGTGCATTCCTCAGCTCAGTTTTCAATATCATCTCTCGCGCGCCTTGGGTGATTGACAACACCCAGTAAATTCATCATGCGGAAAAAGTGCCACTTAACCGTTAAAGTGAAGATCACTGTGAGACATTTGGGATGGAAGTTTTTCTTACCTCGCGCGCTCTTCTTCGCCAGATTATCTCATAGTGTTTGATCTCAATCTGTGCGCCTCTTGGCAGATGCCATTGTGTTATGCCATGGCGAATGTTAACTGTTAATGCTGTTGAAAATGCAATAATGAGAAAGGCAAAGAGACGCTAAAGGCGTATGTTTTGGGTGGTGTAAAAGACGCAGCGAAAACTAATGTAAAATTGCCAAATTTCCATAATTATATCATTCACACAAACTGATGAGTCTCTCACTTTTCCTCTGTTATGATTTTTTTTCCACTCTTTGTGTGTATTACTTCTTCTTCTCCTCTTTTTTTTTTTGCGCCAACCTCAAGAGGAGGAAATTACTTTAATAATCGCGATGATGTGCCTGTTTTTTTTTTACATAATTCCCTCGCCATCGACTTTGCATACATATATGCGCGCGACGAGGCAGGGAATTAACTGATTTATCAATTTAGAAATTACTCAATGGTCAATGATGCACTTTCTTGCCTTTACCGCATTCCCCTAACGTGTGTGCGCGCGCGCTGAGTGCAATTAGGAAAATATTTCGCTGTGTTCACAATTGGGGAAGAAAGAGTTCGCGCGAGCATTTTGCTTGCATTGTGGACATTTTGAACACTTTGTGTATCTCTCAATTTTTCATGCCTCTCTTGTGCATGTTTTTCCACCAACTATGCAGCAATTTTCCTGCATTCACAGTGAGGCAAAAATGTTGAGATACACTTTTCGGTATTACGAGTGAAAGTGCACAATATTGCTAACCGTGCAAGACATGGATTTTAAATGGAGAAATGTGTAAAAATGTATTTCAATCATATTCAGCCACACTATCAATTATCGTTATGACAAGCATTACAGTCATTCAGAAGCACTGTGAAGAATTTCTCAATATACACTCTTTGATTCTTCACATAATCACACTCTCGCCCATTGACTGTGTGTCTTGTGAAGATCTTCCTGGGAAAATAGCCACGCAGCTTCCCAACTACAATTGATGCTGATGAAGAGCAGGAACGTCAATCAAATTTGTGCTCATCAAGAGGGTCTGTCAAGAGGCCTTCAGAGACCCCTAAAGATAGTTTCGGATCAGCAAACTACACATTTTATCACTAAATATCCAAAATGAGAAGCAATTAATGGGAGATTTCATGACGGCAAACGAAGTAATCTAGTATAAATCCCCCCTAGAAATCGACCTGACGATCAAAATGCGGTAACTCTCTGAATCCTCACGATTGCCTGAGTGTGAAAGCGGCATGACATTAATCTATGATTTTTCATCAGTATGAGATTCCTAAAAGTTTCCTTCTCTCTTACACACGTTTCTTTGCAGACACACACCGCCATGGAGACTTCCTTATGGTTCAGCATTGTGATCTTTCTAGCAATAGCACAAGTTAATTCACTCGAAAATGGATTGGCACGAACACCACCAATGGGATGGCTGTCTTGGGAGCGATTTCGATGCAATACAGATTGCGAAGGAGATCCCGACAACTGCATAAGGTAATTTCACCCAAATTCCCCAAACCACAAAATGCCACAAAATGTCTGCAAAAGTAGTCAAACGAGCGCCGGTCATTTCTTCTCCACCTCCCACAACAGCGGCAATTTTGACGAAATTGCAATGTATCTTTTCACCAAATCCGCCCAGTTGTTGATCTTCTTCGGGCCACACAATGGACACAAGATGAAATATTGTGTCTTGCCATATAACACAGTATAAATTGGACTCTAAAAATCATGCGGCATCCAATATATTGTGATGCAATTTAGTATTCAATTATTCAAAATGTTACATAAATAAAGAAGCACCACAACACGACGTCCATCGATTGTGATTCTCCTCCGCGAACAATCACAATCGAAATACAATTTTTTACTTCATGTCTTATTGGCAAGTTTATTGTAATCAAAACATTTCCTGCATTTGCTCAATTCTCTGGCTGATGAATGGAAACTCTTTTTTTTTATCATTATCATTCGTCAACAAATGAGAGCATTTATCAGGCAAGAGCATAAATATATTGTGTGTGTGTAATTTCAATTAAACCTGAAGTTGAATATTTTCTCATCAAATTTAAATAACTTTAAGTGGAAAGTCGACTTTTTTCTCGCCCAGAAGGCTCTCTTCTCTTCTAAGCCACGATGCATTGTTTGGACTGTTCATGAATATAATTTCTCTGCGTGCCAGGAAAGTGTAGTGAATTCGTGAAGAAGTCTCTTCTCTCTCTTTGCCTCAATGATGGGCACCAAAGTACCCGTGAAATTTGCACTGGATATGGAGAGGAAGGTTAATTAAAATTTTTCGGTTATTATACAGTCAAATTGCAATTACTAGACCATGTCAAAGAGAGGCAAAATATCGACTCATGCCAGACAAGAATAATGGGACACTATCAAGTCTAATCTCAAACTCAAATAACACACTTTTGAATCACTTCTTCTCGTGTGGGAGTGGTTCATCCCGGATATGATTTTAGCGGAAATAAGATACAAATATCCCCTTATTTTCGACCACAAAGTCCACAATACACCGAGGAAAGTGAAATTTTTTTCAAGAATTGACATCACTTTTCCTTTTTAAGACGCACATATATTCGCATTCATGACAAAGAGAGTCAACAACAGAGAGCACTTTATTCGTGCATGTTTGAACACAAAATTTAATCAAGGTTAATAAATTTCTCAAATTGAATTTTTATCCGCATCTCAAAATATTGAGCAATACCAGAGAGAAAGAAAGACAGATCAAAGTGTAGCGAACAATGCGACCTTAACATTTTGAAGGAGAAAAAAGCCAAGATGAAGTGCCTATCATCATCGGTAGTGATTTGCACGCGAATTCCGATCGGTCAGCAAATAACCTACTTTTGAAGATCAACCCAAAAATCCGCCCGCATCGCATAATCTGAAGAATGTTGATCTCCAAGACGGAATTCAGAATTGCTTTTTTATTCTAAATACCTTGGGACAATTTATTGCCAATAAATGCGAAAACGATAGCAGGAGATCCTCGTCTAGAGACGATTCTTTTTTTTTCGTCTTGCTGTTCCTTTACGTGATGCTCGTGGCAGTGATGAGGCAACGCCAGGCAAAGACATGAAGTTAAAATGTCTCAAAGCATTTTGTGCGATTGGAATAATTTAGTGAAAAATCATTTGGCATTTTGTCGAAGCGACGAGACTCAATATAAAACCAATAAAGTTGAATGATTGAACATCACAGCGCTGAGAATGCTCAATAAGGAAGAGATCTACGATTGTAGGGGAGAGTGGGGAATGTTGTAACTCCGCTTGACACATTTTTTTTCGTAGCTTTGTCATGAGAATTTCAGGACAACAAAAAAAAATCCAGCCTCGCAAAATTGAGTCTCTAATTCCGTGAGAACAAAACTCCCTTTTCTCATAAATCACAAACACACACAGAAACACACACAATTTTCCTCAATGATTTCCATATCATATATATATATTGTATGATTATTCCTGAGGCACAACAATGCAAAATAGTCCAGCTGGTATGAAAAGAAATTTAATGTGTTATTTCAGAAGCTTGCGTAAGAATTCTTTGTGATGATGTTGAGAATATAACCTGCAGAAAATTCATTCACACAATTGAGAAAAATACGCAGCTGCCAAAGGAAAAAAAATCAGCAAAGACTGGTCAAAATGGCAAACAATAAAAATTGTGTCTTGCACATGCGAAACTGTGAGAGAAAGAGAGAGAAAACATTGCGATCTGAACCACTAATTTATATTCAGACTGTCTAATTGTGTCAGTGTCAAGCACTTTTAGCAACTCTATGAGAATTACTCGCCATTCAATACACTCTTTACTGTGTCTTTTTTCCCTTTCATCGGCCACTAAGAAGCGGGCCGCGGCGGTGTGTTGTCTCACAAGGAGGGGTCAAAACCACACCGAGCAAATTACATTTTTCTGTCTTTCGCGTTCAGTCAATTGCCCAAACTCGCCCATTAATGGGGCCATTAAAACCATGTCAAACAAGAGCCAAAGAGACTGACAATAGAGTTCTCTTCGATCCGCCGTGTGTCCTTCGGGAGAAGACTGACGCTCCTGCTGATGAAAAATGACGGGGAAGTACAATGCTGAAAATTGAAATTGCACGAAACAAGTCAATCAATGTTGTGTTGTGCGGCACAAATAAGAAACACATCGGAAATCACGATCGCACGCTGCAAATGATCCAACTTCTCGCGGCCCACAAATTGGCGCCTTTGCGAAATAGCACGTGGACTGAGCACAATTTGAGCGAGGAGAAAAAAACCATTGTACAGCTCAAGGGGGAGATCTCTAAAGGTTATCGCGCGCCAGAATTTCTCCCATTAATACCACACACTTCGCCTTCCCCATTTGCCCGTAGTCAAGAGATAAGAGCCAGTCGGGACTGTAAACAAGTGATTTTCCAACGACATTTCAGCCATTCAAAACAACACTTCCAACATATATCGCCTAACTGATAGGCAAAAGTCGCGACAAGTCATTTGAAAACACTCTTCCTAAACCATTTCTGGTGAAAAAATCGTCTGTCGCTCATGCAATATATTCACACAAAGAGAATTCCTTTAGAGCCACTTTGCCAAGACACGCATGTACCCAATTGTAAACAGCTAATCATTCGTTCAACCTTCAATTAATGGCCAAATTGGCTGCGCGATTAATTGCAGCCGATGATTTCTTACATAATTCATTAACAATCATGTGCATTTCTCTTTCCAGTGAAAATTTATTCCGGACAATGGCCGACTTGGTCGTGTCGGAAGGCTACGCCTCAGTTGGCTACGAATACATCAACGTGGACGATTGCTGGCTGGAGAAGTCACGAGGCGTCCATGGGGAACTCCTGGCGGACAGGAGACGCTTCCCACGGGGCATGAAAGCCTTATCGGAATATGTAAGATTAAAGCAGCCACGCCCACTTCTTAGCCCCGCCCTAAACGTCTAATTCTCCCTTTCTCACTGTCTTGCAGATCCACGCCAGAGGCCTTAAATTCGGCATTTATCAGGACTTTGGCAACTACACCTGTGCCGGATACCCAGGAATCCTGGGCTATCTCGGCCAGGATGCGCAGCAGTTCGCCGACTGGGAGGTGGACTACGTGAAGCTGGACGGATGCTACTCCCTGCCCACCGACATGGATCACGGCTACCCAGAGTTTGGGCGCTACTTGAACGCCACCGGCCGAGCCATGGTGTACTCTTGCAGTTGGCCAGTGTATCAGATTTACGCCGGAATCGCGCCAAACTTCTCCTCCATCATCGAGCACTGCAACCTGTGGCGAAACTACGACGATATCCAAGACTCATGGGCCTCACTGGAGACCATCATCGACTACTACGGCAACAATCAGGACGCTATTGTGCCCAATGCGGGTCCTGGCCACTGGAACGATCCCGACATGCTGATAATTGGCAACTTTGGCCTCAGCTACGAACAGTCAAAGACACAATTTGCCCTCTGGGCCATCATGGCAGCCCCACTCCTCATGTCTGTCGACTTGAGAACCATTCGACCTGAGTTCAAGGCCATCCTGCAGAACAGGAAGATCATCGCCGTAGATCAGGACCCACTCGGCATTCAGGGACGCCGAATCTACAAGCACAAGGGCATCGAAATCTGGTCCAGGCCCATCACGCCCATCTATCACACTTACTACTCCTACGCCGTGGCCTTCGTGAACAGGAGAACCGACGGAACACCCTCGGACGTCGCCGTCACACTCAGGGAATTGGGCCTGGTCTCGCCGTCTGGATACAGAGTCGAGGTATTTCCCAAGGCGAATCACAAGTTAAACCTTTGGGCTTTTGACTAAATCTGTGTGAATTTTTCAGGACTTGTACGAGGAGGTTGACTACGGAGTGCTCAGCCCGCAGACAAAGATCAAAGTCAAAGTCAATCCATCAGGAGTGGTCATCCTGAGGGCTGACGTTCAACCCGATCGCTACTCACGGACACCTTACACGCCGCTAAACTACTTTAGAGGATGATTCCAGCAAGAGGCCCAACCCTCAGCCCCTCAAATCTGACAACCCACGCCCTTCAACCTCAACAAATCCCCCCCCCCAAGAAGACAAAGACGACATGAATCCCTTCTTATCAATTCAGTAAATATTTTTGCCTCTTTCTCTAGTTAATACAAATTCCTTATATAAAATCAACACAATCTCCCTTAATTTTTTTTTTAAATATAATATATATATATGTATAATTATAAATTAATGTGAGACGCGCGAAATTTGAAGAAAAGAAAACATGCATAAAGTGTAGAGTAAGTTATTAAGCATTTCATGTGCCAGCTGTGTCAAGTACAAGGTGTGATGCGATTGTTACCCTTGAATTTAATTTAATAAATCACAAATGAATAAAATCAGAAAAAGAAGAACAATGAGGACTCAAAGCAAAAATTCAATTCCGTAAACACATCTATTAAAACGACAAGTGAAAAATAAAATGCTGTAAGTGAGAAGATTAATCTCAAAAAAAAAGAAAAATTATCTGTATTGTAAAACATTTGTAGTGATGGCGAAAGAAAATGAGAATATAGAGATCTATATTTAAATTAAAAACACACAAATAATCTATATATGTATTATTCAATTGCAATTGCAATTGTTGCTCTCTGGGGCGCAGAACTTTGAACCTTTGGCAAATTACCAACAGGCACAAGAAAACACACACATTCTCACATCAGCCAAACTACTCTCAATTGCCTGCGAGATATCATAAGTTTGATCATCTCACGATCAGCTGTGATGCCGTTGCCACGTGGTCTCGTGTTTCCACAACTTTGCTGCACTGCCTTGTCAACATGCATTTATTCTCAAAAAGGAAAGAAACAAGTCGCTGAGAACAGGAAATGATTCACAATCCATTCCGAGGTTGACTGTTCAATCACACACAGAGCTCGATAAAAATGCAATTTTACCACTCACGAAATTACCATTCACCACACCTGTCTTCAGGCCTGCAAAAAGTGCGTGAAAGTCAACTTCTTGGGGAAGCAACAAAACGACACTACTTCGCAGAGCGCACGTAAAAATTGTACTAAAAATAAAAATAAGCAAAAACCACACACAAGCTTGCACGTCAAGAGAAATGTGTAGTGAGAACTGCAAATATTTGTCTCTTATCAGCACAAATGTTTATGGCGACAGTGACAAGTGTAAAGTGTGATAAGCAAATTCCTGGCTAAACTTATGGGAACTCAAACGTTTCAAACACCTAATTAAATATGCAGTTATGAAATATTTAAACCATATTAGTCAAGACACCTGAGTGGGCGGAGCATCTAAATGGGCGTGGCATTTGATAGAAACCCTCTCCGCTGATAAAAAAAACACTGACTCGATAAGAAAACAACTCAGAAAACGGAAGAAGCTGACGACAGAACACTTGATAATTTCAAGTTAAGTATCATAATGCATTCCGCATGACCGAAAATATATAAACCACCCACAATTGTAAGCTTTCGCTTTGCTCAAATTAAAAATACATCTGAACATTTTTAGAATCGCCTGACTTGATAATTAATTCGCGATTTGCATGAATGAGTCTGTTAGAGAATTTGTTTTTTACTCTTCATTTTTAAATCTCCTCATTGACCTTCCTTTATTCTCTTTCAATTTGAGAGTTCAAAACACGACGTTTAGATTATATTTGCTTGTTCGCGAATTTTTTTTTTCCCCATCTTCATCTTCACTGGAATTGCAACATCTTCAGCTCCAAATCGTTAAGCGTTGGTTACGTGGTGTGAGTCTGACTCTTTTTTATTGAGACACAACAATAATATCTGAGCAATGGGTGTGATCTGTGACATCAGACAACCTCAAATTCGAGCCTCCAACTGTGTGTTGCCTCTCTAAATGCCAGACGGAAAGCCGCAAATAAACACACGATGTGATAAAAATGTTGTAAAGCCATTTTTCGTGTGTGAGAGAGCGAAAAAAAGAAGAACCGAGCAAAATGAGGCTCTATTTGAGGCAACAAACAACGCACAAAGAAACATCCTGATAAGGGCATAATGATGCTGAAGAAGAGACAATTTCACGAATTTCAATTCCTGGGTGGAAAAACCCAAAATCAAAATGTCTTTGTTTCAGTACACCAAAAATTGATATTCAAGAGTGTGATAATGAGAAAACACAAGGAGACGGTCAATTTAAATTTCTCCTCAAATCTTCTTATTCCATATCTCACAACACATTTTCTGTTATTTTTCCGCAATATTCGCGCCCATTTTCTCTTCACTTCAAGTTCATTGATGAGAATGCGATGAGAACAACAGACACTCGAATGAAATTGTCCTCCGTGTGACCCATCAAGAGAGTGGCTTTATGACATGCTTTATTATTCCTCACACCCAAAGTCATGATTATTCCTATGAATTAATTTATTTTCCTGTCTCTCTCTCTCCGTTCCACCATTCGATTGACTTGCGGAATAATGTTGCCAACTGTTGCACAAACAACTGATAAGCACAAACTCACACGCGTACGAGCGACATAAATTAATGCCTTATCAACTGCAACGTGCCAATTATTTGCTTTTCACACCTGACAGAGATTATGATCAGTTAAACGGCGTCCCAGACTGAGGATAATTGCCGCACAGTCGACTTCCTGCGGACAAGAACTCTCACTTAATTCGATTCTGATTGATGTCTTGGGAAGCAATTTGTCGAGTAAGAAACCTTCTCGTGTCTCTTGCACAAAGAAATTCTCATCTCACTTCACTCTTTCTCTCTTCTCCTCCTGGCAAAACTCACGCAGAGACCTTCAATCAACAAAGGCGTCACAGTTTCTCATGGACAATATTGTGAAGTAACTTCTTTTTTTCTCTCTTCCTCCCCACATTCAATGATATATTTATAAATCTCTTTGGACAAGTGCGATCAATTCCGGTTCCTCAAGTTTAAACACTTTGCAGCATTATTTGCCTTATAATAATAATACATTGTGTGCCTCTTTGGGCAATATCAATGGCATAAGAAACACTGACGAACTGAAGTTTAAGATCATCATCGGCTTAAAGGGGATTTCCAGTTCTCTCACCATCAACAATGTGTTTTTTTTTTACCTATTAAATCATACAAAGTCACAATCAAGCGTCACATGTAAACAACCCATTAAGCATTGCGTTCATTTCTTATCGTCTCCAGACCTGTGCCATCGACTGTAGCAACTATAAATGCATAACAAATACAATTTGCATTTCTCTCTCGCGCTCAAAGAGAAAACAACAACTCTTCCTGGCACCACAACAAGTCTCTCTCTGTCTCTGGCTTTAATCATTATTGTGTCTTGCATGTTATCTTCTTGAGAAATCACTTATGATTAAAGTCCACCCTCTGCAGAAAACAGTGACTTAATCGAAAATAACATTATTGAGCAATGCATATTGAAGCGTGATTGGAAATTATTCCACACATTCGAGATGATGACAAACATCTCCGTCAAATCACGTGTCAATTAAGACAAAATTAACGTGATTAGCAAATTTTCCACTCCATTTCTAAAACCTCTTCACACTTACAAGAAGCAAAAGTGTCCCTCCTATTGTGAAAATCTCATGACACAACGCACTTTCCTTCACTTTCTTCGACCTTCTTGACTCTCTTTGGCTGGATGATTTGCTTTGTCTTTCTTTTAGCGCAATTCCACACGATTTTTCCACCCAATTTCCGCACTTTTTACACACTTGTGGAGAAATAATGCGTGCGTTATCGTTGAATGGTCCCAAAAAACTGACTCTCAACGTCCTCAATGAGTGTCAACGCTGTGTAATCAAGCAATTGGCGATCGATTCAATTTGATTGTGGCCCCAAAGAGAGAAGAAAGAAGCAGACATTCGAAATATTTAGTGCCTTGTCACACGATTAGATCGCCAATGAGGCAAAACAACAAGGCTGCTCGACGCCACACAAACACCCAACAGCCCACTTGGTGAGCCCCCAAAGTGCCTTGTTGTGACCAAACCTCCTCCTCCTCATCTCTGCCAATTATCCCCTCACGCATTTTGCCATTGAGTAACAAATTGCGTTCACACTTGTAGTCAATAAGCGATGATAGACATTCGGTTGCCAACGCCACACACTCACACAAAAGTCACTGCATGATTAATTGGAAGTTGAAAGACCGATAGGAAAAACTACTTTCTAGAGATGTTCCATCGGTGATTGATGCAGATGCAATTTACACAAGACATTATATTGCTCAAAGAGTGCCCCAAACAATCCATCCAGAGGTGCCAAAAATACAAAATCTTTATCACACGCAATGATGTAATTGTCATGCTTTACTTTTTAACCCATCTCAGCTGTGCTGCTTAGAAAATCCCACATGATTCACTTCAAATTCAAGCGAATCAATTCATCTTCTGATAACCCTAATCAACTTGTCATCCTCTCTCTGCACGAATGCCCAAAAATATCACCCTCCAGATATGGCTGAAGTTTTTCCGCAAACGCACTCTTTTTTTCGAGAGCCTCTCAACATCACTCTTGTGATATGATGCGCGACTCCAGCTGATAACCACGCGCGCGTTGTTCCTCAACGAGACGCGGATCTTATTGTCAAGTACAAGCATGATTGCCAGCCGAGATTTATTTATGGTCTGATCCGCCCTGAAGCGCTTTATGCTTTTAATCTCTCGTCCTCATTTCCTTAAAAAAAAAAACCGACCCGTCAGAAATTGGCTTGGCAGCGCTGATCACAAGCTTCAGGCATCATTGAATGAAAGGTAAATTATATTTTGTGAATTAAATGTGTAAAATATCACACTCTTGACCTAAATTATTCATTGATAAGGAGTCGTATAAAGCCCTAGATAAACCACAATATTGACTCCCATTTCAAGTACAAGAACAACGACGATTTTGCAATATTGATCTTGATATTGTTGTAGTTTGGGAAAGTCAAGAGAAGTCAGTGCGTAATTTTGAGACATGATAAAGAAGCTCCAGTTGTAGTTATTTTCCATCAGATTTACGCTTCATACAATGTATAATCCAAATTATGTATGGATTCATTGCGATTTTCCACGTGACAAACGCATGAAAAGAGTCACCAAATATCTGTGATAGTTTTTCCCACTCTGAACTAGTTCTGCACTGGTTTTTCCCATTGGCAAAACGAGTGGAGAGGAAAAAAGTCGTTTCGTTCTAAATAATCAGCTGTTGATGAAATTCTCAACATGACACAAAATCGATCGCCAATGGGTTAATGATTATTTTGAAATAGTGTCAATTTTTTCCCTCTCTCTCTCTCTCTAATATGCTCGGCAATGAGTTCGCTGTAATTTCCCAATTTTCACTGCGTCCGCCCAAGGACGCAAGTGACTTGCTCCAGATTAGCCACAGCGATGATCGCTGGGTGGAAAGCTGTGATTTTCCACAGCCCAGCATCAATGCTACGCGATGTGTTAGAGAGTGCAATGCAACTCACCATCTAATCCATTTGGCACAGCGGCTGAGGACACATCTGACGATGCAGTCTGCTGCTCTTCGCACACTGTTGCAATGGGAGCCATGATGTTCACCCTCAATGCGACACTCACAAGTTTCAGAAGATTGTGGCCCAATTTCTGCGCGCACGCCAAAACAGTGGGGCTTCTTGGAGATTCACTCAGCAGGTTGATGACCCAATGACTCTTTCCACTGCGATCTCACGCTCTATTTTAGTTTGGTTCTCAATTCTCCTCAGCTATATTCTGCAGGATCTGCGCTAGTGCGATATAAACAAACATTGTGCTTCAATTCGCTGAACAAGACACACACTCTCTTCCCTCTCTCTCCACTATAAATCGGCTAAATTTATCTCTTGGACGCGTGCCAAGGAGTGGAAGAGTGAGGAGAACGCGGTAGAACACTTTTTCCACGCGCAACAACGATCAAATTCAAATGCAAGACAAAACTTCTCCGGTCGCACAAATTCCTCACGCTCCATCGCGACAGCGCGAGGGCAAACAGACACCCAGGAAAAGTCTTGTTCTGCAGACTTTTTTTCTTACACTCAAGACACTTTTTATAGGCACAGTGTGTGAAATGATCACAGAAAAGTGGGCCAATGAGCCGGAAAAGCCGCTAAAATGAGTCATTGTGATTCATCATCGCATAATTGGGAACATTGGGATAAGGAAATTGGAGTCTTTTCGGCTAAACACCAATTAAAATACTCAATTGTGCTTAAGAGAATCTCTAAGAGAATTCAAGAGACACAAAATGCTGCATTTAGAACTTATAAAGACTGATTAACTCTCAAGAATCCCTGCAGATTTGATCCTGACAATAAATATTGCTTAAGCCACGCCTATTCCTTTGCTCCGCCCACTCACTATCCAGAAACCTTTTAATTTCACCCTCATTCTGCTCAACATTCACACGCTGGAGAGCATAAATGATGTCTTGCACCTAAAAACACTGTCTTCACTGTACTTCTTAGCAAATCAAATAACTCACTGACCTCCGGGAGTGCTTCTCGGCACACACACGGTCCAAAGTGTACAGTGAAAGGCTGATCTTAGCTGTTGACACTCTCCAGCGCACTGCTCGATGCTCCTGGACAAGCCTGAGGAAAAACGCTTCCTGACTCAAATGTGAACGCTGGCGGCGGAGCTTTCCGAGAAGTGATCAGACGAGGTGTGCCTTATGGAGTTGAGGATTCTCTTGTAGTTTCTCATGCGTGGACGATGGATTGCCTTGCTGACCGATTAACTGCTGATCCGGGACGCCTCGTGACTGCGTGAAATTGCGTGAATTCGCGACTGCAGGCGCGCGATCTCAGACAAGCACTGTCGAGTCTCTTATGTACTCGAAGCGACACTGATTGAGAAATGAATAGTCTGGCCAGCTTATATAGAAGATCTCTCTTCGGCGTCCGGAAAAGAGGCGTTGCGGGCTGTCAGGCGTCGCGGAGGTGCTGAAAAAATACGAATTTGACTGTTAACTCGCGGATTTCAGCGCGAACTTTACGCGAATTTCACAACTCACTCTCTCCGCTACTTATTCCTAGCATTCACTAGGAATTATCCCCACTTTCCACTGATTCCCGAGAGATTTTCTTCGCAGGATTCGCAGGACACGAAAACACATGTTTACAAAATATCACCACTGCCGCGCCATCTGCGGACAGACACTGTCAAATACAGCAACATAACCTTGCATTTCCCGACGCCGGTCTGTTCTTGTTGTGGTTTTCCTCCGCGTGAAATTTGTCGTTGAGAATGTCCAGGAAGAGTGTACCTGTGCGGAAATCCTTGCTTAGGAACCGAGAGAAGCCACTGGCAGCTGTGAATTATCAAGTGAGCAATTGCTTCGAAGATGCGCGGAAAGAGAAAGTGCGCTTCATTTTGCCAGAGAGACTTCCGGAAGCTCCTCCCAAATCCTCCGGGAGTGTGAATAAATTCGCCAAGCCCGAGCTCCACACTACACTGAAGATGAGACAGATGATGGAGGCACAGAAACCAGAGAAAGTCGCCGTGAGTCCAACTGTTCTGGCTGCTGCGAAGGAAGAAGTATATTTTCTGATGATTTGGCCAGGAAAACAGTCATTTTCTGATCATTTCTCGACTCTTTTAGATCTCCAAGAAGCTGAACTTTGGCCGCTATCAGAGAGTCTATAGAAATCTGGTGCCGGTGAATGTGAATGACTTAGTTGTGGAGAGAGAAGAAAAGCCTCAGCCAAAGAAGCGCTCAGTGAAGATTCTGAGAGATCCTGTGCCGAAACTGGAGGACTACCTCAAGCCCATTCCCCCTTTGATCTATGAACAGTCCTTCATGCAGATGCAGACTGTCGTGAAGCCGCCCAAGAAGAACCTGGCGAAGGAGAATTCGAATTCCTACCGCTACCAATTGGCGATGCTGAAGCACTTTGACCACCTTTACTGACCCAATTTCGACGTATTACTCCTGTAAGACCCATTTTCCACACTATAAACACGCATGAAAAATAGCCATAAATGAGACTCTGGGCTCTTCGTGACCGGAGGCAATAATTCTAATCTTTCGGTGGCCAAAATGGTCACTGATAAGCTCAGAACCTGAGAGATAAAAGCTTCTGCGGTCGGATTCACTCGTTCAGTTGTCTCATAAGCACCAGACTGGTTTCTTGTTTATCTGATCTGTAACTGTTGAATTGGGAGAAAAAACTTCAGTCTGGAAAACTGACACGCCCGACGTTGATCTTCTGCTGAAAGATGACCGGAAAGTGGGAGAAAAACGAGGAAATTAAGATCTTCAGAGAGTATCTGAAGATTCCCAGCGTTCATCCGGATCCCGATTATGGTAAATTGATATGTCTGTAAGATTGAGGGCAGGAAAACTCAAGATTCATCTCTCCAGAGCCCTGCGTGGAGTTCCTGCGCCGCCAGGCGACGGATCTCGGCATGGATTTCAGCGTTTTTCGTCCGGTGAACGACAAGAATCCCGTCGTTGTGCTGACGCTGAAGGGCAGCGATCCTTCGCTGCCGGCCGTGATGCTAAACAGCCACATGGACGTGGTTCCGGTGTTCCCGGAGAAGTGGTCGCATCCGCCCTTCTCGGCGCATCTCGCCGCCGACGGGAAGATCTTCGCGCGTGGCTCGCAAGACATGAAATGCGTCGGAATGCAATTCCTGGCAGCGCTGCGAGCCTTCAAGAAGGACGGCGTGAAGCTGAAGCGCACGATTCACGCCACTTTCGTGCCAGACGAGGAAGTTGGAGGACAACTTGGGATGGCGAAATTCGTCCACACTGAAGACTTCCGGGCGTTGAAAGTGGGATTCTCGCTGGACGAGGGAATTGCTAGTCCCACGGATACTTTCCCGGTTTTCTATGCCGAGAGACCGACATGGAGAGTTCACTTCAACTGCTCAGGCACTCCTGGCCACGGATCGTTGCTCCTCAAGGACACAGCTGGAGAGAAACTGAGATTTGTCCTGGATAAAATGATGGATTTCCGTAAGGCCGAACAGAGTCGCTTGGTGAACAATACTGAGCTCCTAATTGGCGATGTGACGACAGTGAATTTGACCAGGATTTCCGGTGGCGTTCAGTCGAATGTTGTTCCTCCGCTCCTGACCATCGGATTTGACATTCGTCTGGCCACGGAAGTGGATCATGAGCAGTTCCAGAAGCAGCTGGAGAAATGGTGTGCAGAAGCCGGAGGAGGAATTGAGCTAGTCTTCGAGCTTAAGGATCCTCTGGTTCCGCCAACGCGTCTGGATGAGACGAACATCTTCTGGGTGGCTTTCAAGAAAGCCATCGACGAACTGAAGCTCAAGATTCGGCCTCAAGTCTTCCCGGCAGCCACGGATAGTCGCTACGTGCGTGAAATCGGAATTCCAGCGATCGGATTCTCGCCCATGAACAACACGCCAGTTCTTCTGCACGATCACGACGAGTTTCTGCACGCAGACGTTTACCTGCGCGGCATCGAGATCTTCCGGAAGATCATCGGCAAAGTGGCCAACTGCTGAGTCCCACTGCCCTGTATTAAATGCACCCAATTTGAAAACCACTGGCTTTTCGTGTCTGCGGTTGTTGATTTCTGTAATCGCGCTCCGCCGCGGAGCAACGATAAAGTCTCTCCGTTGGAGTCGCGGCCATAAATTGCCACTGTCGGTTTATTTTTAAGCCAGTTGACTCTCGAGAGCGCAACAGGAAAGTTCGCGAGTGAAAGTGTGTGAATTTGGCTGACGTGTCGGCGAAATGACGGAAAAGTGGGAAAACAATGAGGAGATCAAGATCTTCCGGGAGTACCTGAGGATCCCCAGCGTGCATCCCAATCCCAACTACGGTGAGTGTCCTGATTCCCACGGGCGCGAGCGCAGGAAGCGGTCAATTGCTCACGAGGGGAGGCGCTAATTGGCGGAATTTACAGTGTGATAAGCCGTGTGTTTATCACTGAGACACTGATATGGGATATTTGAAGAGTGTCTATAAATAAGAGGATCTCTTCGTGGAGATTTACAAGCATTTGCACAGATAGTCGTAATCAATTAATTAGCTGGAAATTATGCATTGTTATGTTGACTGCGGATCCTGAAAAAATTTAAGCGCGGCGGTCAAATAGGTCAGTGTTAATTAGAGTTGAAAGACTTTCTAGATACACTTTGAAGAGATGAAAGATTAGAAGGAACAATATTTAAAAGGATCTTCTGAGTGATTGCGAAACTATTTTATGGATAAAGCCTCAAGCTTTCATAGAAAATATTCTTGTATTCTTGTGTGAGACGTTAAACTGCCTTTAATTAAAGGAAAAATAATAGCTTTAGTGCCTTAATAACTTTCCAGAGCCTTGCGTGGAGTTCCTGCGCCGCCAGGCGACGGATCTCGGCATGGATTTCAGCGTTTTCCATCCAGTGAACGACAAGAATCCCGTCGTTGTGCTGACGCTGAAGGGCAGCGATCCGTCGCTGCCGGCCGTGATGCTGAACAGCCACATGGACGTGGTTCCGGTGTTCCCGGAGAAGTGGTCGCATCCGCCCTTCTCGGCGCATCTCGCCGCCGACGGGAAGATCTTCGCGCGCGGCTCGCAAGACATGAAATGCGTCGGAATGCAATTCCTGGCCGCGTTGCGCGCCTTCAAGAAGGACGGCGTGAAGCTGAAGCGCACGATTCACGCCACTTTCGTGCCAGACGAGGAAGTTGGAGGAAAGCTGGGAATGGCGAAGTTCGTTCACACCGAAGATTTCCGGGCGCTGAAAGTGGGATTCTCGCTGGACGAGGGAATTGCCAGTCCAACTGATCTTTATCCAGTGTTTTATGGCGAACGATCCATTTGGCATGTTTACTTCAAGTGCTCAGGTACTCCTGGCCACGGATCGCTGCTGCACAAGAACACAGCTGGAGAGAAAGTGCGCTACCTGGTGGATAAACTCATGGATTTGCGTCAGCACGAAGTGAAGCGCATGGAGAACAATCCTGAGCTCTTGATCGGCGACGTGACGACAGTGAATTTGACCAAGATTTCCGGCGGAGTTCAATCGAATGTTGTTCCTCCGCTCCTGACCATCGGATTTGACATTCGTCTGGCGACAGATGTGAACCACGACGACTTCCTGGAGCAGTTGAAGCACTGGTGTGAGGAAGCCGGAGGCGGAATTGAGATAACTTTCGAGCAGAAGGAACCGCCGGTGCCGAAGACAGATCTTGACGATGCCAACATCTTCTGGGTGGCTTTCAAGAGTGCCATCGATGAGATGAAGCTCAGCATCCGCACGCAAATCTTCCCCGGAGGAACTGACAGTCGTTATGTGCGTGAAATTGGCATTCCAGCGATCGGATTCTCGCCCATGAACAACACGCCAGTTCTTCTGCACGATCACGACGAGTTTCTGCACGCGGACGTTTATCTGCGCGGCATCGAGATCTTCCGGAAGATCATCGGCAAAGTGGCCAACTGCTGAACTTACGCGATAATTCACTGTTTATTTACTCCCTCGACTCCTTCTATACAATCTTCTGCTATCGTGTAATCTCTATTGCAACAATAAAAGTTAACTGGGAGAATTGTTAAATTGTCTCTCGCTCATTTTCGTACAATATCTCTCTCTAATGTAGGGTATATATATATATAAGAAGTATTTAATAAAATTTATGGCAGTTTGCAACACACGCTCAGAAACACTTTCGCTAAACTCTGAGGTTCTCCCATTAAATCTCTTCATGTTGAACAGAGCTGGAGAGACTCTAGATTAGTGATAAGGTTATTGATATCGTCACGAGTTTATAGAATTTTTTTCTCTCTTCTCTCATCTTATTTACAATATTATCTTTAAACGTTTTTTTCTCTTTATTCTTACTTTTCTTTGTTAACTGTTTAACTCTTTAGATTCTGAATATCAATTTTGCAATTTTTAAGAGAAACTTTGACTCTTTTTAAATCTACGGCAAATTTGTGAAAATCTTACATTTCTACTTAACAATTTTGGCAGTTGATTCTTCCAACTCTGTTCCTTCTATTCATAGAAGATAATATACTTTCGCCTTGAATGCACGAATATCGTCAATTTTACAAAATTAAGCATTGAAAATTGTATATTTACAAAAGATTCCTTTTCAATGGTTTAAATACTACCTAAAATACGCTAAAAATAAAACAAGTTTTAAATTACTATTCAGATACTCAGTCGCAATTTATCGAATCATTCTCAACTAAAAAAAAACCCTAAGAAGACAATACTATATTATCTCTACTTATCGCCTAAGAGAGAGTTGTTGATTAGTTTAATCATTTTACTCGCTAATTAAGTAAATAATGCAGCAATTTTTCTTTTGATTTTCCTCTCCTCGCGCTCGCGTGCAGTTTTCGCCTCTCCGATCTCCTTATATTTACAGATAAATCATATCATAAGTTCACTTTGAAGATTATCACATGAGAAGCTCCTCAACTGCTAGTCAGTCTCGGCCGGCGGTCAGACGAACGACGAGAATCCCGGCAGTGGCGCTCGGGATCTCGCCATGTTGTTCACAATAATCTGACCGCCGTTCAGACTCATCACGCCGCTGCCCTCGGGCTCGGAGTCCGTGTAGCTGGAGTAGTTTCGCACGGGCTTCTGCCTCTTCCAGCTCTGCCGCAGCGAATCGTTCACGTTGGCGTAGTGATTCACGAAGGAGTGCGGATCCGAGCGCACACTCTCGTTCTCACTCTCAGAATTCTGCAACATTGATAAGAAATTCCCCAATGAAATTTCCCTTCAAACAGCGATTGAAATCGCCCAGAAATCTCACCTGAGAATCACTCGAGCTCACTTCCGAGGGCTTCTCCGTGACACTGCTGTCGTCGGGATTCTCATCGTAGCACTTCAGACTCTCCTCGTCGCTGTGATAAGCCACAGACGCCGGCGAAGGCCGCGGCGGAGACTTTCCCAGCGCGGCCGCTCCTGCCGACGAGTGGCCAGACTTCCTGCCAAGCGTTCCCAGCGTTCTCCTGCCCAGCGTTCCGCCACTCGCCATCGTGGCCGTGGCCGACGTGATCGTCCCGCCGCCGCCGCCGTGGCGCGATCGATAGAGCTCCAGAGCCAATTCCTGGCGGTCATCAATGGACATCGCCATGGATTCCTCCAGAGTTTTCTGCGCCTCTTCTGCAAAGAGAACACAATGAAGAATCTTGTCTCTAATTCAATCAACTCTGAAGAACTCCAAAGTCATTAATTATCACTTCAGCAAGAGAGAGAAAAGTTCACACTTTAAGAGTGCATTTTCTCGCCGATTCACTTCACCTGATTTTCACAGTGAAAAGCAATAAATCACAGTTTTAAACACAAACATTTCAAAAGGAAATAATTCCCATACATTCAAAATGCCCAAAACATATAAATTGTTCGACGGGTGAAGCGAAAACTATGATAAGTTGATTTTTGAAAATATATTTATCTGTTTTACTGCCTGGAAATAATCTTTATGTGTCTTTTCATAGTTTAAACTATGAAAAGTTGAATATTAATCACTTTAAATTGTCTCAAATTGCATTTATTCGCAAAACTTTACTTGAAAACCATGAAAAAAGTTCATCAAATATATATAAAGTTGATTTTTTAGAACTTATTTGGATAAAATCGACTCAAAAACTAATTAAAATCGACTTTGGAAAATAATATTTGCCATATTTGAGTCAGAAATTTAAAGAAATACCAATAAAATCAGTTGAAGAATTCAGAAAACAATTATTTCAGAGCAATTATAAGAAATTTCAGGGTTTTCTTAGGTAAATTTGACAAATTTCGAAGCAATATTAAGATAGTTTTCATAGTTTTCGACTCACCCGTCGAATTTCAAACTCAATGAAGAAACTTTTGTGGTAAATTGAATTAATTGTGATACATTTATAACAACTTCCTCATGAAATATGCATAAAATCAATGTTTTCAACATCTTTCAGGCACACATAATAAATTCATAGAGTCCAGAAGCAGCGAGAGTGCATGTAATTCTGATTAATTGGTTCCCGCCCAAGACTCCGTGCTTGCAATTAATCCTTCTCACCCTTTTGGCGAAGGGGTGGAAAATCAGAGAAATTACAGTGAAGAAACTCACGTTTGTACTTGTAACTCTTGCTCTTCACGCACAGCACGGCAATGACCATGATGATGATGACGATGGAAGTGGCAGCGAGAGCCACCATGAACCACGTCTGCCGATAGAAGGGCTTCTGCTGCAGATAACCGTACTCCAGATACAGCTTCGAGGGCGTGAGGATGGCCTCTTTGGAGTACACGGGATAGGAGATGCCGTACTTGTTGTAGGCAATCACGCGGAAAGTGTAGGCCGTGGAGGGCAGAAGACTCTGATAGCTCACAGTGAACTCTTGCAGTGTGCCACTCGTTGTCCTCGTGACAGTCTCCCATCGCTGATCATCTGTCAAGTGGAAGAACACCGGCGTTAATTCACGCTCAAGCACAGCATCAGAGTGTTTTTAAGCAGAGAAACACACATCGAGAAACAATCACAGAATTACACACAACATCGACAATACTCACAATTGTACGAATTCTCATTGTCTGTGATTTGTGGATAGAATATTTTTTTTATTCGGTAGGTAATAATTGTGTGTGGTTTGCAAGAGGGAAGAAATAATTGGAGCATGGAAATTGCATTGAAAGAGAGAAAAGAGAATCACTTTTATTATTACATTTGGCCGCGCCAAGAGGGATGAGTTGAGGCAATAAAAAACACTCACCTCGCTTCTTACTCTCGATGTAGTAGCCAAGAATTGGTCCTTTGCCACTCGGTCCATTGATCCAGTGCATATCCACACTCGAGACTGTCTTTGACAGCACCAACTCCTTCAGTGTGGCCGGAGAGCCTTCCTGCGGGCCCGTGGTCACATTCCCACTCGCCGGCGGACCGTAATCAATCGTCTGAGCACGCACGGCGAAGGTGTAAGTCACCTCCTCCTCGAGATTCTGCACCAGCAAACTCGTGCCCGTGACCTTCTGCTTCACCTGCTTGCTGAATTCTGTAAGAACACCCAAAGCCAATCAGCCTCAAAACCCTCAAAACACCCCCAATTCCACAGGCTATCAACTCACTGTCATTCTCCTCTGTCGTCTCATAGGTCACAATGTAGCCCAGAATCTCGCCATTCCTCTTCTTCGGCGGATCCCAAGTCACTCTCAGGCTCTGCATCGTGATGTCGGCAAACTTCAGATTCATCGGCGGCCCCGGAAGTCCCTGGAGTGTCTTCACAGTGATCGGAGTGGATCGCGGACCATCACCAGCCGGATTGAAGGCCAGAATCTGCACTCTATACTCCGTGTACTTGTCCAGGAACACCAGACTGTGCGCCGTGGTGGACGCTGGCACCACTTCAATCTCCTCCTCGTGCTTTCTGCCCTCTTCCAGCTCCTGTGGCGAATCCGTGACCAGATAGAAGATCTTGTAGCCCAGCAAATCACCATTCTGCAAGCCCTGCTGCGGTGCTTTCCACCTCAGACGCACTTCTGTGGACGAAACTGGCGCTCCTTCGACTCCTCGTGGTTCTCCCGTCGGCACAGCTTCGCCCACATAGACAGCCACTGGCGGCGATGGTGGTCCAGTGCCTTGAGAGTTGAATGGCATCACGACAATCTCATAGTTCCTGTCCTGCGTCAAATCACTCAAGATCACACTCTCAGACGCAATGCCCATGATGTCCTGCTTGGGCGTCGCTTGCAAGGCTGTGGGGAAGTCCGAGATGGGCTGGAAGAGGACTCGATAGCCTCCCGTCACGGAGTCTCCGTTCCACTGGGACTTGGGCAGCTGACTCCAGTGCACACGCACGCTGGTGATCGTGATGGGCACCACTCTGACGCCCGACACTCCCTTGGCCGGCGCCGCTGGCAGTGTTCGCACCTCAATGCTCTCCTTGCTGAATGGCGACGGACCCAGATCGTTGGTGGCCTGAATCCTGAACTGATACGTCGTGTAGGGCTTGAGATTCGTGGCAGTGTAGGACGTGACAGTGGGATCCACTCTCTCCGGCAGCGACGTCCACGGACCCTCATTCTCCCGCAGCTGAACTGTGTAGTAGCGCAGCGGAGCGAAGCCATCTCTGCCCGGTGTCCAGCTGAAGGTGATCTGATGCGCCTGCACTTGACTCCTCGAGATCTGCGGCACAGACGGCGGCTGAGGTTTCTCCCTGTTGTTGGTCGTGTACACAAGAACAGCGGCAGTCTTGCCCCAGCCGAGTCTCGTCTGGGCAGTGGCGCTGAAGATGTAGTATCTCTCAGCTAAGAGTTGCGTGGCCCTAAAAGAAATATCAATCACATTCAACGAGATCTTCTAAACTTCTGATTCCTCAAACTCACCTGAAAGTCCGATCTGATGGCGGAAATTCCCGGCTAAAGTTCAAATTCACCGATCCATTGAGCGAATAAGTCACTCGATATGCCAGAATCTCTCCATTTGGCTCATCCGGCACATCCCAGATGATCCTCGCCGTGCTGAATGACACATCCGGAAAGGAGACATTCGACGGCGCTCCAGGAGTGTCTTCGAAAGTCTGCACTCTGTTCGGCGGCACGCTGAGTTCGCCATCGCCCAGTCTCGTGTACGCCAACACTTGAATGTGATAAACCACGTACTTCTTCAGCTCCGTCAAGGTCGTGGTGAAGGTGGAATTGCTGGGAATGGTCTTGAACAGGACAGATCCTCTCCCTGCAGCGCCATAGAACACCTTGTATCCGTCAATTTGTCCATTCTGGTGTTCCTTCGGCACTTCTGACCACCGCACGACGATTGTCGTTGACGACGTGGCGTTGGCTTCAACTTCCAGCGGTCCCATGGAAGGAACAGCCTCTCTAGTCCTCTCAACAGCCTTCGGACTGTCTCTCGACGATCCCACATCGTTGCAGGCATTCATGGTCACCTCATAAACTGTCCACTCCTCGAGATTGTCCAGCACGTGACTGTTGGCCGTGTGATCTTCTATCAGAGCACTGAGAGCTGGAGTCTTGCCTTCCACACTCTTGTACGTGATGTTGTAGCCTCTGGGATTGCCAAACCACTCTGTTTGCTGCAGCGGAATCCACCTCACTCGCAGCTCCGTGGCACTCATGGCTCTCACGGTGACATTGAACGGCGGATGCATTGGTCTGGCCTGGATGGTTTGGAAGTCTTTCGTGGGCTCCGAAGGCTCAGAAGCGCCCACAACATTCGTGGCCACTAATCTCAGTCGATACGGCGTGAAGGGCACCAGATTGGTCACCGTGAGTGTGGACGCTTCGGGATCAGACACTTCGTACACCGTGAACCACGTCATATTCCTGGCTGTCTGCGCCTCAACAGTCCACTTGGTGATCGAGGAGTTCCCATCGAAGCCCGGTGTGAACTGGAGCACCACCGAGAAGGCTTCAATGTTGGACAGAGCCAGCTGAAAGGGCGGATGAGGCAGCACTGGCTCCACTCCAGATTGCATTGTAGCCGTCCGTGGCACTCCAGCTCCCACCGCAGTCCAGGCAGTCACTTCGAACCAGTAATGCGTGGTCGCTTGCAGATCCATCACACGCAAACTCGTCTCTTCAGACGTCAAATTGGACACCTTGAGTGTGTCTGGGCGATCCTTGATTTGATATCTCACTTGATAGCCCAACAAGTTGCCATTGATGCTCTTCGGCGGCGTCCAGGTCACTTTCACTGCCCTATCTGAGACATCATCGAATTGCAGCGAAGCCACTTCATCCGGCACATCTTCACTCGTCTTCACATACACAAATTCACTCCTCACACCATCCCCGGGATCTGTGAAGCACAGCACTGTCATATTGTACTCCGTGAACTTGTCCAGACCCATCATGATGGCCTCCTGTTCTGCCAGAGGATCCAGCAAGCTCGGCGGCACAGTTATCATCTTCGCCTCCGTTTCGTGCTCCTCCCCATCGTAGATTTCATACCGCCACGCCTGCAATTTGTATCCCTGGTTAATTCCATTGATCTGCTGGGGATTCGGAGGCTTCCACCGCACGCGAACACTGGTCGAATTCACCGCGAAAGCCTTCACATTTGTCGGTGGCGCTTCCGGAACGCCTTCCTTCGTCTTAATCTTCGCTCCATCCGTGTAAACTCCCACGCCCATGTTGTTGTACGCCGCGATCTGGATCACATAATCCTTCCAGGTGATCAATTCCTGAATCAAGTAGTTCCGCTGCGCCTCATTTGTGATATTCTGATACGTCCAGGGACTGTCGTTGTACCCATACAAGCGATATCTGATGATGTAGCCCAAGATCTGACCATTGCGATGCTCCTCCAGCGGTGGTTGCCACTGCGTGATGATCTCCGCTGAGGATCTGGCCGATCCCACGAATCCCACTGGCGGTCCTGACGGCGATTCCTGCGGCAAGTTGATCACATTGCTGGACTCTGACGGTGATCCCTCTCCAACGCTATTCACGGCACTCACGCGGAACTGATAAGCCGTGGCAGCTTTGAGATTTGTCAGTAAAATCCATCGCTGAGCAGCCGAAACATTGCTCAACTCTGTCACCCAATTGAGCAGAGGATCTGGAATGGGTCCTGGAATAGCTGCTGATTAATAAACCACTCCAGTAACTTCTGCATCAACACATAAAAACACAACTCATCCTCACCTAATTCCGACACTTCTCGCTTCTGCACAATGAACTTCAGCACCGGACTGTTGCCATCGAAGCCTGGCGTCCAGGAGACATTCACTGCCCTCTGCGTGAATGTGTCCAGGCGCTCAGCTTTGATGTTTGTCGGCGCGAAGGGCAACTCAATGACACTGAGACGAGCTGATCGTGTCTCATTCCCACCAGGCGATGTCACCATGCACGAATACACGCCCACATCTGACGCCCGCACAGCCTGGATCTCCAGACTGCCGTCAGCCTGCACGCCAATTCGCTGACTGTTGCCAATCGGAGCCACCTGGATGTCCCTGTACCAGTCAATGTTGAACGGCACAGAAGGATCTGAAGACACTTTGCACTGCAGCGCAGCCGTGTGTCCCAGGAGGACAACTGTGTCCACTGGCGGCTGAATGATCTGGGTTCTCACTGGAAATCACCGTGAATTTGATTAGGCCACGCCCACTCGCTTGCCCCGCCCACAAATCAGTGCAATTGTGCAGAAAATCAAGCCATTTTCCAGTGCCACGGCAAATGTAAAGAAGATAAACTTACCCATCACAGAAAGATACGCTTCACCACCAACAGTTCCCGCCTCGTTGGATCTGGAGCACGTATAGAGTCCAGCATCGGATTCCCTCACGTTCGATATGAGCAAATCGCCGGAATCGAGCACTTGAACGCGTCCAGACACCTCAATTGGCAGCGATTCTGCCAAAAATCAACCACATCAAAGCGCAAGGAGAGAAAGAAAATTGTCTCATTTGTTAATGGCCAAGACACACAGCCAAACACCGTTAGTTTGGGAGCACTTAAACATGTGATAGGAAGAAGCATTTACTCACCATTGTACACCCATGTGATGTTTGGTGTCGGTGCGCCAACGGCACGACACTGAATTGTCGCATCTTTGCCATCCAGAACCGTGACATTTTCCGGCGCTTGCTCAAGAATTGGTGTCGATGCTGTGCAAATGGGAAAATCACGCATTATAATTCCGATTGTGAATACATTTTTCACCACATTTGCTCTCTTGGTTAGTTACAAATCTCAAAATTATTAGTTACATTTCACCCCCTCGTCATTCTCTCACTCTGCTTGTGCTTTATTCACATGAAATACCCTTAAATCCATGTTAAAATATTAGCATTCACGTTAGCCATCAAATGAGTGCGAACATGCAAACATGTGGTTAGAAAATACGAGTCTCTCATTTCACTTTCTTCTTCACTTCTTGGACTTTTCATCCAAAATCAATTTAACCATTTTTCTCTCTCTGTGCGACTCTCAAGATTACAGAAATCATACTTTTTGGTGTGTATAAATAAAATCTATGACGTTAAAGCCATAATCAAGTGCTCTCTTGTGTTTGAAGAGGAAAATAAATAAAATCAAAAAAAAAACTCAAGCTGCAAAATTGCCAGTGAATTTACAATCTCTCATTTTACAGGGGAATAAATTCTTACGGCGTTTATCATAGAGAAATTCCCTCTCTTTGCTAGTCAGTGTTGATGAAGATCTCATTCGGATTATCCTAGGCTGCGCTAAACGCTTATCTCGCATCAATCCACTGTTGTTAGTCTCTACGAATCAGCAAGTTTTTTTTTTGTCCCCCAGACAGAACGGTTTTTAGACAGGTTTGGATTAGACAAATACAATGGAGAAAGAGTTAAGATTATACACCACAAGGGAAAGAGATGATTAAAGGTATAATTTACACAAGAAGTCACTTAGCACATTTCCGTAAACTTACTCTTGACTTTCAGCCACGTGTAGGCCGACTTCTCGCCGGCTTCATTGCTCGCCAGACACTGAAACATCGCCGAATCGTCCATTGTCAGCTTCTTGATCACCAGTGAGTTGTCTTCACGCACGCTATAGCGATCTGTGGACATGTCCAGCGCCTCGGCATTGCGGAACCACGTGACATAGGGCGCTGGGACGCCAATCACGTCGCATGGCAGCTCCATTCGCACGCCATAATCTCCCACGGTTTCACTCCTGAACGGCGAGGCGAAGGACGGCGGCTCCTGCACCACAATATTCGCCGTGGACACAATGGTGGGGAATTCACCGCTCTTCAGGCGCACTTGGCAGCTGTACTGCCCAGTGTACGTGAGATTGGCGTTCAGCAGGGCCAAAGTCCTGTTCCACGGATCGTCCAGGTTGTACGTAACTCCAGCCGCCTCTAGTGGCAGACCATCCTTCAGCCACAGCGTCTCCAGCTGATACAGCGGCCGCGCATTGGCGATACACTGCAGCTTTATCAGCTGCTGTCCACGCACAACCTTCACACTCTCCGGATGCACGATAATCTCAGGCGGCACCTCAGCGTACGGATCCCCCGTGACATTAACGTGAATGAATGCGCTGTTCTCCTCCTTGCCGAGTTGCGTGTTAATGGCGCGCGCCCTGTAAGCCCGCTGATCCTCCGCCTCGGCACTGAGAATTATTAACTGATTCTGTGTCGTTTCGGCATACTTTATGTCATAATTCAAGGGTCCCTCTTCCGTCTGCCACGTCACCGAGGGCTGCGGCACGGACTCAATTGGTGGCATATTCAGCAGAATGGCATTGCCGGACTGCACGGAGACTCGCCTCTCGCTGGAGTCCTCGAAAATGCCCATGTCTGCAGTGAAAATCACTCATTAGTTCCATTGAATTTAAGCTAGATTCAAGTGTGATCAACTCACATGCAACTGTCACGCCGATCTTCTCGCTGAAAATCGTGCCAGCGTCATTCTTCGCCAGACACTGATACGATCCAGCGTCCTCGCGACGCGTCGTGTGCATCTTGTAGTATTGACTAGTTGTGAAGTCTCCCACTGGAACTCCATCCTTAAGCCAGCGATACGTTGGCGTTGGGGTGCCTAGAAGACCGTGAGAAGCAGCGAGATAAGAAGTCTATCAAGTGAAAGTGACACTCTCTTCTTCACCATTTGAGACACGCATCAGCAATCATCAGTCGCGAGTTCAATGGGTTTTATATGCAGTATGGAAACGCGCAACTCATCATTCGATTTAGATCAACAACTAACCATAAAACACATTGTGTGCGAGCGGTTAAAAATTTTACACACTCCACTACCGATCATAAAATCACATTGTTTTCCACTGTGGATTTGTCTAGATTTTCTCAACCGAAAATGAAACTCTGCGCTCGCCTCCAATCATACATATTTGTGTTGCTGTGCTCGCTTTGCAACACATTCGCAATTGCGACGGGTGCCTCGAAAACTATCAAAAGTCAAAATTGCCATTTTTCAGCAGAGCGAGTTCAAAATTTAGCGTTAATAAAGATGTGAAATTTGCCAAATTTGCTTCAAAACCCTCAAAACGCCTTCAAATCGTCCGGTAAAGTGCAAATATTGCTCTGTATTTATTATTTTGTAAATATTTTAGTTCATTTTAATGATGATTATTAGAATTTTTGACTAAAATATGGCAAAATTTATGTAAAATCTGAAAATATTACTTTCCAAAGTCGATTTTATCGAAAAAAGTTCTGAAAAATCAACTTTTCATGTTTTATTTGAACTTTTCTTTAATGTTTTCAAGTGAAAAAATTTAATCGATATGAGAAATATTCATTCAAAGTCTAAAAAGCATTTAAGAATAATTTTGAAAATCTAAAATTAGTTTCTGAAAAGGCGTTTTATGCGTTTGACTGCAATTTTTGAGACATTTTTCTTCGAAAAATCGTACAGCGTTAATAATGAATATTTGATTTTTTATTGGCAAAATATGACAATTTTTTTACATGAAGAACAAATAAAAATCTTTTCAAAAATTCATAAGACGAAAACTATGATAAATCGACTTTTCATAGTTTTCTCTTCACCCGTCGAATTGCGCGCAACTTCCCTCGAAATACTTAAACGGCACACAACTAATAAAATTTCCCTCAATATAATCTAATTTCCACATAAAACCACCACATATGTTAATTGTGAAGCAAAAATACCACCTTAAATTTTTCATTGCACACAAGCGAGTGTGTATTTTCCGAACAGCTCTTAATATTTTGCAAAAACCATTCATCTCTTTGCCGCGTGGAAGCGCTCTTTAGTCAGTTTGTCGACAATTTCGCATTCTGAGCGCTGCTTTGTTGCAATAAAAAAAACAACCATGAGAGACGGCGAAAGATTGTGGTTTCATTGAATTCGCAACACGCCCAGTTATTGCAAAGAAGATTGTTATAGATTTTCCTCAGGAAAACACCGTGACTGCGTCGAGATGTCTTAAGCGATCTCTCTCTCCCTCTTGAGTTGGTGAATTGAACAGCAACACCTGCACTTCTTGCATTCGAGTGGATTGAGTGTGTGTTTTCCCTCCTCAAAGTGACTGACAACTTCCTTTTCCCACCCCAAAAAAGTATCCATTCTCCTCTTTCCTTCTCCATTTTCACTCATCGTCCGTCTTCTCTTTCGCCACTCATTTTCAATTTGCATCCAAAGCAACTTTTATTGCAGCGAATAATAAATTTTCCCCACTTCATCAGCTTCCTCCACTTCAGCACACCAGAAACAGCGACTGTAGAATCCGAGACACTCTTGGGCTCATGTTCGCCAAACTACACCGCATGCACGGCTCTTTTCCGCCACACTGTGGGTGGAGAAGACAGGCCGCACTAATGAAGAAATGCATAAAAAATGAATCTCATGGAAAACACCTTCAGTAAAGTGTTTATGTTGACAGAGGTTGGATGACTACAAAATTCCTTGCATGGCTGTAAAATAGAAATTTCTATTGCCTCTCAACACCCCCGTTATTAAAGGCACTTCTTTTTTCCACCTCACGGAGCAGGAAAAGTTTTCCTTTTCCACCCACGACAGGGAAAGAGCGAGAGTGCGAAAGAAGGTAACATAATATTGGGACAAACTGGGACGAAGGTGGTCACATGACCAAAGAATAAGTGCAGGGATATCCCGTTGAAGGAGGGAAAAAGTCACTCTGTTACCATTCACCACCTCTCCACCCCATTATTAATGGCATCAAGAGCACAACACACACACCCCAAAAGCAGGGCGTAAAAAACAGAGAGACAGGAAAGCGAGGCCAGTAAAACAAACCAATTTACTCTAATAACAGCCGGATGATCCCTTTGCCTTGGATAATGATGAATTTACACCCTCCCCTGTGCATTGGCGAGCCCCTGGATTTTTTTTTCTTCCACCCTCGCGCAGATTATATCGACGGCCGTGCAATCAGAAACCATCCGTGAAAAATGACTTTGAACGCAACCGGAAAGCCGATACTTTGTCACCCCCGCTGGAAAAAAGCCCTTCTTTTTCTCTCAAGACTGCACACACACACAACACTGCCCTTGTTATATTGGATTAATACGCAAGGAAATTGAGATGATGACAAATTGAAAGACCTCTTCTTCTTCATCGTCTTCAGCCATTAGATATACGGGCGCGAGAGACAGACAAGCCAAACAACAGTTCAAGATCAAGCAATAAAAGTGCGCTCTATAATTTAATGTCTGAATTTGAGACTTAACATCAAAACCATTTATCACCCACAAAACCATTCCACCGCAACACAAAAGACTCATGGAAACAGATCATTAAGGAAAACCATTGAAGAACATTTATAGTTACTCTAATTATAACTCCAATCATCAGTGAAATAAATCAAAGACATCTTGACCCAATCATTGTGTAAAAGATTAATCCAAAACAACTTTAAATAAACACCCCTACTAAGCTGAGGAATCTCATGTCATAATAATCCTCCTGCATTATTCACTCTCTTCTCCCGTGAGTCCTAAAACTCCTCTGGATATTGTCCGTGATAAATAACTTATGCACAAGCAAGAGAGAAGAGCTCAAGAAGTCAAAGAATCCCCAACACACTCCTTCAATCACACAATGGATTTATTGACTTTCCCTCTCTCCCCAAAACACAGACAGCCAACTTCCCGCTCCATTGCACTTAGCCGGAATTATGTATATAAATGGAGGCAAAAAGAGGGATAGATCTTTTATCAGGACTCCATTGAATTGCCTCACATAATGACAGAGTCACTGCGCGCGCCTCGCAATCACTCTAAATGGTGAATTTATAAAATAATCATGAGACGCGCACTTCTCTTGAGTATCAACTCATCTTCGTCATAGGCAATAATCACTGTGTTCAATGAACTTGCAACGGCAAAAGACTGCTGTTTGTTGTCTCACTGCATTGCACGATCCCTCCCTTCAACAATCGACTGACTTGTTCCACTGCCAGATGATGGTTTTCAATTGGATTTAGCCTTCGGGAAAGGCTGCAGATCCGGCTAATTGCGCCGGGACACTTCCAAGGCTCAAAGAATGAAACCCAACAATCAGTGAATATTTAATAACAACCCCACAACAAGTCAATCAACATGAATGATTTTGAGTGGATTAGATCAATTTACTGATCAAATTAATATTATAGTGATATTTGGATCAATTCCCATTAAAATTAATGCGTTTATCTACCAATTTTTAAGCTAATCAGTTCAATTTTGTGCCAGAATTCATGACAAATTTTACGAGTTACTCAGCGATTCTGCATTTTTCAGAAAAAAAGGACAATTTTAGTGTGATTTCATTGCAAAGATTGTTTGTAGAAATGTGTAAAAATTTGCGTGATAGATCGAAAGTCTGCAATTGTTGCTCTAAATTTCACTAATTCGCTATTTTAGCGAGAATACAAAAGCGCGTTTTTCCTTATTCATTTGGAATATTAAACTTTTACATGTTCGATGTTTAACATTCATGAGTTTTAGTTTGAATCACTTCAATTTCCTGAATAAATTATCATTTAAGAAATTCTTCAGTACGAAGAAATCAATGATAAACTGAATTCCAACTCACCTGTGGCATAACACTGGAGAATCTTCGTTCTTCCCTCACTGACAATTGATGCGAATGAAGATGGTTGTGTTGTGAATCTCGGCGCTTGAAGCTGATGTGGATTTTCTGCAGAAGAAAAGTCAAACAGTTAGTGAGAGTGTAAATCTTTAGCAACTGTCAATTAAGAATTAAATCAATGCCAATTGAACTCTGGGCAAGAATCTCGCGCTGTGATTCTAAAGTCTGTGGCAAATTAATAAATTAAATTCACATTCACAGTTTCTCAGTGGCTTTTCCTCTTGCAATCACCATTTCTCTCTCTCTCTCTCTCTTTCTCTTTCTCTTCTCACACTCTCAGTTATAAGTATTACTTAATTACAAAATTGAACTCAATGACGCTTATTCACTTGAGCCCTAGTATACTGTATATTGTGTTATGCAGAGTTTGTGTTGAGGAAAATCTCTCATAATCTCACATCTTCCGCCGCGCTCTGGATTTATTCTACCAGCAAAACTTGGGATAATTTTAATGCGTAAAGTACAAAGTACGTTATTTGCATGTGCTTCCCTCTCCCACAGCAGTAAAACCATTTGAATAAGATTTTAAAACTTTATACTTTTATATACATATCCTCGCGCGCACGCATGGGAGGCGAATGTATGAAATTAATAACAATTCAGCGTGTTATTGTTGAGGCGTGCTGCAAATAATGTTAAATTTATGTGATGAGGATTGCCGGTTGAATCTCCTCGCTCAATTTGATTTAAATTGAATTGAAAATATGATATGCTTTTGCTCTCTCTCACTTCAACTGTGCGGTTGTGAAGAGGTTTCCGCATTCATTTTGCCCATCCTCAAACCATCTGCCACACGTGAGATTTCAGGGGCTTCCCTCGCCGGCCAATCTTCACCCCAAAATCAAGGGTGACTTTATCGGCTTTCCGGCTTTACTTCTTTTCCACATATCGACGGGTGCCCCGAAAACTATCAAAAGTCAAAACAGCCATTTTTGAGCAGAGCGAATTCATAATTTTGCATTAAAAAAGCTGTGAAATTTGACAAATTTGCCTCAAAACCCTCAAAACGCCTTCAAATCGTCCGTTAAAGTGCAAATATTTCTCTGTATTAATTATTTTGTAAATATTTTAGTTGATTTTATCGGTATTTATTGGAATCTTTGACTAAAATATGGCAAAATAATTGGAAAATCTAAAAATATTACTTTCCAAAGTTGATTTTATCGAAAAAAGTTCTAAAAATCAACTTTTCATACTGTATTTAAACTTTTCTTTAATGTTTTCAAGTGAAAAAATTGAAAAGATATAAGAAATATTCATTCAAAGTTTAAAAAACATTTTATGATAATTTTGAAAATCTAAAATTAGTTTCTGAAAAGGCATTTTATGCGTTTGACTGCAATTTTTGAGACATTTTTCTTGGAAAAATTCTACAGCGTAAATAATGAATATTTGATTTTTTTATTCACAAAACATGACAATTTTTTCATTTATGCTTTTCAGATAAATAAGATACAAATTTTAAAATTTTTGTACATGAAGAACAAATAAAAAGCTTTTCAAAAATTCATAAGACGAAAACTATGATAAATCGAATTTTCACAGTTTTCTCTTCACCCGTCGAATATGTGCAATTCAACTCAACACTTCCCGGACCGAAAGCCCGGCTTTGTGACTTCAATTTCCACACATTAGTCAGTTAGTGAGTCTCTCAAAAAGCGTCAAGGTGATTTTTCCAGTGAATTCTGTCCTCTTCCTCAGTTGAGATCATAATAAACTTTGTTTAGAAAATAAAAACTGCGACGTATAAATATACATTTGAAGGCGACAAGATGTTTGCTTTTACTCTTTTTCTGTGTGCGCGTCTCTCGCGAGTCTTCATTTGCTACTTCCACTTGAGACAGAGAAAGAGAGTGAACCTCATAAGATTGTCTTAAACACTAAACATTTGCCGCCTCAAATCCAATTTCAACTCCAAAAAAACCTTCCATATGCTCATAATTCAGAAAAATTCATTACAGGAAAAAAATATTGTGAAAATAAACAAGGCCCAATTTCTCTCTCTCTCTCGCTAGTCAAAACTCAATAAAGAGACTCCAGAAAAATAAATCATATCACGGAAATGGGCTCTAATCAATGTGCATCGAAGCTCATTCTGCATTATCACCAAGTCAGACTCTTTTTCTTGTCAAAAGCCCGCTTTCAGTATTTTTATCTCAACAATTTTCCTCTCATTTGCCTTCCGAACTGTGTGCAACACACGCGTCCGCCAGATTTTTAGGCTTTCTGTGCATATGCAAGAGAGTTGCGACACCGAAGAAAGGAGGAAAAAAACAGAGGCTGGCGTTATCGCAATACATTATGTTAATTGCATTGTAATTTTAACATCACCAGTCTGGCCCCAGCATCCAGCCAATCTGGATCATCGCACAGCGCACAGTCTGAGAAGGGAAAGGCACAGATGGAAAGATGAGAAGACGTCTCACGTGCACGGATTTGGTGTATCAAATTTCAAATCAATTCTTATGCACATCAGATTTCGCATCGCTTATATGACTTGGTGGTGGATGGAAGAGAACATATAACAACCCTATGCAGATGATATTTGAGCGAATCAGCCATAAAATGCCTGAGTAAAAACCGCATAAAAGTGTGCATCATGTCCTTCTATATCGACAGTTTTGGGCTGTAAATTGCGTTGCAGGACAAACTGAGACATCTTTACAAATGGTTTGCAGTGTTATTTCCAGCACGAAACTGTACCGCATGTGGAAGGGAAGCCTGTTGGCTGTTGTGGAGGCAGAAGAGGCCCGAAAAAAGCCATGTGTGTCTCTGCATTTTCTGCTTACTGTGTGTTATTTTTTATCCCAAACTGGTTGGGATGCAGCGCCTCAGAAGGCACCCAAAGGGCGCACTCGACACCAGACGGATGTGGTTCACAAGACTTTCCATCATCAACTCACACAGCTGTCCGTCTACCATTTCACGCGACAGGCCAACATCGACCTTTTTCCTTACCCGAAAAAACACACTCATTTCCACGGAGAATTTCCCACAGACAAATTACTCTGCCAATCCCACAATTTGTTCTCCCATCATCAAAGATTTTTTTTTTTTATGAACTGCGTGAGTGAAATGCAGGATTGAATATTATTGTATAAAATGCCAAAATAGACAAGTCTGGAAGTCATTCTTCTTCCTCACACACTCGATATTTATAGAAGAAAAAGAAACCTTTCTTCTCTCTTTCTCTCTGTTTAGAGAATTGGGCGTTTTGGGGAGTTGAAAATTTGATCCAAAGTAAATGTTTCATGTACACACCATAACTTTCCTTCTTCTCGCGGCCCTCGCGCGCCTTCAACACGCACAATTTTCCATCTGCTGTAAACATATCACATCAACATTTTACAAACAATTCCCACTGGGGAAATTCAGAGAGGAGTCTCGCGAAGAAGGGGAGAAAATTCTCACCTAAATTATCCCACCATCAAAGGTTAAGAGATTTCGCGTCACAACGCACAACTTGATAAAAACAGGAAAATGGTAATTCAACGTGTCTCTCTGAGATATTTTCCTCAAGATTATCGTTGAAAATCTCTTCTCCCCTTCCCCAAATTTTGGATCATTTAACATTTGCGTGAGGGAAAATGACAGAAAACTCTTTCCTCTCTCTCTCTGAATTCAACACACATTGAAGCCGAGGCTGATGGACAATCGCATGAGGAACCATCAAATGCACACAGAATGAAGAAAACTCATTATCCATACCTTCTCTTTCACTCACTGTGCCTCTATTATAGCAATCATCGTGAAATATAATAATAGAAACAAGACAAAAAAGACCGTGTTTTCTTAGCCACAACGCACGAAAGCCCTAATTTGTCCCTTTTACAGCCATCGTCTCTCTTTTTCCCTTCATGACCGTCACATTTGAACGAGTACCGCCGCTGTGGACACCGGCGAAGCCCTACAATCGGACTTCTTGGTGAAATTAATTGAACATCTAAATATACATTACAAGTCTGTGCACTGTGTAATTATTCAATTTTAGTGCATTAAAAATAAGAGGCTAGAACCCATGTAAATTCGTATTATTACTACTTGACGGTAATTGTTTTGCCATGGAATTCGCGTGAGATTTTCAACCACGAGCAGTTCACCTTGGAATTCACCGCTCACAGCATAGCAGAAAGCATATCCTGTGCGGTCATCCAACTCCTTTTCTACACCACAACACAACACAACAGCTGACAAATTGACAGTGTATTTTCTGCTCAATTGAAAGTAGCTTCTTCTGGCCGAAATGCAACGCTTGAGAGTCATTTTAAATCCGCCTTTTCAGCTCATCTGGACAACGTTCATTTGCCATACATTTCATATATCCAGAGATTTAGTTTTGAAACTTCTCTGCCTCGTCACAGTGACATGATGAAGGCAAAAAAGACACCAAATCTCTCTCTAAACATCTGCCGAGGACAGAGAAAGAGCAAGAGCTTCTGGGACTGAGTCATAATGCACTGAGAGCTTTCCATCACCTGCAAACATCAATTTACGAGCCAAATAAAGTCTCGAGGAAATTCCCTTGAGATTGTGCCGCACATCCAACATTGATTAATAATCCAAAGTATGCTTAATAATGTCAAAATCTACGCAAACCCAGAGCATAAATATTAATTGAAAATTTACACATTGGAGAAAAGCCCTTCGCGCCATAGGTGACAAATTTCCAAAACCACCCCCGTGAAGAGCGAGCCAAGCAATTCGGCATTGCTCTGAACTGCGTGGCAAGAAATTGGATTTTTACGTGACTGATTAACCCACTTCGGCCGCGATATTCATACACTTATTTCTAGACCAGTTGTAAAAGAAGTTGAGGCAGAAGGTAAGAAAAAAAACGCGACAATTCCTCCACTTTTTCTTCGATTGTGTGTGACATGAAAATAATTTCAAACTTGGTTCTTATATTGACCAAATATAGTCGTAAATAAAACTGTGTTTTTCATTATATGTAATTTCATATTTTGCACCCTTCTTGTTGAGGTGAAAATTTAATTTTCACTCGCGCGTTCAGTTTTTACGGCAAAGCCATAACATTATGACACACACACACTGGATGAGAACAAATTCTCTTAAGCATTTCTCCTCATCCGCGCGTCGTACTTAATAAAACGTGAATAATTTGATACCGCATTGAGGATATTTATTACCGGAAGTCTCTTTCTCCCTCCTTTTCGCATCCTCCAAACTAACACATGCGAATGCCAACTTTGTCGCTCTCTTTCCACTGTTTTTTGAAAGTGTGTAAAAGGATATTTCCGGCATCTTTTCTGGCAATGAGCATCAGAGAGAGAGAAGAGCTCATAAAGTGAGAAATTCTGCTAAACATTCACCCCGAATTTATTTCATTAAAAAGCCCACCGCACACGTTTCTGCAGCATCATCAACCGCACGAGGCAAAGAAGGACGCACAAATCCTCCCGATGGGAATTTCCAAAAAACTTCCACACTTCCTGGCACTCCAACATTTCCTCATTAGGCAACCCTTTTAGGCATTCCTGCACACACACGCCGTGCCGAAACATCATCCATCCATCCGCAATCCCACACGAAGGAGTTGTCAAGAGATTTGGCAGTCATATCAATTAGTATAACATTTCCCGGACACAAAGTAAAGGATAAAGGATGTCTAAATACAGCCTTTCCACATCTCACGTCACTCTCAGACACTCACAATGCAGTGATATTGAATATTGCCATAATTACTCAAACAGATGCAGAAATATCACAAGAAAATTATTGTATTACAACGCAGAAACCTCCATTTGATACATTTTCCTACATCTGCAGACCGCGTAACACACAAAAAATGTCATTAGAATAAAGAGAATCATCACACTTTTCTCATGCAAAGCATCCACTCTGTTGCATATTCGCATTCGCACAGCCTCTCTTTATTCAAAAATTATGCAAAAATGCATAGCGACAAAACCCTGCAATTCTAGCATCCTTCATTGTCTTGTAATTAATTGCGGTGCGACGATTAAAATGCTGTGAAATAGAAGAGAATCCATCTCTGCTGCTCATGACATAACAAAGGGAGACTCTGAAATATATTTATACGCGGTGAACGACTGTCGGGAATCAAGATAGCGATGGTCGAAAAAGAAGTCTGCGTGTGTGGGAAATTCTCTATTATTCACCTGCACCTGGAAATCGCATTTGACCATCTTCAACACGCCGCCGCCCAACAAGCGATGTCCAAAGCGCAATTCAACACTGAAGAGAAGGCAATTTTACATGCCAGTGGAAGGAGAAAAACGTGCATAATCATTTCACCCTAAAAGAAGTCATTACGCGGCAATTTGAGACATATTTTCGCTACCATGGAAAGAATTGTGTTCACTGTGAATAAATAATAGTGTGTTGGAGTCCATTAGGAAAATTCCAGGAAAATTCTGAAGCCACAATGTAAACTTTTCTCCTAAACAGGACATGAAAATAACATCGCGCCACGCGTCAATGCGACTATAAGAATAATAAAAATTCAAATCCCTTCACAGTTATTTGTCTTATTGATTTTCCGCAGAAATCATAAACAAGGGAGGGTTAAGAAACCCTATGAAAACGCATATCATTTTCACTCCTGATGAACTGATAAACCTTGTCTCATAACGCCAATTGGCCACTCTTTCTCAAAAGGGGGAACTGGAAAATCAGTGGCAATTCACATTGAATTAAGTCAATTTCCCTCCACCCAAAAACAAATTGCTCTTCCGCACCCACTTTTTTTTTTTACTCAATTACCCCACAGAGTTAAGGCTTGACACCACACATTATAACTCTCTTCTCAATTTAATTACATTTCACTTCCATATGAAAATTGTTTTTCTTTTATTACTCTTGCCAACTCCGACTAGAATCCTAACACAAATACGCGTCAATTCTGTTTAAGTCAAATAAACATTGCCGAATTAATGGCTTTACGTGACGTTTAATTACTAAACTCATGCGTCTAACATATGAACTTAATGTTTGATCATAAAGTGTTGCAATATACACTCTTTTTTCCTCTGCCCTCGCTCTTGTACACTTCATAATAATAATTCCTCTATCAATTGACCTCAAACTCTTCCATACAATTTTGTTAATTTGCTGAATTTCACAACATTTTTCCTTCTTGCCTCTCTCGCAATGCCAACTTTTTCCTACCATCTCGCGCTCGCGAAAGGGTTTCTCCAACTGGACAGATGGAGAATCTATTGCCAAGACAAAGTTCATTGTACTGCGCGAATCTCGTCTTGTGTGCGCCCATTGCAGAGATTCCTCTTCAACTTCACAATGTGGAAAAGAAGAATCTGCAGTGCACGGCATTCGACAATTTATTACACATTCGACATAAAAACCCACCATGTCAATATTTTCGTCAAATTGTAACCAAAAAGGTTTCACATAGCATTTCCTGGTAGTCGTTAGAAAGACATTAAAAACCATCCCAAACACTATTATAGACAGAGTTTGTGGTGGAAAAAAGACAGCTCAAAATGGGGAGGCAAAAACCACATAGAAATGGGTGAAATAAGTTCAACTTTTACCCTGACGGTTTTCCACTGAAATATAAGGGTTGGTTCATTGCAAACATTGCAAAGGATTAGTGGTTAGTTGTGCTTGATTAACAAGCCAGAAAAACCCAATTCCAAAGGTAAACCTTGGGATCAACACTGAATGTCGCTCAATTTCAATTGTAGCTTTTCCACTGAAAATCACTCCGTTTTCCCTCTATTAAATAATCCTTGATAAAATATAACTCAATATCCATAACCGCCACCCACACACTGGTTCTTTCCTCAGCTCTCCAGCCAATCGGGGACTAATAAGATTCGTGGTGAGAGTGTCAAGAACAGTGGACTAAATTTAATTTTGATGCAGGTCGTGAATAAATTCTCTCTGCTCTAATTTTCACTTCAACCGTGGGATTTGTTAGAAATCAATACAAAGGCCAATTTGGTGGGTTCCATCCGAAAGAGAGAGAGAAAGGTGGCGTAGAAGCAGAGACACAAGTACAGGTAAATTGGATTAGAAGAACATTTCCTTTGGCTGTGGCGACGTGATAGAAAATTTGATTTTCACACACTTCAATTCTTTTGCATTCAAAGCAAAGACAGAAAGAAAAAAACTTGAGATTCCATCAGACTGATAAATAAAAGTGAATTAGTCATTAAGTCACATTTTTTCGACCACTTCCACATGTTGTGATTCCCAGGAATATAATTAGAACCCTGCAGGTGAGCCTTCCAGACATTCTCTAGATGCAATTTAAGGCCTCTCGCGCTTATTTATTATGAAACATCTCTTTATCCAGCGCATTTTTTTGTGCCCCCACTCCGCCACAAATATGGTGTAATCATTCATTCCACACACAAGAACCAGTTTTCACGTGTATTTCAAATTTATTCACTGCGTCCGTGTTGAGATCACATGAACTCCACACGGCGCGGCTTGGATGATGGTAATCTCCACAGTCCATTCTTTGTTTGTGTTGTTATGCCACCTTTACATACATTCCACACAACAAAACTCCGGGAAATTTCAATCCAATTCCTCACCAGCGCGCGCTCAGCCACTTCAGTGAGTCAGGCAAAATGTGTGATCTCGTCATTTGACTCTCTTTTCCACGATCTTCACCCGGACAGAGATAAAAAGCATCCATTCCGGAGTGAGTCGAAAAGAGGTAAAAACTCTTCTTTCTAAGAACAGCCCAACATTCACCTTTAGCACCATAAAATAATATAGTGTGTGTCAGTCAAGAAGCTAAACGCTGTAATTCTGCTTGATATCACTTGATATGAAGATCAAGATTTCATACTATAGCTAATAGAAGAAAATACCTATTCTTGCTAAAAATCAAGAAATCAAGAAATTCATCAATATGCAAACCAAGAAATCGAATTAATTCAATTGGAAGAGCAAGATTTCATGAATTCAACAAAAATTCTTCTTATGCCAAATTGTGTCCTTGCTAAAAACCAAGAAATCAAGATTGTCATCTAAGACATCAACCACAAAAAGTGTATTTTCATAAATTTGCAGGAAGAAACACCTCGACTGAACCACCGCGCATTTCGCGAATGGCCACCAACACAGCCTCACCTGTGCTTGTGGTCAGGCCGTTTAACATCTTAGCTCACATGATGGAGTTAATGCATGAGTAATTCATAAAAAATGCATCAGAGCAGCCTGAAGAGAGTGAATGAGATGCGAAGAGGTTTATTCACTCGGCAACAAAGGAATTTAGACTAAATCTACATAAAAAGACACGCTGAAAATCTTAATTATTCCCTTAGAAGTGAGGAAAAAAGAAGCTGAACGAAATGTGAGACATGTTTTTCCATCTCTCTATTTTTTTTCCGCGCCCGACAAAAGGCGCGTCTTTTGAGAAGAGTATTAATTTGCAAAAACCTTAAAATGAACAACACATTCTTTGTTAGAAGATCATTATTCTGGTGTGATTCAGATGATGTTCAAGCACTTTTTTTTCACTCTGTCTTCACAATTAAAGACGACAAATACAAGATTGAGGAGGAAATCAACTTTATCTCAATCGATAGAAAAAACATTCTCTCATCGCAGTGAAACAACACTGAAGAGTGTCTTAAAGACCATCGCGACGAGAGTGAGAGAAAGAGAAGAAGAACCGGAACAATGGAATGCCGGCCACAAATCCCTACAATGATACAAAGTGAAGAAGCCCAGCAACAGAATCTTCGAGTGAATGTCTTTTATGCAATGTTGTTTCACTCTTCTTCACTTTATCTCTTCGTGGCTTCTCTTCTCATCCATGCCCCATCATTGGGACAAAATGCATGAGACAAAAGAACTCAATGACACCACAAGACAGCGAATGACAGCGAAATTACCATGTGAACATTTTCGCCATCCCACCAAAAAGCACCCACAATTCAATCGCACTCTCTCACTGTGTCTTCAAATGCACTCGAAGCCCAGAGACAATTCGACCCATTGAGAGGTCGTTAGAGTGAAAAATAGAGGACTTGTGTGTGAAATTGGCTGTTAATTTGATAAATACTCCACCGAGTAGCCCTTAAATTACTCTGGCAATGCTATGAATAGACATTTTAAAGGGAGAAATCATTACTTCAAGCCCACACGACACTCCCAAATATGTTCCTCTTGACATTCTGACAAGGGCAACTCACAAATTACACCACAAAATCCTCCTCTGCATCTTCTTCTGTCTTACCAAAATTCACAGGAAATTTAATTTCTTCCCATCGCTTCCAAAACACTGTTAATAGATTTATGATTTTTCCGTTTTTCGGTCATCATTTCGATGGTTTTCTTCTTCCATTGCATTTTGCTCGCGTGACTTTGCCAAACAATGATTCAGTGCAGTGAATTTGTGACACTGGAAGCCACAAGTGAAAAAAAACACACAATTATTCTCTAACCCAGATATCAACGTGACTTCTTGGAAGACTAAAACATTCTTCCGGCAACTAAAAAGTGCCACACTTCTTCCAATCGTCCCCACATCTGCAGTAAACGGTATTGAGTTGAGGTCTAAGATTGGAATTCTTCACAGAACATCAAATGCACGTTCTGTCCAATAAGTCATAAGATCGACAGGGATTCTGAGGCTCAGCGTGAACCATTAAATTGCCAAAGATATGACCAATAAATGTGAATCAGAGATGCGCTCGACTTGGAACTTAATTAAAATTATCTCCACCAAAAACGCACCGAAAGGAAGTCATTATCGAAAATGGTTCTGCTGTGGAAATCTCACCACAGAACGGATAATCTGCATTGATATTGACTTAATCCGCACGGCAAATGAACAACGAGATAATAGAGTGATAAGACAAGTGCAAATGTGAGTCAGAATTCACAGAATTCTCAAATTGGACGTCGTTAGTTTTGAAATTACAGTGAAAAATCCCATGCAATCCTTACAAAGGTACCAATTAATATTTATACATTTCTTTATTGCCACTTCCAATTGCGTGTCAGTTGAGAAGAAAACGTTGTGTGACGAAACCATATTCGTTATATGCAAATTGCATTTATTAACCCATCAATTCTTCCTTCGCACGGAAGCCGCGCACACTTGTAAGCTCCGCCCACTGACCATAAACATTGTCTCCCATCTGAAATTGATGAATCTCCAAAAATGAATCATTTTCCTTGGTCACTAATGGGTTAAATAGAACTAAAAGGATCGTTTCTTCAATCACCCATTAAGTTTCATTCCATTTCTCCCCATTTTCAGTGCAAAAGAACCCATTTCTATGACTTATTGTCGACTGATTAACACCCACACAACCACAATCCAACCTTCTGGAAGCGCGGAAACAAAGCGCGGTGACTTGTTAGGAAAAACGTTTCGTGTTACAGAACTCCAAAGTCTGTGTCTCATTCACTTTTACAGCCATCATATTAACCATTCTTGCACTGATCCACAGAGATTCCAACACTCGAAGGTACAAAAGAGACTCAGCAGGACGCTTGGCTGTCGATGGGACACAACTTGAGAATAAATTTACACAATTCTACAGTTAAAACCTTAAAAATCCATTAAGGAGAGCGCGAAGTCTCTTCCCTTTTCTTCCCTATTTCTCTCTGTCACTCGAGTGTGTCTCTGTAGGAAATATGAGTGTGAAAAAAAAGAGTAAAATATCCACTTTCTATGCCATCGTCAAGACGCAGACATCAATGGCAAAAGGGAGAATTTTCTAATTTTAACACTCTAAACGCGTCGCGCCCTCAGTCGTTTCCATTCTCCTGCACTTCTTCTTCTTTTGATGACGCTTCATATGCGAACGCGCGCCTTTCATCAAAGTCAGGACATAAGCCTCATTGAATTTATTCTCGTTACACTCTTCAGCCGACATTCAACACACAATCCACAATCTCTAGGGAGCTAATTTTACTCTTTTCTCTCCATCCTGCAAATTCGCAACACACATTTGCAAATTGTACAAAAATAGCCATAAGAGATTTGTGTGGCTGAGAAGAAGACCTGAAAATTCACTGTGTCTTCTTCTAAACAGTTCGCGAGATTCGCGCGTTGGTGGGAAAAATGCTGGAAAAGAATGTAAACAGGAAATTCAATTTTAGTCTCACATCTTTTCGGATCACCTTTTCTTCTTCTCAGGGATGATTTCATTCATTCTTCTTCTCTTTATCTTCTCACGGGAATTGTCAATTTTAGCAAAACTTTTCGAATTAACCACCTTTTCCCTCTCTCTCTTGCTCTCTTCAAAGACACATTCATAAAAAGGACATTCTTCTCGTCCCGATGGAATATTTCACAGAAATTTTTACCTGAAGTCTGAAAGGCAATATTTCTCGCAAACACCACTTTTTTTTCTCCTCCTTTGCCACTCTCTTTCGGCTCAGCCTTTTATACACCCTTGAGACGATGGGAAACTGACAGACAAAATCCCAAAGCAAGGGCCGTAGAATTACATAAAAATACGTCTCATTTTCAATTTCAATTAACAACATGCAATTCACAAAATATTGCAACCACAATTCAATCGTGTTCGCTTTTCCATGGAGAAACACCGTCGTCCCTTCCACCCAAAATTCATTGACTTTTTTCTGTGCTCCAACTTCTTGGCATTTTGGCATGGCGAGAGAGAAAGAGAAAACGGAATTGAGGCCATTGCCATGTGAGTTCGGAGAACGAGGAACTTATTTGCATTCTCTATCACTGGACGGAATTATTTAGCCACTTTATCTTCAGTCTATAAAGACTTTTGCGAAATACGCCGAGTTAAGGCATTTTGATAAGGAAATTTTCAATTCACATTTGCACTTGGGAAATATTATATTTTGTACGTGAAATTGCTCAATCGACAGATTGAATTCAGGAACTCACAGAAGTAAAAAACAATTGTAAAGCCTAAAATGAATGAATTTTCAAGCGCAAACATGAGAAATATTTGCAGTAAATTCTTTATATCGCAGATTAAAGCTCTTTAACACTGTTTTAGTGAGAAAATCTAAGTTAAGCTTAACATTCATGTGTTTTACTTGGAATTTCTCCAGAAATTTCCGGAAAAGAAGTAAAAAACGCTTAAAATTCTGAGTTCTAATTGCAAAATTTGGCTAATTTCGAGCTTATTAGAAAACTCTTGCGAAATTCTTCAAGACTTTTGAGTAATTGAAGGGAAAGAAAATGCTTTTCAGCTCTCAATGCACGTGATTTTATAACATTTTCCACTGTCTAATTACATATCAATTAAGGCTTTCCAAAAACCCCTTCTTTTTCGCACAAAAAAAGGCAAGTGTAACAAGAAATTCTGTTGTTATACAAATATAAATAATAGTCTTCCCACTCGCGAAGCCAGAGCGAGACAGAGTGGAAAAGTGCGCAACTACAAAACATTACATGACTTCATTTGCTGGGCTTTTGCTGCTTAATTTGGCCATAATTCACTCGTGTGTGAAGTATTTACAATCATTCTTCACTAATTGGTGAATTTGCGAAATAATCATCGGACGCAAATTAGGAAAAAGGTCTCAACTTGAATCCAATACAATCAATCAATCACTATTTTTTATCATTCTAAGCAATTGTGGTCAACTTCCGATTTGGCTGTTGTGCAAAAGAGGAAAAAACAGAGTTTTGGCAAGAAGTGCATTAATCCAGGTGGGAAGACTTGTCTGTCTCTAATGCTTTCAAGACACGTTCAATTGATAATTTTTCGTGTACAACATTCCATTGAAAACACAACGTGCTTTCTGGGAAGAATAAAACGCTGAGACTCTCATTTAAATTCTATCAATTCGCCTCAAGTTCTGGCCATAAAGACGCGAAGACGCAACACTTGATGAATGGCGAGAAGTGAATGAAAAATACTTTCTGGGAGTTCTTTAATCGATGACGGTTACAAAACGCATTCAGCCAAAAACTTCACCGCTCTGCGCGCCTTTTAAACGGAACATGTTTTGCTGTTTTGTTGGGCTGTTCTTTAAAGAGGGGAAGTCGCGACATGCGAAGGGTGGCTTTTAAAAGGTTGGGAAACTCGTCCGGAAGCCAGGTGCAGAGATGGTAATTTTCGGGGCCCGAGCAGAAACCGTTACGAAACCCTGTTTATCACTCGCTCTTATCACTCTTATCATCGTGCGCGGTGGACAAATTTTACGCTGCAATCAGAGCGCGGAAAAACAGCGACAGCGCGTCATTAAAGTGGGTTTTGAGAAGTGAGTCAAGAGTCGTGTTGAAAGTTCTGACCATTTGCAAAGTGCCTCAATATTTCAGGAATCACAACTTGTTTTGCTTTCTCTGCATGAATTTAATGCCGATCAAATTGCGCTGGAGTTGAGAGGCGGCTGTGAATGTGTTTTGTATAACATTTCGCAGAATTTGTACACAAACATGAAGAATATTGTGGCTATGAATTTTCATTTTAGCTTCAATGTTTAATGCGTGAAAGTTTCATTCGACGTGTGCCTCGAAAAGTAGCAAAACTCAAAATCGTCATTCATTCAATTCTAATTTACAAATTTAATTTAATTTAATATAAGTTTTAAACTAATTTAACATATTTTTAACACTCCTTGTTTGACTGGGAATCGCGACAATGCGACCGAAATCTATTGGTAAACAATTGGAATATTTTCCGCTGAATTCCAACCCTGAATATCTAGGCTCCGATGAGACCTAGACCCTAGACTTTGGGTTCATGGAAAGTTCAAGCTTAAGTCTTCAATATTTCCTGACATTTGAGCTCTTTTGCCTCGGAAAAGAGCGTGAGAATTTGAGGACTTTGTAACACATTTTCTAATCCTTCTGCTGCAGCGCGAAGAGCGAGTTTGTCGCTTCTTCGGCTCGCCGGCGAGTTCATTCGACTCTCTTGGGCAGCAGCGTTCTGCAGGTCTTTTTCTTGGGCGCTGCGAAAGGTCGCGAAGAGAGAAAAAGAGGCAAAGAAGACTCACCAGCGCTCGCCAGCGCCAAGAGGCAGAAGAGCACGAAGGTGAGCAGTTGAGATCTCTCGCTCTCCTCCATCTTGTGGTCGCCGTTCGCCCTTCTTCTGGCCACCGCGTGACCCGCAGTCTCTGGATGTCACACTTCACTGGCACTCCGGCGCACTATCCATTGCACGGTGTGATCACGAGAGGAAATGCACGCACACTTTGGCAGGTTTTACACACGCTCGCAACACCTGTGGATTCTCCGCCTTGTGCAAGAAGTCGCGCGCACTTCTCGCCCACTTTTCACCACTTTCCTCACTCACGCGAGCCACTGAATCTTCACGAGGGCATTCAGGGTGCTCCCGAGCACCATTATTGCACTGATCGAGGGTGGAAAATGCCAGGAAAATTGAGGGTAAATTGCTCACGCAGCGCAACAACACGTCTTCACTCTGCGAGATCTTGCGGCAAACTGACGAGGCGCGCCGACGTCAGCCGAAATGCGCGAATGCAGTTATACCCGCTGTTATACAACCGACCGTTGAAGCATTCAACATTCCTGTGAGCTGTGAGTTTTGAAAGACAACGGAGAAAATGCATGAAAAAGGAAAATACTTTTCCGGGGAAGCACGAAGCAATATTTATTGTATCACCGCGTACAATCCATTCTCCGTGCTAGCAAATTAGAAGAAGAAGCCCAGAATCTTCCCTCCGAGATGTTTCCTTCTGGCCTCTTCGTGATCCATAATTCCTCCGCTCGTCGTCAGCACGACGTACCTGAAAGAGACCCACGGAAGACGCTCAGTCACATGCCACAACGCTCTCTCCTTTGGAGGAGGCGCCAAAAGGACACTCACCCGAACTGTCTGGAGGGCAGCAGAGCGTTTGTCCAGTTCTCAATGTCGCGAATCGGCACGTCGAAGCGTGGCGAAATCACGCCGCACTTGTTGAGGCGCCCCGTGAGATTTACCACGATCTTCCCGGATCGGTGGTCGTCCACAATCTCGAATTCGCCAATGTAGCCGTGCTTCATCATCACTGTGAGGAATTTGATGATGACTTTGGAGCACGGCCGGATCAGCACTTGGCGCTTGCCGCGCTTCTCGGCGTTGTTTATGCACTTCAGGGCATCAGCCAACACATTCATTCGCACCATTGTGGCAGCTGTAGACGCCGGAGAGCGTGAAAAGAGAGAAAATGCTGGAATTAGTCCCATTCTTGGGGGCTCCGGAAGATCAACAAACAGAATGAGGTTAGGAGACTTCTCCAGCAGATTTTGCCGTGAAATTGTTCATTTTCTCCATCGCACTGTCCGCATTTCCCTTCAGAGATGTGCAATGTTCATGATTTACGGTATTTCGCAGAGAAATAAGCTGTATTTAAGAGGAAAACACCTGCAGAAGTCCCAACACGACCACAACAAATCTGACAGGACATTCAATCTCATCTCTCAACTATATTTTTCCTCCGGGAAACACGCCTTCTACATCAATCGATGCAGAACACTTTTCTGAACAATTTCACGACAATTTCAGCTGTCTGAAGAGTGTATTTTCCTCACCGTTTTGTGAAAACTCCGGGGACAATCCACGTTTTCTCACAGAACTCAAAGAAAGAAAGATGGTGGCCGGAAATTCCAGTGACAACCTTCCAATGGAAGTGTTGCCCGATCTGAAAGTCACTCCAACCTCACTTTTCGCTGTTGGTAAACAAATTGAGGACGTCCTGTGATTCCTGTGGTTTTGTGGAGTTTCTGGCCATGTCCCGGGAGGAGAAGCAACTGGAGGCACTGCTGGATGCTGTGCTGAATCGCCTGAATGACCTAAAGTTGTCCATTGGGGCGATGATACAGAAAATCGAGACAGAATATGAGACAATCAATTGGCCGACTTTCCTGGACAATTTCGCTCTCATTTCCAGTCATGTAAGTCGATTTTCTGGTCGAGAGGCATCTCTTCATGATCTCCTGGTGTGTTTCAGCTCACTGGCTTGTCCAAGATCATCGCCACGGAGATGGGCGCTCCACTGAGGAATCTCACGGTTCTTCCTCTGCTGCTGTCGCCGGAGCGCGACGAGGCGCTGTGGCAGCTCACGGAGGGCCGCATCCCGGTGTTCTCGCACGACATGGTGCCCGACTATCTGCGCACGAAGCCCGAGCCGACGGCGGAGCAGAAGATGATGGCGCACGAGCAGAAGGCGAACAACCTGACGCCGGAGACGGCGGCCAAGCAGGTGGCGCAGTACCAGAAGATCGTGTCTCACGTGTTCGACATGGTGAGCAAGGCGCGCGAGGAGTGGGAGTCCGACTCCTCGGCCCGCTCTGGCGTGCAGCAGACCAGCAGCATGGCGGACACGCACGCTCTGGTGGCGGCCGTCGGGATGGGCAAGAATCTCAAGGTGAACATCCCGCCGGGCGTGGGTCCCAACGGCCCGGGAGGGCCGCCAGGCATGGTGCCGCACGCCATCCGCCCGCCGGCGGCCATGGCGGCCGTCAGCCCCTCGGGAGGCGTCGGACAGATGGGCAAAGCGCCGTCCGCGATCAAGACCAACATCAAATCCGCGAATCAAATTCATCCCTACGGAAGATAAGTCCTGCGATAGTCGTAAGAAATCACCGCTTTCCCTTAATTTTATTGTAAGATTGTGAAAGAGATGAGGAAGTAAAGAAATTGTCCCTTTTTAACACTGATTCTAGTGAGTTTTGCTGGGAGTTCAGAAGATGCGGTGATTGATGTGCAAAATGACCCTTGATTCGACCTCAGATGATGGTTTTATTAGCTTCTGTTTCACTGATAAGATGCTCTTGTTGCGAAGAGTGACAAAAATACGTGGTTTCCAGAGTCTATATTTCCTCTTTCTTAGAAAACAAACACCAAAGCTTCCAAAAGAATGTTTTTTTATAACGTGATTATGGATATTCCGCAACCCTAAACGAAGTCGAGGCAGTTCAACTGCGCCACCGCGTGGCGGCGGTTCAGAGCTTGCTGGGGCTGTCTAGTCAATCCGCGGCGCACACGATCACGGCCTCCGCCTTCTCCTCCTCCAGCTCCTTGGCCGTGACGGCCAGCTTCTCCTTGCCGAACGCGTCCACGTTCAGGCCCTGCACGATGCGCCACTGGCCGTTCTTCACCTCGCACGGGAACGAGAAGATCACGTCCTTGGGCGCGCCGTAGCTGCCGTCGGACAGGACGCCCATGGACACGAAGTCGCCGGGCGGCGTGCCGTGCCACCAGTCGCGCATGTGGTCGCACGCCGCGTTGGCGGCGCTCATGGCGGAGCTCATCTTGCGCGCGCTGATCACGGCGGCGCCGCGCTTCTGCACCGTGGCCACGAAGTCGCCCTGCAGGAAGGCGTCGTCGCCCACGGCGGCGAAGGCGTCCTTGCCGGCCACCGTGGCGTTGCGCGCGTCCGGGAACTGCGTGGAGGAGTGATTGCCCCAGATCACCACGTTGCGCACCTGCTCGATCGGCACGCCGCACTTGGCGGCGATCTGGGCGCGCGCGCGGTTCTGGTCCAGGCGCGTCATGGCCGTGAAGTTCTCGCGCGGGATGCTGGGCGCGAAGTGGGAGCAGATGAAGGCGTTCGTGTTGGCCGGATTGCCCACAACCAGCACCTTCACGTCCTTGCGCGCGTGCTGATCGAGCGCGGCGCCCTGCACCTTGAAGATCTTCACATTGGCGGCGAGCAGATCCTTGCGCTCCATGCCCTCCTTGCGCGGCATGGCGCCGACCAGGAAGGCCGCCGCCACGTCCTTAAACGCCTCCGCCGGGTCCGCCGTGGGCACGACCTTCACCAGCAGCGGCAGCGCGCAGTCCTCCAGCTCCATCACCACGCCGCCCAGGACGCCCATCATGGGCGGGATGTCGAGCAGGTGCAGGATGAGCTTCTGCTGGCGCCCGAACACGTCCCCCTTGGCGATCATGTGCAGCAGCGAGTAGGCGATCTGGCCGGCGGCGCCGGTCACCACCACGCGAATTGGTTCGGCCTGGAATCCAGAAGGCGACAAGGTCAAATGAATGTTAAGCCCGCCGAGCGCGTCGGGAATGCGACCCGCGGGATTCCGCCCACTTGGCACGCTCGCGGCGCCTCAAAATAGACCGGGAAGGCGCTTTCCCGGCTGTTGCGTAACTCACCATGTCTTTCTGTGGCGGAGAAGAGTTGCGGGCGAGTCCAAGAAGCGAGCAACGGAGTATAATTGAGGCGAGATGTGATGGATGAAATCCGGGGAGAAGACAGACGTCCAACTGGAAGACTGGAGCCGATTCAGGGCGAAAGTGGGGCGATTGGAAGGTAAACTATGGGAAAGTGTCATCATTGGAAGTCGAACAAATTGAAATTCAACCGATTTAACCCTTCAACGGTGACCCTAGAAATTGCAGTTCAGGAAATTGAACAATAAAAGCCTAATTAATAAATAAGTAGAGAAAAATATTTTCTTCTCATTTGCAGTATTTTGTGGTGTGGAAGTGAAGTTCTTCTGGGGTAAAAAATAGAAAAATTGTCATCTTTGGAAGTTCGCATGCCGAGAATTCCAAATGTCAAGATAACACATTTTATTGCTTCTCAGAAGTCTTCTTTCAAGTGCAATTTCACAATATTACAGGCAAGACAGTGTGATTTTCTTTCTCCTAAGTGATTTACAATAAACCTTAAGTTATTCTTCAGTAAGATTAATTTTTTGTTTTCTGTTTAACTCTCGATTTAACCCTGGATTTAACCTCTTCGACAGACACAAACATGAGTAGCATTTTGGGCTGTGAATACCAGTCGGAAGTCACTGCTGACCACGGATTTGAGTTCCAGGACGAGCTGCTGCTGCACTTGTGCCTCAGGATGACGGAATTGAACGTCGAGAGCTTCTCAGTTGGCCTGGAAGTCAAGGAGTTCCCCAAGTTCGACGATGTCGTTGTGGAATTCGTGCTCTCCGGCAACAGAAAGTGTCTGATCTTCATTCAAACTAAGCATATAATTGAGCAGACCAGGAAGATCTTCCCTGAACACCTCTGCAGCATTGGCGAGTGTGTTAAAAGCTCGAGGGATTTGTGGAAGAATTTCAATCTCCAGAAGTACATAAAAGCCGTGATGAACGAGAGTTTTCAGGACAAATTGCACTCTGCTGAGGATTATCAGCTGCGATACATCATCCTGACCAATCTGGCGTTCGTGAACGACAAGGAGTCAACAGATGAAGAGAATAATGACCTCGAGGGACTCTTTGAGAGACTGACAAACAGAGGAGCGCAAATTCTCCGATTCAACAGCAAATGCAGAGAAGAAATCCAGGCGATAATCGATAATATAACCGGCGATTCGAAGGAAAAACAACAAAAGCTCACTGATATGGGATTAGATTACTTTCTGGATCGCCTGCGACTTGTCGTGCGATCACCGAACTTGAGCAATTTGGCAGAAATCAATGATAAGATTCTCTGCAAGAGCTTCAAAGTGTTCAATCGAGAGTCTTTTGCAAAAGTCTTCCGGAAGAACTTGATCGAATTCACTGCCATCGACAAGTCGAAGCGTCGCAGGACTCTCGATAAGACTAATTTACAGAGGATAATCTCCCGATCAGTTGTGGAAGTTGACTTTCCCACCATTAGCAAGTCGTTTATTGATGAATTGCCGAATTGGATTCACTTTCGAGTGCCCGTGATGAAGAATCTTCAAGCTGTCTTGATGAAGTGCAATAAGATTTGCAACAAAATAGGCCAAATATTGGTGCTACTAAAGGTTTATGAAGCTCTCAAGTTGACTAATCCGAATGTTCTTGTGATTCCTCACTCGAAAATCACTGAAATACACATTGAAGCTCTCAAAATGTACGGCAAAAATATTATTCTCTATCTTGACGACGATGGGAAAGAGTTTCCAGCGGAGATAAGTGAGAATGCGAACGTCTTCTTCATCGGAAAGGATCTTGAGCTCAAGCTGCGCTATCGATATGATGAATTGACGGAAAAGTGCAGAAATAGATTAATGCAAATTCAGTTGCAAGGAGTGAAAATTAAGATTCCTTACGACGTTGCGTGGCAAGATGATCCGAATTACACGCTTTTGATTGACGAAGTGCTGACAAGATCGGTGAATAATCAAGACATTTCTCTGGGAAGGAATTTGCCTCGTGACAAGATTCCAGCATTTTATATTGAGAAATTTCCCTTCACATCAGCGCAATTGGATGAGTTGATCTCAGAGGATCGAAGACAGGTGAGATTGATGATCTGTCCGACTATTGTAATTGGAGGACCAGGATTTGGGAAATCCTGTGGCTTGCAGAGAGCCGCGATGTACTTGAAGGAGAAATTTCCCACTTATTGGATGGAATTCATTGACTTGAAGCTATTTTCCAAGGCGTTCTTCGAGAGAAAATCCGTTGTATTCACAGAATCCGAAGCTGTGGACTTCTTCATGGACAATCTCGTCTCTTATTCACCGGAAAATGTCAATCTGGAGAGAAGAATGTTGAATCTCTACTTCAAGAGCGAATATCCAAGGATATTCATCGCCTTTGATGGATTTGATGAAATCTCTCCGACGTACGAAATATTGGTGCTGAATCTCATCAAAACTCTCAGCCAGAAGAACATCGCGTGCTTCCTCACCAGTCGACTTCACTGTGAGAAAGTCTTGGCAGAATTGAGAGAATTGAAGCACAGATTCAAAGTGATGCGAATGGAATCGTTCAACATGGAGGAAATTGAGAGATTCACCGAAGAGTTTTGGCGTTGGAAATTGCCTGATTGTGGTGTGGAGAGCATCAAATACTTCCAGCAACAGTTCTTCGCGCATAATGCACTATTTAAAGGCATCGCCGAGACTCCGATGTTTCTTCTGATGTTGGCTAAAATCGCAACGCCATTCTGCGAATCAGTTTGCAAGGCGACAGAGACAAATTCAGATGGTGAATTGGCTGACTTTGATGACATCAATCTGTGGACAATTTACGAGAGAATCTTCGAAATGTCCTTCGATCATTTCTATAACAAGGAAGGCATTGATTCGACATCAAATCTCGCCATGGTGAAGAGGAAGCAAGATATGGAAGTGGTGAGAAAGATTCACACTTACTTGGCCGTGAAGGAGTTGCAAATGTCGGATATGATATCAATAGAAGCCGACGTGAGCAATGATGTGGAGATCCTGGCGCGAGGATTCGTCTCGCGGACAGACGATGGAGAGTTCTTCTTCGTTCACAGAACCTATGCGGAATACTTCTTCGCGCGCTGCCTCGTGGACGAGATGAAGAAGTACAATGAGACAGTGATGAAGTATTTGACGATGAATCTTCCTTCTATTCCCAGTTCACTGATCCTTGAGTTCGTTTGCGGTCTCGTGCTGAAGGAAATCCTTGGAAATCCAAGATTTATCGAGCGAAAGATGATATTAAGTGCAGATTCCGAAATGTTAACGCACTTTAGCATATTCTTCCAAACACTTCTCTTCTTCGTCTGGAGGCATTTCATGTCTGATATTTATGCTGATAAGATTTTACTGGTTAATGAGTTTATTAATAGTATTTTACAGGATTCTAATTTGAGGCATTTTGAGTTTAGTCTGTACTATAAATACCTCGATGATCGCTATATTTATATAATTACGCAGCAATTGATATTCTTAGTTGCACATCCAATGATATTCTTTGGCGAAGACGTTAAGAGGACGAGTTTGAGGAGTTTGGACAGATTTCTGGGTAGAAAAGTCTCAGGATCAGACTGTGAATTTCTAGAACAATTCTATGAATCACTTGTGAATAATGAACTTCTGACCAAGGAGGAAATGATAGAAGAATATGAGATTGTCTTGAGAAAATTCCTCACGACGACTTATCACAGAAGTAACTTGTTCTTCTCCTATTTCAAACTCAAGTGCATCAATTACGACGAAGAGCTGAATTATGTTAAAGATCTGCTAAGGAAAAATCACTGTTTTCAAGAATTTGACACAAATTACATTTTGCACGTGGCGCTGATGGAAGAAATCAACAATGATTCTAGCAATTTCCTTGACAAATTGACTGTGTTCATAAGACAAGAAGATAGAGTTTATCAGCTTCTTGCGCCATTTGAATTAGATAATAAGTGTCGAAAAGACTTTGTCGAAAGGATCGTGAAAGCATTTTATAGAAAGAATTGTAATTTTATTTGTAACAAAAACAATTCAATTTTGTATTATTTGTGGAAAAATGATAAATATTTCCTAATGCAAGATATCCTGACTTATCTGAAGGATGAAGACTTCGGAGAATTACTCGAAAGTCCGCATTTTGATGGGAAATCTTTTGTGGAATATTTCGAAACGGCAGAAAATGGAGATTATGTCAATGAAGCATTTATCATGCACGTCTTTAGAACATATAAAATAGACGTAGTGCTTGAATTGGTGTCTCCATGCTCAGATGAGAACATTCATCAGGTGATAAGAAGAAATCTGAATCTCTGTCTTACATTAGGAAATCAAATAACCGCCGAAGAGGAGAAACAATGTCCAATAGAGCAACTTCTGAGGCGAATTATGAATGATATTTTCGAGTGGAAGATGAAAAAGGGTCACAAAATACTCTTTCTTCACACAATTCTCAGCACTGATTTCAAATATGGCTGCCGAAATGCTCATGAAGTAGTTTTTAAGTGGCTTTTGCAGACGCAAAAGATGCAAGTTTGCTATTCTGAATTGACTGATGTGAATGACGAGGGAAATTCGCCATTACACATCGCCGCATCGAGGAAAGTGTTGAGCTTCTTTGAACATCTTTTTCGCCTCTTTGACGACGGAGATCAAGAAAAACTGTTAAATCTTATGTACATAAGAAACAAGAAGCGTCAAAACTTCCTGCATTGCTTCCCGGAAACTGAAAAGACTGAAGATATTGAGTTTATTGTTAAATTCTACGTCAAGATCAAAGATAGAATTTTAGGATCAAAAGCATCACATTTAGAGAAATTACTCTTCCAACAGGATGCGAACGGAATGACTCCTTTTCACGAGAAATCCTTCAGTTTCTTCACCAAATTCATCCACTTCATCGCTTTAGACAGAAGAGATGAATTGCTGGAAATTAAGGACAATCAGGATAGAATGCTTTCACAGAGATTTAGGAAGATGCGGAAAGAAGATCTGGAAAGGACAAATGCGTTGTGATATATTTTATTTCTTAATAAAGCATATATATTCCGTTGTTAGATGTCCTTGCTTTAGTAGGCGTCAGCGGACTCGGGATCAATGGTGTCCTGGCGGAAGGTTTCCACTTCGGCCTGACTGTCGGCTTGAATGAGTTTTCCCCTGGTGTTGGGCTTGGGATTCATCAGGACGAAGGGGAGTTCAGCTGACACTTCCCCACCGAGAGCGCCCAGGAAGAGCTTCACCTTCACGGCGTAGGACACGATGATCCCGAAGGCGTCTCTTTGTTCGGGATTGGCGAGCAGCGTTGTGGACGCCAGGCTGCCGTCAACGCGCTTGAATTGTCCCTCCAGCGCGATGCCGCGGCGGAACTTGTTGGAGCTGATCACCGGCATCAAGTACATCACCTTCTGCAGACTGGAGCCCGGCTGGATGGGGCATCCCTCGCTGGTCTCCATCGTGGCCACGGTGTTGCGATACTGGCCGTTCTGGAACAGCACCACGTCGACGCCCTGCTGCACCATCGCCTTGATCTTCTTCACCACCTTGTTGGAGTTGTTGCGGATGCAGATGTTCACGCCAATCCGCTCGCCGTGGTGATACAGCTGCTTGTCTAGCGTCACCTCCAGCTCCAGCTCTCCTGGGCTCAGCACGAAGTCCTTGCGCACCACCGTGCATGGCTGCGCGCCTTGCTTGGTTGGCGCGTACTGCACCTTGCGAATGCCCAGCGTCACGGTGGATCTGCGGTGGGTTCTGTCGCTCTCGGAGTCCCCGGAGAAGATCTTCACGAAGTACTGCACGCCGCACGGGTCGCCCTCCTCGTTGGCGCCCTGCTGGAGCGTGATCGAGGCCGGGGCGTTGGGTTGCAGGGTGAAGGTGAAGGGATAGGCGTTGGGACCCAGTTTCTTCAGCAGACGCTCCTGCAGCTTGGTCAGCGAGGGGTTGCTCTTCTCCCGGGGAAAGAGCAGCTCCGAGGCCAAGTAGAGCTCCTTCTGGAAGTTGAGTCCCATCACTTCGTCCTCTTCGCGGCCATAGCGGAAGGAGCAGACGATCTGTCCGAAGATCCTGCGCTGCTCCCGCACGTACTCGTCATCCAGCACAACGACACCATCTGAAAGACATCATCGAGATCACAGGCTTCACAGCTTCATCCTGAGCTCTCACCGATTGGCTCCACGGCCGATAGATGATCCACAAAGTCCCGCTTTCCCAAGTAAAGGGTGATTTTTCCATTGGGCGAGGACTTCTTAAACACCTTGAAGTTCACCACCATTTTTTCGCCTTTCTTCACTGCTCTAAATTCACGAGAAAATTCAAGACACTTTTGAACGTCTCCGGGCTCGAGCGGGGTTTTTATACAAACCCTTCTGCCTTTGAGGGAATCCAATTACACCTACTGCATTTCTACGGATTCACTTTGTGGGTGTTGCGAAATTGAGGTGGACAGAAGAAGATTTCACTGGCATGCAGAAAGGAATGCACAAAAGTCCAAAATCAATGAATACGCGGCGTAACCTTTGCAAACATCAATAAATTTAATTAGGTTCGCTACGTAAGGGTTTTTTCCTCTATGCGTCACGGTTTTCTTCAATTTCAACTGCCAATGAGTCAATCGGTTCTAAGAACATTTTGCGTCTTATTTATCTGTGTGACAGAGTTGAATATAATTAATTGTGTGATCCACCGAAAGAGACTTATTTAGAAAACACTCATTAATAATTCTTCTGTATTTCCAATACACTGTGGCGCCTTGTTTCCATTGACATTCATTAAATAGAACAGAATGATCAACATTTATACCGCGACTCTCAATTGTATTGTGAATTGAGTGTGAAGAAACAGCGATTTCAAGTCCAATTCCGCTGCTAAGAATTCATCTATTTGCTTTCCGCAAACAGTTTTGCATTTCATGGGAAGCGCAAGATAAACAACGTGTCAGCGGCAAAAAAGTTAAAATTCTTATGCAAATATTTATGTAATTGCTGGCGATATTGTCCGGATTACAGTCTCAGTGCCGTAAAAGTGCAACATTGCCAATAATACGGGCTGAATTGTTCAATTTCGCGCACGATTAGCGAGAAATATTGGCAGATTGATCCAGTAATTAGCCAAGGAGAGCTTGTGAGCAGTTTTGGAGGCTCGTCATTGCACGCGGAGCTTTCATTGGTCAATGCGCGGAGGCAGAGTCGCGCTTTGCACTCGAAATGCCTCAAAATCACCTTCAACCGCCGAGAGAGCTTTCGCGCGCGCCTCTGACGCAATATATGCTCAGGCGAGAGAGTAAAGGTGTAATTTATGCAAATCACTTGCGCTACAACTGAGCAAATTGTGAGTGTCACAGACGGAATTTCAAGCGTGAAACATTTGTAGAATTGTAATACAAGCGTCAAGACACGGTTTTTCTCCTCTTCTGCTTCTCCTCAACTCGAGAGCTCACGAAGACTTTGCAGATAATCACCTTCCATTGCGGGGTCGAGTTATTTTCATTCCAATGCTCGTTGGAAAGATATATATTTTGTCGAGATTGGAAGAAAAGAAGAGTCGCAAATCGCTAAAATAAGCGACATTCCTTAAATTTAGCACATCACGAGTTTAACGTCTCCGAATTCCCTTGACTCATGTCGCTCTTTTCGCTCTTTTTTTTATCGAGACTTATCCGATTTATCTTATCACATTCGTGTGCGACATGGCAGAATTGGGAATTTCACACGTCTTTCAGTTCAATTAACACCTGCTGCCAACTCGTTGTGACGCCTAATTCAATTACAGCGAGAAAACTCATCCGTTGGTCTACCAATTATCGACTTTAGTCATCCTCCATCAGTGATTTACGAGGAATTCTGCATAATAGACATTTCGAAGTGTTACTATGAATTCTGTTTCTTATTTGCCATTCATTTGGCTTTAGCAGAAATTTGACCGATTTCGGCAAGTCACCTGAAGACTTCGATGGAATTTCCAGAATTTTCTATTGCAATATTTCTGGATGTTACACGTGTTAGCGCTCAATCAAAAGAGCGATAAATCTTATCGCAATTCATTGTGATTCTTTACCTATCAAGTTCACTTCCCTTCCTTATCGCGCGCGGCCCTGATAAACCGTCACTCTGCAACTGTGTCAATTGCGCGAAAAATTGAGTGTTTAGTGCAAAAACTCCCTCATCCCTCTGATTACCCAATATGTATGTGTACATAGCCAAAAAAGACATCTCGTGACACATTTCGAGAACCTCCACAAAAACGCCCAGAGAACAATTCCTCATTTGCGTCATGTCACATGTCGCGTTTGCACGCGTATCGCTCAATATATTTCGTCTTATTTATTATTTATAAATACCACCAAGTAGAATCTGAGGCGAGGAAAAAATCTGTCTGTTTTTTTTGTGTACATTGTAAGAAAACTCAAGGTTTCGATTTTCGATGTCACTCTTCGTGCGAAATTGGCGGGCGCAAATATTGTGGCGCGCAGCGCTTCCTTATTCATCAACATCTCCAAGGCGATGCCGCACAGGGTCAAGTGGTTTGCCTGTCCTGGCTGGGGTTGTGACAGGGGCTCGTCAGGCGCCAGGCGATCCAGAGTGCAGAAAAAAGTGGGTGTGTTCCGATGGAAATCTCACCACGAATCCCACTTCAATCAGTCATTAAGCTTCTGATCGCGCGGCGTGTCTTGTAAGTGTGTTGCATTGGGCGACTGAAAATATGCGAAAAGGCACACATTAAGCTGGTCTCTTCTGATTCAGTAATTGTACGTCTATTTATAGCCAACACTCATTACAGCCCGTGGCATAGGAACACACATAAGTCAATTTTCTCGCCTCGCGTCGCCGCCGAACCGCCACGAAGACGGCCCCGCAGCGGAAAAAAAATTGATTAGATGACCTTCAAGTATTAACGAATTCTCTCTGGCTTTGGGGCGAGAGAGGGTGGCTTTTGGGTGGAGATTGCCCCACTTTGTGGCCGTCGCGCCCCAAAACGCACCCGCGACGATCGATTTTCGACCAACAGTTGGTTAACGCTGGATTTGTGGCATTTCCCTCCTTTTTCGCCTTCGTTTTTCATCCATTTAACACCACAGTCGTGCCTCACTTCCAAGTGGATTGTGTGTCGCCGGCGACGCTGTGATGCAACTTTTCATGAAATCTATTAGGACACGAAAGGTTCAGGGCGCGCGAAGACGTTTGCAATTCAGACACTCAATTGGGAGACATTTTTAAAAGATCTAAGCGTCATATTCCATTTGCTTCTTTTTCTATTTTGAAGTTATCGACAATTGAGTTATTGACAATGCATTTTAATCAAGTTTTGGCACAATTTTGAGGGGGGAAATGATTAAAATCGACAGTCTAAAGACTAATTAGTCCATATCAGTGCTATTTTTTCTCTAAAATCATGTTGAAAAAAGGAAAATGCACGCAGGTTATGTCGATAAGTGTCGGTAAGTTCAATACTTATCAATATTTCATTTTTGGCGTGAATTATAACCAAGTTTTAACACAATTATGAGACTAATTCATTCATATTTGACAACATCAGTCTTATTTTTTGCTTAAAAATCGTAGTTAAAAGAAAATTTCAGGCATCTTCTGTCGATAAGTGTCGACATTTCATTTTTGGCATGAATTTTAACCAAGTTTAACAGAATTTAAGACCAATTTCGCCTGAAATGGTGGTAAAAAGGAAATTTCAGGCAGTTTGTGTCGATAATTGTCGACATTTCAATGATAGTGTCATAACTCCCTAACCCAGATGTTCCACATGAAGTGTTTCACGTTGAATTTCCCAACGCGAGTTGCAGTGAAACTTGTCAATTTGTCCTTTCAAGCACGATTCTCGGCTTGAGATTAAGGAAGCACTTTCGAGTGTTTCTCGTGTTTCTTGTGTTTGTTGGCGTGAAACTTTCGGCGCGCCAGGCGCAATGTTTCAGTGAAACGCAACCCTGCTCGTGACTCAACTCGGCTGAGTTTGCGCACAACCACAGCGACATTCCGAGTGTAGTTTGGGCCGCGGAGGGGCGCCGGGGGAGTGCGGCTGTAGTCTGAGTGGCGGTTGAGCACGAAAATTGACTGTGGGCCGAGTCAGTAAACTGGTCAGCGCTGTCCCGTGCAGAGTGTGTGCTTCCTTGTGGCGTGCTAGTGAATTGCCGTGACAGAGTTGTGCGCCAGAGGCGGAATCCGCCACTTGCCCAAGAGCGAGACTGCCCGAGAGCGGAGAGGCGCAGAGAGACCGGGTGGTTGTGCACAACACTTGGGCCGCAGCGTGCGCGCAATTGACTCCAAAGTGGTGGTGGTTCGGCATTGATCACAAATCAAGCCGAGATCCAGCGCCGCTGCCAAGTCAGTTCAACAGTCACTGTGCTCCAGAGTGGACGGAAATCTCTCGCCAGACCAAGACCTGAGTCCCGTGCTTCAAGCCAATAGTCTCGCGTTCTCTTCTGTGGACACTTCAACGAGGGATAAAAATAGCCACTCTCGACGTTGAGCTTTTTTTAAAGCCATCGGCACGCATAATAAATTTTATCGGGTTTCGCTCCTCCTGTCGCTCTTGCCCATTTCTCTCCTTCCGTCGTCACACACTGTGAAAATTTATTTTGAGACTTGTGACGGGGGAAAAAAAGCGGAGAAAAAGCGGGAAGCACGAGAGATTTCGGTGGTGTGCTGAGCTCACGCGAAATTCCTCAGCAGAGCAGAGAGTGGCCACGAGACAGTGAGAGATTGAACCCTCGCAGTGCTAATCGCGCGATTCTGCTAGATCGTCGCGATCCAGCGGACTGATAGTGGTTGATAGGCCAAATAGCATCGCGCTGCTAAGCACTGTAATTTGAATAATTTATGAGCAGCTGAAGAATAGACAGCGCGGTGTGTGGAAGTGAAGCAAAAAGACAAGGTTCTCTCTATGCAAATCAAGCTGTAAAAATAGTCACAGATCGAGAAAGTTGTCGATCATATCGGAAAGTTGTGTGCCGTGCATCGGAGACGACGTTGAACCCTTGCCTAAATAACAAAATAAATATAGGAGGCTCGCCATAAAACCACAAAGTATCAATTAATTAATTTCTCAAGACTCGTGAGCGCTTTGGAAAATAGCATTTACTGCCTGCGAGAGGAAGGTAATGTGGCCATTTTTTCATACTTTATACTCTACTCAACTCTCCGACACTCCATAAAAGTCACCTTTGCGATCACTCAACTGAAATTGCGACTTTAATTAATTTTTCCAATATTGCCGAGAAGATGTTTCGACGATCGCCAATTTTGATAATGCCACAATTTCTTTCCCATGTCAATCAAATATCGCCAGACAGACAATTTTTCCCTCACTATCAAGATCACACAAAACGCGAATGACGATCGTGAAAATGGCAATTTTATGCGCCAACTCTGCGCTTGGCGCGAAGATCATGATCAAATTCCAATGCGCGCGATGCATATTTCTCAAGGATCGCATTTGAACATCAATTAATTTGCTCTCGCGCGCGGGGAGAGAGCTTTTTTCCAAGCCCAACAGCTCGCGCGCGCGATCCTCAATTAATTGCCTGAGCTCAACCTTTTTCGAAGCTTAATAAGTCTCTTGTTGTATTGTGTGCAAAAACAAGTTTTGATTGAAATGTTGTTGCAACAAATTAATTCAAGTCGCAAAATGTGATCCAATAAAATCCCATCGATCAAATCCAGTCGCGTCTAGACACAGTTGGATTCATGCATACCAATTATTAACCGGAAAATTATTCATGAGTGTCTCTTTTCCTGCAGGCGGACCACTTCTTTCCCCCGCGCGCGCCATCAGCCAGCATCAGCATGTCCACGGAAAAGTCGCCCATTCGTCGTGTCACTGGTAAGGACTTTGGCTTTGAGCTTCGCGGCGCGCGTGGGCTTTCAAGAGAGCCTTGAAAGCACAAGTGCGCGGCGCACTTCTCGCGCCTCATTGAGATATTCCGGAAAGATCGAGACATCCGGATGCGAAAGGTGTGGCGCTCTGGCCTTAAGCAGTTCCAACTGCTTTTCTGCACACTCGGCGACCCTTTGCAAAACCAACGATAAGCACTGGTTGTGCAACATTTACTTCGGCCGGCCCACGAAAAAAATTGGGGGCGCGTAGAAGGAAAAATTGTGCTTGACGCACATTTTTCGCACTTTTCCCTCTGACGTCAATTGCTCATCAGCGAGCTGTCGAAAAAGTGTCCAACATAAATAGTTTTGGGCTGAAGTTGAAGGAGGAACAAAAACAAGGAGATCAATTTTACTCACATTACTCTATTTTTCAACTCTCAATCGAGCAAAAGACTGCGTCTCAGAATACAATTTCAGAAAACTTAACCCTCTTCAGACCGTGAGAAGATCACGAAGATCTTTTTCACAGAAACACACTTAAAGACAAACAGTAAACAAGGGTTTGTTCAAGATGCAAATTGAAATAGAAAGATATTTTATCTTGTTATGCCTTCAAAATTTATTTAAAAATCAATAAAAAGCGAATTTATCAGCTGAAAAACTTCCAAACGCGAATAAATAGACAACATTGCTTAACTATTCGATTTATAATCGGATATTTACGGTTTTACGCAAGGTTTTACAATAAAAATGAGTGTGAAACTGGAAAAACCTCCGAATTTTTACACATAAAAGAATCTTTTTAAGAGAATAAGAGAAGAACCGTAAAGTGTCCTTTAATCGCTCAGTATTCTTCTTAAACTTAACCTCAAATTGTCACGTTCTTAGAGACTTTATAAATGATCTCCAAACTGTTTGAAGTAATTCTCTCAATGCTCTAAAATCTATCTTCAGACCTAAAACTTCTCCCAACGAGACAATTTGACACTCAAAAAATACATTTCCTCTTAATTTTCCACTCTTTTGCTCAAAGTTTCACACTGAATTCGCAACGACGGAAGATGCTGAAGCATTCAAAATCCATATTAACAACCTCTTGAGCAGTATATGAAAGCAACGAGAGATTCTCTTCCTTCTGTCGTTGAAGGGTTAACACACAATCACGACCATTTGAATAAGTCCGCATTTGAGTGGTTTGTTATCAAAGCCAACACAATTTCCGTCTCACCATGAACATTTCTCAATTGCTCGAGCACGAGAAGATTTTAATCGGCGGCGAAATCTTCCGTAGGCCAATGAAGAATGGATTCGCGGGCAGAAATGAATGAAATTCTGTGTGTGCGAAACGCGCGCTTTTAAAATTCACAAATCCACGTGCTGTCGAGATGCGACGTCACAAACTTGAATTAGGCGCGTTTATGCGTTCGCGGTCTAAATTTAACAAAGGAGGAAAAGAGAAAAAGAAGAACAGATAAGAAGGCATAGTCAAGGTCGAGGCGATCGGAAAGTGAAAATCACTCACAAACCACTTTCGATATCGAAACTTCTCGATAATCCCTGGGAAGGGTAAAAATTTATACAGCTGAGAAATTTTCCATGGAATATTTTCCGATTGTGAAAAGTGGACGGCGCGCGCGAGATTAAAGAATTCCTCCTTAACCTCTGGCATGACTGTGAAATTAACATCTTTCGGCAATTTTTCAGTTTATTCTTAGCTTAATGGCACTGCCTTTTTTGTCAGCTTCCCGCATTTGAATGGGGTCACGCGAGGTTATCGATGCTGACCGTTTCGTCCACCCCGAATGACTGTCTCATTGTCCCGCGATAGTAATTAATTTCGAATTCACAAACACACACACAATCTTCAGAGCCGCAGATAAACCTGTCTTTTGTCCGCTACACCGCACTTTCTGCATGTCACACGAGATTTACGGCGATCCAGTGAACGGTTCGGAATGGAGACGTTTTTGGGGGTTCGCGAATCTCGGAATTTATACATCAAAATCGTTTCGATTTTGGAAATCGCGCATGCAAATTAATCACACAATTATTAGATTCAAGGCGAAGATGATACGCCAGAAATTTGTACACCACACAAAAGGTGGTTTATCTAAACCAGAAGACAAGAATATCAAATTCAATGCTCGTTAAATTGAAAATGTTGCGTTAAAATGGCTTGGAAATTCCCTAAATTCAACTTAAACATCTTCTAGTAATTATTTTCTGAATATTTCACTTGATTTCATCCGTTTTTATTGTTATTTTTGACTGAAATATGACAAAATTATCTTGAAATAATAGAAAAATATATTAAAGAAAAATCTATTCAAATCCAAAATTATATTTTTGGGGTCTGAATCTGAATCACAGTAAAGCACGGAGTGAATTTGTTGATAAAAAGCAGCTTTTGAGAAGCAATTCTAACATTTCCAAATAGACGCTTTTCTCAGAACTGAGAAATCTCCCGAAATTAGTCATTAGCCTCCTTAAGCCGCCGCATTCCGCGAAGCCTTCCTCAACTGATTGACACCATAAGATCGCGTGAGAACTGCCAAGTTCGAAATTGTGCTAATTGCCGGTCAAAGAAGCGCCCATTGCAAATTGAGTTTGAAGGAAAAACAGGGAAACAATGTCTGCAATGTGCAACATTTGCCATTCAAATTCCCTCCTGTAATTCTCGCATTTGCCTAATGTATTGGCAAACATTGCATAACATCCAGCGACTCTCTCATTATGGATGTGTTTTTCCTCCGGAGACTCCACCATCGTGAGTGCGCGCGAGGCTCCGAAAAAGAGAAACTGGTTGAGTGCCGGTTCTAGCTGGCTTTCGAAATAGAATCGCGCGCGCATTTTTCTCAAGATGACCGAAGTGTGTTTGGTGGAAAATTACCGGCCAATAGAAGCTTCTTTTTTTCGGCCAGATCATGCTTGAATTTTCCGCACGAACGCTGAATGGAATTCCAATTGTGTGATGTTTTTTTTTTCTGACGGCGGAAATTTATTGTTATGCTGGCGATCCACCCAGAAACATCCGTGTAATTTAGCTGGTATTTAGATGCTTTCTCAAGGTCTTGGATTTTGCAACAATTGCTGGAATTCACATATGTGTTGTTCTAATGCAATTTGTTGTGTGGAAAAGTCACAGAGATTAGTCCGATCGACGGTGGAAAGTCCAGAAGCTGCGCGCCTCAACTTTGATCGTCGCGCTCTGGAGTGTGGTGGAAATGCGTCAGCATCTTTATTATCACATAGCTGAAAAGTCACTCTTTTCGCATTCATGCTGTATAAATAGTGTGGCGAATGCGTGGTTGTGCTTGTGTGTGCGAAAATGGGGGCTCGTCCATGAGGCATTCGAGAAATCCACATCAGCAGCAAATACAAACGCATGTGCGCCAACTTATAAAAAGATCACGAGAGTTCAGACGGGCGACGATAGTTTTTAATTAATGGCCTGAGGCGCGCGCAAGTGCTTTGCCTCCAACTATGCAATGATGCCATCTCTAACCAATTTGCCCCCATCGATGAGATGTTCCAGAACAAATCCCGACAGAGCGCGGCTGTTCCTCCACCCAATTTCTATCCTCTTGACAAATTGACAATTGATGCACAATTGCCATGTGTGTGAATTGAAACGAGATTTCTGCTAATTGATATGATCTTGACATGATAAATGGATGCGCGATCGACATTATCTCAGTTGAGACGCACATTTTCCACACACTCATTGAATGCCAAATTCCCCATTAAGACACTCTAAAACTCTTCCACCGGAAGGTCAACTGTTGAGACACGCTTTTATGGCGTCTGTTAAACGGTTTTTCCAGACACTATTTTACGATTTTTCACTATACGCCAAAGTCGGTCAATATCCGAAGTCGTAAAATCTTAACCTGTGCGGGAAAGCGACCAAAGATCGGTTTAAACCTGACTCAGTCAAGGGGTTTTCCGAAAAAATGGCAAAGGTCGCTCGTTGAGGCTATTTTTGACATCATTTTCGCATTTTATATCAACGTGCTGATCACGTTTTTAGCCAATTTCGATTGAATAAACTGTGTCAAGTTTTTGGACAATGTTTTGCACATTCAAATTTGTAACATTTTCCAAGAAATTCACCGCATTTGCTCCATCGAGAAATGTAAAGCTTTTTATGATTGTAATAAAATACTGTTCACAAGTGATAAGATCAAGCCAAGGGGAAGATATTATGGTCAGAAATAAAGTGGAATTGTTTAATTTTTGCAATACATGGAGATTTTTTGCACTATTTTGCCAATAAATACACTTTAATGAAGAAATTTAATCAAGATTACAAGCTTGTAATGTTAAATTCAAATTAATTGTCCTAAGATTGATCATAACCTCAAAAATACTGCTCCAGGATACAAAATTGCCAGTTTTAAGAGTTGTTTAATAGATCTTCGATTATTATCAGATTAATATACCCAAGAATTGCTTTTAAAACGTTCCAAATAAGTTTCTGTCTAGAATTCTGGAAAATATTTCACGATCATTTTGAGGTTATGATCAACAGTGCATCCAAAAAAGCGATTAAAAATTGAATAACATCAAAATATTCTCTGAAAACTTTGAATATTTCTAAAATATATAGTTTTTCTTGTTTGTATTGACCTTGAAATACAAGTAAAATTGGCAATTTGTCGTAATATCTCCCCCTTTGGTTTAAACTGATAGAAAAAGCCCCACATTCCCCTATTTAACTGCGTTTACTCGTGAAGTTGTAAAATTTCTTTCTAGTTGTTCTTTAGGAAAATCTACACTTTAGTTTTTCCACAAGGAACACCTTTACAACGCCATTTCACCTTTACTTTTATCTCTAACCTTAATGATGGCTTAATTGCCAGCCGATAGACACCGAGATAATCCCAGTTTTTACACACTCTCAAGAGCATTTGTGTAATAAAATTCCAAAATTGGCTTTCAGGGATTTTGCTTTCTCTTTACCTTCGCCAATTTCCTGGGAAATTGGAGAGAAAAAAAAGGGATTTTCCCGTTTAGCACAGCCTTGATCGTGTGATACTTGAACTTGTGATCCAACATGTGATAATTTCTGGGAAATGCAAATAAATCCTCCTGACTTTGCCATATGGCAAGTTCTCGGCTCTGCCCTCTGACTCTCTGGAGATGCCTTGATTGACGGTTTATTTTTACGATTAGCCCGAGAGACACTTTGATCTCCGACTATCTTTCGACTGGCGTCTGTGCGAGCGCGGCGAGAAAAAATCGCCACGGGGAATGAAACTTATCTCTGGGCTGGCTTTTATGGCTTTTTCACTGCAATCTGAAGGCTCACTCTCCACTCTCCTGCCCAGGTTATCCCGCGGTTCAATCTAATTATACCGCAATAAAGCATAAAAGCATAACATAAACAATCCAGACGCGCGCCCAGTTGCGTTGCGAGTCGTATGCAACCGGTTGGCGCGCTTCGCTCCCGTCGAATGAATAATTAATGAAATAATTCACTGACAGAACCGCGGATTTGTCTGCTGACCGTGAAATTGATGTGGAATAGTGGAAATAATCACTCACCCGCGACTGGTTAGTGATGAGATTTCCAGACTTTATTACATCAGATCGAGGGAATTGCCGTCCTTCTTCTCAGACTCCGCAAGTTCGCAGGATTTCCACGCCCCTGACCTTGAGGCGCTGGATTCTGGGTCATGAATTTCCAGTTCTAGTCGGATTGCAATATATTTGGCGCGCACTTTCCAGCGCTGCTCTTCCCAAGGGGGAGATAATATGCCTTAAATATGTACAACAGACACTTTTGAACGTATTTAAAGGCATTTTCCATCGCATTTTTGAGTTCTTCAACTGTTTCTTACACTCATTTCTGACTTCTCATAACCTAATTCGGGTTTTCCGGTCTTCATGTGCCCAGGAAAATGCTTAGAAAAATATAAAGCAAATTGTGAGGTTATGAATTCTACTTAAAAATGAGTAAATATAACGAATATTTCAATGATTCTACAAAATGATTAGGTTTAATTTCCCTTTTTTAAGAACAAACTATGATCAATTTTAAGGACTTTTCTCAATTAATATGGAGTTTCTCGAACACAAATGTTTAATTCTGCCAAGAAAAAGAGAAATATGAATAATTTTGAGGGTTATTTAACCTCAAAATTCTCTTGAAAATCAATTACATAATCTAGAAAAGCAATAAAATCGATTTTCTAAGCAAAATATCTTGGAAAATGCCCTAAATTCGTTGGAAAAGAAGCTTTGGCAGTGCAAAAATTCTAAATATTTTGCAATTTCCAATTTCTAACACTTCCGATCATATTATCTGCCCCTTGGCGCTCCCACGAACCGCGGAAGACCCAAGAGAGGGACGACAAGTTGTAATCATTTCCCGAGAATGCCACTCATCACGATTAAATGATACTAATCAGCAATCTTCCGACACTTGAGACATGTTTTTCCCCACGCAAATTATCTTGCCAAGAGTGCTCTTGAGCCAGCGAACTTGGAGTGATTTGACGCGATTCTGCCATCGTCATAATCGATTTAATACACATCAATTGATGTATTTTGCTGGATCGCATCTCGAGGGTGGGTTTTGAAGACAGTCCGAACAGGCAGTCTGTGTGGCAACTCATCAGTGGCTATTATTAACTCTTCGCCACACACTTTCTTCCTTTTCTCCTCGCGCATTTTTCTCAGCGACGCCGGCAAATTTTCCGCTTCGTCCCGATCATTGGCACAATTTTCGCAACAATGGACGCAGAGACGCGCGATAAAGGAGTGCCTGAAAAAAGGAGGAACAAGAAAATACTGCAATCTGCCTTATTGGCACTTATTGAGAATTTTCCGTTACTTCATACAGTTTTTCTACACACTTCCTGAGGGGTGGACAAGTGCTGAGAATTGTGGGTTATTGTTTTGAAGTGAATTCTTGGCACTTCTTGGAATATTCAATAGATTATTTAAATACGAGCGACAAACAAGGTCAAAGATGTGTCCTTATTGAGGATATTGACACTTTTCCACTCACGTTTTGCATGCCAACAACAAGTTGCTCCTTTTTATCACTGTTTTCCCATCAAGCGGAGCATTTCAATGGTAATTTCTCTTGAGAAAAGGCAAGAAAAGCCATTTAAAAATGCCATCATGAATATTCAGTTGGCCACCCCTTCGTGTTCCGTCGCCACAGCGCTTATAAAATGAATATTAACAGCAATTAATTACATCAAGTATCTCGTTTGGAGGTCATTGCGGGGCGGGGAGTCACTTCAATCAGGCAGCGACACATGTAAACATGAAATATACGCAGAAAGTACGCGTCTATTCATCGATTTTCCCCGCATGCAAATTCGCAAATTGTATCAACACAACTCTTTCGCAATCCAATTGACAGTGGCTGGAAGACACAATATGATTGAGAGCAAACAATTAGCGCACATGAGGCGCAAATTCGAGTGGAGGCGAAATTGGATTTTGGTTCGAGATGATGTGATAAGAACTGTTGGCAAATTGGCGGGATTCTCACGTTTTGGGGGCGCGCAAAGAGAGGCGAATTGTGTGGTGTCTTTGCGCTGATTGAGAGGAAAATTTCAAGCACGCACTAAATTGCCTTAACTGGCTGTGCGTGAGGGGCTGTGATTTGGGTAATTTAATCCCATTGACATTAATCAGGGACTTCCTCGCGCGAGTGGTGGAAAGAATAACAAATTGTATCAATTGATCTCGCCAACAGACATGATCTCATGCCGCCAAGTGCTCAACATCATGGTGATCCTGGGCTTCATGCTCAACTACGCCCTCAGGGTGAATCTCACAATTGCCATCGTCTCCATGGTGTCCAACGCCACGGCGCCGCTCCTCAACACCACCGACAACTCCACCGTGGCCGAGGCCGCGGCGGCGCGCTTCAACTGGGACAGCCTGCAGCAGAACTTCGTGCTGGGCAGCTTCTTCTGGGGCTACATCCTCACCGAGCTGCCCGGCGGCCGGCTGGCCGAGCTGATCGGCGGCCGGCGCGTGTTCGGCCACAGCATGCTGTGGGCCAGCGTGCTCACGCTCATCACGCCCTTCGCCGCCATGCTGCACTACGTCGCGCTCATCATCGTGCGCGTGCTGCTCGGCTTCATGCTGGGCGCCTCCTGGCCCGCCATCCACCCCATGATCGCCGTGTGGATCAAGCCCATGGACCGCTCCAAGTTCATGTCCAACATGATGGCCTCCTCGCTCGGCGCCGCCATCACCATGCCCATCTGCGGCTTCCTCATCGAGTACTGCGGCTGGACGAGCGTCTTCTACGCCACCGGCGGCGTGGGCCTGGTCTGGTCCATCGTCTGGTTCTTCGTCATCTTCGACAGTCCCGCCGCACACCCGCGCATCACGGCCGAGGAGCGCCGCGAGATCGAGGAGGCCATCGGCACCACCACGTCCAAGAAGCGCCCCACCTACGTGCCGTGGAAGCAGCTGCTGACCTCCGCGCCCGTCTGGGCCATCATCCTCGTGCACGGCGCCTCCGTCTTTGGCTTCTTCACCGTCGTCAACCAGCTGCCCACGTACATGAAGAACGTCCTGCACTTCAACATCAAAGAGGTGAGTTTGGCATTCGGCGCGACGACCCAAAACCCCTGATCTCACGTTGAGCTTGACACTGACGCTAGATGTCACTGGCAAAAGCATTTCTGTCGTTCCTTCCAAAGAAGAGTAATAGAAACACAAGCTTTGGGCCTCAGTTTGATTGTTTATTACAGAGGAAAAACGGCCACGTGCCGGCCTTCTGCAAAAAGACTTGAATTAATTAACCAATTAAGCAATAACTACGCCTCTGGTTGGATCTAAATAAAAATGTCTCCTTGACTTTTCGCGCAATTGTTTGCCCGTCTCGTTAAGAGATCGCTCAAGATTCGCCTTGAGCGTTACTATGATTTGTAACTGATGCATTGCTGTTGTGAAGAGACACATCATAACATGTCCCTCAAGTTGGGAATTATTTATTAGAAAATACTCTTGAAGCCATATTAAAAAATGTATCTAACGATCGCACTGGGTGGATTTTAAGTTTAACTTTCCCAAACAATCTTGGTCGCTCTCTTTCCGCTGTAATTAAGCGAAAATGGTAAACAAAACTGCGTCGTGGGTTGTCAAGTGTTAAATAGGAATGTGAAAAACAACAGAATAAATCCATCTCAGTTCTATAATTACCAAAGCACATTGTCAAGTACGTTGGCAAGTGTGACGCCATTTGCTAAAAAATCCGCCACATTTGCTAATTACTGCTATTGATCTCACGCAGAATGGACTGCTGTCGTCGCTGCCTTACCTCGGGAAGTACATCATGGCTGTGTGCGCGTCCTACTTGGCTGACTACCTGCGGCAGAGCGATCGTCTGACCACCACGGCGGCCAGGAAGCTCTTCACCACATTCGGTGAGTAAAGATGGCGTCGATGGCGTCGATAGCGTCTCCACAATGGCGTCGTGATTCTAACTGATCCTCTCCTTTGCAGCTGTCTTGCCGCCGGGATTGTTCATGATCGCGCAGATCTTCATGGGTCACAATCGCGTCTTCGCCGTGACGATCTTCACCATTCAGTTGACTCTGAATGGCGCCGTGACGGCCGGATATCTGGGCAATGGCTTGGATATTGCGCCCAACTTCTCAGGCACGATCTTCGGTCTGGCCAACACGCTCTCTTCCCTCTCTGGCTTCCTGTCCAACTTCATGGTGGGCTGGCTCACGCAGAAGAACGTAAGATCCTTTGAATACCTCGTGAGATTCCACTGCTAATCGATATTGATTGCTTTTGCAGCAAACCTACGGCCAGTGGCAGATTGTGTTCGGCATCCTGGCCGGTGTGTACATCTTCGGCTCCCTGGTGTACCTGATATTCGGCACGGGTGAGCTGCAGGAGTGGAACAATCCGCCGGAGAGGAAGAAGAAGGGCGAAGAGGACGCCGAGGAAGGTGTTCCGCTGAAGAACAACAAGATTTCGGCGTAAATATCCTCACCAGTGACAAGAAATCTCGACGAGACGCGATCTCGTCCAATTGTCTTGAGAACCAAGAACACTGTAGCACGAAGTGATAGTGAAAAAGTATGAATTTGTAGATTAGGATGTTCGTTTTTAAAATGAATTAGTATATATTATGTCTTTTTTCGCATTAGACATTTAGAAAGAAGCATGAAAAGAGAGAGAGAGACAGAAAAGTGAATGAAATTCGTCTCAGAATCTGGATTATCGAAATGAAACTTGCACAAATGACAGTCTGACTAATTCTTAGTTGAAACATGGAGATAAATTATATAATGCGTTAGAGATTTATTTCTGGCTAAGTGTTTTCACGTCTTTTGTATGGAGCAATGCATTAGGATGTGTGATCCTCGGTGGATCGCATGAGATTTGAGGGTTAGGATAATCGATTGGATGGCATAGTGGAGAACATATTATTTCTACTGTTTTAGAGAGCTTTAATGTTTAAGTCCATCAATCCAAGAGTTCATATAGTAAGGATAAAAAAAATGGGGTTATGATAAATGCGCGCGCAAAACAGCAACTTTTTTTCGTTCTTTTTTGTTGGGAAAACAGTGATAAAGAGTTGAAAAATGAAAGGAAAAAACGCTACTTTTTCTACTTAATGCATACACAGGACAAAACTTTTACAGAAATACCTAATCGAATACATTTTTTTTTAAATTAAAGTATAGAGAAAGATTGATACAAGATAAGATTGTAAATAAACTCTATTTTTAATAGATTTGTATATAATGAGTACATAATAAATAAAATTTTTGCCATTACTTTTTAATCAGTGTTTTTATTGCATTTATTTCTTATATTCAGATTTCAAAATACCGTTTTCCTTCAAAATTTATTTATGAATTGATTATGTTCAATTTTTAAAGAGTAAAAAACAAATTTTTTAATTAAAAAGCTTAGAACAGACAAATATTACTTTAATACTTGATATTTAATCGGATATTTACGGTTTAATGCAAGTTTTTACGATAAAAACAAGTAGAAAACTGGAAAAATCTCCCAATTATGTACAAAAATTAGGAGAATTTTTTAAAAAGGTCCCAAAAAAAGACCAAATTATCCTGAATTGAACCTTAAATTCTCCAAATTCCTCTTTCTACCCACAAAATACATTTTTCTCACAAAATCCTCTAATTTCTGTATTTAAAAAAAGATTTTTATATTTTGTTCTTCAAGAACTTACAGAATATAATTCATTTTCCATGTTTTCACCCTAGAATTCTCTGAGTTTACGTTCTTATAGGCTCTATAAATGATCTCCAAACCTTCTCCTGCATTTTCCACTCTTTTAGACATATTTTCCAAGATTTAAATCGCATTGCAGCGAAGACACAAGATGCTGAGGCATTCAAAACCCATATTAGCATCCCCTCGATTTGTATTGCGTACCAAAAATAGAAGAAAAAAGCCTGTTTTCTGTTTTTTTCATAGTTTATTATTCAATATTTATTCTACACACAAACATTTTTTCTCATTAATTTATCTTTTATATAATTTTTAGGATTCATGTTCTGTGGTTTCTAGGTTTCTTCATCAAGTTCACTTATAATTCATCTTTCTTTTCATTTTTTTTTAATACATTTTACAAGAATTTCTTTTGTGTTGTCAATCTTTGTCGATAAATCTTCTGCATGGGTTTTTTTCTTCTTCTGCCTCTCGTAAAAGAGGATTTTCCAATGATCTCGTGTGAGTTGATATGGATCCACCAACATCAAAAGAATTCTGTGAATCTTCGAAAAATTACTACGCAATGATCTCGTCAATAAATACAATCTGGACGTATGATTTTGGTAGAGTCAAAATTTTGGCCAATCAATAGATAAAAGTATATCTTTATCGAATTTTACAATGATTTCAATCCTCTCTAGTGACAGTTTTACGGCTAGGTTTTTTTTTTCAAAGGAAAATTGTTCTATGTACAAAAAATATTCCATATTTATAAAACAACATCACAATTCTTCATCTTTCTCAAGTTTTTTTCTTTTTTCTTTATATCTTCTCTCTTTTTCTTTACCATTTCTAGTCAATTATGCTTTTATTTTTCTGCCTTTTTATTTAGAAAAATTATTCAATAAGTTATCTTACAGTGTTTCTCTTAAGTTTAGCTTCTTTGCTGGGATATGTTGTTGGGCGTCTTTCTGTGGGCATTTATGGGTTCTTGTCTTATCTTGTGTGTACTGTTTTTTTGGCGTGTGTGCCACGCGATGGCGCTGCTGTGTTGGAGACTTTCGCGCGCGTGCGAACTTTGAAATCTCTCCAATCTCCACTGAGTTTTTCTTTTCCTCTGGAACATTGTTTCTTGTGTCTTTCTTTTTGTTTCCTTTCGCAACAAAAATCATCGTCTCTCGTACTTTTTTTTCTTCCTTGTGATTATCCTTTATATACATGCTCACAAACATGGATATTTTCATACATTAACTATTTACTTATATTGCACTCTTTATCATTAACTACTATATTTATTGTACCTACGGATTTTTTTATACATTCAGTTTGAGAATTATATCGGTTATGGCAAATTAGTTGACTTGCAGGTTTTTCGCGTCTTTTGCAATTTGTGGCAATTTTTTCACAAAAAGAAAACTCAGTGGAAAATGGAGAAAAAACAGAGTGTGAAATTCGCACCTTTTTTTTGCTGAGCGAATGAGAAAAAATCACACGAAAAATGCTGTGTTCGTGTGCAGAAATATATATAAAGAAAAAAAGGGGAGCCAAAAAAAAAACATAATGAAACATATTAAAAGGGGAAAACAATTTTTTTTTAAAGAATAATTTTAAAAGTGTTAACTAAATATATCTTTTTTCGCACTATAATCGCTAATTCGTTCTCCCTCTCTTGCTATTTTGGGGGTGGTTTTTTTTTTTTGATGTCTTCCTCTTCCAAGGAAGAAAATTCTATTTTGGGGAGTGTCTTTTTGTCCTATGAGATCGGTTTTCTGTCGGTTGAGTTCTGTCTTTTATCAGTTTTGCAGAAAATCCCCCAACTTTTATCATCTCTTTACACTTCTGACTACAATCAGGTAATGTGTTAAAATATTCCTTCATCTCATCTCTCTTCTCACTTTCTCTTTCAATTAAAATGATTTTTCTCCTTGTTTATCTTATCAGATAGATTTTACATATGCCTAAAATTTATTCACATTTAGAATACATCTTCTTGTTTTTTTTTCTCATTTTTAGTATACGATTTTTTCTTCTTGTTCTTTAAGTGTGTGTGCCGTGGAATGTTTTTTTTATATAAAGATTTACTTAACAACTTAGGAGAGTTCCTTTTGTCAAAATTGCACGACAGAAGAATGGAATACATGAAATTTCCCTCATTTGTGACCAAGAAAGAAGCGTTTAAGTAAACATAAATAGGATTGAGGATTTATTTTTATCTATATAAGAGACTATTTGAGGGTGTTTTATAAATAAATCTCAGTCGAGTGGCCGAAAAGTCCGGCAGAACTGTCGAACCGACGCACTCGATAAGCTATACAGACCTACAATTTAATTTAATACAATAATTAAAAAGTTTACTTATAGATCAGCCTCAGTTTGTTGTCTTTTCAAAGTTCCTATTTTTTCCGTGATTTTCTCTCCTCTTCTTTTTTAATAATTACTTGTTCTCCTTTTAAATTGTTATCTCTCGCTCGCATAATAAATAATTTAATAACTTCCCCGCGCTGAGGGTGAACTAAAAGAGAAGTGTGGGAGGGAAAAAGGGTGTACATTCACGATAAAATTATAACATATTCTATGCTTTTTTTTTCACTAAAGTGTCTCTCTCACTTCGCACTCATTGTCTCTCACACGATCGATTTTTTTTCTCTCTCTCTCTCACATTAAGCTACAATATATTTTCTCCCACTAAAAGGATACAAATACAGTGTCATCATGTTGTTGATAAAGGAAAGGAAATGGTGTTTTTTGCACGATGACCGTCAAAATTAAATTCGAAATTATTCTTCATTTTAGGATTCACTTGCATCACACACACTTACAGTGACTCCAAGTCAAATGTTTTCACCCCTTTTTGCAGGCCGAAACCCTCGAAATTAAATTCAACTTGTTCACTTGAGAGCTTGAAACAATATCAGTCATTTCAGTGGCTCTTATTTGATGCAAAGAATCCACTTTCTTGCGTGACCGTTGCAGTTTGAATTGGTGGAAAATCTTCCTTTTTTGCCCACTCAATTGAGCATAATTGAATTCAGGAGGAAAGCATTTGATTTGAGTCACTGTATTTCTCCCTTTCCGCGCTTATCAAAGAATTTCTGTTCATCTCCTCAATCCTCCTCAAGTTAAAGTGATATCCATGTGCCAGGATAGCTCTCCTCGCGTGCCATCGAGCCTTGGCTGTCCGCCTGCGGCCGGCGCGGGGGCGTCGCGCGGCCGGCGGAGCATCAGAGGTTGTGAAAAGTTCCCTGTAATGAAAAGTGCGTGTCCTCCGGATGATATGACTGAGAGATTAGTCTAGAAAGCGGGCGCCAGCTTCGTGATGCTCCGCCGTGAGGAGGGCCGTGCCGAAGGCTCCGAAGTCGCCCCACCGCGCGGGTCATTCCTGCTTGATGGACGCCGCCGGCGACGAGAGCGGCCCGTAGTACGACGAGCCGTGGTGGCCCAGCGCCATGCCGCCGGCGCCGCTGGGCGTGCCCGGATGGCTGGGCGAGTCCAGGGAGTTGGGCGGCGGATTGATGCGCTTCTCCTTCTGGCGGCGGTTGCAGAACCACACCCGCACCACCTCCTTCTCCATGCACAGCTGGTCCGCCAGCTGCGAGATCTCCTCGCTGGTGGGCTTGGGGTTCATCATGAAGGACTTCTCCAGCGCCACGCGCACCGACGTCTCGATGGACGTGCGCTTCTTGCGGCGCCGCCCGATGGTCTCCGGCGTGGTGAGAGGATTGCTCAGCGTGCTGGTGCCGAAGATCCTGCAAAATTCATCACTTATACAAACATGAACACCCTGAACGCCGTCTGAGTGAGCGGCGAAACTCACCCTCCGGGATTCGTGATGCTGCTGTCCGCGTCCTCCAGCCACTTCTGCAGCAGCGGTTTCAGCTTGCACATGTTCTTGAAGCTCAGATTGAGTGCCTCGAAGCGCGATATTGTCGTCTGCGAGAAGTCATTGCCGTACAGCTTGCCCATGGCCAGGCCCACGTCGCCCTGCGTGAAGCCGAGCTTGATCCTGCGCTGCTTGAACGTCTTCGCGAACTGCTCCAGCTCCTCCAAGTCCGTGGTCTCCTCGGGCGAGGGCTCGAGGGCGCGCGGCGCCTGCAGCTTCGGCATCTGGGGCGTGTGGGTGCCCGAGCCGGGCGTGGAGGGCGTCAGGATGCCGCCCACGTTCAGGCTCGCCACGTTCGGCGGCGTGGTCTGGTTGGGCCCCATCAGACTCGTGGCGCTCGAGTTCTGGCCGCCCGGGGAGCCGGCAGGGCTGTGGAGCGGCGAGCTGGCGGCGATGACGCCGCCGCTGGCCGAGGTTTCTGACTTGAGTTGCTGCTGCTGCTTCTGCAACGCCTGCAACTGCTGAGCCGCCTGGGCGACAGCGTGGACCTGCGGAGGAACACTCATTAGCCTCTTGGCGGGACGTTTGAGGGCGCGGAAGGAGACCTGGTGGGAGAATCTCGCTCCGTCAGATGAGGAGAAGGTCTGAGGCAGCTTTTCCGGGGACGCAAGAGTGTGAGCGAGGGACTTTGTGGGCAAATCTGTGGCTGTTCTCACCTGATTCTGCATTAGGAACTGTGCAGCCGCCGCTTGGGCATTGGCCGGCGCCCCGGACTGGGCGTTGAGTCCTCCGGCTCCGCTGCCGCCGTGCAGCATCATGTAGTTCTGGATGTGCTGCTGCAGCGTCGCCTGCTGAAGCGTGTTGAGGTCCTGGGCGGACAGGCCGGCCAGGTTGCTGAGGCCCAGGTGGCTCTGCAGCAGCAGCAGCTGCGACGCCAGCGGCAGGCTCTGCAGGGCCGCGATGGCGGCACCCAGGCCCCCGCCGGCGGCACCCGCGGGCGGCGGCTGCTGGCTGGAGGACACCGGAGACGGCGTGTGTCGCGAGGAGTCAGTCACCTGTTGAGGACATGCCAAGAGAATCAGCCCGAGATCGACACGCGCGGCGCGAGGAAGTGCGCGAGCGCTCGTCAAAGCAGAGATCAGGATTGGAGGAGAGAGATTGAAGTGAGGCGGTGCCATTGTGTCTCTTCCCTGAGCCTCAAAACAACTCTTTCACTCCGCGCGCCTTTGTCAGAGATCAAAAAAGGGGGAAACGAGATTGAAATCGTGGCTTGTGGACCAACTCTTGGCCCGAGGGTGTTTGAGTTCCCTTTTAATATTTCATTCCCGCAATTCCGTGAGGAGCGCCATAAGTTATGGGGCTTAATTTCGTCCTTACCAGATTCAGCGCCGATGGTCGGTCGTCCTGATGCGGTGGCGGACTCTGTGATTGTTCCCTTTCACTGTGCTCATCGCCAGAATCTCCGTCGTCTGAAAGAGAGCGAGAGAATTTGGCGGTGAAAAATGGGTTGCGCGCTCGGGAGTCTTGAAAGATTATCTATCTACTGAACTTTGCAGAATTCACAACCACAGGAGTTGGGGAGGAATGCAAAGGGATGACGGGGAGATTTAATTCACGAGAGTGACGACAGTGCAAAAGAAGTCGCTCTGATGAATCATCTTGCCTTCAAAGTGCAAATAAAAATCGATTTTGAAAGTTCTTCAGCATTAAGATTAAATAGAAATTAAACAATGATATAAAAGAAAATATCAGGATGAGGTTTTGAGGATATTTACAGGATTCAAGGGCATTAAAATTGAGTGTAACTTTAAATTTTCCCGCACACAAAAGTCAAAAACTTGCACAGCAAAATATAAAGACGGAAAAGTTTACGACTTTGCAACTCATTTCATTCCTCCCTTGTTCGCTTTATTTGCAATAATTCTGGAATTAGCAAATGCCCGGATTTTGATTGATCTTTCGGCTGAGGGTGAAAGTTTAATAACTTTCACCCCATTGAATAGCGATTTGCTGGAGGTCAGTCGATATTGAGCCACGCAACTATCGACGATTTTGCATCACAAAGCGAGCACGGAGCGAATAAATATCCCCAATATTCAATCTTCCACTCGACTTGCTCCTCGTCTTATCATCGCCTCTGCAACACTGGCCATGGACACTCCCTCGGGCTCTTCGTCAACACAGTCCTGCTGAATTCACTCCTCGGCCACAATCCAATTCTCAATGGCAAAGAGGGTGATTCGGAAAATATGGCGCGCGATGTTAAGATTTAAAGTGTGGAAAATTTTATTCACACCCCTTTTCACTGGCTTCCTCACTGTCAATTGGCGAAAATCTCTGTCGCGTGGCATTTGACGGAAACCCCTTCAGCGTATAAATTTCACTTCCCCTTTTGAATTTATCAGCATAGAGAAAGGGATTATCAGTTTTGATTTACCATAAATTATAAATTTGTTATTAATAATCGAAATATACAGTCACATCTGCCACATTCTCTCATTTATCTTCCGACCAATTGCTTTCTTTTTTTTTCACCCCTTTTCACCTCTCTCCGCGCCGCCCTTCCTTCCCTTGGAATGGAATTTCAATAAATCCAATTCATCATTGAGCAATTTTGTCGCTCGACGCGATTCAGGAGAGCAAAGGCCATTAAGGAAAAATGGCAATGGGAAATTATGAAAAGGAAGGCATACAAATTTGAAACGGTGCATAAAAGGGTGGTTTTTTCCTTCGCTGCTATTCATATTAGCAGAATGTCTCGTTAGAAAATTGTGAAAGGGGTGAATTTTGATTGGCTTATTTTATCTCATAAATACGCACGTGAAAGCAATCGGCAGGGGGTAGTTTTCGAGGCCCACCATGTTGCGCATTAGAATTATGCTGTGGGAATTAAAACGAACTCCGCCAAAGACGCAAAGATTTTATGTGGGAAAGTCGTAGCGTCTTGAAGCGAGAAATGTAGGTCAGATCGATTGCGATAAGGAGAAGGAATTTTCCTCCTCAAAAGCTTATCCATCAGACCACAAAAGGCGATCCATTGTGCACTTTGCCATCACTTTAATATTCACTCAAATGCCCCGGTGAAATCTGGGAGTGATTCGGGGATTGGAGAGAAAAGTAACTTTAGGAATTGTGTGGCAGTGAATTTTTATTGCGGCGATTTTCGGCCCGTCAGACTAACGCAGATCTACTTATTATTCATCGTATGTTCATATTCAAATGATTCTCGGACAAGTTGACCGTGGGCCCGGGGACAGGGAATCCTTGGGAAGGAAGCAAGACAAGGGGCAGATATTGTGGTCAGAAGTGGTGTACTGCTTCAACGGAAGTGGTAGAAATTGAAAGTGGTAAATTATTTAGGATATTTGCAGTGCAAAAGCTTCTGTTTCAACAAATTGAGGCATTTCTTAATCAATTCTATTGCTTTTCTAGGTTATGTGATTGATTTAAAACAGATTCTGAGTGTTCAAAAAACCCTTCAATTCATTAAAATTGTATTAAAACGAGGAATATTTCTCTTTTTATCGGCAGAATTGAATGTTTGTGTTCGAAAAACTTCAGATTTGTTAGATTTCGGAAGTTTAAAACAGCCTTAAAGTCAAATATAACCTCATAAATGTCCAGAAGTGCCTGAAGTGTTGAAGATTCTGCACAGAGGCTAAGAAAGTGTCAGGAAGTGGTGTACAGATTGAAGGGGTATTATATCCCCCTTGAAGGAAGGTATAAATGGACATTGCAGGGCAATTCCGACACCCTTGTACGAGAGAGGAATTGAGCGAAATCACACTTGTGTGCAGTTCATATTTGGCGAATTATAAATGTTCCGAGAGGGTGATTTTCGGTACGTGAAAAATCAGTGGTGGAAATATTTGAATTTTCCACGCCATGGCCATGAGGTTCACTCTTGAATACATATTCGGTCGATTTGAATAAATTAAATTTATAGCACAGTCGAGGAGAGACTCTCAACAGTCCCGACTGACCCTTTCATCCCGCACTTTTGCCGCACCCCTTCGTGGGGTGGGTGTGAATTGAAAGGCAGAGTCACTCCACAAAGTCATCACTTTTAACCCATTAAGTGGATTTAATTCACTGCTGAGCGATTCAACCCCTAAAAGACCATCACTCAACACACCCAAGAGTCCCGATCAAACAGGTGAGAAAAACCTCCATAAAGTGTTGTGTGTCGAAAGTGGGATTTATTTAAATTTCATGCCTCTAAAGTGGGGTTGAAAGTGAACATCGGGGGAAGAAGAAAAAAAAACCCACCATTCAGTGGAGGGACAGAAAGGCAGTGAGGGGTGAAAATTATTCTCCCAGAGAGGTTTGGGAAAAAGAGAGCGCGCGCTTTTTTACGATGGATGCACATGACCACGAATGCAGACTCTCACCTATAATTTAGAGCCATATAAATCCACCTACGCAGGCCGGAGCCACTAATAAAGTTAAGAGCGATTAAACGGAAAGTTGGCAAAGTAAATCGATTCTAGGAACAACTCGGATGACTTTGAGCACTGGCAAACTCTATAAACTCAATTCATTGGGTGAATTAATGCGATGTTTCTGACTAAAAAATAATTAAATTCTGCGTGATTCCATTTTTCCGGCGTCTTGAGCACATCCCTTTCGTCATATTCCCATGTTCTCGGACGTTCGCGGCTATTGCAAGTGAGAGAAGTCAAAGAAGATGGTCAAATAGTAACATTTTTACCCTCTTTCTCGGCTAGAAACTAATTTAAGAAGGATTTTGACAAAATAATATTGATTTTGCAATGAAAAGAGCCTCAAAATTAACCGAAAACAGCCTAAAATATGACTCTATGATGGGAAACTACGCAGAAACCAAAGTAGAATCCCGTCAATCGTGAGCAGATCATGCTTCACCGCCTGGTTTTCATCTACCCGTACAATTATCAGTCTTAATGTGCATCTGAGAACGCACATAATATTAAAATTCTTCCCGCAACGGCGAAATCACGATCATCAAAAAGAGATTCACATCGTTCATCTGATTATTATGTATCGTGTTTTATTATCGTGGTTTTTATTGCCATCTCGTCGAATTATAATTTGGCGTATTCGCGGATCGCGCTTCTTCTGACATGGCTGCTGTGTGAGATGAAAAATTACCACCAAACAAATTTTTATTGCATCCCACGAGAGATGATTTTTCCAGTGCGCACTTTTCATCATTAGTATGCAGACCAAATCTGTTTGTCATGCTTCACAAGATTTACAACTCCACCAGTGGCAGCATAAATACCCTCAAACGGCGCGACGTGTAGTCAAAGTGGCCAGAAGGGATGGAATTCACACTGTGCCGGACATTATTCAAATGCCGAAGCACCCTACTTTTTGCCCCTGTTCAACTTGTGGCATTTTAATACACTTTTTTCTGCCCTCTCCCTCTCCCAATTTACATGAGCAGTTTATCTACGGATCACCATTGTTAGACACGTGTCGTCATTTTTACCTGTTTCCCCAACCCCTTTCGCGACTCCGATCGACATTTAACTTATCTCATCTCCTTTCCAAAGGGTTGCACAATCTCTGACGTGGAGTCATCACTCGAGGAAGCGCGTGTTGAGCTCGTGTGCAAGGAAAGTTGATGGTTGTTTTTTTTTTCCTCAGGTAAAGGCGCAAACTTCCTTCTTTCGAGGGAGCGGATCTGTGGCATTCCTCATTTGTTGCACAATCCCAAAATGTTATGACGACTCTCCTTTTCACGTGAGTTTACCATGACAAAAGGGAAGAGTCTTTCGGGGACTCATTCAAATTCTCTTAATCCTCAGCGTGTGTTTGGACAAATCAAGGAGGAGATATCATGGTCAGAAGTGATGTAACATCTCAGTAGAAGTATTTGGAAGTGGAAATTAACGCAATATTTCGAGAAAAAGAATTGTTCTTTGGAACTCTGCCACTAAATAACCACAAAAATCATTTATTCTTGAACTTAAACTAGTAGAATTTCCATTTACTGGTACAATAATAATGAAATCTGATGAGATTTACAAGCTTTCAGTGTTAAGATTGATCATAACCTCTATAATATTGATTCTAGAATAAGTTTTTCTCAAGGATTCTTTTAGGTTATGTTTCAAAGTGCCTCCAAAAGAGCAATTGATCATTGAATCACATCAAAATATTTGCTGGAAACTTCAAATAATTCTCAAAATATTGTTTCTCTGTAACTTTTCAGAGTTAAAAAAGTAAAAATTGCGCCTTTTTTGTGACAAAGAGTCCTTAATTTGAGGTTATGGATGTTTTAAGCATTGCTGAAGTTCTGTTTAGCCATGTATTATCTCCCCCTTGGGACAAATATAGGCAAATGTATTCTAAAATATTCATTTGATCCCAAATACCAATTGCATTTGCATCTCGTCGCATTCCGGCGAACAAAGACATCAGACGAAATCAATCGCCATTCTTGAGAAGCATCAAAGAGAGAGAAATTATAAATTCACTCACCATTGGATGGGGCTGGTGAGGGAGATGATTTGGGTATTCGACTTAGATCTGCAAAGAGAGAGAGAGATGAAATTATTGTGCTGCAGACTCTTGTGGCCATGTGGCTGAAATTTTATTATGGACGGTCATCAAATGGAGATGTATGGGAAAAAGTGGCCCATAAAAGGAGAAAACATACACCAAGTTGAGTATGAATAAATGATGTGCACATTTTCACATTCAAATTCGATCCCTTGACCATCGCGCTCGCCCTTCTGAGACACACACACGACGACGACGACGACGATGAGGAGTTCCACGTTTGCGCGCGGAGGAGTTGCATCTCTAAATCACATGAATATTCATTGGGTGAGACACACTGTGAGGGTGTCCATTTCCCATTTCGCCCGTCTGTCACCCCCGCACATTGCCACGGACATGGGAATACGGGGTCTCTTTATGGTGGGTGTTTTCTCTGCATTTACATATGGCGCTCTCTCGCTCTTCAACCACCCCCAAAAACAGAGAATGGACACATCAGAGACACTCTATTTACCTACACATTAAACGACTCCCGAGGGAGATGAGGCTTATGCGTCCCTTTTTAAATATAGAACGACAGCGGAGCGACTGAGACGAAGTCTCTTCCCACCCCAACTGACAATATTGATAGTCTTCGAAGATGCCATCGAAGACCATCAAAGGGCATATATTATCCTTCACTTAATTAAGACAATAAACAGAGACTCTCCGTCCAACCCTCCAGGTTTAAACTGCAACGAATATCTCACCCTCGAGCGTCTGGCGCGTGATCGATTGCATTGGAAATGCAGCAATTGCCAAAAACAAGGGGGCGGACAAGTAATTTTTGCACTCTGGGACTTAAAATTGCATTCAAAATCATTATTAGCGCATCAACCCTTTGCAGAAGGACAATTTTCTCAATATTTCTCAATTTTTATGTTGGATTTTGACGCTTTTTTCGTTCATTTCTTCACCCCTTGGCAAAAATTTGTCATTCGAAACTCCACTCAAAGTGGTTGAAAATAAAGAGGCAGATGATCGAAGCCCGTCAAAGCAGAGAGAAACTCCAATGAAAACCGTGAATTTGAGCATTTAGATTTAGGGGTGGAAGTGGAAATTCCATCGTCATAGATGTCACATTATAAATAATCGAAAATCTCTCGTCATTTTTCATCACGAGAATTGATCATGTTGCAAGAAGAGATATTTTGCCTGACTCTTCCACATCTCATTTTCTGTCCCAATCGAGATGAATTCACAGAAAAGCGTCCAAGAGACGATAAAAGATTTCACAGACACAGAGTGAGAAGAGAGAGAAAAAAAGTAAAAGTCATGCTATAATTTTTCGCAAATCAATAGATAAATGCGTCGCTCTATAAACTGGCGGTCGAAGGGTGTTTTGTGAGCAGTTGTGTGTGCTTATATGAAAATGTTTTTGGGTCTCTGCGAGTGTTTTTCGACCAAAAGATGCGCGTCTTTGTTGTTGAATGGCCCAAAGAGAGAGGAGAAAAAATACCCAAATTTATTTATTATTCCCAAAAATCCACAAAAGGTGCCACGGAAGATTTTCATCTCTTCGCACATTCATAAAAATGCGCCTCGGACTCTTCGGGCTTCAGGACCTTTTTTTCCCGATCACCAGCAAAAACGCTCTCAATGGTCTTCGGAGGGGAGACAAATTTCTGCAGACAGTGTATTCAAATTTTTACCTGTGTGGACGAAGATCATGATTCTTTTTCCTTTGGGGTGAAGCAGTGGTGAGTGAAAAAAATAGAAAAAACTGGACAGCAAAGGTAGGAAGAAGTGTATCGAAAACACAATAATTATATTATGACTCTCGGATTCCGTGCACGAAAAACATTTTATTATTAGATGGAAGTGAGAAGAAAAAAGGTGCACATGTCCCTTTTTTCCTCCACATTCGTACAATTTTCTCGTGAAGCATTCCCATCAATTTTCGAAGATATCTACCTCTGATTTTATGCATTTTTCCCTCCTTTGGACGCACACAGAGACACGAAAATCCCTCTCATTCGGCCAATATCTGAATAAATGACTCCCACAAAAAGGTGAAGAAGCACATAAAAAGTGTTGTCTTTGAAATTGGAAGCGTGAATTTTTTTCCGAACACATATTGAGAAATTCCCTCCTTTTCAGCCATTCGATGTTGAGCGATAAGAAATATCTGAAAAATGTAATTATGAAGAGACTGAAATTTCAGGGTAGCACAAAGGTTTCGTCGATCGCAATCGAACACTTCCAGGCCACCCTCGAGATGTTTGATAATTTCTCTTTGCCCAGGACGAAGCCAGAAGAAAGCTTCCTTTTTTGTCCAGGGCAACACAACAATCGAATGATTGACTGAAATGCAAATAAAATTCACAAATGTGTGAAGAAATGCTTCTTTGCAGGGATATCTTCAATGGAAATTTGTCAAAATAAATCAATAAAACGGTTTTGTTGCGAGCCTCGAAGGCATCGTCGTGTCAGCAAACAATGGTCGTAACAAGATACTGGCGAAAATGACTTTCAAAGGAATGTTAGGATATTGATTTTTTACCTAAGAAACATATTTTTACACTTGAGTTCGCTTTGTCCAATTCTATATTCTTCATATTCTCACTGTTTTTCCCAAGGGGGAGATAATACAGTCAGAAGTGGTGTACGACTCAACAAAAGTACAATATTCCTTTACTGAGTGCTTCTTTTACTGACAAATTATCCAGATTCTTTGGATTTCCTTCGATTTTCGAGCAGAAATAAACGTAAAAATCTGTTTCTAGGTTATGTTATGAATTAAGGACAAATTATGTGAATAATTCACATTCTAGCAGATAAATTCTGAAAGTCCTTGGGAGAATTAAGTTTGCAAGCAATTAAGGGTTATTTTTTCATCCTTTGATGCAAAGAAATACTGCAAATCTTGCTAAAATTGGACATAACCTCAAAAATAGTCATTTTCACTTGAAAAATGCCCATTACTTTCTCGACAATTTTGACGAAGAATCAGGAATTTAAAAATTATTGGCAAATTTTGAAGATTTCTCAGTTATATTTTTGAGGTTATGGTCGGAAAAAATGTCCAAAAATAGCGTTTTCAAGTCGATTTTACAGAAATATCAGAAACAGACTACAAATTTCATGTCATAGAAATGTCAGGCAAATTTGGAAGTATTTCTCATACAAGATTATCTCCTCCTTGATTTTTCCGAATCTTTCTTTCACTATTTCTACAATTTGTACTGATTTAAATACACAAAAATCAATCTTTTTTATTGTGTTTTTATCACTTTATAGGGGATTTTTCACGTGAAACTCTTCTGAACAATTTGCAAGCGTTTTTTAGGGCTTAAAATAATGCCCAGGCTAATCTTTAATCCCCACTTAAGACGATTCCCGTCTCGAGGAATTCTTTCACCAAAATACCTCCTCTCTCAACCGCCACACTCTTCACAGAACATTCCGGAGTTGCTTTAGATTAAAATGCGCTTGTAAAATAAACCCATTTTTCTCAATGGTCAGATTTAGATCACCTCCACAACCGTTAATTGAACCGACAATTTGGATACGGCGCAGCGCGTGTATTTGCTGACATTTGGAGGCCAATCAAAAATTCCATTTTCATAAAGAGGCAAGGGAAAAAATGAAAGGTCGGAAATGGGATGAATTATTGAAATGATTGCGCGCCCCGATCATTAGGCGCAAGCTTCAAAAAGCTCCAATTTAATTACAAATGACTTCTGTGCGCTTGGTTTTATTGGTTTCATCTGACGCCTCATCATCATCAAAGTGGGAGCAAGATATAGAGTGGAACGTACATCTCGGGAAGGTCTGCGACGCGGCTCCTCGCAGAATGTCTCTCTTCAGGGAGTTGTTGTTGTCCTCTTGATTGCCTCCACCCCACGCACGGGCCTTGTAGAGAACCATCATTGCAGCGCGACTGGGTGGCTCTCGGTGGCATCAAGAGTCGCGCTGGCTTCTGTGCACCATCAGAGATCTCGCCACGCACTATGCAAATGTCACGCGCGACACTTATTCAAATCACCGCGCGATTTATGCACAAACTATGCAAATATCTCTATTCAAATCGTCTCGGCGCGACAGGCGAGCGAAGAGGCTGTGAATTCAGTGTGATTTGCAGCCGTTGTGTCCTGAACGCCACGGCAATGGCAACTGACTGTGCTGCGGCGGCCGCCAAGACGAATAGCTCCTGAGTTGGCCGAAGAGAGAGGGATGCAAAAGAGGACTCGGCTCGCCGAGGGCGCAGGAAAAGGCGCACGAAGAAAAGGGAGAGCAGCTATCGAAAAATACCTCCATAAAAGCCAAAGCGAGTGTAGTCAAATCAAGTGAAAAGTCTTCATCCCCTATGTCGTCCTTCCACCCCTTTTCGAGCGCTCTCTGCGACTGTGTGTGTGAGTACATAGGACGTCGGTTTTCGCGCGAAAGTAGCCGCCGATCTCGGGTGGGGATGACACGGAGGGGGCGCCTTTTTAGAGGGGCGATGCGACTCCTTTTTTGGCCGTTTCACACACAGAAATGTGTGTGCTTGGCTAATATATGCCTCTCGGAATATAAAGCCAAGGGGTAGCGCGTATAAAATCACATGCTGAGTGGGTGTGGCTTCACTTTAAATCTTTCATGAAGTCCGCGGAAATTCGGCGGATGCGCACTGGATTTTGTGCATTTTTAATTCTCTCCATCGCACAGCGAAAAACTAACCCCTAAATTGCACTATAAATCATTAAAAACCTTTCCACTATTCATCCAGGGATGACAAGGGTGAGAGAGGAAAAAAAAATGCAAGAAACTTCTTTTTTACAGGTAAATTGGGCATTTTTGTTTCGCCCAGAGAACCAAAAAACGAGAGAGAGAGAGAGGCAAATTCGTGTAAAAATACAGCAAAGTATAAAATTTCAGAAGAAAAAAAAACGAGGGGTTTCGTTGCATTCCCAAAAGCAAGAGACACGCAGACAAAAAAACAACACTCCTGACCCGATTTTTGCTTGAGAATTTTGTATTTTTCCCTCTTCTCGGCATTTTTTTCCATTGCGATATCTCATTTTTGGAAAAAAAACCCCACCGCACACATCATGCAAGGGATAACAATGAAGGTATATGAATTGAATGCAATGTATGCATTTTAAATTGGAATATTGCAAGGAGATTTCGGGAGAAAAAACGCCGTTCTCACGCGATTTTTTCTCGGGCCAGGCTGGGCAAAAAAGCGACCATAATTCAAGGAGAAAAGGAGAGAGAGGGATTTGATGCAATTCAAGGGATTGATAGCCGTGTGGATTAAGGGTGAGCGCAGGTGGTGGAGAAAAAAATCACAGGATTATTCGCATTCTTCTAATGAAACTCTCCTCTTCACGTGAATTCGCTGCTGGCATTGCGCAATTCCTGGAACATCCTGATGGGCAAATGCATATTGGCGAGTGGGTCGGAAGTTGTAAAAAATGGTCCGTCGTATGACCAATAAAATCGTAAAAAAGTCGGAGTTAATTGCACGTGCAGAGAAGGGTCTGTGCTGTGCGTGAAAAAAGCTCCAGTGGCTTTTTACTCATTGTAAACTACTGTTTTCAGGACGACACAGTCATATAGAGTGCGTCCCTAAATTGCTTTATTGAGGGTTTTGGTGACATATTTCAAAAAAAGAGCGCGGCCTTCGCCAAATGGCCATCGCCGCTCTTCGTCCATCTCGTCTTCCCAGCGCTCTTATATACCTGCGAGACGCCACGGCGGATTTCGCCCGGGAGGCTGGCAGAGAATGAAATGAGGAGAAATTTAATTAATTCCTCCTCCGAATGGAATTATTATTAATGCCACACACCGCCAGTTGGACTGGCAACGATCAATAATTCACTGTAACTGTGTGTGAGCTCGTGTTCGCCTTCATTTCCTGCCCCCTGTGCTTCGAAAATGTATTCCACGTCACGACAAGCTCCTCCAAAATAATGACAAAACAAATACAATCGCCACTTTGGCTATAGAGATAAAATGTTGTACTACACTTGATGATTGCCGGACTCCAAGCGCCGGAGTCTGTGTGCGCGCCGAACACTCGCCCAGAGGTAATCATCGACGGACCACCCTCGTTGGGCGATGAAAATCGATAATCTGCAACAACAATTTGGGTACAATGGCCACAGACAATGGCGAGAGAGCGAGAAATTCGAGCAATTCCGATGTAATTTTTCGCGAGGCAAATTAACACACGGATATCTCTCGCGCTGAAGCCCCGAGATTTATGCCACTGCTGCCGAAGGACCCTCTCTGGAAGCCACCCTCTGAATGCACGCGCGCGTGTGAGGGTGGAACAATGGGAGAAGACAAATGTAAATGGGTCCAGATGTTGCCGATCGCTTGACCCCTGTCCACTGCCGAAGACTCTCCGCTGCACCAACAATGGACGCTGACCTCCTGCGTGTGCCACCAATTTTCCCATATTGAAATTTATATTCAATTTTTCCCAATAAATAATCACTCTCGCCCCGACAATGGTCCGCAGGGATGATGGCCTCGAAAGGTGGCCAGCAGGATTCCCCAGAGGCGGGAGGGTTGCGAGGGCTCGAGCTCATCCACAGAACATGGCAGAGAATATGTTACGGTTGTGTGCAGAATTTAACCCTCTTCAGAGCTGAGAAGCAGACAAATTTGCGCTCGCTTTAACTCTTCATCTATTCGAGATGCAGTAAAATCGTCTCAATTAGAGTTATTTGCAGAAGTGTTGTTCTAATTATGTCCCTTCTCAATTTTGATACATTTTTTTAGGTCATGTGACTGATTTAAGACAAAAAACATCTTAAATTGAAATTATTGAATCTGAATTCAAAATAATTCCACTTTATTTGTAGAATTTCGTTTTTTTTTTTTAATTAATGATAATCGTGATTTCAAGAAACGATCCTAAAGTCAAACATAACCTCAATTTTTCATTGCACAACACAAAATTTAGAGCCAGAAATATTCCAATTAAGAATTCATATCGAAAAACTCTCTATGTCTGCAAGTTTTCAGTTAGTTTTCGGTTAGATTTCAGTTAGATTTTAGTCAGATTGCTGTTATTTAACAATCCAGGAAGTCTGATGTCCTGGAACATGAATTTTAACCAAGTTTCACCCCAATTTTGGGGAAAAAGAGTTCAAATCGCCAATCAGCCCTATTTTTCGCCCAGATTGTGTTAAAAAAAAGAAAATTTCCCTCATTTATTATAGATAAGTATCGATAAATTCAGAAACTTACTCAGTTTGGAGTCAGAAAATGAATTATTATCATCTCTGTTCCAAAGAATATTGCTATATTTTCAAAAATCTTAGTTTCTTCATCATTTTCAGCTTCTTTTCCCGAAATTAGTGCAAATGAAGTCGCAATCTTATTCTCTTAGTGTATTGAGTGACATTTTTCCTAAAATTTCCCATTCGAACACTCTGAAAATTCACTCAGCTTGAATGCAATATTCCGTTCGACTTTCAAATGGTGAAAATTTAATGAACCTCTCGCCAGGTAAGCACGTTTCCACCCTGTGGGTGGACGTAAAAGTCCTTTCACGTGGCGACCGCAGACGTTTCGCCCGCAATTTCACTAAAATCATCATAAGCCGCAGCGGGTTTCGGGGCGATGGACATAAAATCAGTTAATAAATTACATTTGATGGGGCCAAATCACAAATGGGGGCAATCAAACAAAATAAGGGCCTGTGTGCGGCGCTCTCGTCTGCATCGAGGGTTGACAATTCTGTCGTCGACTTTCCACCCCATTGCCATTTTTCCCTCTGTGCTAGAAAATTGGCAAACAAATACACGTTGACATGACTTACTTACGAATTTATTCAGAGAGACACAAAATTGCTGATTGAATTGGCTGCTGGGGAATTCAAATGACCATCAGATGCATTCGACATGGAATGAGGCTCTCTGGACATTGTTGTGGGCATTCAATGGAAATTGTGCCAGTTTCTATTCTCTCGCCACCCTCACACTCGGAGGGCTGTAAATTTTTCAAGACACTCAGCACTTTGTCTTCAGCTTTATAGTCCACCTTTTGCCTCCTTTCTTCCTTCTCTCTCCCTCCAAATTCAGCTTAGGCATAAATAAGTTATTTGCCGAAGAATCAACGGTGCGATTTTCCTCAATGGATCCCCATCATGATCAATTCGATAATTTTGATAAAATCGCGCCCCTAATTTAGTGCCTTTTCTCTCTCTGGGGGAGACTCACTGGACCGTGGCCGGTGTAATTTATATTCAAAGTGGGAGGAAATAGCTCTTTTATATCCCTCAGAGGGTTGACTATTGACTTTGATATAGGCGCTCGCGTGGGGCCAACTCGGGAACCTTTTGTATACATAAATTTCGAATTCAAGAGCAGCCTCACTTCAATTTCCGCCGCTCAGCACCCATCCCTCATCCTCTGCCTGGGCTGGCCGAGGCTCAGGGTGGTTCGCAGGGTTGTTTCGCCGTTGCGCGGGAGTTGGGCGCGCCTCTGTGATCCATCTAAATGCATATTGAGCGCCAGAAACACCTCAATTTGCCTAAAGAAACACAACCCGGGCCGGAATTCCACCCCCACTCGGACAGAGCCCATTAGAATTTCATGGGGTGGTGGCGCTCTGTGTGCGGAGGTGGAATACACGAGAGCGGCAAAGTGGATTGGATCGGAAAGTGCAGTGTAGCGTCACAGACTCTAGTGGAGAATCAATTTTTGGCATTCACCCCACCTCGAGACTATTTACAATTTCCAATGAGACTCAAACAGACGGAATTTGAATTTAAATGGGAAATACATATGATATGTGGCCTCCTTTCCACACACAAACACACACAATTTGAATTTCCAATTGAGCACTGCAAACAATCCATTACTGCTCGACCTCCTAATAAAATTGATAAATTTCCTATGCGACACACAAAATTGAATATAAATTCTCCAGCGCACACGCGAAGTTGAATTTCACCCCCCCCCCAACTCTTGTGCTCGCGCGCACCCCCAAAAAACTTGGATGCCTTCCAGAGCCCACGAGAAGAAGAATCAAGTGAAGAAGATCCATTAAAACTTTTATTTTTGCCCTCCTCACACCACTTTTCGTGTGAGAGTGTTTCATGTAATTTCAATTTTAGCAATTCCTCTTCCCACCCCCATCCCGGGGCATGGCTCTTGACCAACCCCTTGCCATTTAGAGTGATTTCCACCATAAGGTGGACGGGCAGGAAAAAATGTTGGAAAAAAGTTCTTGACCCGCATGTTTATATCTTCTCGAGAGTGTAGAGAACACAATAAACAGCCTTTTAGGGGTTTTGTGAGATTTCATCGCTCAACCCCATGGCCGAAAAGGGGTTGAGGCCTGCCTCGAGAAGGGGTGAACTGTGTGCGGAAGGGTGTGTGGACCAGCCTATATGTGGAGTGTATTTGCGAGAGAGTGAAAAAAAAATTACATCTTGCTCGAGTCTATAAATTTCGTGACGCAACCCTTCCTCTGGGATTGGCAGCCAAATTCCCTCACACCCCGCTCAAGGTGACATTCCTCAGCCCTGGAGGATCAGGACCTCTTGGGGTGGTGGAAAAAATGTAAAACATGACATGAGAGGCTTGTCTCTGGGCGCCCTGCTGCTTGTTCACCCTCAAACTCCTTGTTCACACCCTGTTTTCCCGCCGAGAATTTATATACACGCGGATTTGGGATCCTCAGGGATGGCAGAAATACAACCCAGAATCGCACCCTCGATAGTCCATTTGAGAAAAGTTCTCAGATTGTTGAAAATGTCTTTAATAAAATAAAAATGTCAACCCACTTTTGCGCCCCCCCCCCCCCCCCAGAAAAGACTTTACAGCGAGGGTGAATCGCAGGGAAGTTTGCAAGTGACCAGGGAAATGTCACTTCAAGATGCCGCCCTGTAGGCATGCAGGAATCTAAGTTATGAGGTCGCCCAGCCGCTTCCCGGACGAGAGAGACAAGCTTGGGAATAAGCAGGATTCCACACGCTAACCCTTGCAGATTGGCCCTCAAAACCCCCCCAGAACAATCCCGAGTGACATAATTCACTTGTTAAACATTTCAATACACCCCCACAGTGACACTCTCGGCCAGGGAAGCTTCCCTCTCCCCCTGTTTGTATAAAATTTGCAACCATTTTTCTTTCTCAATGAACAGAGAATTCTTCAAATAACATCGGAGGAATTGCTGGGGCGCAGTTGATCGAATTTTCCTTTCGCATTCATCTCTCTCTCTTCCCATCCCCGCAGCCATTCAATTTATTGTGCACACACAAACGAGACGACCAAAGTCTTTTATTTCCCATTCAAATCAGTTAAACGGAATCCCAACCCCGTTGGAAAAAAGGGGCTCTGCTGGAAAAATGGTTGTCGAATTTTCTACGGGTGGCTAAAGAGATGTGAAGGGGTGGTGGTTCGTGTTTGATGTGCGCCAGGGGTTGCACAGAGACAAGACTTCGATGGCCTCAAATTACCCTCATGAGCAATCTCATGGCGGAGGAGAAATATTAATAATCCCCCAATTGAGACAATTTCAATTAGTGCGCGCACTTTTCCACTCCAATCTGTGGGCGACTCTCGGCGGCGGGTGGAGAGAGGGTTGTGGAGAGGGTTGTGCAGATTAAAATCACCGCACCCGTGCGCCAAAGAGCTGGAGAGCAGCTGATAAGGACGGACTTTAAAGGGGCGACCCTCATTGCCTTATCCCTTTCATCTCCACTCCTTTTCAGGGCGGCCATTTCAATCAATTTTTCAACATCAAACCATCGGCAAATGGCACGAAGTGAATTGAAAAAGTGAAAATGATTCTGCCAGGCGATTGGAATATTTATGGGTGCTTCGCGATGGCTTTTCCGCTCTTCTGTGTCTCTCCTAATAAATAACGAAAAATTGCGAATGGTGACAGAATTTGTGACGTTAATTGGCAAAAACGTGCGATTCTACAGCGCGAAAACTTTCGCCAGCAGCTCTTGTGCTGTTTCGCCACACACAAACACACCCAAACACACACACACAAACACACACCTTTGTGAGTGACACGAGAGGACTCCATCACGTGTCCCTGTTCTCAGGAATTTCATTTTATAGCACTTCAAATTGACCCCCCGGTGAATAAATGATGAGAGGCACTCAGCCGAAATCAGCAAAAGCACTTCTCTTTACAGTTTAACCCATTAGGGCTCTGAAAGGGACGCAGAATTTTCAATATTTGACAAATATTGGACCCTAGAATTCGGCATAAATTGATCCTACTTTCAATCTGCAGCTAATCCACAACATTTCCAAACACCCGCAGTTCATTTAGCCACCGCCAGAGGCGTCAAAATGTCATTTGCAACTCACCTAGACTCTTGGGCTTGGGCTGTGAGCCGTCACGGTCGCATCTCAGGTCCCGCTCGCGCTCGTTGTTGTTGAGACACTTTTCGCGCGGCGCGCCATCGAGCCGCGGCGGCATCAAGTGCGTGACGAAGGAGCGCTCGCGGCCCGGCGACGCTGTGGCCGCCGTGGGCGACGAGGAGGAGGAGGAGGGCGCCGAGGTGGCGACGGCGGCCAGCGCCCTCTTGGCCGCCTCGTGCTGCGCCATCAGCTCACGCACGGGAATATTGCTGTTCGTGATGGATTGCTGAATGGTGGAGTGACTGCTCGTGGCGGTTGACGCGGTGGTGATGGGATTCGACGGGACTGACGATTGCGGCATGCTGGCCGCGGCTACGGCAGCGGCCGCCAGCTGGTGGCGCCACTGCATCTCACTAACATTGTCTAACCACAATTTTCCTGCAAAGAAAGGGAGAAGGAGAAGACGTGAGTTGGTCAATTGAATGGGACGCCCTTCACGTCTCTAGCAGATGATTTCAAAGTAGGACACTTGAATACGAAATGGCGTTGGGGACCTGCATTTAGGGTTGATCGCTTCAGCGACTTCCCCCGTTCTTGAGGGCTCGAAATCAAATTACCACTTGATGTTCCCCGAGCCCTTTTTCACTCTGTGAATTTCCCACCCCGAGGCGCTCGGGCGGATTTTCAAGACACACAAAAGTGCGCGCAATGAGGTGGAAAATGGCGAAATGGGGAATTTTCCTCCATACTTTTTTTTTTTAATTAACCCTCCAGGTGTGGAGTGGCGCTGGGGGATGATTGTCTGCATGTGACTAAATGAGCGCCTCGGACACATTTCGTCGGCGGCGCATATCATCAACACCATTAGGAGACACACAATCTTGATGACGACGTCTCTGGTCATTGACATCCTCCCTCCGTTCGTCTCGTGTCCTTGTCTCCAGCATCGCACTCACACGGAGCGGAGGGTGAGAGCTGGACATTGTCATGTTGCTGACCACCATGTGCAGCCTCTCCTCGTCTCGCCATGCACACAACCGCACGAAGTGGGACAGAAGCGGCGCTCTCACTCATGCGCATTTCCATACGATCGATAAAGCGCCCCGTCCTCATATCCATACCCACGGATTGTGGGTGCCGCGGTCTGGGGGACAGACTCAGGCTCCATGGACTCCATCGTGCTGCTCTAATGGCACTTTGGCAGCTCATTATCGACACTCTCCGGTCTCGTGCTGCGCCAAACCCCTTTCTCACCCGCCATTTGCATAATCGACAGCGCCGCGCAACCCTTCTGCTCGCATTATGTAAATTCCCCCTGCACAGAAGAGCACACAGGAAAGAAAAGGGCTCTCACCTTCGGGGCGTCGTGATTTTGGCTCTTTTTTAGCAGCGCAAACACACACCCAACCCTCGAGCAGGGGGAGCGAGAGTTTTCATCGTTCAAATCGGATTGGAGAATCGTGTTCCACCAATCACAATTCATATTTTGATATTTTTCATTTTCCCCGCATACACGGATTTTTCATATCTCACCCCCTCTGGAGCGCGTCAAAAATTCATGGCCGCCCCACCGAATGCGTGGCACATTTCGGTGGGGATTTCAGCTCTTTCCGGCCTCTGGAATTTTCCACATTTCCTCCTCTCTCTCTCTCTCGCTGCTTCACAGAGAGCAAATCCCCGAAAGGTACGGACACAAGTCCAATATTGAAAATTCGAAAGGCAAACATCTCGCAAATGACGCTGCAGAAGTCGCTACAATTTCTCGGACGCGCGTCCCAATGGACAAATAAATATTTGATTAATATTTTTTTCCACTTGCTGCGCCTTCTATTTGCTCAGGCTCCTCGTCCGCCCCACAACCTCACACCACTCCTCGAGTATTGTTTCCGCCTTGGCATTAGCCGAGGAGCGCTTGATGAGGAGTCACGGCTAGTGCGAGCGAGGAGCGCTGATTTTGGCTAATAATATGGACATTATCATCACGTCTGCGTCCTTTTCAAGCCGGAATTCTTGAAAATCGTCCCTGAAATCAATTCCAGCACTTGGATTTTTAAGTTTCCAACCGATATTTCTGTTAGAATTCACTAAAACACGCTTTTTGAGTAATTTTTTGGACCATAACCTCAAAATATCTGTGAAAGATCTTCAAGAACTTCGTTTGGGAGCATTTTAGATCACAAAATCTTCTCTTACAATTTGTGGATGAAGTCAAAATGGCTGATTTTGAGTGAAAATCATCTAGAAAGTCTACTAAATAAACATTTTCCACGTTAAAATTACTATTTTTGAGGTTATATTTGACCTCAACACAAATTGTGGTGATTCTTGACTAGTTTATTGCTTTGTCAACTTTAGCATGAGAAATAATGTGCTGGAATGCGAATTATTCAATAAATCTGTCCTTAATTCGTTACATAACCTAAGAAATACTTCTTTGTATGCAAAAATCAAGGAGAATCCAAAGAATCGGGATCTTTTGGCAGCAAAAGAAGCGCTAATGAAGCGAAATGAGGTCCAAATGAGGATTGTCCAGATGATCCTGAAACATCGCTACAATCCCAGACCGTCTAGCCTTCCTCCGCCTATCAGTCCTTCATTTCGCTCTCTCTTCAGAGCTTCCATTGAGTGATTGATTCACTGGAGACTGAATCATAAATTGAATATAATTTTATTGGGCGGCCAATCGATCGATGTGTGTTTAAACATGACTGAGCGTCGAGCTTTAAGCAACTCCTGTCCTTCGTCCTTTCATCCCTCGGCTGATGACGCTCGTTTTTTCTGTGTCACACTCGCTCGTTTGTTTTTTTACGGTGCCAATATTTCTCTACCTGGGCGCCGCGGAGGATGCAGTTGGCGTATTTATTCTTCCGGGGAGTGCGTGTTGGACTCGTGCGCGCCAAAAAAGCATCACACCGCGTCAAGGGGTGAATTGGCTCGGCAGAGGGACATAAAAGCGAAACCCCTTTCCATTTTTGGCTCTCATCCTCACCGGGTTTTTTTTTCATTATTTATATGTAACACACATTTCTCCGTATGTAGCGAGTCACTAAATGTGATTTAAGGGGTTGATATTGTTGTAATTTATATATAAGGAGATTCGAAACAGAGATTTTTTTTTCTCTGCCTTTGTGAAAAGGTGGTTGTTCTCCAGCCATTCTTGTTCTTCTCTCGCAACTTTTTGCCGCCACTCTGGCCTGCATTCGCTGTTGACTGGGTATTTCCACTTCCGGAATTAATAATAAATCTATGTTTATGTGTACACACTCATTTTTTGTGCCCCCTCGCGACGACGGCTCTCCCATAGATACATACAATTGTGTGGTATTTCGTAAGGCAAACAAGACGGAGAGATGAAATATTTAAAAATTCCTGTATGCAAAATGCATGATATTTCCTCCGCGATAAAGTCCATCATCTTCTGAGTTGTAAGTCAAAAATGATGAGATCATAAATCAGGTAAAGTCGTCAGGTGATTTAAATATTTCACTGCCTGATGCGCTCTTCCTCTGCGCGGCATTTGCTAAATATTTAGATTTGTTGAGGCGTGAGAGGACGGGGTGAACAATAAAATGAATATATTCATGCCGCTCTTCTCTGTCTCATTCACATAATTCAACAGTGAGTCGGTAAATCTGAGGCCACTCTAATTTGCCCACTATTTACATAAATAAATCATTTTTTGGCTGCTCAATTACAATTAATTAAATGTTAATTGAATATAATTCCGAGCGACTCCTCTTCAGTGGCCTAAAATATTACTCCTTAGCACGTCATATCGCCTGGGCGACGAAGAAGACGCGCGCACGAGGGAATTGAGCCAAATTATATAATTTTTCAGAGAGCCATTAAGAGATTGAGATCGATAGGAATCTCGGATGCCCTATCTTTATCCCCTTTCTCTCCACTCTCTCTCTGGGCAAAAGCCCATCATTTGGCTGCTCTCGCCATAAATCCATCAACAGTTTGCCATCTTATCGTCTCCACCTCGTCAATTTCATTTTAAATCCATTACACAATAAGACCATCGCGAGCTTCTCGATCGGAATCACACGCGAAAAGTAAGTGCCACTGGAAGAACTGTACATTTGTCGACTTGACACCCAACCAGAACTCCTAATCAATAGCAAAGGGCAAGGGGTAAATATGTGGCGAAATCGCAATTGACTGAGAACGTAATCTTTGCAATCTCAAGCGTAATTCACAATCCTGAGTAGAATATCTTAGGATAGATTTTAGAATATTTGTGGATAGATTTTGGAAGATTTGTGAATAGATTTAGAATATTTGAGGTTAATTTTTAGAAAATTTGAGGGTATTTGTAGAAAATCTGAGAATGATTGTAGAAAAAATTGCTTTAATCTATCAAATTATACTTAAAATCTATTCTCTTTTTACTAAAATCTCTACTTTTAATTATTAAGATATGCTTAGTCGAATACGAACAAAATTCCCAGAAAAACTACCCTAATTTTGTTGATATTCTGTTTAATGCCCGAAATTAAACCAAATAATCGGAAATGATCAAAATGTCGCTGGAACGCAATTTTTGGGCATAATTACGCGATCTTCGCAATTCGGGTTTACTCAGAGTGACACATGTTTACCCCTTGATAAAGGGTCACTTTTCCATGCTCATGATTCTTTCCAGTGGCGAAAAACGAGATGCATTTCACTCTTCTCGCTCTCGCCAATGATCAAAATCCACAATTCACCTTGAGAGCACACCGAAAAGTCCATGGCAGATGTTCATCTGGGGATGTGTGAGTGAAATTTTTGGAAAAAGAGGCATTGTGTGTCCCTTCGGGATGCACAAATTTGTGATCAAAAAGGACCTGATTGATTTATGTACGATTGCCAGGGTGTCTGATGAATGCACCCCCGCAATCGGTCAGATTTTGTGCAATTTCTTGCACCGAAAAGCGAAGAAATCTTCATCACATGTTTATTCAGGCTTGCAATGGAGTTGCCAAGATGTGTTATGTTGCAGATGAAAGAAGATCTCTCAATGCAACTCCTTTTGAGCTTGGGCGAATAATAAGGGAAATCCTCATTGGATCGTCTTCCAAATATCCCCGTGAATTTATATTCAATCGCATTTCAGGCACGCAAACGTACAAAGGCTGCGCACGCCAATGCTCAAAAGGATCTTTCACAACCCTTCCCCCAAAAGAAAAAGGGAGATTGACGGCCTGAAAGGCTGAGCAACTCCTTCTATGGTGATTAGAAGCGAGTCTTCCGCTGCGAAAGGAAAAAGGGTTGTGGAGAGTCTTTTAAATTAATACGTTTCATATTCAACCCTTTCGCTTTTTAAAGTGGCTGCGCAGACACCTTTTCCTCCCTTGTCGACGGCGATCAGATGATTAAAATGCCTTGGCAATGGCACGTGACTCAATTCAACCTTCGATCGTTATCGCGATATTGTTGCAAATTACTAATTAATTGCAGCAACGCATATTTAAGCATCAAATGCACGGAAAATTGAAGATTCCCCAAGGCAGAAAAGCCGCCAGCGAATCTTCTTCGCAATCCACCTACAACTGCATCTGATTGAGCTCGCATTGCAGGTAAATCCACAGATGGGTCAGAGAGGAAAATGCAATTTTGTTAGGGTCTCTGGGAGGGATATTTTTTGTCCATCCCTTCTAACAATGCGAAGGTAAGAAATGTGGAATTCGGGCAAAAAATCTACCAGCCATCAGAGTGCATTTGAATATCGTGGGAAAGTTGCATGACGAAAAGAAGTGGCTTTTTTTTGCTGTTAAGATGCGATGGTAAAATGCCAGAGGAAAGCAAGTCAGGTGAATTAATTACTATATGGAGTGTTATAATAGTGTTTGTGACGAGTATAGAAATGTATTTTACATAAATTCGGACATTTCACCTCATACTGGATAAATTCAAGACTTCCGTTTTCTTCTTCTTCTTGGGCCTTCTTCACGAGCACGCACGAAATGATTAATAATATATGCGATGAGCAAACACGATGGGGGCGGCAAAAAGAGAGCATAATAGATGCAATTTGTTGCAAAACTCATACAAATAATAACTATACTCTTTTTTTTATAATTCATAATTATTAATATTATGGTAACAGTTATTCCATGAAACTCCCAAGAAGTGTATTAATTGTAAATGGTGTGTAAACATGTCATAATTGTGAGTGTTTTCCTCCACCGCAACTCTTCTCGCATTTCCATATTTTGCTTTATGGATTATGATGGTGTGTCTTGCATCAATGAAAATTCACTGGCAATGTTCATCGCACAATTTTCACCAATAAACAACAAGTTAATGCGCGTGCAAGACTTAACAACCTTTAAATGTTCGGGCGCGTTGAGTGATGGAAAACATGAGGGAAATTGCTTGTGAATTTGAAGTTATCAATTCTTTCTTTTCTTCCTCCTTTTGGACAGAATTTCTGCCACTTTTGCCTTCTTTGGCTGATCTTCATCAAACTTGTCTGCGAAAAGTGCACGAAAGAGAGAGAGATTCCACGGCAGAGAGTCACTCTGGGTAATTTAGTTTAATGATAGATGAATGCATTTTACGCATTGCTATTTTTATTATGATACACTCAAACGTCTTGGCAATACGCAGATCTCATGCTGGCGCACACTTTTATAGCCACTAATGTGAACATTTTGCCTCCCTAATTAATCATTTCTGCGTAATTTTAATCTCATGCCGCAACAATGCACCATCGAATTCAAATAAATTAGACGAAACGGTCTCAATGATCACTGACTGGCGATGAAGAAGAAAGTTTCCACGCTCTTCGCGCATTTTAATCCTCTAATAGAATGCCTTTTCTATCCCTTCTATCAATTGTACAGCAATTTGAGGTATATTTTAATCAATCTAAAAATCTAATGCGAGCAAGTGTAATTCGACCTTTTTCGCTCTCTCTCACACACAAAACAAGACCCTTCTTTCTCTTGTCCTTCATCATGCAACTTCCGCTTCACCCACTCAAAAGGCGAGCACTTGAAGTGCATTCTCGGGCGATAAAAGGAAAAGTCGAGGGTAGAAAAATCTCGTCCTGTGATGATGGAAAAATGGCAGTGAAATTAAATTGAAAGCAAATCACATCAAAATGGCTCTTTTGACCAGTCAATCATATTTTTGAGCGCTCCGAACGAAAGCACACACAACTCATTCCAAATTGCATTTCAGAGACAATTTCCAGCAATCTCACAATCTCTCTCTCTCTCTCTCTTCAACCCCTCCACGAAATATCACACTGGATTATCTTAGAAAAATCTCACGAGAAGCAACATGGCGTGGTTTTTGTGCTCAATTTGCAAAAGACAAAAAAAAATCTTTGGGAACTTCAACTGAAAATTCGCAATTCTCCCAGAAAAATCTGCGCCACCCCAAAAATAAAAAGTGGGCAAAAAAAAGTTCGTTATTTGTCAGATGTGTCTCGGGACATAAAAATGACGGTGAATTTCTCAAAAAAACAACATATATAGTCTCGCTTTTCCAAACTGAACAAGGGTTGCGGCCGCGCGATTTACGTATGAATCAAAAATTCGTTTTTTGAGCGTTAAAACGCATTTTATACACTCTCTGATCCCCGATAGAAGGGCGAAGTGTATGGGGTTGAAAATGAGTTGGAACACGGTGAAACATATGTAGCTAACATTTTTTATGCGCGCACTCTGTTTTTTCTTCCTAGAAAGCCTCTCTTTCTCTCACCCAAAAAAAACTGCACATAATCAGAGGGATTGAGGGAAGGTTTTTTTTTATTTCTTTTTGCGCCCAGAGAAACTCTCTGAATGTTGCTTTTTTACCAGAGATTCCAAAACACGGAATGGCGCGATATTTGATTTCGGGATTCGACAGTGCATGAGCGAGATGGGGAGAGAATGTCGTTAGATTGGATGACGAGGAGAAGATCAGCCAATGGTGTGTCTTGAGAAGGGTTTCTTTGAAATTTGTGTGGAAGTGAAAAAAATTGCGAAAAAAGTGCAATTTTTTACCGAATGACAAGCCAAAGAGGTTGTCTTGAGGAAAACCGTCATCTCCTCGCGATAAGGGATGATGATGGGAGTTTAGGGTTGCTCTATCGGTTACTTTTAACGGTTTTTTTTCACCGTCTTGACCCCAATTCAATTCAACCCAAGCCGAGAATAGAACAAGCTCGCAATCTAATATTTATAATTTCGCCTGTGTTAATGCTTCTTGTTCGTGTTTAGAAGAAATTTAAATTTTTCATTAGCCTCTTTCACCTATCATATTCTAAATACAAATTCCTCCTCTTCACTTTGTTGCGCGGCGATTTCTTTATTCATATTTTCTTCTTGTGTTTTTTTTCGAGAGAACATCCATGAATCTGATGTGAAACGAGAGAAGCGAAACAACGCAGCCAAATTAAAATATATAAAATGCAAATCGTGGCAATGACACCATACTTATTAAATTCCACCTTCTCGCGCGCATTCAAAATATTATTCATTGTGTAATCGCTGTGAGTTTTTTATTTCTTCAAAAAATTAATTAGCTCTCTTGGGATGTTTCTTCAAACGTGAGAGATCAGGATGATCTCCCACATTTTGAGACACACACAGATACATAACATGGTCATATAATGGAGATTTTTGCCAAAGAAGTGGCATTAAAATTGAGTCGTGATTACTCAATTTTCTAACGGGAATAGCATATTTTATTGCCATTTTATTCAATGGACGAATTAGATTACTTCTTCTCTCTCTCTCTCTTCATCTTTTTCGGCTGAATTTTCCGCGAAGTTCCGTGATGGCAACAATGAATATGGCTTAAGCAGTTTCTCTCCCAAGAGTGATTTTTATGTGCATAAAAAGATCATTTCATTTTGTTTTGCCTCTTTTTTGACATGATTTTTAACAGTGAGGGTGAACGCGATCCAAGATCAGCTGAATAGTCAAGCGAGAGAGATGTGGAATAAATGTGGGCATGATTATTATATAAATAATTTAAGAGGTCTTCCAGGAGAGTGAGATAAGTTGGTGTGGTGGAAAAAAAAGAGGCATATAACAAACAGAAAAATTATAAATTAGCTATTTTTATTATGAATGCGCGAGAGCTTATTGAAATTAACCTGTCCCGCAGGTAAGCTATTCCATGTCGTGACATGCTAATGGAATCATTAACTGTATCATTGTGTTATTGTGTACGTGAGTGGTGAGGAAAACATTCTGGAGAGTCTGCAACACTCCAATGCACTTCATTTGCATCTCCTCAATTCACCCCCTCGAAGAAGCCGCGCGCAATTCATCGCTCAACCGTCCGGAGATTCTTATTGGAAAGAGTCGAAAAAAGTGTGCACTCGACAAGAAGGGAAATATCCAAGAGTCGAACCCTTGGAAGAAATCCAATTTGCCATCCCATAATCTTCCTATTTGGCACGTTATGCCAAGAAGAGTCCTATTGGAAGGGACTGTTGGCATAAAAGATCCTCATCTTCTGAGGTGGCACCACTTAAAATCAAAATTGAATCCAATCTGCGCGTCACACTGAAAGCATACCCAGCAATTCCCCTAGTAATTCAATTCTGGCATTGCCCGAAAGAGTCCTCAAAATATTGAGACTCACAATGCGACCAAAGGAAGTGGCGAAGACATGAAAAAAGAGTGATTTGGGTGAATAATTACCGATGCTTGCTCAAGAAATCATCACCTGACAGTCGCTCTGACACTTCCGACATGCCATCAAGCATATATTATAATTTTTAATAAGGAAATATGGGAAAGTGGGGCAGTTTTGTCAAGGAGGAGATAATATGCATTGATTGCCACTGTTTCTGTGCAGAATCTTGAACATTTCAGACACTTCTGAGCGCCTCAAAAAGTCAAATTTCTTCAAATGCTGAGATTTTAGACCGTATAAAATAATTTGAATGCCTCAAGATTTGTTTAAGACCAATTCCAGTCTTGATTTTCTAGTTTATTCTTCAGAAAATGCTCTAAAAAACATCCTGGCCAAATTGTGAGGTTATGAAATCGACTTTAAAATCTACTTCAAGCCTTTTAATGAGTAAATATGGCAAATATCACAATGTTTCCACTAAATAATGATGATGAATTTACTTGAAAGAGAATTCTCTTAGACATTTTTGAGGTTATGATTGACTCTTAAGCTGTTTTACAGTCAAAATTGACCCAATGTGAGATTTTCCCCCAGTTTTAACACAAATTAGATGATTTTGAGGGTGATTTTATCACCAGAATCTGTTTTAACTCTTTCACATAACCTAAAAAGTGATCAAAGTGATTTTTAGGCAAAATACTTAAGAAAATACCTCAATTTGCTAAAATGGAACGTAATATCTCCCCCTTTAGTCTTTTACGAAGCGCTGCAGTCTGCGAAGTCTTCTCTTATCACCACGAGCGTGCATATGTTTGACGACACTTGAGGGAATGAAAGACTTCCGCGCATAATTAAGAAGATGAATTAGATCAGCTGCCATTCAAACTTCCAGCCGAAGCGACAGTGTAATTGAATGCAATGGCAAATAATTAAAATATTACAGGTAGTAAGCTGTAATTGGCTGTCAAAATACGATACTTTTTTCACCCATTCATTCCATTTTCATTCACTGGCTTCCTTGTGAAGCGCCCCAAAGAGGCACGGAGATAATGATCAACTCAAATAAGAGACTGAAAATGAATTAGCAGTCATAGATTGATGTTTTCGATAAAATTCCGTTTTGCCGCGAGTAAGTTGGGGCCTTATTGTTATTGTACAGTAAAAATAAATAACACGGTGTGAGCATTTTACTTTCAGCTAATGTGGCGCTCAAGAGTGCCACTCTTCGGGCAGATGATCCGCGCCAAGGAGGCGAAACAGAGACGGACGGCGCGGCGCTGGCGGTGGGGCGAATGCGAGAGAGAATGAGTGGCACTAATCAGTGCGTTACGTGAAGAGGGAATCATCTCTCGTCAAAAACAAATAAATAAAACTTTTAATTGCATTCAGTGGTAAAGAAATTAAAGTTATTTAGACTCATTTAATTAGGCAACCACTAGAGGGATTCACCAGTGCGTTTTTCTCTCTATCTCTGGGTTTTAAGGGAGCTTTTCCGCTGCATTCTTACTCATTCTATCAAGAATTGCATAATTTTTGCAGAGAAATCTATTTAAAGAAAAAGTCTAAAAATTCTAGTTTTTATGGGAAATTGACCAGCGGATCTTAAAATACATCGACTTAAGAGTCGTTGCAACTTTACTTTCATAACATATTAAATAAACTGTCAAAATTATTAATTCGTAAAACTACGAAGTTTTAGATTCATAACATTTATGAAAATCGGGAATTTATCTTCAGCCAAACATGAAATTCATGTGAAAATCAATAAAATAGACAATATTGATGATATTAGCGAATACACCAAATTGAGGTTATGTGTTTCCAGACTCTCTTTAACCTTTTCCAAGGAAACTAAATGTTTTTCCTAATCATTTGTAACTATATACGTCAAAAACTCCTGGAATTTCTTTGAGAAGACAGAGAAAGAGATTCTTAACTAAGCCTAAGAAACATTTCTTTACGCCAAAGTGCAGGAAAATTGTCAGAAATTGGAAGCAAATTAAAATATTCTGCTCTAAAAATACTCTTAAACAACACTCTCTTTTGTACTATAAAAATCGTTAAGTTACAACCCAAATTCGTATCTTTTATGAATTGAAATATGCGCAATTTGTCAAGTTACAACGACTCCTTTGGCGAAAAAATGAATATTCTAAGTGTTATTAAGTCATTTAATGCAAAATAAAATAAAAGAAGCACTCGTGAAGCAAATATTGTAAATATTTTTACACTTCCAAAGACTCATAATATCTCTCCCTTGTTATTAAATATATTACCGAAGAGGCTTTTTTTTCGGAGACCCACCAGAAAAACATTAGACATTAGGCATGAGCATAAAAGTCAAATTGGGTGCAATTTAAATCTCACTTTTCATACAGGCCAACATGAAAATTATGACTCTGGCAATTTCTCCTCCCACTTTTCCTATTATTGCGGGCTTTTAATATGTGGCTCACTGGTAAACATTTGCTTTACTTAATCATTCATTTAAATGAAGCGATTAAAATGAAATTAGCATTCACACAGTGTTTGGCTGATGAGTCATTTGCCGGCTCAATTGCTCAAAAGCGGGAATGAATTCATCTCGCAAGTTGGGAGAAATTGGTGTAATAGTGCGGCAACATTAGTGCTTTATTGACATGGGATGCCGTGGATTGTGAGTTGCGAGAACACAGGAGAGCTTTTAGTGCTCCAATCGCGGCCTCCACCTGACGGCCCGGTCTGTAATTATTAGATGAGTTTTGAATATTCCAAGCGCAGAATGGCTTTTCCTGGCAAACATTCCCACTTGACCTGCGCCGCTCTCTTAATCAATTTCTTTCAATCGGACGGCGCGCGAGAGACAAAAAGCGCCTTCGCACTGCAGATTTTTGCTATTCATCGCGGAAAGGAGCACGATGAGAATCCAATTATTCGCGGGGGGAGCCCACAAAAAAAGGCCCCAACATGCAAATTGATGGATTCGACGAATTGAAAAGGCCACAGAGATGTAATTAATGACGCCACTGACGCAATTTTGATGCCCGGAACTAATTTCTTTGATGTTCGGGGGATTTGCATAGAAGCAACTTCAATATCATCTGATGTGTGTCTTCATATTCCATGTGTTTTTTTCCACCGCCAGCACAGCTCATCTTCTCTCACTCATGACTCGAGAGCACCGTGTCAGGATGATTTCTTGGGGATTTTTTCCTCTCCGCATCAAATTATCTTGAGAGCATCGCCAGAGAATCCATGGACAATAATAAAAATTGCTCACAATTATTCATCGCGCACTGGCGAGATTTTCGGTTGGGAAATGCGAGTAGCAATTTTTCGTACACTTAATTATTTACCCAGAGATTTTTGGATATCAAGAGAGGGATTTACAGGTTCCCGGCGAGAAATAGTGAAGCACAAGGGGGAGATAATACAGTCAGAAGTGGTGTACAGCTCAGCAGAAGTGCTTAAGAAGTGGAAATGTTCCAAAACTTCCAAGATTTCTTTTGAATTACACGAAGAAAGAATCATTTTCTAGGTTATGTAACAAATCAAAAATAGATTTAATGAATATTTCGCATTTTACCATATCAATTCTTATGCTAAACTCGACAAGATCGCTAGTTTTTGGCATATTTAAGCATTTTCATGCAATAAACATTGCTAATCTGACCCGTTGATGCCGAAAAATCACTGCAATTTGCGTTGAAATCAAACATAACCTCAAAAATAATCATTTGGACTTGGAAAATATTAATTTAGAAACCTTTCTGCATGATTTTGACTCTGAAAAAGCAATTTTGAGCTTAATGGCAACTCACAAATGATTTTTTAAGTTCTCTTAGTGATATTTTTGAGGTTATGTTCGGAAAAGACGCTCAAAAAGCGGTTTGAAGTAGATTTTTACAGAAATATCGCACGGAACTTTAAGATGTTGCGAATTATTGTGGAAACAGTCTAGAAATTTGAAGTACTGCAAGTGATGTACAGCTTAGGAGCGTATTATCTCCCCCTTGGCGGAGCCACAGACTTAATGCACACTCATGAGATTAGCACGATCGTGCTCCGTCATTTCCCACAGGACACTGTACATAATTTTCCACTTTAATCGCCATCCTTTATATTCTCTTTCCGTGCACAATCAAAAGTCCTGCCACAGAATGCATATAATACAAATAATTGTTATTCTCCCATCACAATATTTGCGCGCATTGTGTCGATGATGAAGAGAGAGAGAGAGAGAGAGAGAGATGTTGGCGGCGAAGATCTCGAGCATTTATTCAAATGAATACACTTTGTGGTGAAGTTCTTCATGGCAAAAATGCACTTTGGCGCATTTAAAATCAATTTCCCGTCGATTGAGCCAACCTAATGAGGCGGGCAAATATTTTAATTGGTCATCCAAAGCCGCAATTTATGTCAAATTCAGCAGCATCACTCCTTTTTGGCATCATAATAACTCCGCATCCCGCATCGATGCGGTTAATTTACGATTTTTAGTATATCAACGCATGAGGAGATGTGCTTTCAACACGCGTAAATGCATAATATAGTTGTACAAAAGTGGCTTCTTAGAAAGCAAATGAACGGAGAGAGAATGAGGTAGAAAAAAGTGCTGTAATTTTTGTACATACATCCATATATATGTATGTGGTCCCGATGAGAAAAAGTTGAGAGGCAAAAGAGTCGCGCGGCGCGGATCAAAGGGTGAATCTTGGAGCGCCACAGAACGCCGCCTCGGCAATCTTCCACGGATCAATTAATTCTCCCACAAACATTTCAATGATCATGCTGCAATTTAAAGCAGATCACCTCACTTTTCGGCCCCTTCACGGCGATGCCCTAATCAATTTTCCCGCGACTCCAAAATTGCACCTCTGGCGCGCATTGTTTGTTTTCCCAACGCGATCAGCGATCGATTTGTGTGACTCTTCTTCCGGCTGCGATTAATTCCTGCGTGATTCACAAATTATATTCCACCACAATGTAGTCATCAAGAGCTGGGAGGGAAAATCACATCATGTCGGAAAGTCGAGACTAATGCGCAAAGTGAGAGGATAAAAGACACAAATAAAGGTGCACAATTTTACCCACTTAACATTATTAATATATTATTATTATATTATGCCATGTACGAGAGACGGAAGACTGTTCTGCAGTCACACTCTGACTTAGTAAAATTCGTTCCGAACTGATAAAAATCAGAACAAGTCATTCACAAGGGCCTGCAATTATAATTATAAATGCATTAGCGCTCTTCGCGCACACATTTTGCATAATAATTCCATCTGAGACTTTTCGCACGTCACAAGAAGTTGATACTGGAGGTTTTGTGGCGGGAAAAAGCCCACCGAAAACCACTCAATCATCGGAATCACGCCGAAGAAGTGAGTGTGAAGTGATTCCGATTGGATGAAAGCTTCTGGTGGAAGAAAAAAATCGGCGCCACGAGAAGAACTCTTTCGGGGATTAATTGCCAGCAATGTGGCCCAAGAAAGGGTGTGAAAAAGGGATTGAAAGGGGAAAATATAGGAAAATACTTAGATTTCAGCTTGAATAAATCGTTCTTAATGTTCCAAAATATGTTCCTGACAATATTCTGTCTAGATTTTCTCTAGTTTTGCTTCAGAAAATGCTTAGAAAATTTCCGAACATATTGTGAGGTTATGAAACTGACTTGAAAAATCCTTTTCACGCATTTTAATCCTCTCAAATCTTAAAATTAGTAGATAATGAGAATGAATTTGCCATTTTACAGCAAAAACCGCGGAAATAACTAAGCAAAACTGCATTTTTCTTGATTTCAGGGACATTTTTGAGGTTATGTGTAACTTTTGAGCTATTTTACAGTCAAATTTAACCAATGTGAAGTTTTTCGAACTCAAACAACGCTAATTTGTTGATTTTGATGGTTTTTTTAATGTCCAGAATCTATTTTAAATCAATAACATAACCTAGAAAAGCAATAAAATTGATTTTTCGAAGCAAAACACCTCAATTTGTTGCGACAGAAGCATTTGCTAATTTCTAACACTCCCGCAAAGCTGTACACCACTTCTGACCGTAATATCTGTCCCTTGTTTTGTGCAGAATTTCCTCAGGATGAAATGAGCGGGAAGTTATTCACCCCTTGAATCCACCTGATCTTCCTGCGTGATGTGAAATTATGGCGCAGTTGTGATAATGAGCAACCCTTGAGCGCGCTCAATTCATCGTCACCTCGCCGCTGACCCACCCTTTTCACCCTCGGCGCGCTATAGGAATCTCTTACGTAATTTTGTAATTATTTCGGGCAATAATTCGTCTTTATGACTCTGTTAACAGGTGAAGTGTTGTCGGACGACGCCATAGGAATGTTTCCGGAAGAGATACAAGTGTGTGACTATATCATAAATTCGAGGATTTTACGATGTTATATGGTGTGGCCTATTTTCGCCGCGGCCCCACGAGTGCCAACCATCTTCTTCTTGATCGAGATATTTCACGCGAGCGCCGGGAAGACGTGCGCAGTCCGGAAGGCATTGCGAGGTGTGAGAATGGCTCAAATTCACACATCGCTCATCTAATGCGCGCATTCTCATTTTCGTTAATTGGGCCCTCTTGAGACACATGATGATGGTGTTATGAGAAAGGCGCGCAGAGGGAAAAAATGTGTAGAAAGAGTGCGATTTGCATAATTATTCACATATTCACAAGGTGTGATTCTAGAGATTTTAATGAGTGTGTTTTATTGCTCTGCACAGTGCAATTTTTAAGATGTCTCTAATCACGCCCACGCAATAAAGTGCAATTTACATGAGAAAACTTCCAGAAAAAGGTAACGTACACCAGCCAGCATTAACAGCCCTTCTTGATGCGCGCGCAACTTAGCTAAGCAAATGCGCGCAATAAATATGAAACTCTCCCGGCGTTTGGAATTAAGAAGGCTCATGAAGAGACGTTAATTCATTAAGCACCAGTGAAAAAAAGTATTAAAATGCTGTATGGAAAAAAGCGTTGGGCATATAAAAGAGAAGAAGGAGAAAAAAAAATGGGAAGGTTCTCCTTTACGCTCGTAAAACGGCATTGCGTGCGCTTCTTGAGCACAAACTGCACAGACACACATCGCGTATACACAAGAGAATGGCATAACTAATGAAAACAAACTCAAAATTATATCACTCACCATGGGTACACTATTAAATTATTTATCTAACGTAACAATTTTTACCTTTGCGATAATCGTGCGACTCCAAATATGCCACAGTGGAGAAATTAATTGATATTTGTGGGGACGCGCATGAAAGTTGAGAATTGAAATATCACACAATTTAATAATTGCCCCAAAGGCAAGACAGAACTTCTATGTATGCATTTTCTTTTTATTCTCTCGTTTTCTCCTCAATGTGATGAGCTAAATAAATTGAAAATATGCATTCCAACTGTGTTTTACTTCTCCTTCGCACTTAATAACACAATTTTCTAATTAGTACTTGTCCATTTCCTTGTATAATTGTTGATTTTCAATTTGCAACCCATTCAATGTTGCATGGGCAATGCATGGAAATTTGCGTTTTTAATTTCGCTGACTGCTGGAGGAAATGATAATTCTCAGAAGGCTTGACAACAATGAGTGAGAGAGAGCGAAGAAGATGCGCAAGAAGCGCGAATTTTTTGCAAGATTGTAGAAATTGTGGACATTGTGGTGCTCTAAAATTGATAAGATGAAGTCATTTATTTCCACTCTGACCTCTCTTAACTTAAAACGTCGTTTAACGTCTTAAAACGCCGTCGATCCGGTGAAGAAATGCATTGTGTGATTTATTGAGTGCGCGCCAGTTCTATTGTCGTCTTGAAGAGTGTGTGTCGATACAAAAGAATTGTGACAGCAGGAGTGTTTTTTTTTAACCACCTTTCAACCCTTTCCCTTCAACAAGACACACACACACATGAGTTGCCCTTTCTTGGCACTTGCTCACTCCATCGCCCTTCCTCTTGATTTATATCGTCTGCCGGTGTTCTGAAAACCAACCAGATAATTATCGAGCGCGAGAAGCGCTGAAAATCAAGGGGGTTGCTAATATAGATTTTGAGTGTCACAGCATCTTGCGTCTGCGCTGCATTTTGAAGAAAGTTTCATTCAAAATTCAGACATCTCAGAAAATAGGATCACAATGAAGAAAATTTAGAGAAATGGTGAAAAGTGAGAATTTGGATCAAAGGGCAAATCAAGGGAAAGATAATATGGCTAAAATCAGTACCAAGCAAAATCTAACTAGAATCTAACTGACAATTTTTATCTCTATTTCTTTAAAACTCACGTTTTATACAATATTTTATGATTTTTCTTTTTTCAAAATTGCACTTGAATGTATTTTCTTGATCATAATCTTTACTTAAGATTGAATATTCTTTAGAAATATAATCTAGAATCTTTCTAATTGAGGTTATGTTTGACTTTAGCATTATTTTGTTAAAATCAAGATTTTCAGTGAGAAAAAATACGCAATTCTACTAAAAAAAAAATATGGCAAAACTGATACTAGGATAAAAATTCATTTCTGAGAGTAAAATAATCAATAGCAAATCAAAATTCTGAGTCAAATATTGGAAAATTTGAAATACTTTCACTTCCTAAAACTTCTACTGATCTGTACACGACTTCTGACCATATTATCTCCCCCTTGGGGCAAATACTTAAAGGAGAAGATTTAAAGGAAACTTTTAGCAGATCTTATTAATACTGAACGATAAAACCGTAAATATCCGATTGAAGATTAAGTATTTAAGCAATGTTGTCTATTCATTGTGATGTTTGGAGGCTTTTCAGCTGGGAAATTCGTCTTCCACTGTTTCAAAATGCTGTACATTCTCAATATTAGTATCCCCTTGGCTGTAATTTTGGAAGCGCGCTGAAGAAATCCAATAAAATGCCAATTGTGGCGTGATTATATGAATAGGGAGTCTTGCGCTCTCTATTTTCGCTTTAATGATTGTCAATAAGCTCATGAGTCGTCGTGTGTCTCTCTTGTTCATGATAATCATTAGTGGGCGACTTTGATATCGAAGTCACGGTTTTTTGGGCAAAAAGATCCACTTTCTGGGCTCGGTGAAAAGATCAGCTTTTGTGTGATTTACACCAAATTTAACATCTCAATTGGATGTCACGCTTAATTTAATCATCTTACGCACAATAACATCAAATATCTGCGCCGTGCTTTAGAAGCCCAAATCGCCCATTCATGACTTCACCGGCGATATACGATGTTTTTGCTGGTGAATCTGAGAAACTCCGCCACTTCCTGTCCCAAATTATTCAAAATTTGTTTTATATTATTCCTACAATATCCCCATTATTAAGTCTCTTTTTTTCGACCTGTGGCGTCTAAGAAAATGAAATTGGCACGAACGATGCCAGCGGCACTTCCTTTTGTCTCTGCGCTTCTTTCTATTCCGCCTATGATTTACACGATAGCAACACATCATAAATGAGTTTTTGGGATCTCTCGAGCTGAGGAAGCAAATCTCTGGCATTTCTTAGAGGTTGAAGAAAAAAACACCCAAAATTCCTTTCCTTTGCATGTCTCTCGAGTGATCTTCAGGGACTCTCACAGTCAATCCGAGGAGGTTTTTCTGCATACGGGCGCCAATATTCTAATTTGTACCTGAGCCACCTTCGAACCCTCGCTTTGTTATTTATGTAGATTTCTTCCTTCTTTTTCCTCTCACTCTCTCACTCCATCTTCAACAAGAGTCTCCGGCGATGTTGTAAAAACACTCCTGGCACCAGAATTTACAGGGAGTGTGTAATAATGATGAGGGAGAGCTGATGAGTCTCAAAAGACTCTTCAACTCTGTCTTGTTTTTTACCTGAAAACCTCATTGAGCATCACTTCTTCTTCCACTTGTATTTCGGGTGCAAATTATCACAAAGTAACACATTCTCACGATTTCTTTATTGAGGGTATTTTTGGTGAATTTTTTGAATATTTCACCTCAACACTTCCGCCGCGAATTTGCCAAACATTACTCACTCTTCAGCCATTTCCTGACTTATCAAAATATTCCCCATTATCTCTCTATCATTAATTCGATAATTTCAGGCGTACGTGAATTTTGAAGTATCACGATGATAAACATGACGATTCATGAGCACTTCAAAAATTGGGTGCAGAGTTCACGAAAGGAAAACGGCTGAGAAACAGATTGTTTTCAGTATATTAACGCTACTTTTCCGGAAGGTCGCAAGGTGCAGAAACTCGATACTTTGTTGCCTTGAGGACACGACTTTTCCACCACCAATCGTCGATGTACAAAACGCACCACTTGAATTTGCGCCCATGAAATGAATATTTCAGAGTTGGAAAGGAGGAAGGTGTGTGAGTGTTGTTGGATTTTCACATTTCAAATTTAATACATTCATTGGTAAGATAATAAAACAATAATAAGCAACATTGAGTTATATGGAAATGCGTCACGCAGCTAATTTCATTAAAATATTTTTCATTTTGCTCCACGCTCAATAAATTTGAAGAATTTTTTTTTTTCTTCAAATGGAAAGCAATTATTAATTGACAATGCAATTAGCATATGAAAATTGTGTATGAGGGAAAAGAAGTGAAACATTGTGTAGCAACTGCACAAAATGATACAGCCAAGCGCACTCACTCTGCAAATTCACCTTAATCGCACAACACCCACCGCAGAAGCCAAGGGGAGAAGCTTTGCGTAATTATATCGATGGCAAATGACTAGTGAAACGCACGCATTTATGGACAATTGAGAAGTGACACACAACATTCGATCAAATGCGATAATATCTACGCAGTAATTTACGCTCATCGCGAGCGCTCAAGAAGTTGTTTTAATGCCCAAGAGAATCCGTGAATAGATTTTGCGCAGCCTTATATGAATATTTGATTTTTTTCTCCATATATTGCCGCCAGAGGGCAGCAATTTTAACTTCAAAGACATGCTGAAGTTCCGATTATATTTCCTCCCAATTTTAGGGGTTCGAATCCAGTTTGTGGGAAATTTTGTGAGTTTTTCGCTATTGAAACGAATTTTTTATTAAATATATTGACAAATATAATCAATTTTTGATTATTTTGCAATTTTACTTGAAAAATTATAATGTTTGAATGTTTTTATTGAAATTTTTTTTCAATATTTTGTCAAAAATATTAAATTTGTGTTTATTTTACAATTTTACTTGAAAAATTATCTTTTTCGTTTATTTGTATTCAATTTTTTATTATTCCAAAGTAAAAATCAATATTTAAATATTCAATTGAGGCTATAAAGATTCCTCAGAAATCGCCTGACTTTCCCCTTTGGTAAGAAAGCAACATTTCTCCGCATTTCTAGGTTATTTCTACGCCAAAATCAAGATCTTTCTCTACGCCATCGCAATTTTTTCTACCCGCGAACGAAAGTGAGACTCAAGCGAGGAAAAAAGATGAGCGAAATGGAGAAAAAATGGCAGAAACAGTCAATTTAATTGCAGACTTATGCACGTATTTTACATGATGGATCGCTTGAATATCTAATTAAGTCATCGTTTTCATTACAATACACGCCGTGAATGCTTTAATACCCAAGATCCGCACCACTTTAATTGCCGACTTGTGTGCTCTGTGTTTGCAGCTTAATAATTATGTTGTGATAGAGTTTAGCTTCACTTTTTTTTTCACCATGTGCCATGTTAGCGATTTGTAACCCTGATGATGTTGAATTCCATTTTTCACAGCGCTATTTTTCTCCCACTCGCGCGCGTCTCTGCGGAGCTTTTCCGCGTGTGCATCAACCATCGGCGCGGGATGGCGAATGAATAATCTTTTCGGTGGAAAGCCAATAAATTGAATGTTCGACATGTGTTGTGTGAGTCGCTGGGCCGTGGATTGGACATCCCAGATGCGCCTCGCTCGCCCGATAATGCGCGGCCCCGCAATCGCGGCCGGGCTATGGAATTAAGCGCGTCTTCCGTGCGCTCTCGCGGTCCGCGCGCAATACACCCATATTCAAATGATACGCGGGAAGGCTGTGGGAGAAGGAGTTGAGAAGAAGGTAATTCTGTGGCCAGCAGAAGACGCCCTCCGTTCGCCCATCAATCCAATATAGTTCGCAATTTAATAAAATTCATAATATGAAAATGAAGTTATGGAAACCAGATTATTTTCTCCTCTTCTCTGCATGCAGCAGCATCGGTAATGCCGCGGCCCCTCGATGGAGCAAAAGAAGTTGTTCAAGTCGGCAAAATGAGAAGCAATGCACTAACAGTGCACGGCAAAAGTGTCTGGACTTTGAAGAAATTGGCTCAAGTGCTGCTAAAGCTACGGTAGATTTGGATTTTAGTGAATTTTTTTCAAGACGAGAGACACTTTGACCTGAAAAGACGCCATTTCTAATTATATGACCTTGGAAATTGACGGAGAAGCAGTATTTAAGAAGTATTTGAAGTTTCCACGGGATATTTTCGCTCTTTTGGATGCTTTTTGGATCATAACCTCAAAAATTATCTTGAAATATCAAGAAAAATGCTTGAAAGGAACTTATGGGAAATATTATTCTGTTTTAAATCGAAAATAAGCAGAAATTTACTATTTAAGCATAGAAAACCCCTAAAATACTTCTTAAAATAGGCAATTTATTGTCCTGAAACAATATTTTAGAGGTTATGATCAACCTTAATATTGAAAACTTGTGATCTTCATCAGATTTCACTATTATATTTACCAGATTAGACGCAAGAAAGAATGATTTTTGCAATTATTTATTGACAAAGTGTGTCTTAAATTCATAACATAACCTAGAAAAACGTAAAGAACTATTCTTTTTCACTTCTACTGAGCTGTACATCATTTCTGACCATAATATCTTCCCCTTGAAGCCTAATTTTCGCTACTTTTGTGACGACAAACTTAAAAATTATGCACATTTCATCCCTTTTTGCGTACTAAATGCGTCTTGTTCAATGCTCAATTGCGGTTTAATCCCCACACTTGAGTGGCCTGAAAGTCTCTCAATCAATTGTGCAAGGCAGTGTATCGCGGGCTGCACCGAAAGAGTGAATCGTTTGCATCTCTGGAGGAACAGTGAGATGGGCAGAAATGGTATATGATGAACACACAATGCGTCCATGACTTTCGCATAAATCCAAGCCAAAGGAGCGCGCGGCTGAGATGATGGCAAAGTGCTCAATAATGAAATGAAAACAGCCAAGCGCATTGCGCACATCAGAATAATAATAATAGCAATGAGGAGGCAAGAGAAAAAAAGGGCGAAATAAAATAAACATGCGCGAGTGAGAACGAGACGGAGTCACATGGCGAATGGACCTAGTGGAGGCCCCTTATATCTCTTGATGTGATTCCCAATTCGGGAGCTCCGCCCTCGGGGATCGCTTAAAAACTGTAATCAAAGCCACATCGCGGATTGTATGCAACCGCCATGGCTGAGCGCGCTCAAGTGGATTGATAATGCCCTGCGCGATGTGGAGGATGAGTGATGAGGAAGCCAAAGTGGCCGCGCTTGTGGGTGTCGCCGCGGCCCAGACATGTGGAATCATCTGCTAATTTCCCACATCGCGTTTTCGCGTGTGTGTGGACACTTTTCCCGTGCGCAGCCCGGGGGAAGTGCGGCTAAGAAGTGGCCCAAAAGTGGCCAAAGGAGAAGACAACCTTGCCACGAGCAACATTTCGCAGCGCCTCGAGTGAAATAACCATAATTGACCCCCAAAACAGCCATATTTCATTCAACATTGACGCTTCTTCTGCGCCGCAAACATATCAATTTTTGCGCCCAAAACACTCTCTTTCGAATATGCAAATAAATGATTGATGACACGACTTCACCATCGTGTCTGCGGAACAACACATTCTATATATTTTTTCCGTTGATGAAAAATTTAAATATTATCACATTAATCAGCTAATGCGGCAATTTACATGTAATTGCATACAATTTGCCATGCATTTTGCCATGCAAATATGCTCCGCGAAAACACACTCCAAACAAACATATTTTCCCTATACTTTGCCCACCGCGCGCATCTCGTGAGAAAATGACATATATAGCATCCACCAGGCGCCTCCATCACACCTCACAACGCCTAATCTAACGCGATCTCGCTCGATTACAGTTCTAATAAGCCGGAGAACTTTAATTAAATAGGCGCAATGGCCCGTGCAAAGTGAATAAATAGCAACACCTTTTATTCACCCGCTCTTAATGTATTCAAATTCATATTTTTTATGCAAGATGAATTTTCAGTGCTTCCCGAAAAAGCGCGCGGACATTTGCATATTTCAGTCGCTCAGACACGCTCATTTGTGTTGTTTTTTTTTCTACGAAAGATATCTGGCTTAATTGGGTGAGTTTTCAGGAAATATTCTCCGCACCAAAAGATTGTCATAACAGTGAAGAAGTGTCGCGTACAGGACATTCACAGGTTCGAATCTCGTGCTGTCAATTTGAGGGGCACTTTTTTTACCGCCGTTTTAGCCCGTGGAAATGAAGTGTTGTTGTCAGAAATTGGCACAATTACCGCGTGCATCCAGTGGGGATGATCACAAGTGGGCCCGTGGAAAAATTAAACAACCGGCTATCGATGCCCCAGCAGTAAGCCACTTGTTCACCTCTCTCTGCACACACTCAGGTGGGCATTTCGGGAGAATCCCATGCGCAGCGGAGAGGAAGAATTCCCAAGAAGCCCGTGAGACCGTGCGGAAGGTGAGCCACGCACCTCGGCAACGAGGGAAGGTGAAGGATACAATGGCCACAGACGTGCCTCAGCCCATCATCTGCATACCGCGCGGATCCGGGGAATATTATTATAAATAATATCAGTATCGATCGCGTCTCTGTAGAGGCTCACATGGAAATTACACTACACTGTTAGAAACGCTCCTCGAGCCTCTTTTTGCTGGTGAAAAATTAGCAAATATTCTTGCCTTTCTCAGAACATTTTCACGACTATCTAATCATAATTTCACTCAGCAATTGCCATGATTTTGCCCAACATTTCCTTCCGGATCACAAATGACAGCAGTTGAGCTGAGATTGTGAACAGTGTAAATGAGGTTCGCTCTCAACCTTCCTCTTTGGCTCGTCTCTTCGCGGTGTGAGTTAACTCCTCACGAATTTTCATTAATCCAATTACCAGATAAGCTGTGCACGGCCATCGACCAATCGTCTGTTCCTGCCTATTAATTCTTCTTGATTACAATAATCGCACGCAGGGTAAAAAATTTATGTTGTTAAAAATTACCCCCGTGAAATTGCGCTGAGAACACTTGGGAATCGCGCGAAAAGGGGTTTCAAAACTCTAAACGAAACATTCAATTCAGGACTTACCACAGGGTTTCTCTCGCATTTCACTATCACTGTTTTCTGCAAAAGAAAAAGGGGAGAAAGAGTTGTAAATTTTCATTGAAATCCACCACGTGTCTCAGAGAAATGCCAATAGAAGGGGCGTTCGGGAAGAATGGACGGGTAGAGGAAGGCACTTGAAGGTATTATTAACAAATAAATGGGTTTATTACGTGGTTTTGTGCTCGGTGCCATTGAAACTCCATAATTATCATTAGATTGCCGTGTGATGTGCATAACGGCAACGTATTTCATCTTCCAAACACACGGATTTTTATGAATGAATCTTTTTGCCACTTCTTTCTCGCTCACTCGCCCGGTATATTTACAAAATGTCGAGGTTCAACAGGTACAATAGAGTCAAGGTGGTTCAGCGATAGACGCGTCATGACGCGAAACACTGAAAGAAGCTCGCACTAACTGAGAGAAGTCACGGAAAAGTCGTCAAGAGAGACGGTTTTGATGAGAAACAAGAAGTTGCAGATTCCCAAGTGGGCGGAGCTTGTGAGTAGGCGTGGCGTGAGTCTTTCTCTATTTGTTCTGTGGACTTTTCTTCTCGTCTCGTGTGTCTGACCGCAAACAGATGAAAAGGTATTTGCCAGCTGCCGAAGCACCTTGCAGTGAACCCTCTCGATCCCAAGAAGTTTAATGTGTAGGCAAATTAAAATGATTAATACGCGTTTTCGCTCAATTTGGACCTGGACAGTCACCGAAAGGCCCGCCGCTGTACGACGGCCAGATAGAAATCAGACCTCTAATGTTCACCACTTTTCAGATGCGACAAAATGCTTGTTGTGTAATTGCCGAAATTGTCAAAACTCCCGTTAATTAGGTGTCACCTGATGACAAATGTTTAAAACTGTTCCACAATGATCATTCCCATGGCAGAAGAAGGGGCGTTGAGGTATTTCCATTGAAGCAAATGACCAACAGCTACCGACGCTCTTAATCCCCATTTCGCTTGTTATTGTCTCGGCCAAATGGCAATTATAGCCACCACTGTAAATATCTCATTTCCTGTTCCCGCTCTTGAATAATAAAAATTCATATTGTATGTAGTAAATACCGAAAAATTTATTATTTAGATCAAGAACAACAACCAATTTCTCGTTGATTACTTTCTCAATGAGCAACTCAGCTTTTCACAGCTCACGCAATGCGTGTGTGTGCGCGTGAAATGCACAAATACATCATCAAAGTCAAACTCCTCAAAATCAAATTAAACCTCGTTTTTTTTTTTTTGAAAGCTCCATTGCGTACATATGATGACTTCCCTCTGAGAAAAGACAAACCGCCCAAGTGAGTGAGAGAGAGAGAATAATTAGAGTTGAGAAAATAAATAAAATAGGAGAAATATATTATCCAAAAATGTCACGGCGTGAAGCGTGAAATTATTATTAGACTCTTGATATTTTGTGTTGAAAAAAAAAACGACGAAATAATAAACAGAATTTAATTTAATTAATTAAATTATGTGTTAGTGGCATTTTGAAAACACTTGTAGCCAATTTAATTGGGATTAGATCAAACGAGAGATTTTCACATTCCCGTTTTCCATTTATTTATTTCCTTAATTGTTTTGTAGTTTTTTCGACTTGAAATTTATAATTGAAATCATCATTTCAAAGTCTTATTACTTAAGATGGCGCACCGCCACTTACATAAAAGTCAGATGGTGGATCACTGAGCGATTTAAAACCGTTTTAGCAAGAAGTTTCTTCGTGTGCAAAAGCAGGGGGTGAAAATGTCGCTTATCGTGGGAAAATGATATGCATGTGTAAACGTGAAATCTTATTCACCCTCTTGGCTTGACTTCACCCTTGAGACCTGCGGGGGAATCCATCATAAATCACACGACGTTTCGAGCGGGGGCGCGAGGCGATTTGCTTAACACGACGCTGAAAAGTCTTGAGGGACTCCTGAGGGATGGATTGAGATGGATTTTGGGCGGAGAACTCACCCAGTTCCTCGTGTTTGTAGGGCGGTGGGGAGTCATCGGCTCCGTAGTACTGACGGTAGAGCTGGTGCCTGGTGGATGTTTTGAATTTGGACATGGTAAAGTCCAGGGGCTGGTCCGTGGCCGGCGCTGAGCTGTGGTCAAGTGCCACTCGATGCGAACTGCGCTGGGCGACCAGAAGCGGCATAATGCTCCTCCGTCCGAGCCTTTCGTCGCACGCTTTTCCCGTCTCCCACGTCAATTTTACGGATTAGCACTCAACACTTGTCCTCAAGTCACTCTCTCTCTCTCTCTTGCCCAGAAGTTATTGCACGTCTTCCCAAATATTATTCACTTTCTCTCGCCGAACTTCTGTCCCGCGGACACTGATGTCCATCCAGATCCGCTGACGCGTCTCAGGAGCATCTCGAGGCCTTTGTCCGCCGCGCGTACACAGCAAACTGGAAAGAATGATTTGACTGCATCAAATATTCATCATCTTCTTCTTCTTGGGCTGGTTTGAAGAAATTGCCGAAGGGGAGAAGAACACAATTCGATGAGGTGAAAATTGATAAGTCTATTACAGGCGCACTTTGCCGGCATGTCAAATTTATAAGGGAGGCGCGAGATGAGCTCCCCTGGCGCGCATCAATTTCTCTCGAAATCCGCACCACATGCATCCCAGCCGGTAGTCGCGCTGTTCACCGACAATTTACCACCAATTTTGCATATTGATTCATCTCAATTTGAGTGCGAGCTACCGAATTCCCACGGCCTTTGTATTCAAATCACGCTGCGCGCCCGCGAAGAAAACTTCTCAACTGGCGCGCAAAGACAGACACTTTACCAATTATTCCCCCCGCCGCCATTCCTTATCACACATCCCAAAGGTGATAAAGAGAGTTTGCTTATGTGAACTAGTAACACTTAATCAGCCCCTCTCTCTTCTATGTACATATAAATTTATATTTATTTGTCAATCGCACGACACAAATCGAAAAAGGAGGTGCGAGACGAAATCGGCTCAAAATTCACATTTTCTTCTTCTTGCGCGCGCGGTGCCCCACAAATTTATTATTGATACCTGTTATCAGAGTTCTCCAAACGCAAATATTTGTCATTTTGACTTGGTGTGTTATTGTGATTCCTCAGCTCTGGCTCCCCTTCGCGCCTGGACTTCCCTCGAGGCACTTGTTTGCCATCGCATTCACTTGTCCCGAAAGAAAAGCCCCGCGAAGACGTGACAGAGGAGGGGTGAAGAAATTTGTGTTTTCGTGACGACGGCAAAGTTGGAAGTATATCAATTTTAATGAGGACTCTTCGGTTCACGGGTAAAACCACTAAAACCAGCACTTGTATTTAAGCAAAGTGAGCGAAATACTGCAATTTCACATACAATGTTAACATCTTCGATACTTTGTGATGCATTAGAATCATTCTTTCTTTGGTGTTTTTGAAGAAATTTCAAATTTCAACTCTTCAGCGCAAGATTACACCTTTTGGCATCACAATCTCTTCATTATCAAGCTCTTCTGCTCTTCATTTTGTTCATTTTGTGGTCAAACAAAATTGCATTCAATCATCTCAATGAAAAGTCTTTGATAACTTCAGCACTGCAAATTGGCCTCATAATCTGGGTATATTTGCAAAATGGCGAAAATGGGAAGAAACGCAGAGAGTTAACAGAGATAAAGTGCAACTGATTCAATTTCCCAGCTTTATCACACTTCAGGTGAGCGCGTCTTAGACGCTTTAAGCTCTCTGCCGGACATTGCTAAAATCAATGGACTTCTATACTTTAGTCCAGCGACTTGATAACTGATTTTAATCAGAGATAAAAATTAAAATTGCTTTCCACCACCGAAGGACGCCTGAGCACAAATATTGGGGGCTTATCTTTATGGCGTCATTGAGTATGAAATGTGAATTTATTGACAGTCTTCCATCATAAGATCATATTGATGCGAGAAATTATATATTTTCGGGCAAGAAAGAAAGGAAAAAAAAAATTATCGTGTGTGTATTTCTTAATAGTGTGTTGGCGACCTAGAATTCGGTAAAATGGAATTGATGTTGAAATTGCAAATAGGAAATTATTTTCAGTGATAACTTTCTTATCGCTCCGCTCAGGTAGAAGACAAGAGTCATAGGAAATTTTCTATCGTCACTCTTCTGCTGCTTATTTTTAAGTATTCACTCATTATGTTTGTCACTGAGGCACACAAATTGATTGCGCATATCTTGGAGTGTCAATGATGATTTTTAGGGCAGCACAGCGATAAGTCGATAGCACATCGGCACACATAAATTACAAGACATCGTCATTTGCCATGGCAAGGTGGCTCTAAAGGGAGGGTTCAATCTAACCTGGATGTCTGGCTGGGCGTCGTGTGGCTACGGAAATCTCAGGTTTTCCCTCTTTCTCGAGTATCTCAGTTCTTTCCAATATGGAAAATACAAATGCACTTCTTCAACACTGAACGGCGCCGCGGAGTGAGAAAAGCCGTCGCACAAGAATCACAAACCAACAATACCGCACTCGAGTGTCCACACAGCAGCCCGTCTCGGGTGCAGCAGCGCTTCCGGGGGTGTAGGCCTGCAGCGCGCGGATATTCAAATGGACAGGTGGCGGATATACTTCACGTGAGGTGGTTTATTGCACTTGACTCACATGCAAGTGTGGCGCGCGCTTTTCGGCCAGCGGCTGAGGAAACACGGAACGCGACGGAACGTGGTTCGCCACATGCGTTGCCAACGGATCGTCAAATGTGACTAGAGAAGTGGCTGTTGGAGAGTAAATAATTCGTGTTGGAATCGTATTTTGTGTATTTGCGCGCCACTCATGGGCGCTCTGCTCAGCACACACTCACAGCCTGTGCGCTCTCTCGCTCTCACGGACGCCGTTCTGTATGCAGAACAGCCTGAGAGAGAGCGGCTCTCCTGCGCTCTCTCAGTCCGCTGCTGCTGGTATTATGATAATGCTCGAAGCCGCCCGCGATTTATGTTTGTGAGTGAAAAACTTATAAAACGGAGAGAGAGAGCGAGTGTGGATGGTATAATATCACCCAGCTTTTGTACATCGACGGTGGGGATTTTTCAGTATCCAATCAGAATTTTGGATTTTGAATTGCGCGATTTTATATGCGCATTTATGTTAAACAGGCCAACACAGTCGCACAGCGCGGCGCTTCGGTGGGTGTGAGAGGGAGGCCCGAGAGAGGGCGACGTGCACGGCGGTGAGAGCCTGTCCTGGGGCTGCCGGAGAGCCTGCAACCGCAGCCTGCAGCCGCGCGCGCGGTGGGAGGACGTCCCGTCACATTATGTATGTGTGAAAAGTCCTCAACCACTCAGCAATCCATGCTAATCAAGTGTCTCAGGAAAATGCAGACTTTCGCTCCACCTCCAAAACTCAACACTTTGCGCCCCTGACAAATTAATCATCGCGCGCGCGTTATCGCGACTCTCCGGACACTTGGAAGATTGCACAATTCTTTCGCAATATAAATAAAATTTCCTTATCTCCACCGTCCAATTGGCCGCGCTTGTCCTACGCAAGCGAGTCTTGATTAAAATTTGATTAAATTACCGTCAGTAATTAGATGAGATGGCAATAATCGGCTGACCGCGGTGAATCAGCGCGCTTATCAGTGTGATAACTCCTTGAAAAAGACCCCTTTCATATTCATATTTCTAAGAAACTCGAACACACTTCAAATTGGGCGACCAAAATCCGGCCTTTTGCAGCAATATTGCGAAATGTGTCACGAGATATCATTACTTTTCCATATAAATAAGTTGAAGTCACCTTCAAGAGAAGCTTTTTTGTTGTTCTTTTCATATAAATATTATCTTTACATTGATTTAAAGGGAAATATAATAAATCTTTCTTATTTTAACACCGTTGATTTTATCAAAATTATTTAGAACGTCTTTGTGCAAGTCAAAAGATCTAAAGATTCCCTTCAAAACCAAGACTTGTTATTCAAAAATCGTCTAAATATAGGTGGATGGAAATAAAGATGGATTTCCCTCAGCAATCAAACTCTTTACATATCAAATCGACCGCAATTCGTAATCTTTTATGTGTAATTCAATTGGGAAAATCCTATCTTGTTATTGAACGTAAATTTCTTCATATGCGCGCCTTATGTTTCCACACATTCCGTATCATTTTCTCTATATTGTCACATTTTTCGAATTGATAGCGCCTTATCAGATACAAACACTGTGGAAATCTCCTTGAGATTGCCTTGCGAAGTGAGGCGAATTTGCGTAAGTCGGAGCGAAAGCTCAGAAGCTGCTCGGGTGGCTGCTTATCGTCAGGGGGAGGGTGTGTGGGGGGGTGGCCGAGGGGTGTGGGGGTGAAGTGGGTGAGTGTGGCGCGTGCGCAGCGTGGTGTCCAATGAAAAATCTTTATGGTGTGTGTTGGTGACGATAAAAAAGGGAAAATATGGGCAGGAACACCCCATAGAGACACCGGGGACGATATAAAATCTCACTTTTATGTATACTTCACACTGGCGGGGGTGTTCGAGTGGGCGACAGGGGGGATGAATTGGCCTCATAATGCGGCAACGGCGTCCCCTCCTTTGTCAGCGCTCGCCTCACCCATCACGCCTGCGAGGGTGGCTGCTTTAAAATTTATATTTCCATTACCATTCACCATATTGAGCCGAGGGTTGGGCAGCTGGGGAAGCGCGCACACACACACACACGCCCGCCCGAGGGGAGCTTTTCACTATCGTCATGTACGCTTTTCCACATAGATGCTTTTGAGAAGCGCCATATTCTCATATTACGTGCGGGCCGAGGGTGTGGGCGCTTTTCCTTCGCTGGGGCTTTAAAGCTCAAACGCCATTTTTGCTTATTTATTGGAATATTCATCTCTTCTCTCTCGCCCAATTGTCGATTGCTATCTTGCGCGGGATTAATTCGAATGGCGTTGATACTCACGAGGACAATCAGGGAGCAATAAATTCATGGGCCAAAGCGCCGGAGGACAAATTGTCTGTTTACTCGTTACCCCATTCATGGGCTGATCCCGAGGAGATTGCCACGAGGATGAGCCCGAAAGCGCGTGCTGCTCGACGAGAAGATGCACGTGGCGAAGATGCAACCCTCCATTATCGCACTCTCCTCAACCCTTCTCGGCCAGCCCCCGACTAAACGGCACGGAAGGGTGGGAAAAAGGATTGCGAGACAGCCATGAAGCGTTTTCTAAATCATCCCTCTTCACAAGATATAAAAAAAAGGATGAGCGCAAATGAGGCGACTTCCTGGTGTGGCAACAGGATGTTGTCAATTGCATTTGGGTGTATTTATTGGCACTTAATTGCCGGGAAAATTGTGCGCCGAAAGGGGTTGGGAGAAGAAGTTGCGGCCTGGTTTCTTGCACCTGCACGGACCCTCTCGAAATTCGTCGCACTGGCGCAAGACGTGGCGGAAGGAGAGATAGGAGACAATTGACGAAATTGACGTGTATTATTCAGCAGCACCTCTTCGTGGCTCATGAGCCATCGTGTCTCTCTCTCTCTGTCCTGCGGATGGCCGGCATTTCCCAGAATCGCCTCCACCTCCGGGCCACAGTGCTGATAATGATAATGACGTGCTGATGATGATACTGGAGATGACCCAATGATGGTGGGCGCACAAGCCAAGAATAATTGGGGTAGGTCAAGGTTAAATATAAGAAGAAATTTTGTGGCCATTGTTCTCCGTCCAGCGCAGAGGAAACTAACAACACAAACATCCCAACTATACGGCAGCACAGCCAAAATGGAATGAACGAAAATAATACGCAATCCGGATAGCGTCTGCCACTAAACGATCGATGAATCTCTCTCTGTGGCTAAATATTCTCCCAGCACTCGCCTTGTTGCTGCCGCCCACCGACGCACCCGGGCGCCGGGGGTGGGCCGGGGGGCGCTCGTCGGTGGCGAAATGAATGTGGAGCCATCAAGTGGCGAGATAATGGGAACAGAAGGCGAAAGTGATGGAGATTTCCCTCAGAAAGAGTGCCACTGACTGCCAGATTGACTCACTTCTTGGGCATTCCTTCGCCTCTGTCGCCAATTAAAACTCATCGAATTAATTAGAATATTTATTGCACGCCACCAGCAATTCGACATTTCCACTGTGGCAATTTATTATTGAAATATGGCAGAATGAGAGGAAATTTAGAGCTTCCCGCAGCGCGCGTGTCATTGCAGAGGAATTTATCTTATCTGCAAAACTGAACCACTTTTGCACTTTTCAAGTGCGACAAATCCGGTAAAACCCCCAATCAGGTGGTGATTTTGGAATGCACAAAGAAATCTGCTGCAAATTTGAAGAGGAAAAGGAATTTCCCTTGTTATTATCAACACTGAGGGCAGATAATTGCGACACAAATCAATACAAATTAAAAAATTTCACTGCACTTCCCTATTTTTGCCATCACACGCACTTTCGTTGCGCAATTTTGGGCAGCAAACAAAGAAATATAATAAAAATCGGTTATAAAATTACGTCTGTGGAGTTTTTCCTCGTATTTGAGAGACGAGTTAATTGAAATATGTGCCGAAAAGCGCACAATTCTCGCATGACGCTGATGTAGATGAGCTCGAATCGAAAGGGTGAATCGAAAACTATGAAAAGTCAATTTTTCAGTATATTTTTTTCTAAGAAAATTGTCTCAACTTGCAGATAAACGCATAAAATGCCTCTTTGAGAAATAAATTTGAATTTTTAAATTTATTTTAAAATGTTTTTAGACTTTGAATGAATTCTTTTTAATGTCTTTTAAAAAAATTTTTACTTGAAAACTTTAAAGAAAAATTGATTTTTCAGAACTAGATTAGATAAAAATGTCCTCGAAGATTGTTAAAATTGACTTTGAATAGTAATATTTTTAGTTTTTCAATAATTCTTGGTATATTTTAGTCAAAAATTTCAATAAACATCAATAAAAACAACTGAAATATTAACAAAATAATTAATTTAGAGCAATATTAGCACTTTAATGGACGATTGGAAAGTGTTTTGATGGTTTTGAAGTAAATTTGACAAATTTCACAGCTGTTTAATCGATTTTAAAAAGTAATATTTTTATTTTTTTCAATTCATCTTGGTATATTTTAGTTAAGAATTTCAAAAAACAACTGAAATATTCACAAAATAATTATTATAGAGCAATTTTGGCACTTTATCGGACGATTGGAAGATGTTTTGAGGTAAATTTCACAACTTTGCCAAACTTTTGAAAAAAATAACGATTTTGACTTTCTTCTCGTTTTCGATTCACCCGTTGAAGTGCAGCGCTGACATTGAGGGAGCTTCGCGAGATTTTGTGACACTGCGTGGCGCGGAGAAAGATATCACAAGCGGCCAATTTAGATGGTAATTGATCACATGCGCCGCCACATGCAATCATATCGTGCCAGTGGTGATCAGCATAAATTTACATGCCACCGCCGCGCAATTGGGACACGAAGGGAAGACCAGGAGTCGAAATGGGGGCAAAATGTGACCAGAATTAGCATAGAAGTGGCGGAGCTGTTTGAACGCCGCCGCCAATTTATAATGCTGATGCTCTTCTGTCATGGAGATGAAGAAGATGAGCTGGAGATTGCTGGGCAAGTCGGGAAGGCGTGAGCCAGTGAAGCGGGCGCCTGTTCAGTTATAAGAGATTGGATTAATTTAAATGCTTAATTACTGGTAATGATGTGAACAATTTGTGGAGTATTATGTTGGGGAGTTGAGTGCAAAGTGGCAAGACTTTCTGTGATTCTCGAACGGAGGCATCAAGAATAGGCTTGTGAGACTCTCCTCACTTTTTTTGCCAATTTCCCTGATTGATCACCTCACGCGGTCTCGTGAGACGCAAGCCGGGAAAGGATTTGCAGGTGAGACGGCGTGATGATGATTGAGAAATGAAGATGTTTCACTTATTTAATTTTTGCACACAACCACTGAAATGACTTCAATAATTGGAATTTTATTGTTTCTCACTGCGGATCTTTCTCATGCTCATCCGACTTTTTGTGCCTGGCGCGCACAAAAACCTCTTTTCCTGATGATGATGATCTTCTTTATTGCCACCAGTCAATTGAAGATGATGCCGGGAGTGCGGGATGGCGAACAGGGGCGAGGTATTGACAATTTTATCAAGAAAAATTCTCTCACAGCGCATCACAATTAATTCCGTCTGGGAAGAAAAGGAGAATCTTGGCTGGGCGTTGAAAAAAAGTGAGAGCTCCAAATGTGCCTCATAATTTCCTCTGGGGATTGAAGTGAAGGGCGTTGCTGGAGATGTTCTTCTGGACGGCCAGGGAGGCGAAATATGAATGCATTCACCAGAAAGTGGCTGAGCTAATCTCTCTTAATCTACAATCGCGGACGATATAAATTGTCCAGCGAGCATCGCGGTGACAACGCGACAGGCGCGCAATAAGAGGCGAGGCAGTAAAAGTGTGACTCCGCATTTGAAATTCCGGCTGTAATTTCGAACTAACGACGAAATCCAATTGTTGTCGAAGGTGAGAATGGACAGTGCCATATGGAATGATTGGAGGGGAGGGAAAAAATCAATTATTAGTTAACTTGTGACTCAACGCCGTGGCGATGGGATAAAAAGTCATAAATTCAAGTCTACTGCAGGAGCTTGAGTGTTGATAGTCTTTTCATTGGACTCACCACTGCACCATATAGTCTGTTTGGGTCGTTTGTGAATGAAGTTGGAGTCTCGCGTGTTGCTTCTGGTGGCAATTACTGTCGAATTCACGCGTCCGCCACCTGGAGAAATACTGCAGTCCAGAGGCGAGGAGATAGAACTCGTGCTCCACGTCCATAACATTTTACCAATCGACACAGACACGGCGAATTAATGACAATATTCAATATGGCACTTTAATTGCAATTAGCCTGAAATTGCCCCGAGATATACCCAGGAATTTATGCATCGAACTTGAAAACCCACCGCGGCTTAATTACCTCCTTCATTATCTTATGACCCTTCCGCGCTCGCCTTGCGCCGCCCTGATCGATGGGAGATGGAATTGGGAGTTTACTTTGTAGCCCTTGAGATGAGATGCCATCAAACTGCCCACCGAGAGACTTTTCACTCAGGATCAGCGGAATTCCCCGGAGCCAAAAGTACCCAGGGTTTATTATGATGCTAGGCAGTAAAGGAGCAGCAGAAATTCCTCTGCAACTTTAGACGCGGCCACAAACATAGAAATAGTTCAATTAAATTATTCAGTAAGGCGAAATTGAGGTGGTTTTAGACCGAATCTTCTATACTGAAGTTTGCCTTACAATCGGTGAATTAGGAGTCGTTGCAACTTAATTTTCTTATCATTTTAAATAAGATGTCAAAAATATGAATTCGTAAAAATGCGTTGCAATATTACAATTCTGGGGAATTTATCTACTGGAAAGGCAAGAAAGGCCAGAAAATTCACGTTAAAATGAAGGTAACTGACAATAATGATGCTTTTAGGTTGATTTGAGCACATTTCAGTGCACTTAATTGAGGTTATGTCACAGCGAAGACATCTTTCCGGACATTTTGGCCACGCATCATGTCTTAAACACACTTAATGTCAGGGACAATCACGGATGAAGATGTCTTCTTGAACAGATTTTTCATATTTCTCTCCACCAAATTCACTCTCCACTAAATTCTCGCTTTTATGAACTGATAAAACGAAGATATGTCTTCAAAATCAAGATCTGTGAGTGTTTAGAATCCAAGAATCCTAGTTTCTCAGCATACAAAATCGTTCTGAATACTTCTAACGTGCATTTGAAGTGTTATTCTTAATCAGGGGAGACAAATACACGATTAAGGTCGAAATGAGGCTGTAAATACCTCCATTATTGTACATAAATTATGAGATTGGGACCTTCGAACGGAGCAATAGTCGTTCTTCTCCGCAATTCCAATGGGCATCTTGCGAGCATTCAGATTGCCATTCAACACCTTCGCCGTGGCCAGATGTACAAAGCGCGAAGCTGCTCAGCCTCGAGCAGAACGCAAATGCGCAGCTCTCGCATTATCCGCGTGTTAAGTGTGATCTCTATGGGCTACTGGAGCAGCCTCGGGCGCGCTACCGTCTTACCCGGGCAGCGCGTCGTTATCTGATGACGATTGCTGAAATGTTTGACCATTTAAAGTATATCACACGTTGTGCTGCTCTGCCTCAGCGCACGGTTACACTGTAAATCGCGCTCATTTGAATTTAATCGTCGGCCCAAAGTGTTCTTTCGCGAGGTGTTAAGCCCCAATCATCGCATTCTAATTACGGGGCAAAGAGCGACACTCTTCCTGCCATTTCTCCGCGATGTTGAGATCGCGCGCGTCTCTGGCTGGTGAAGTGCACCCCAAACCATTGATTGCAGTGTCGATTAACAGAAAATCACTTAAGTGAGCAACAAAATAAGGTGAGAACGAGATTTAATCTCTGGCAATGTCCGATTCAGCGGGTGAATTCCATGCACAAAAGCGCGCCAAGCTGCGAGATTCTGCACTCCTCTATTTGTGATTTTATTCCATACTATCATTGTGCCCATGGATTTTATTATTATTTATTGCTGCGCAGCCTCAAATTGACTGTGTAGGTGTTTCATGGATGAAATATGAAGTACAATTGTTTCCAGCTGACTCCTGGAGCCACTCTTCGTTGCTCAATGGGCGCAAAATGCGCCGCGCAAGAGCGAGAGAGGCGCAAAGAAATGTGAAATGCGTTTTGCCCAACACTCAAAGCCCTGGTAATGCCACAATTTACATAGGTAAAAATCAAATTAAGATCACGCTGAGATTGTTAGGCATTGGAAAGCCATGGTGGAGCGTCAAAGCGTAAGCTTAATTGATAATTTTAAGTAAATTAGTAATAAAAATGAAAATTTTATTCTCACTCTCTGTCTCAGCCTAACGACCATGTTATGGTGCTTTATTTATCGCTCTAAATTGTTGTATAGTACACATATTAATTACGCCTAATTACAGGTAAATTGTCTTAAATGAGGTGAAGAAGTATGAATAAATATCACCATACACTGCGCGAATATGGTGATGTTAATTGTAATTTTATATATCAACTCACTGGAGACTGCTTCTAAATGGAAATTGCCTCGTCATTTGTGCTAAACTCGCTTTAAGCGTATTCAAATGGCACCTCTGAAGTGGGCTCTTGAAAGCCCCCGAAAAAAGGTGGTTCGCGGTAATAAAGTTAGAGCAATCGGACAAGAAGTTCTGCAACAAAGTTACCTTTTTGGACGGAGGGTTTGTCATCCGGCTCGAAGGACCAGGGAATTGTCACTTTCTGCACATTTTTCGCATTCCTGCAGCATTCATTGGAGGTGTGAATGGCGATTTTTGTCCATCGTGTTGCAGAATGAGCAGCGCGACCAGGTAATTTCACCATTTGAGTGCAAACGGCCAAAAGTGGTCGCAAAGTACCATCGTGGACAGGATGTGCGTGTGAAGTTCAAATACTTTTCTCTTCCCCTGCTTCTCAAAATTCACATTAAGTTTTTTTCCACCTCCTCTCTTTCTCTCTCTCGGAGCTTATCTTGTGGCACAGCACAGAACACTGTGAGAGGGAGGATGGCCAGCAAAAAGACGACCACAGAGCCGATATGCTCGCCAGCAATATTTAGTGCAGGCAAAGTGTGGTATGGAAGAGAGATGGAGAGTATAAAAAAATGTTACTTACCACCACAGCGTGCTTTATGAATTTTTTATTTATCCCAATCTGATAAATTGGTCGAGATATCGCCAATATGCGAAATACTTACATATATAACATTCACCTCGTCGCTCGTTTTCTTTCACTTGCCTCTCTGGGTGTTGTTGGCATGGGCTGAAGACAAAAGAATTCCCTCGCTGAGCACGGAAAGTGGCCGCGAGAGTGAGTGAGAGAGGAAATAAAAGACACCCAAGGTTCTGTGGCTGTGCGCGACTCGCGAGAAGGCAGCGAAGGAAGCACTTGAATGAGCGGAGGAGAGAATTGGATGCCATGTGCACTGGAGGTAATCAGCAGCAGCCCAGCTTCTTCTCTGGGCACAGAAATGTGGAAGCCATATTCCTCGCGGGGACGGAGGATCGCCAGACGCTCAGCATCCCTCTACTTAGCTGCCATAAATCCTCCACGAAATCACATCGTTTAGGCAATTATTTAAATCGCCCTCTCACTCGCGCGAATATGAAGACCTTGCGCGGCCCATTCCGAAAAGCCACATCGCCCAAGGTGGAGATCCCAGAGCGCAGTCTACGAAATAACTTCCGAGAATTAATAGGCAACACTGAGACGCCCTCGGCGAGAGCTAATTAATTAGTAAACAATCAGTTAATGATTAATTAAAATAACTGACACTATCGCGCCAATCTGCATGCTTAAATATGCTCAGTAATTAATTTTTGGCTGCCCAGAGTTTGAGATGAAATTGCAGATAAGATTTGGATTTGGGTCTGAGCATCGCAATTGAAATGCTGAAGTGCTCAAACACCGAAATCTCCACAAATTGCAGCATTAATTTCCGCTGACAAAAAGCCCAGACAAAGAGGATATCACAGAGGCATTTTCCACACAGTGCAATGATGAGAAATGGTGTGAAAAATGCGCATGATATTTTTTGCCGGCAACCGAAGAAGCTCTCAGAGTGTCAATTAATTGAAGACTCAATTGTGGATTTCTCATGGGAGCCGCGCGGAGTTGCACAGCGCATCCATCATCAATGGAGTGACCAAAAAAGGTGATTATTTCATTTAGAGCCGCGTCCATTTGTGGGGTGGCTCAAGAAGCCTCTCGCGAGAGCTGCTGCTCTTGAGTCCAAGGAAGAGGCGCGCATCTCACAATTTGTCGGCGTCAATTAATTCACGAGACGCCAGAAGGAGTTGTGGTGGGAAAATGCACCGCGCATCTCTCATTCATGCCATTCATTCAGCATTTTATGCCGCGGCCACTTATTGTGCAACACCAAATTGTCTCCCGCATAAAATGCTGATCGAGATGTGTGTGACTCAATGCGGGATTAATTGCATTCAGATGACACAAGAAATACATTAAAATTTATGACAAATTGCATTTTATGCGCGGAGTTTCTCAGGGAAACGCCTCTTGAGGATTAGATTAGACTGCATTAAAATCTCTGGTCGAGTGCGAGAGATTTTCCCTCACCTGCTGAATGTGAGAGAAAAGTGGCTCTCACTGTCGCCATTGAAATTGAGAATATTTGGTTAACGTGACGATAATTTATTGGCCACAGAGAGAGGGCTGAAATGCAGGAAAGGCAGAAATACGATATCGTGACACGCGATTGAGCACAACAATTCTTCCTTTTTTCCACCCCCATTTCCACGTCCATTGACGCGTGAAAATAAAATTAAAGCTACTTGTGAAGTGCAGGGAAAAAACTGTCAAATGTCACGTTAGATATGGGAGTTGCTGAGCTAATTGAATAATAATGTTCAATTATTTAATAGGAATAAATGTTCCGATGCATTTTTTCTCCAATCGAATGTGGGAAAACAGATGTTCCCAATTTTTTTTCCTTGCTTTTTCGATGCTGTCTTTCACCAGTTCTTGTTAAGGAAGTTATTTTGGTATCTGAGCCGCGCAAGAGATTAATTGAAATATCCATAATGGCTGCATTCCATGTGGCCAGAACAGCAGCGCAGCTCCAATTTGCGATGCATGCCCAAGTAAATCACGTTTTTCTCCTGTATAATTTCGCCGTTGATCCCCAACACTGTCTCTGGATCTCAAGTGGCGGGCGAGAGGAAGGCGATCGGACGATAAGATAAGGCAGATGATTAAATCTCTGCCACAACACCACAATTGACCGTTCTCCCCAATTCATCGCCGAGGCACGATGTTGGGCTCTAGAAGACTCTCAGTCGAAGGACCTGCAAACTGCACAGATTTCGCTCATTACAAGACATTCAAACTGCTGATCACGGGATTAATTCACTCGCTTCTAGTGAATTGACGAATATTTCCACTGTTTTTCAGTCAATCTTATTCTGTCTGGCCTTGGAAAACTTTGCAAGAACTCATTTAGATTCAAATTATTCAAACAGAGCGACTTTTATTGACATAAACTCAATGCCATTGAACAGATTACATCCGCAACATCATTTCCTGACACTTCCACAGATTCTCTGCAGAATCTTTAGCACTTCAGACACTTCTGAACGCCTTAAATATGCAATTTCTATTGTTTTTTCGACTCCTTCAATTGCTTTTCTTATTGATTTCTGACTTCTAATCTAGCTTTTTCCGTCTCAAGAGATTTAAACTCTTCAAATGCTTAAATTTCAGACGGTATAAAATGATTTGAATGCCTCAGGATTTGTTCATGAACGATTTCCGTCTTGATTTTCTAGTTAAGTCTTCAGAAAATGTTCTAAAAAACATCCTGACCAAATTGTGAGGTTATGAATTCGACTTAAAAACTACTTCAAACCTGGAAATGAGTAAATATGACGAAGATCACAATGTTTCCGACAATAAAATGAGGTTGAATTTGCCATTTCAAAGGCAAAACCGCAAAAATTACTCAGAAAATAGTCATTTTTCGTGATTAAAATGACATTTTTGAGGTTGTGGTTGACTTTTAAGCTGTTTTCTAACCAATTTGGAAACTTTTTCGAATAAAAAGTGCTCGATTCTTCTGGGAAATGAAAAATAATCCCTGCTTGGACACAAATTAGATTATTGTATGCGCATAGAAGCGACTCTGGTGAGCTGAATCTGTTGGCGCGGACTGAGCGTGCAGGAGCCACGGTGATCGTATGCAATTTATTGTGGCGCTGATGGAGGCGAGGGCCCGATTGGCTGCGTAATGAGCTCTCTCCCAATAAATCGCGATGCTAGGCTAGTTACCAGTTGCTCTATGTTAATCACGCGTGATTGCAGAGGGCTCAGCGGGTTCAAGTCGGGGCCATCGCGTATCAGTCATGAGAATTGAGCGCGAGAGGAATGAAAATTGCTGCCAAGCGTTCACCTGTTTTCTCCCCTCACGGATTTACTCATAGACAATCCCAAAAGGCAGATCGAGCGATAGGGCAAAAAATAGCCAAAAATTATGAATGGAAGTCTGATACCTGCGACGATGGGAAGATGAAAGAGGCAAAGCGCTCCTGATAATGATTATTATTTTGGGCAGTGGCCACGGATCCTAATCGCCATTATCTGCCCATGAGAATCTCCCTTCCTTCCACCGGCGCTGTAATTTGATTGCTGCGCAGCAAAAAAATCCTCCGTGGTGATAATTTTGTCCTTCAGTGGAGAGACTATGAAAGTGTGGGGAGATCAGGAAGAGAGACGTTCACCGTGAAGCGCTGCTTCTCCCATTCATATTAATAATCCACAGAGCATTTCCACCTCTTGTGGCAGAGCCGTATGTAGATTAACTTCTTGGCCCAGACGGAAGACCAGAGAATGGAAGGTCGTGGATTTTCAATTCTCAGCCCGCAATAAATTGGTTTTAATTTTGAAATAAATATAGCCTGCCAATTGTGATAGATTACACTGCATGAGGCGCAGAGATGCGCTTTTCATTTGAATTTTGCATGTTTGCGATGCTCTTCGAATCGAATGTGGGACAAGGATTCTCATCGGCCAATTTCTCGATCACACAATTCATATTCATCTCCATTGTTGTAATTTGTTGCGATTCCAAATTAAGTGGAATTTGCAAAGGATACTTTGGGAAACGGAGCTGCAAAGCGTATAGATTTAATTTTGATCATGAAAAATCTTTTCTAGACACTCCCTAAAGTCATTTTCATAGAAAATCATGTCAATTAACTCCTTTTCTTTGTGTTTCTGTTTCTGTTACAACAAATGGAAGCATTTCTTTATTAATTTCGCTTAGAAAAATCAATTTTATTGCTTTTTTTTTAAGGTTATGTGATTGATTTAAAACAGATTCTGGTGAAAAAAAACCATCAGAATCATCAAATTTGTGTTCAAGCTGGGTTTCTTTGAAGATTTCAGCATTTTTAATCGAAAAAACTTCATATTGGTTGAGAAGAAACCTAAAAGTCGAACATAACCTCAAAAAGTCGAATTTCCGTCATGAAAAATGTGCCTTAGTTTAGCTATTTTGCGGGTTTTTGCTTTAAAGTAGCAAATTCAACCTCATTATCTACTCATTTCCATGTTTAAAAAGATCTAAATTAGTCCAAAAAGGATTTTATAAACCGAATTCATAACCTCACAATTCGATTAGAATTTTTTAAACCATTTTTAGTGTGAGAAACAGTTGAAGAAGTCGAAAAAGAGGTTGGAAAATGCCTCTAAAGACGTTCTGGAGTATCAGGAAGTGGTGTACAGATTTGAGGCATATTATCTCCCCCTTGGCTGTCCTATGAAACTCTCGTAGTTTAAATACAGCGACTAAATTACTTCCCATGGTGCATTTTCCTGCACTTCTGCGTCTGTTGTGATCGTTTTTTCGCAGTGTTTGGCTCTTGAATTATGGCCTAGCGTCGCTTTATCTCTCCTCACCGGCTCCCCAGCGTGTGTGAGTGGAGATGTGTAATAAATGTGGAGGGTTGCAGCGTTAATTGGTTATTCAGACCACGAATGGTGGAGTTCATGTGCGAAAGTTCGATTCCTGCCGAAGAAGGGGTGGCGCAGGGTGAAATTAGAAATCGGTAGACATTGTTTCATTAGAGACAAGTCATTTTTTGCCGCCTCTCCTCAGCCCCACAGCATCGTGATTTCCACGGTGGCAGAGGAACTCCTTCGGCTGCACATCCTCGTCCTGGCTCACCTCGCCGCCGCCCGTCGACCGTGTTTGTCGTCTATAAACTTGATATGCCACTCTTTCTCTCCCACATTGTCTCTCAGTATCCCGAACACATTTTCCATTATCTGTATAAGTTCCACACAGTTGAATTGACTGGACTTTCTTCAGTTACTCACGGGGGAGTTTTTCGGCGGAATGGGGCGGCTCTCGCTCATGGTGTGTCTGTGCTCTGGATATTAATGAGATGGACATTATTATTATGAATTGTTTCTATGAACTTAGAATAATTTTGATATTTCCTCTCTCGCCCGCCCAGGAAGTCCCTCAACGCCCGATTGTGGGATGGTTAATTAGAGCGATGTACAGTGTAAATGGCCTGGCGAATATTCCGCCCCTCACTCTCTCCCGCCCTTCCCGGGGGTGGCAAATTAATCCTCTGCCACCCCGCAGCCGCCCAGCATCGCAGGGAATAACAATATTTCGCATAGTACGTAAATTTTCGCCATGGCGAATGGTTTTTTTTCTCTCTTTTCCCTCTGGAAAGTAAATTGTCTGGACAGCAAATCGATAGGGCAATTAACTTCCCAGCAACTGCGCCGAAATGAGGTGAAACATGAAAATTGGAGGGTGATTTACGTACGGAATAATTGGCGGTGGTTAACCAAAATTCATAAATTTAAATTCAGGTGCTTTCGTGGAATCTATTGGTGGTGTCTATTCCCTAAACATAGACAGTCTGCGGCGGAACTGCACTAACGATGTGGCAAACGGCGCAAGAGGCCAAGAAATCCTCTCGCGGAGTCGCGCATGAATACAATTGCCCATGAGTTGGATATATTATTTGTTTTGCATTATTTGTTCCCACTCGGATCGCCGTGCGAAGAGGAGTCTTAAATCAGCAAAAAATTCAACTGCATAAATGATAAATGCCATTTCGGGAGCGAGACAAGTTTTTTCGTCACGCAGAACAGCATTTTGATTCGCGATGAGTCCAACTTTCCACCGCGGCCAGAGCAAATAGCGAAACACCGTCATCCTCAGGGAAGAACATAATCCATGACATTACTTAGCCTGAGGAATTAGTCGATGGGGAATTGTCGTGGAGTCGCGCATCTCTCCCGGATGATTGAGCATCGCGCGGTGGCAGTAAAAAGTGGAAAAGCCGCAGTGACAGTCCGGTGACGAAGAGAGTTGAGCAGCAGATTGTTTCAAATAAGAACTAAAAACTAACTGACATCCAACTGCCAAATTTATAATTCAAATTTTCACACTGTTCTTTATTAATTGTACACAATATTTGATGATATTCTGCTCTAAATTGCACTTTTCACACTTCTTTTCAATTTAAAGCTCTTTTTTCGTCTCTGACAAGGCACATAACCTAGAAAATATATTTCATTATTACGAACTGAGATAAGAAGTAATTAATAAATCGTATGAAAAATGCTTAACATTCATCAAAACGCTTAGAAGAACGTTAAGAGAGGCGAAAATCAGTGATATTATAATGAAAATCAACCGAAATCTAACTGAAAACATTCAAATTCACGTTTCCATGCAATATTTTATGAATTTCTGCAGCTGAAATTACACTTTTGGTTTAAAATTAAAATTCTTAGAGTAAAATAATCAATAGAGAATCAATGTTGTTCAAGCAATTCTACTGATCTGTACATAATTTCTCACCATATTTTCTCTCTTGCTGCGCCACTCTTTCACGCACGACACTGTCAACTGGCATGGAACTCTTGCAGTGACATCGCAGCACTGCCATTGTCGTGAGTTCTCCTTAGTCGATGCCATTTGAGGAGTTATGATAGGAATTTAAAGTGTAAAAATTCAACGTGCAGAATCTTTCGGCCAACTTTCTGTCACCGCGCGCGCAAGGTGAGGAAAATCACTCGAATGTGCCGATTGATGATCATCCATTATTGCTGAATTTCACATTGATATTTCAATTAATAAATCGCCTTCGGCCGCCACGAAATTCCCACCGCATTGCTAATAATAATTTTAATTTTTCCATCCAAATAATGTGAAGGTGAGATATAAAAATCCCATCAATTAATTATCTCTCTAATCGCCATTCAAATTCTCCGCGCAATTCTTGCATTTCATCTGTGCAAAGTTGCGCGCGCCGGCGAGAAAGCAGATCTCAGAATTTATGCTATGTGTTATGCTTCTCAATTTCCATACAAGTGTGCTGCGCATAAGTGAAAGAGTGGGTCTTCCAATGCATATCACGGAAATGGCGTGTCCTCTCAATTCAAATTATAAACTGGCTGCTTAAATACCATTTTAATAATTATTTAATTGAAGCGGTGCCTTTTATGCAATGCGCAGCTTTACGCACAAATGAAATGTGAAATTTGCAATGCAGACGAAGAATATGCAATTGAAAATGATTAACTTTCGCAAATACACAATACACTCGCACAAATGCGTGGATCTGCGGATGTGCGTGAACGATAGGCCAAGATTTATGACTTGTATCGCATCAAAACTGCTTTAGCTTCTCATCTACTTCTATTTACGATAGCCACGAATATTCACACACGAAAGTAG